>NW_022103968.1:48881133-48924407 GCF_000313985.2 Echinops telfairi | reverse complement strand
GATGATCCCTTCAGGACCAGTGGTGAGAGTGGCGATACCGGGAGGGAGAAGGGAGGGTGGGTAGAAAGGGGGAAACAATTACAAGGATCTACATATAACCTCCTTCCTGGGGGATGGACAATATAAAAGTGGGTGAGGGGAGACGTCAGACCATGTAAGATATGACAAAATAATAATTTATAAATTATCAAGGGTTCATGAGGGAGTGGGGAGTGGGGCAGGAGGTGGGGAAAAGAGGAGCTGATGCCAGGGGCTTAAGTGGAGAGAAAATGTTTTGAGAATGATGAGGGTAACGAATGTACAAATGTGCTTTGTACAACTGATGTATGTATGGACTGGGATAAGAGTTGTATGAGTCCCCAATAAAATGATTTTTTTTAAATCAAAAGTAAAAATCAAAAACTAGGGTTCCAGTTCAAATATGCATGAGTTTATTCCAATGCCAACAAAATGTGTTGAAACATATCTCTATAAGCAGTGGATGATTGCAAACAAGTTCTCTCTGTATGTAATACCCTCATCTTAGTCTCACTGTGGTGCCTTTAAAAAAGAGAGAAAGAGAAAAGTCCAATAAAAGCTAGTTATGTTCAGAAATGTTCTAAAGCAGCTTATGGTACCGATTGTATAACACTTCCGGATGTACAATTCAACAGTTCCGGAATTATTGAACAACTCAATCATTCTTGAACTACTGAACTAAATGATGTGTGAATCATATGCCAATAAAACTGTTGAGAGAAGAAAATTAAATTCAAGGCAGAGAGGTCAGCTCACAAGGTAATGGTGACTTTTTAATTCTTTATTTTGAAGGGGTAATTCTGAATAGATTCTCTTTCAGGACACAGGAAAATTACAGGGGGGAAACTTAAGAAAACGCTGGTAAGAAAAATACTAAGAAAATTCTTTCAACAAAGGCTGTCCTACAAAAATTTCCTTGAGAAATCTTACGCCCATCTCCCCTACCATTCTGATCTTGCCCCTTCAGAGATCTTTCTGCTCCCCAAACTCAAAGACCATTTCAAAGGAACAGTTTTTCACTCTCTCAAAGATACCAAAGCAACCCTTTTGACCTGACATAATTCAAAAGAGAGAATTCTTTGAGAAGGTATAAAGGGAAACACCACCTTCAGGAGTGTATAGACCTGGATGGACCATAGATGAAAAGCAACATCAGATTTTGATATTCTTGTTTAATAAAGGTTTCTATGGTTTTATAGGAGAAAAAAAAGATATAGTGTCTGGGGTCTTCAAGGCTTAAAGATAAACAAGCGGCCATCAAGCTCAGAAGCAACAAAGCCCACATGGAAGTAGCACACCAGCCTGTGTGATCACAAGGTGTCAATGGGATTAGGTATCAGGCATCAAAGAACAAAAAAATCATATCTTTGTGAATGAGGGGGAGTGCAGAGTGGGGACCCAAAGCTCATCTGTAGGCAACTGGACATCCCCTTACACAAGGGTCACGGGAAAGAGACAAGCCAGTCAGGGTGCAGTGTAACAATGATGAAACATACAGCTTTCCTCTAGTTCTTAAATATTTCCTCCCCCGCCCTGCCCCCCAATAATGATCCCAATTCTACCTTACAAATCTGACTAGATCAGAGGTACCACTGGTACAGATAAGAACTGGAAACACAGGGAATCCAGGACAGATGATCCCTTCAGGACCACTGGTGAGAATGGTGATACCAGGAGGGTCGAGGGAGGATGGGGTGGAAAGGGGGAACTGATTACAAGGATCTACATATAACTCCCTCCCTGGGGGATGGACAACAGAAAAGTGGGTGAAGGAACACATCGGACAGTGTTAAGCCATGGCAAAATAATAATTTTTATATTATCAAGGGTTCGTGAGGGAGGGGGGAGTTGGGAGGGAGGGGGAAAATGAGGAGTTGATACCGAGGGCTCAAGTAGAAAGCAAATGCTTTGAGAATGATGATGGCAACAAACATACAAATGTGTTTGACACAACAGATGGATGTATAGATTATGAATAAGAGTTGTATGAGCCCCCAATAAAATGATTTTTAAAAATTAATAGGGAGAAGATATTTCTTCATGATTGAAAACTAATGATGTAAAATAAACAGAATTCAGTCATCCACAGTGACATGAGAAAGGAGTTATGAAATTTGATTGAGATAGCAATAAGAAGTATGCCATACATACCAGAAAAAAGAGAGTTTCAAAGCAGTTGAAAGAAATTGCTGAAATACTGTATGTGTGTGAAGAGAAAAGTAGAAGTCGCTATTTGACTTTCACATTAGAGATACTCAATTACTCAATAAAGTAGTTACAATTTACAATTAAACCTGTGACAACAGTTAAGAAGAGAAAGTACAGGACATTCTGAGAACATTCCATTGTCATCCAAACTACTGGATAATCCAAAAAGCCATTCCTTCATATGTGGAATGCATTCAATCCTGACTTGCTCTGCAGGTTTCCTTTCTAACCATACTTCATTTAAACTAAGTTTGCCTGCACTTCCCTCTGTGCACTCACCAACTCAACCCAATTAGGCAGAGTCATCCAGAAGCCAAGCAGAGAGAAAGGGGGGTGGGCAAACTCAGCAGTTGGGGAGGAAAAAAAAATATCCAAAGTTAGGAAGGAAAAGCAAGGAAAACTTCCTGCACAGGCTCCCTCCTGAAAGAGAAATTGACTTGGCAGTGATAAGGTCACTTCAAGAAAGATCCCTGAATGTTCTGCCTGGGGGATAGATTGCAAAATTTAGAATTATATTGCTAGGAACAAACAAAATAGAACTTTTTCTCCACCAGACCAGGCTTTACAATTTGACCATTCTTACTTGGGCCATTGCTGTTATGATGTTTGACGGGAATCAACATTGCATGCAGACAACTACCCCTTTGGTGCGGGCAATCCTACGGCACTGTTTTACTGTAGGTAATCCAGGAACCAGAGTGTAGGATGGAGCTCCAGCAAGGAGCCCTGGTGGTGCTGTAGGCCAGGCATCATCTGTTTGACCCCACCAGCCATTCTGCAAGAGAAAGCTGAGGCTTTCTGAGAATGTACAGGCCTACAGCCACGGAAACCCTTTGGGATAGTTCTACTCTGTCGTACAGGGTCACAGTGAGTCGAAAATGACTCTATACAGTGGGTTGGGGATCTCTTCAGCTTGAAGGGGACCAGCCCCTTGTGGAGACTGAGCTTCACTGTTACACCAATTCTACAGTTTGTCCCCAGGAAGCCAGACTAAGTCGAAGAAGCAAGACTGAGCAAGGCAGCAGGGCCACAGCTATAAGCTCACCAGGAAGGTGACACCAAGCTCAGTGTGTGGGACGAAGAGAGCGGGGGAATCTGTGGGACTGATCACCAGGGGCCACCAACATGAGGGGAGCTTGGCTCCTTGGCTATTCGCAATGGACATACAATCGAAAACTATATTATGAGCCAGAACTTTTCATGAGGAAGCAATTCCTAAGAAATGCAATTATGTTAAGGATTTTACTTTAAAACCGTCACTTCCTGAGCCATGTCACAGAAAACACTAGCAAGGTATGTCTCACTTTCATGTGTACCAGAGAAGAGGGTACTAAATACAAGTTTTATATGAGGAATCTGCACCCACCCAGTACCGTTGAGTCGATTCCAACTCCTAGCTAAGCTACATAGGGTTTCCGGGACTGTAAATCTTTACAGGAGCAGCCAGCCTCATCTTTCTCCCATGCAGTGGCTCGTGGGTCTACATAGTTGACCTTGAAGTGACCATCCCAACACAACCATCAGGACTCCTTACATGAGGATTAAGAAAGAAGACATGGACACAACTTTACACACCTACAAATTAAGGAAGGTCTTTGATGGGGCCTAAGGGAAATAAGGTGGAGGGTCCCTTGCCTCCTTACATCAGAAGTTGTTTCCATCCAACTCTTCCAAATCTCCATTTACCACTCCTTTAAGGAGACATCATATCCAAAAGATTCCCTGTCGAACATTACATGAGTTCCAGCCATCAGAAAGTCATCACTGGGGAAAAAAGGAAGAATGTAATCATTCCTGCAGTGCTTACTAAAGCAATAATGGTGGCTATTATTTTAGGATGATTTCCAACAGCTGAGGTCAAAGAGAAAAAAAATTTCTTCTGCGTGACTATTAAAGAGAAAATAGAGAAGCCAGAACAATACATTCTTGGGAACGCTATTATGCTATAGAACAGAAAGGCCAAATATATGTGGTAGAAAAACAAAAGGCAATGATTACAAGAGATTCTTTCACTAAAGTCACCGGGGAAAATGTAGTAATCATTCAAAAGTACACACTGAATTATGAAAAGAAATATCAACAGCAGAATATTAAAATTAGAGTACTATAGTCTATGGCATACAGGAAAAGAAGAATGATTGGAAGTTGCGATCACAATCAATAGTTCTTTCTAACAGAGAAATGAGATTGTCCTTACCACCTCACATCCAGTCTCTGTGTGCTTTACAGAGCAATGGATAATTATTTCTCGCCAGAGGACTTTCGCTTGCACTTCTTTTGCGATCATGTAGATGGAAAAGGCAAAGGTCGCTAGAGTGGCATCTCCTTCCAGCCTTCTATCACGGATCAATGCAAGCAGGCCCTGGATTATGAACACATCCCATTCCTAAATCTGTCTTCAGGTTCACATTGTACCTAAGTCAGAACAAGTAGGTTTGCTTTCTCTCTAAACTTCAGCTAAGCAAGTATGTCTTAATATAGAGTACATATTACAATTGTTTATGCATAAAAAACTTTAATGAAACTCCTCTAGATATAAACATCTTCAACACGACAATACAGTATCAATAATGTTTTCATGTGCATTGCAAAGTAGCGCCCACTGGTTATTACAAACCATTCATACACCTCAAGCACCATGGGTCACATATATCCGTGGGACATTCGTAACAAGAGGACTGCCTGTACTTAATTTTTTAAGTAGGAAACATTCCATGTGTATGTAGTAAGAGTAGACTAAATGCGATTTTTTTTAAGTACAAACACAGCTTACTCTTGCTGAAAAAGTTGCTAGTGCAGCTTTTTTCCCAGCCCTTGTCATTAAATAATATGTCCAATAATCATTTGGAATGATTCTTTCTGTGTTGCCACTACTGTTGTGATACAGAGTCCAGGGTTTCACGAACACATTTGAGGGCGAATGACCGTGGCTTCCAGGCCAGGTACTTATATTTAAAAACTCAAAGCCGCCTCAGAAAGATTGCGGAGAAGGAGAAGAGATCCAGAAAGTACAGCAGTGTAGCCAAAAACCTTTGGATAAATAACATCTGGCATTAGTGGTTTGCTGTACTTGAGTTTCTCAACTTCCTCTCTGGAGAAACTTAAGTCCCTTTTGGCCTCTCTCAGATTTCCTTAAAAATGTTTCTGGAAACAGATACTTCAACATCTTCCACCTTCTTTATCTAGACAAGGACTACAGGCACTGTTAGGCAAACTATTCTGTCGTGAGGCAGTCTCTCCCGGGTGTGTCCAGCTATCACACGTGCCTACCTCAGCCTCAATGCCTCACCTTTCCAATTGGCAGCAAACTAAGCAAGAGCATGAAAGTTTGATATCAAACCGATGTGGTTTCTGATCTTAGCCTCACTGCTCAATAGCTGTTTGACTTTTACCTGCATGGGCCTCAATTTCATCTGATCCATTTTCAGGGGGTTGTTTTAAGGATTAAGTGAAAAGTTATATGAAAAGGAACCGGCTCCTGCCTGGTCCAAAAACGTGTTAAGGACCCAGGGCAACCCAACCTGACTATCTAACCACAGCTGCAGGCTTCCAACTGGGCCCCTGCAAACCATTCCATCCGATGTTAAGCTGTTCCATCTCCTAGAATCTCATCTCCTTGGGCAGTCTTTTTCTCTTTGAACACAGCAGCTGCCCCTTCTAGCCTGCTGTAGCCCTCTGCTCCCCCCTCCCCCTCCTCGAAGAGTAACCATGTAGGAACCTCATACAGGAAAAGTAAGCAGCCACTCATTCCTTCTCGTAACTCAAGCCATCTGGCATAACTTTCTCTCTCTGGCTTGATATTTTCTCCCCTTCAAACAAGTAAGCCAGAGCTGGTGTCTTGTTAAGTGAAAAAATAAAGTTTGGGACAATATTATTCAAATTTATGTTTGAGTGGGGTTTTTTATACTAGCAATGATTCTTTTTAATATTATGGTTTGAATATACACAATTTACTTTTGTAACATGATTTTCCCAATGTAAAACACTGTTTAAATATTACTGAAGAAGACAACCATATTGAGGAAGGAAATAATAAGAATCCTCTGGGATACAGTGAGGTTGAGGATGGGCTGCACTTAGAGGGCTAAAGGCAATAATGGAGTGTGGTCTGCTGACACCGCCTGTACGTGAACTGTGTGCTCCAGCCAGGGAGGAGATAATACAGAAATTGAGAGTAAGCATTTAAAATTTTTTACAGTACCAGGAAAATGCAATTCAATGTATAGAGAATGAAATAAAATTGGGCCTGTAGGTTAAATGTCTTTGTTGCTTTTCTAGTTCATTTTTCTAATAACCCATTTTTATTGAATAATACAAAACTACCCATGGCAGAATAGAACTTTTAAAACACGGGCTCTACACTAAAGATTTATGCCTGAGAGACTTAAAACCATCAGGTAAGTACAGTCATCAGCAGACGCTTATTTAAAATGACTGCACAGGTAACTAGGAAACTTTCACAAAGTTCAAGGGTCAACCCTCTGTAACCTCACTTTTACTCAGTTGTGAAATGGAGATACAGCATACTCCAGAGTTACACTTGGCTATTAATGAATGGCTGGGAGAAACATGGGGCTTTCTTCTCCCATAAATAGTTACCGTCTTGGAAACACACAGCGTCACTATGAGTCAGAACTGACTAGATAGCAATGAGTTTTTTATTTTTCATTTTGTTTTCTGGTAGTTTAAACCCACCCAGCATCGAAGGGTCTAGAGATCTTCTCTCATTAAGAGTCCATTCTAAAAAAACCTATGGGGCATGTCCACTCTAGGACACCAGGAGTCAAAGTCTATTCAAACCCACCCAACAACAGTATAAAGGCCAAATAAAATAACAGCTGGTGGCATAATGATCACATCTGTCAAGGAGGGGTTCTCAACATGTCATTCATTCAGCAATCCCTGGGGGTCCTTAATACCCTTGCAGGAAGCCTCAGATATCAAAATTGTTTTCCTAATAAGTCATTATCTGCCTTTTTCCGTTTCATCTTACCTTGAGCGCATACTGGTGTTTCCCAGAGAACAGATAAAGAATGATAATACTACATGAAGTATCAAACTACACAGGCAGCAATCCAGTAGACCCAATATTAAAAAGATTTCCAGAAGTATAAAGCAACATTACTCATCTCAGTGAAGTTTTTTTTGGAAGGTGTCGGCATGTTTCATTACTATAGCACCTGACAAAGAAGCTCTGGTAGACGAGTGTGTTACATGTTGGACTGCTAATCACAAGGTGAGCAGTTTGAACACATCTGTGGGAGAAAGAGGAGACTTTCGGCTGGGGTAAAGATTATAACCCCAGAAACCCACAGGGTCAGTGCTACTCTGATCTACAAGGTCACTAAGAGTCAGAATCACTTTGATGGCAGTGAGTAATTTAAGTTGTGTAACACCTAAGAACAGTAATATAGTTATGCAATAAAAAGCACTTGACATTATATTTCACCCATGAAAAAAATTTTGTTAAAGTGCAACAGGTTTATTGTTACATGTAAATGAGTCCAGAAATACAGTCTATTTTTCTCTATTTCAATAGCTAAAACAGTAAATATTAATATCACCCAAATAAAGTAATCCTCAACAATTTTTCATATGTACAGGATTCTGAGACCAAATTATTTGAGAATGATTGCTGTAGGTAAAAGGGTTAATGATGTATGCTTCAAAAATGCTAAAATATCCCTATAGTGAAATTCGCATTTCCTAGTATATAGTATATTAATACAGTGGTTATGCATCAGGCTACCAAGTGCAAGGTCAGCAGATTGAAACTACCAGCCACCCTGAGGTAGAAAGATAGATTTTCCTTCTACTGTAAAGAGGTACAGTCTCAGAAACTCAGAGGGGCAGATCTACCCTGTCCTATAAGGTTGATAAGAGATGGCATTGACTCAGTGGCAGTGAGGTTTTTTTGAGTACATTAATATGCATGTAAGGTGTACGAAAATATATTTGTTTTATGCAAAGAAAGCATTTATTAGACCGCCATCTGTATTTTATCTCATGTCAAGTTACCTCTGCAAACTTCAGTGGCCCGTTCTCTGGCGACCATGTGTATCAAGTTTTCCAGGGCAATCTGAGCATCAAATGTGTTTCCAATTTTTTACACCAACCACAAAAATGTGCCTTACATTTCAACATTCTTGTGTCCAAAAGCATCTCCCAATTCGATTCTCTCATACAAGAATCACAAAGCATTGTATTGTCAGTAATGGACTTTAAAACTCTTTACAGTTCAGCTAGTGGGACAAACACTTGTTGCTTGGCTTTGAACTGCACCCTGGGAATGATGGGTTCTACTACAGCTAAAAGCACACCCTAGGCTGCAGGACAGCTTCATTAACCTCCACTCTGCAGCACAGACCCCGGAGTCTGTGTGCTTGTCAGACCTTATCGTTCATATGGGTCAGTTAGATCTTTTTCAGTGCATCCAAGTGAATTTGAACTTGCAGACACCCAACATGACACACAGTACACTGTCGCATTGAGTTTTCTTGGCTGTAGTTTTAACAGGAGTGCCATGTCTGTCTAGCGCATTCCTGCTGGCTGGGTTTGAGCGGCCAATCTTTTGGTTAGCAGCTGAGCACTTCACCATGGCAACACCAGTGTTCTGGTAACACCAGAGGCTTTGTCAATTAGTGAAATGAACATTAAAGATTCTTTTTTATGGGAGAAATGGCAATGCTTTACAAATGTGAACAGGTTAGAAATACTGCGGAGGTACTCCCAGGCCCTTGACTGAACAGAGCACACACGTCGTGTAGTCCAAAGCCCAACTCCTTTAAAATGACATCCTGCCTTCGCATTTTTTACTCTAACAGATGACCGGAAGTGAATCATGCTGCTTGAATAACTTCTTTTCTGCCTCAAGTGAGTGTTTCATGCAAAGGACTATGGGAGACTGAGAGGGCAAGTCCTGAGAGCTCACTGAACCATCAGAGGGCGGAGGTTTGCATGTGAGGCAGAATCCTGTGTGCTGTTTGCTCTAGTAGTGCCACACTGTCTGGTACAGCTCTCACTGTCCCGGCTACCGGGCTATGGATACCTATCAACAAGAATCGCGTTTTAGCACCATACAGATCACCTAGGCTTCAGAAGAGCTACTTCTTCATGTCCAGCACTGTCTTCTACCGCTAAGACCTGCCCCGAGGGAGGCTCAAAAGCTGCAGGGATTCTGACTTCAGAGCCCTTATCTTCAGTTCATGAAATTCAGAATCTAGTTGCCTTGACTTGAAGAGTCCAGCTACGTCTTCTTACAGGAAAAGAAGTCAGAGGAATGGAGATCTGCCAAATTCTCCAACATGCTTACGACTGTGCTACACTGTTTCAAGCCCTTTAAAATGGAATCACTATAATTTGGACCCAATGCCTTGAAGACAGAAATTCAGCTCAGGATCTCAATCACAGACACTGAGAAAGACCTTGTTGCAGATGAGAAGGGGAGAGGAAGAACGGCAGCAAGCAGTGCAGGGGAAATGTGCAGCTTCCAAGATCCAAGCGGTCCTAAGGTGTGGAGTCATCACCCTGAGGTAAAATATTTAATCCAAAGTCAAATACGAATTGTCCACGTTGGCTTCCTTCTACTAATACTGATGAACAATTATCAATAAAGCCGAAACCCCCACTGCTACCCAGTTAATTCCAAAGCACAGGACAGAGTAGAGCCATCTCCTAGGGTTTCCAAGGCTACAAGTCTACGGAAGCTGACTGCCACATCTCTGTCTTGTGCAGCAGCTGGAGAGTTTGAATTGCTGACCTCTCAGCAGCTGAGTGGATGCATAATGATAGTAACTGATGCAGGGGGATACAGGGAATTCAGGGGTGGGGTGAATGATAGGGAGAGGAAGGGGATTCTGGTAGTAAATAATGAAGATGGGAGGGGGAGGGAGCATTAGAATGGATTGTGATAGCATAACTCGTCTTAAAGGTAATGTAACCATGGGGGGTGCTCTAAAATTAATGTGGGGGTAATTGTACAATTCTCCTTGATATGATTGAATGATTGAACTATTGAATTATATGATATGAAAACTATGTGCCAATAAAACTATTGGGAAAAAGCAAACAAAGAGGCTTCAAAAAGTTCCAGAGAAAATGGAACTGAAAGAAAATGGAATGCTTCCCACAAACTTTTGGAAGCCCCTTCATATGTTCTACATATCAATATCTATCTATAGTTCATAAATCTGTATTTCATAGATCCATAATGTAAAGGTAAATTTATGTTATGTTTTTCAAATCTATGCATATGATTTTGTGAATTATAGCATTATTTGAAAATAAAATTTGCTCAAGAAAACATTTTCACGGCAGATTTATAATGAAATCCTCATGCTGCAGGAATTGATTCTCTTAGCCTTCAGGTGGGCATCCTTAAATCTGGCCTCCATCAAGAGCATCTATAAAATACACTGTGTGACCAATTCAGTGTCTTCTAGGAGCCCTGGTGGCACAGTGAGTTAAGTGTTGGGTTTCTAACTGAAAGCAGTGGGAACCACCAACCGGCACAATCTGGTTCCATACAGATTTACAGCCTTGAAAGCCCTAGGGAGCCGTTCTACACTGTAACATAGAGTTGTTGTGACTCGAACGGGACTTAACGGCCGTGGGCTGGACTAGGTAAGGTCCACAGGTGGCACAAGTGGATTGCAACTGGCTGCTGAACTAACGGGCTGGTGGCGTCCACCCACACAGTGGCTGTGCAAAAGAAAGCTCTGGCCGACTACTCTATAAATTCGATCATGGCTCAGGAAACTCTACAGGAGCGCTCTGTTCTGTAACACAGAGTTGACTCAGTGGTTAACAGATCTGGGTTTTTGATGGGCCGGGTCCTCTCATATGCTCAACAGTAAGACAAAGACTCCTTCCAATAAAATTATGCGAGTTCCTGGATTCTCATTTCTCCAGACTGGCCAGCTCCGGATGAGAGAGTGTAATCAGAGAATCTTTCTCGAAAAGTGCAGTCTTTAAGGTGGAAATAAGATAACTGTGAGTCTGAGTCACACGTCAACCTGTTTGTGTACAGCTACAAACAAGTCTAGGGCACACCGAGTCATAGCCATAGTAGATGAACGTGAAGGAAATGAGGAATTGGTGAAGTGGACACCTTTGTTGGGTACTTAAGGTGCAGAGTTTGGCAAGTCTTTGTATCCCAGAAGAAGAAAGGAAGATCAAGAACAGTATTTGCACAAACCCTAACTGGAAAATGTATCATAAAACATTTTACAAGCACAGATGACGAAGACCCTACTTTATGTTTCACATAAATCAAGAGCATCTCTGGCCAAAGCTGCACTTGCTATCCATTTGTTTCTGTTTAGACTATGTCAAGGCTAAATTAGCAGTTGGTTCTGAGATTCCAGGTTAAATGGTCTCAGGTCTGGAAAAAACACACATGTCTGGCATAACTGAAATTTCCTACTTGGATATAACTTCCCTACCCTCTAAATTTCCAAAATATCCGCACAGCTAAGGTCCAAATTCTAAGCTCAGCTGACTTAATGGTTTTATGGAAAGAAAGCTAAGGAACAGATAAACATACAAAGTAAGAAGCCATTCTAGAGTTGAAAAGGTGCCTACAAAGATGGAATCCATGGAAATCAGTCACTGCATCTGTTCTAAATAGCTCCACTTCATCCTCTTTCGACACCAGAATCACAGCTTCAACCTCGCCTCTGCTGCCACTGCATCCAGCCTCTGATGCTCACAGCATTCACCACAAAGGCTGGCCAACTTGGAAAAACTTTCAGTTTACCAGGGCCAAGCCTAAGCAAGCAGCAAGCCAGGAAAAGCACATGTGGGCATCATGCTACAGCATGAGCTTTGATGTTACAAGGCAAGCTAACCCTAGGCAAAGATAATACCCTGCCTTTATTATTCTCTACTGTATCTTTAGATTCCAATATCCACTGCCATGCCTACACAGTACTCACAGACAATAGTCATGATTGCAAGGTTGTTTAAGGAAGATTGTAATACAAGTGAGAAATGCTAAGGCTACAGCTGTTTATCAGGACATGGCACACAGTTCTTTCAGGTCTGCTAATAAATGTCCAAAGAGGCATAACACTCCCCTGTAAGCCTCGACCTGAAGGCATTCAGCTCAGCTCTGTGGGTAAGCAAACCCAGCTCCCCAAATTAAGGGCCCAGAGGCACCCCACTACAGTAAATAGCCATAAGACACTCGGCTCCACTTTCAGGGGTCAGCAAGCCCACTCCCCCAATTAAGTGCCAAGTGGCACCCTACTCCACAAACCAGCCTCCTGCACAAAAGCACTCAGGTTTACACGTTCTAAGGCTGGGAAATCCACCATTCTGTTTCATGTTCTAGCTCCTGGTTGTGCTGCTATTATTCCTCTGTTGTCATACTTGTCTGCTGGATCCAGGAGATTCACAGCACAGCAATCTCTGGTCCAGAACGCATGCTCCACTCCTGGCTCTTGCTGGTAATGAGATCCACCCCTCCTGCTTCTCAGAGGGCTTATTTCATATGCAGCAGGATGGCATTCCAGGAAATCCTGTTCATAATTACTCACAGGTGAATCCTACCAGTAATTTCCCTCACACAGGGAACAATGTTTTGGTGGCAGTTAAAAACCTTGGCTAGAAAAGTCATATTGAATAGTTCATTGCCCTTGCAATACCATCATTGTATTTTTGCTCTCTGCCTAAGAAGCAGGAGCCCCACTGGTGTAGTGGTTACGAGTTGGGCTGTGATCTGCATGGTATCCAGTTCGAAATACCAGCAGCTCGAAAAGGGGGAAAGACTGGGCTTTCTACTCCCATAAAAAGTTCCAGAAACCCACAGAGGGTTCACTATGAGTCACAACATTGACTCTATGGCAGCGAGTTTGATTATGTCTTTTTTTTTTTAAGCTAAGAAGTCTTGCGTTCGATTCCCCACCAGTATATCTCATGTTCAGTCATAACCCACATGTCAGTCGAGGCTTCCGTTTTGCTATGATGCTGAAGAGGCTTCCAAGCTAAGACATACTAGGAAGAAATATCCAGATATCACCTAATAAAAACCCTATGGAGCATAGCAGCCCAATCCACAACGGACTGTGGGGATGGCATGAGACAGGGCAGCATATCATTCCGTTGCGCATGGGGTCAATATGAGTTAAGGCTGACTCACCGGCAAGCTAGACAGTCATGTTTGCTTACTTACTGCCTACTGAAGTTGATTAAGAAATCATACTGTTGTAGTTCCCAAAACTTAGATTGGAAAGATTCTCATAAAAACAAACATGTGCCCTAAAAAGATTCCGAACACTCAATTTCAATTGGAGGATGGGGACCTCAAAATTATGACATGTGCACATGTGGCGAGGGGAATTGCAACAGCAACCAAAATGCAGCACTCAGTAGCCTTACAGAGGTTTGTGACTGGAGACCTTCCAGGAAACTCTGTGTAGGCAAATGATGAGTCCCAGCTCCACATGAATGTCACTGACTGAATAAACTGTGTTCTACATGTAACTTACATGAGGTGCTAGCTTTCCATTTCCAGTGCAACTTTAAAATCCACGCAAAGTATTTGCACTATACTTCGTCAAACCTACCCACATTATTTCCATACCTATGGTATCTGGAAAAGGAAATTATCAGTCCTCACTGAGAACTCTAAAAATCGTACATCAAAAAGTAGAACCTCTTGATGTGGCTCTTTATAAAACTTCCTCCTGAGGCACACAGAAGGTGAAGTTGGTGTGATAGTTAAGGTTTTGTGTCAATTTGGCTGGGCCAGGATTCTCAGTGGTTTGGCCATGAAGATGTAGTAATCCCATATAGGAAAAGTGTACATCAGGGTTGTGCATCCTCTCACCATACTTATTAAATCTATATGCTGAGCAAATAACCTGGGAAGCTGCATTCTATGAAGATTGTGCCATCAGAACTGAAGGAAGGTCTATTAACAATCTGCAATATGCACATGACAGAACCTTGCTTATTGAAAGTGAAGAGGATGTGAAGTACTTGATGATGTACATCAAAGAATTGCATCCTTAATTATGGATTCCAACTCAGTGTAAAGAAAACCAAAATCTTCACAACTGGACTAGTAGGTAAAACATTGAAGTTGTCAAGGATTTTTCCCTTGCTTGGATCTACAATCAATGCTCATAGAAGAGAGATCAAATGACACATTGCATTGGATAAATATGCCACACAAGACCTCTTTAGAGTACTAAAAAAGCAAAGATATTATTTTGAGAAATAAGGTGTGCCTGACCCAAGCCATGGTATTTTTTAAAATATTTTTATTGGGGGATCTTACATCTCTTATCACAATTCCATACATTCATCCAGTGTGTCAAGCACATTTGCACATATGCTCCCATCATCATTTTCAAAGCATTCTCTTCCCACTTAATCCCCTGATATCAGCTCCCCATTTCTTCCCCCTCCCTCACGAATCCTTGATAAGTTATAGATTATTGTTTTCATATGTTACATCTTCCTCCGTCACCCCTCACCTATTTTTCCACTGTTCGTCCCCCTGGGCGGGGATTATATGTCAATCTTTGTGATTGATTTCCCCTTCCCCGCCACTCTCCCCTAATCCTCCTGGTGTCTCTACTCTCCTTGTTGGCCCTGAGGGGTTTATCTAACCTGGATTCCCTGTGTTGTGGACTCTTATCTGTAGCAGTGTGCATGTCACGGTCTAATCCGATTTGTAAGGTAGAATTGAGGTCATGATAGTGGGGGAAAGAAGCACTAAAGAACTAGAAAAGAAGTTGTGTGTTTCATTGGTGCTATAGTGCACCCTGACTGGCTCATCTCTTTCCTGTGATCCATCTGTGAGGGGATATCCAATTGTCTACAGATGGGCATTGTGTCTCCACTCCATGCCCCACCCCTCCCCAATTCACATTGGGTACATTTTGTTCTGCGTCTTAGATGCCTGACACCTGATCCCATCGATACCTCATGATCACACAGGCTGGTGTGTTTCTTCCATGTGGGCTTTGTTGCTTCTGAGCTAGATGGCCGCTTGTTTATCTTCAAGCCTTTAAGAACCTAGACACTTTATCTTTTGATAGCCAAGCACCATCAGCTTTCTTCACCACATTTGCTTATGAACCCACTTTGTCTTTAATGATTGTATTGGGAAGGTGAGTATCACAGAATGCCGAATTGTTAGAACAAAGTGCTCTTGTGTTGAGGGAGTACTTGAGTTGAGGCCCAATGTCCATCTGCAACCTTAATTCTTAACATATAGATATGAGTACATAGTTCTATTCCCCTCTCGTTACATATTTACATATGTACAGAGGTCTAAATACAGCCACAGTATTTTCAATTGCTTCATATGCATGTGAAAGTTGGACATTGAAAAAGGAAGCCTGAAGAATTGATGCATTTGAATTGTGGTGCTGAAAAAGAATATTCAAAGTACCATAGACTGCTAAAAAAATGAATAAACTTGTCTTGGAAGAAGTACAGCCAAAATACTCCTTAAGGGCATGGATGGCAAGACTTCGTGTCTCGTGTACTTTGGACCCACTGTCAGGAGAGACCAGTCCCTAGAAAAGGATAGCATGCTTGGTAAAGTTGAGGGGCTGTGAAAAAGAGGAAGTCCTAGACAAGAGGGATTGCCACAGTGGCTGCCACAATGGGCTCAGACGTAAGAACAGTTGAGGGCGGCGCGGAATCGGGCAATGCTTACTTCTGTTGGACATAGGATCACTTTGAGTGGGAACCAACTTAACAGCATCCATGATAGTTAGGGTTTTTTGTGCCAAGATGGCACCGATAAGAAGATATAGGTGGAGTTTAGCCTGTCAGTGAGAGGCTGGCCCCTCCCTCTCTCTGCTTCACCTTCCTGTTGATGAGCTACACTGGAACCCTATGATGAGGCCACATCTTTGGCTCCACACCACTCTGCACCCACTGGCCTGTGATGTTCCTGCATTCTGCATCAGGCCACTCATGTGGCCGCATGAGTCTGGAGAGGGACTTATGGACTAGTATCAGACTCACGGACTCGATCTGGGCTGGGATATTTCCTTGACATATAATTACTTCTTAATCTTAGGCTCACTCTGACACATATATGAGTGTCACTGGAGATCTCTAGTCAACCCGGCCTAACACAGCACCTAACAATACCCACCGCCCTATAATGAGATCTAACATAATGCAATCAGTTCTGTGATGACATCTTCTATGAGTAACCAATCAATTGAGAGAAAATTTCCTCAGGGCTGTGACCTGCTTCCAATAGAAGTGGACACTATAGAAAACCTTGCAAGCTTTATGCTGAGTCCTGTATCTGACTTGTCATCTGACCACCAGTTCTTGGGATTTGAGCGAGTGACTTGCCCTCTTGTCTGCCAGCTTACCTTTATATTTATTCACTTCTGTAGCCAGAGGCCTGTAGTCTGACTTTCGGAGTTTGGGTTCATTAGTCCCTGAGCTACATGAGTCAGAGAATCCTCCAGCCTGACATCTGACCCACGGATTAGCAATTTGTTTTCCTCTCCAACTATGTGAGCCATTTCCTTGATCAAATACCTTTATATATAGACATCTATACACTTCACTTGTTTTACTTCTCAAGAATAAGTTCTCAAGAGAACCTAGTCTAAAAAAAAAATAAAGGAAAATTGAGCAGTTGTAGCCCCGTGCTGCTTCCAACCCCTCTACATGGTTTGCAACAGTCCATCTTACATGGGTAAAATTCTCCTTCCTTAAAAAAAGAAACTTGATATTGAGGTTCTTTCAATGAGTGCTTTCAAAAAGTGCTTAGATGTGATTCTTACCTCCTCTCTTTGAATAATCACTTAAATGAAAGAAGGTATGGAGGGGAAGCAGAAGAGAATGAAAAAGTCCAACACAAACATTTAACACAAAGACTAACCCTTTGCTAAAAGACTGCCTGTGTTTGGGGGATTGAGAAACCTCCTGTCTCTGTGGATAGTGTGCCAATATAGGTGTTCTGTGCACAAGTTTTTCTTCTCTTCTGTTTTTAACTACCCCCCACCACCCCCTTTCTTCCTCTCTTTTGATTTTTGACAGAAGGATTACTCGGTTTAAAGTTGGGGCAAAAAGGTAACCCACTGGAACATGTAAATAAGTGCTACATAACCTGGAATTCGTTTTAGGTGGCCTCAGAGCATAGGCTATTATATAGACAATTAAAGTTTTATACCCTCAAATGCAACAGAGCAGAAATAGTTTAATCCACCATCAGGTATGGAAAGCATTCTATGGGAATGTTAAATATGCTTCCACCATCCCTAATAAGGCACCGGAGACATGGTGTCATCTAGATTATCAGGTAGACAAATTCCTATACTGTGGGAAGTCTGTTATGAGATCTGCTGCGGTGTGAGTAGTCACTGCCCCTTTGCGAGGTATCCTAGACCATTATGGTTTGTTTGTTTGTTTGTTTGTTTGTTTGTTTGTTTTACCCCTTCTGTCATTCCTCTCCTCAGCTGTACTCAGACCATATTTTCAACTCTGCTTCAGAATGATGATGTCAACATAGTTGGCTTATTTCCAAACTTCTATCATATCACTTTTCAAAGACGCAGGGCCTACAGTTCAGGTGGGCAATGATTTTGAAACTGTGGGCAGCAGAAGACACAGGTTCCCAGTAAGGACCCCTTTTATAAGCATGTGGATAGGAAAGGGTTGCTAGACAGCCAAACCACCAAAGGAAATGCATTCTATGGCTGTCAGGAAGTGATCATGCCAAGACGGCCCCATCTTCAGTTCACTTCTATCAACAGACAGAATTTCACAAGCCTGGATGCTCACCTCAGACATTTAACCTTTTGTTTCGGTAACTCAGCTGACCTGTCAAATAGGAGAATGTGTTAATTAAGAGTAGTATTTTCCAGCTAAAGCTATTGATAGTGATTATACGCCCACTGGGAATGACAAGTACGTTCCATTCTTGATGCCATGAGCCACGTGTGTGTGAGTGTGTGTTTTTCCCTCGGGGGAAAAATCTTTCCTATTTTTTCTCCAATGGTGGCTCACAGTACAGCAATGTTTCATTAAATGGGGGAAATTACATCCCTGAACACGTGTGCTGTAATGAACTAGCACACACTCATATCTGTTATCATTCCGCTAAATTTAAGATGGTTCTTTTTTAAAATACCTCACCATTTCACTTTTATCAATTTTGACATAACCCCAAATGGCTAGTTAAAAAAGGTCAGGTTTCAAACCGGTACTCATTCCTTCTTCATAATGTTGTACCTTTTGTTAACTTGCACTTTATTCTGTATCAGAGAGGCAAATACTAGAAATTCAGTACTGCCTTTCAAAACCCTCACTATTTGTGAACAAGAGTATATTTAGTTCCTATTGCTGCAATAACCAAGTACCATAAACTTAGTGACTTAAAGCACTACCAGTGTGTTACCTTACTCTTCTGGACATCTAAGGTGGATTGCTAACGCTAAAATAAGGTGTCTGCAGGGCTCTGGGACTCTAGGGAAGAATCCACATCCTTGCCTTTTCCAGTTGCTAGGGGCTGCTTGCATTCCTTGGCTTGTGGCCTCTTGTGGTACTGAACAGTTTAAAACCAGGAAAGGTGTGTATCTTTTCTCCATACTTATTCAACCTACATGCAGAGCAAATAATCTAAACAAAGACTATAGCATCAGGATTGGGGAAGACTCGTTAGCAAGCCTTGCTTTTGTAAAAGGTGACGAGGACTTAAAGCACTTACTGAGGAAAACCAAAGACTGCAGCCTTCAGTGCAGACTACTACTAAACAAAGAGAAAACAAAATTGTTCCAACCTGACCAGCAGGCAGTATCATGATCAACAGAGAAAATATTGATGCTGTCAAGGAATTCACTTTATATTCACTATCAATGCCTATGGAAGCAATAGGTGGGAATCAAACACCATCTTACATGGGGCGCATCTGCTGCAAAAGACCTCCTCAAAATGTTAGAGTCAAGACGTCACTTGACCAAGGCATGGTATTTTTCTTTTTATTGGGGGCTCTTAAAACATTCTATACATCAATTGTATCAAGCATATTTGTACTTGTGTTGCCATTATCATTTTCTAAACGTTTACTTTCTACTTGAGCCCTTGGTATCAGCTCCTTTGCCCTCCCTTCCTTCCCCCACTCCCATCCTCATGACCCCTTGATAAATTATAAATTATTATTGTTTCACATCTTACACGGACCACTGTCTCCCTTCACCCACGTTTCTGTTGTTCATCCCCCTGGGAGGTGGGGGTATGCACTGATCATTGTGAGGGGTTCTCCCTTCTTCCCCTCCTCTCCCCCCGCCCCCTTCCCCCTGTGGGAAACAGGAAGATTTCTCCCAAGTCCTCTCCCCCAAATGGATGTTAGACTTAGGACACTGCTTGCAGCAAATGGTAAATGATTGTAAAGTTACCTCCCTGAAGGCAGTCAGTTGCCAGATAACTGTCTGGACTGGTAGGGCGCACTCCCTGCTGTTCAGAACAATGGACTATTCCCTAAAGCCTGGTCCCTGTAGGTGGGGTTTAAACCCTACTGATAATGGTTTCTACGGAGATCCAGAGAACAGGTCAAACCAGCTCAGTGACATCCAAAGTTAGGCTGCCATCCTGAATCTAGGATCCGCCCATCTTGTCACATGTATACCCCAATCCCTCTGCTTCCTATTGCGTGTATATCCCTAGATTGTTCCCCTCTCATTGCTGTATTACCTATAGTACAACCCCTTCCTGTGACGTATGTCTTTACCTGTAATTAGTGGGCTTACACTGCCCCCAAAGGTATATAGGCCTGGGTTAGCAATAAAGAGCTCTCTCTGGGGCTTCCCTCTTGGCTTCTGGTCGGCTTCCCCTTCCTCTCCTGTCCTCGCTCCCCTGTTCCTGTTCCCCTTGTTCTTCTTCCCCTTCCTTCTCTCTACATGGACCACCAAGTGAGGCTGAGGTGAGCATGCTACCATGAAATGTATCTGACTCCATTATTTCAATCTCTCATGCTTTTTATGACTTTTACTATAATCTTTACTTATTATCGCTGTACAATTATGCCTACCGGACCCATGATGATGTGTTAGTGCAGGTACCCTCCTGGTATTGCCACCCTCCGTTTCTGTTCTGGAGGGTTTATCTGACCTGGATTCCATGTCTGTCGAGCTCTTATCTGTACCAGTGTACATGCTCTAGTCTAGCCAGAACTGAAAGGCATGACTGGAGTATGATAGTAGTGGGGTGAAGAAGCCTCAAAGAACCAGAGGAATGTTGTGTGTTTCATCGGTGCTATACTGCGCCCTGGTTGACTCATCCCTTCCTTGTGACCCTTGTGAGGGAATGTCCTATTGTCTACAGATGGGTTTGGTGTCTCTGATCTGACGTCCCTCATTCTCAACAGTTTGTTTGTTTGTTTTGTTTGTTTGTTTGTTTGTTTGTTTGTTTGTTTTGGATCTTCTGGTCATGGCATAGTATTTTCGACAGTCTCATATGGCACATGAAAGCTGTGTTAGTCTGGGTAGACTAGAGAAACAAATTCATAAAGACACTCATGTGTATAAGAAAGAGCTTTGTATACAAGAGCAATTGAATATTGAGAAAACATCCCAGCCCAGTCCATAAGTCTGATATTAGCCCATATGGCTAATTCCAATCTATAAAGTCCCCTTTAGATTCATGAAACACAATGACACCAAATACAGGAAGATCACAGGTCAGTGCGTGGAAAATCTTGTGGATCCAGTGGCATTGTAAGCATCTCAACACCGGCAGGGGTCTCCATGTGGCTTCTCTGGTTCCAGAGGCCTGGCTCCATCAGCCTCTCCCCACGTGTTTTCTCCACTGGGATGTATCACAGGGAGTGAGCATGTGTCCCACCTCCAGTGAGCTATTTATCTCCTTAGCACCTCCAAATGAGGTCATCAAGCTGCCACCTGATTGACAGGCTAGACTTTACCCCTTCACTTTGAATCCTCAAATTGACACCAGATTATGGAACTACCACAAAAGCTGAATAAGGAATAAGGAGGACAAGAGAAGAATCAAAAGCCCCCTCAGGTTGAATATACCAACGACTGCCTGAAATATGAACAAGTCTGTCTTGGAAGAAATACAGAGAGAATATTCCTTAGAAGTGACAATGGTAAGGCTTTGCCGCACATACTTGGACATGTCATCAGGAGAGATCTGTCCCTCTAAAAAGGGACATCGTGCTTAGGAAAGTAGAGGGTCCACAACAACAAAAGGAAAAGACCCTCCAGGAGATGGATTGGTGCAGTGGCTACAACTATGAGCTCACACACAGGGACGCTGGCTGGCGAGGACGGTGCAGGGCCAGGCAATGTTTCTTGCTGCTCTCTTCAGGGCCACTCGGGGTTGGGATCAACTCCCAAGCACCTGGTAACACGAGCAACAAATATATGTATATAGGAACTGAAAATAAAAAAGATTATAAAGCCCAAAATAAAGCCAAATAGCACTATGTGCTATTTAGAGTTACCTTATTTTTATGTTTTCTTGTCTGTTTTAGTAAACTTTTCCTATAATGAGCATGCATTACTTTAAAATCAGGATGCATTTTAACAAGGCATTTGATGGTTAAAGGCATAGTCTTCATTAATTTCTTCAGTTTCCTGAAAATATTCAGTTAAATTGGAATGACCCTTTTGCCTATAATGCCAAATTCATTTATCCACAGTTCTTGTTGTCCGGCAACCTTCTGATTTTTAATTGACTCCTTTTCATGTCAATGGAGGCCCAGGAATTAGTATTTTTACAGCTAACTCAGTTGAAAGTGAACAATAGTTCCATTTTTTGTTAATCGGAGTATGTACACAGATAGCTTGTATACACAATATTTAATAATCGCACTGTGCAAGTTCCAAAGTCATAGCTAAATACAGAACAAAGAAGGGGAGCAACAAAGTTCAGCATCAGGGTACTCACCCCCCAAAGAGAGTAATACAACTCAAGCTTCCCTGACTTTGCATCATGGAAATTTCATGCACATATGTAGCTCTCTATTCACAGATGAGCAATGTTACACAGATAAGACATTTGTTACATATTTGTTATCCTCAGGAAGAGGGGAGAAAAAGAGAATGAGAAAGAAGAGGAGGTAATAAAAAAAGAAAGGAAGGAATCAAGATTTGCCCTGAATATGTCCTTGGACTAGGCTTGCACTGCAGCCTCTTTTTTTAAATGCCATCTTCCACCTCATATTTCAGAGATTAGGCCAAGAAACCAGCATAGATTTCCTCGGGAACTTTCAGAATATTAATCATCTTTACAGCCAGAAGCAAAAAGAGAGCTATTTAGTATGACAAAGGATTCCACACAAAGTATTTTATCTTGCCACTATAATTTCGTATTGTCCTCCCAGGTCAGGCAGCTGGAGGGAGGAGGGGAAAGACTCGTAGCTAGCTGCCAGGGAAGATGAGGGATGGGACACTTTGGGACCACGTGTTTCTCCCTTTCCAGCCCCAAAGGGAGAGCCTTTTTGCAACCTAACTGACCAACTCCCTTGAGGGCAAGATGAAAGAGGCCCGGCTCTGCATTTGCTCAAAGCCCTGAAACTCCTGAACTCATCGACCACGAATCTTTCGGAAACCGGGGTCCAGGCCCGTCTGGTTCACATTGTGTACTTAGGCACACAAACATAGCAGGTGATAAATAACTAAGAAGAACAAAAACAAAAGACGAAACATTGCCATTGAGTCATTCCAACTCATAGTAAGCGTATATAGGCTTTCTGAGGCTGTAACTCTTTAGAGGAGCCAATAGCTTCATCCTCGACACGTGGAGAAAGGCCAGTGCGTACTGCACAGCTTCATCGCGGCTCCATAAGTAGAATACAGGTTACACGTTGAGCTGCCAAGCACACAGTCAACAGTATGAAACCATCAGCCACTCGCGAGGAGAAAGGAGGCTTTCTACTCCCATAAAGAGTTAACATCACAGAAACCCACCGGGGCAGTCCTGCCCCGACCTACAGGAGAACTGAGAGTCAGAGCTGACTCGATGGCAATGATTTGCTGTTTTGCTGCTGCTGCCACTGTTATCGGTGTTGTTTGAGAGGTGTTGCGATGGCTGGCGGTTCTAACTCACCCAGAAACAGTTTGAAAGGCAGGCTGATAAGCTACTTTCACAGGTCGCAGGCTTGAAATCCCAGTAGAGAAGTTGTACTCTACACGCATGGAGTCATCAAGAGTTGGAAGTGATTTGACAGCAAATGACAATACCAAAAAGCTAATGATTGGTTGATTCCTATCTTTCATGTATGACCACTCGATTAAAAGCTATATAGAAAGCATGAACTAAAGAAACAGATCGAATGATGCATAGTTAACATAAGGGCCAATAAAATTCGAAACATAAAATATATATGTTGATTTGCAAATGGCTTTGTTTTCTAATTCAAGGTCATATGGAATATTCACATAATTTCTCAGACATAAATCAATAAATCTGAAAAGTATTGGAGGATTTGGCTCATCATAGGTATCTTTGATGGCGAGGTGAGTGCAAGCAACAAGTTTACACAGGTAAACACAGGTAAATTCAATAAGATCCCCAAAGGAAAAGGTTCAGAAGTCACTAACACCTGGATCCTTTTACCATTCTTTCTTCCTATTCAGCATTATTGTCAATATCATTTAAAATGGACGTACAAAATCATTCCTCGGAGAACATCCGTGCCAATTGGGGATTGGTTGCGTGAGGTGTGGCTTTTGGACTTACCGCTGCCTACACCAACATCTGTTGCTCCCGGTGCACCAGAAATCACAAGGGAGAGGGCACAGCCCTTTCTTATAAAGCCGTGAGACTTTCTATAGATTCATTCAGGACAATAATAAAGAAGCTGAAACCTGAAAAGCTGAGATAACGGTACAAGGAGCTCCATGGCCCTGGGAAGCCGTACTATAAAAGTCAACAATATCCCTGCCGATGTCCAAGAGGAACAGGTAAAAAAGGGCAGACTGTAAGGCTGGGGGTGCCTGAGAGTCCAAATGGCCCACCCATTGATAGCTGTGTGCCTTGAGGGGCAGCTTAATGTGAGCTCACTATCGGGTTCCTCATACTGTAGAATAGGAGACTATCCACATAGTGCCAAAAACCTTGAGGGGGGGAAAAATCAATAAAGTTTACCTGCTGCTTGGAAAATTAAGGAAAGGGCCACTGGTTAAAGGATTCTAGTCAACACTTCTCGCACGACTCAGGAGCCAAATCCACGTTCTCATTTATGGATTTGATTTAAAGCCATGGTAAATAAACAGTAACTAAGAGTATTTTGTCAAAGCCTTGGCTTCAAATCCATTTAACATTTAAAACAGTCCTTAAGGAAAACAAAAGAAAGGGATATTGAAATTGATCCAAAATACTATACTGTGACTAAATATATAACAAAAACAGAAAGTAAGAAAAAAAAGATTGAAATCAGCTTAAAATATATTCTCAGCTTTCACTCCTTCAAAAATTGATATACTTTTCAAAAAACAGTACAAACTTGTATTTGTGGGGCTTTTCCTACACAAAAGGTAAAGGGAAAAAATATATATATAATGTGGCACGGGTTTCAAATAAAATAAGATTTTGCAATTATATATATGTATTTGGGGGACTCAAAAGTGCAACCTGCTTCTTATAACAAACGTTGACAAAACTCCTGGCATCCTTTTGTCACAGGAAATTCGATAAACTCAGTCACAGCCCTAAAATTTTTGTATCACTTAGAAAGTACAATCCTAAGAAAAAAATTTTTTTTCTGTTGCTCAAAGACACCACAGGAAACTCTGAAGCACTCCAATGTTTCTCGACCTAAAACACCAGGTACATCCGAAGATGCACACATACCACTAAGCAATGGCTGAATTGTGGTGTTCAATTTTTAAACGTAAATACAAAGTGAGTAAGGATGCTACCTTTCTGAAAGTTATTTAAAACATAAAGGGTTTTTTATTTTTCATATTATAACTGAACCTTGTAGATTTTTAATATGTTTTTTATTATTATTTTTTTTTTACATTTTATTAGGGGCTCATACAACTGTTATCCCAATCCATCAATTGTGTAAAGCACATTTGTACATCGTTTCTCAAAACATTTTCTCTCCATTGAAACCCCCGACATTAGGTCCTCATTTTTCCCCTCCCTCCCCGCTCCCCCCTCCCGCATGAGCCCCTGATAGTCCACAAATGGGTATTTTGTCATATCTTGCCCCGTCCGATTGTCTCCCCTCATCCACCCCTCGGCTGTCTGTCCCCCAGGGAGGAGGTCACACACAGTTCCATGTAATCGGTTCCCTCCTTCCTACCCATTCTCCCTTTACCCTCCCTGTTTCGCCACTCACACCACTGGTCCTATAGGGCCCATCCGTCCCGGATTCCCTGCATTTCCAGTTCCCATCTATACCAGTGTACCTCCTCTGGTCTAGCCAGTCCCGCGAGATAGAGTTCGAGTCATGGTAGTGGGAGCGGGGAGGAAACATTTAGGAACCAGAGGAAAGTTGTATTTCTCATCATCGCTACATTGCACCCTGACTGGCTCATCTCCTCCCCGAGCTGGGAGGCAAAGCGCACTTATAGAGCTCTAGATAAAGACATGTACATATGCAAATATATTATATGAGGATGGGGAAATAGATCTATGAGCCTACAGTTATAGGTTTGGTATTGGGGTAGTGGAGGGACATTGGGCCTCCACTCAAGTGCTCCCTCAACGCAAGAATACTTTCTTCTAGTGAGTTGGCGTTCTGTGATGCTCACCTTCCCGACACAACCGCTGAAGACAGGGCGGGTGAACGGGCGAATGTGGTGAGGAAGGCTGATGGTGCCCGGCTGTCAGGAGATATAGTGTCTGGGGTCTTAATATGTTTTATAGACCTTCAGATAGGTCCTAAGTCATCCTTAGCCCTATAATGCCTGAATTTTTAATTTCAGGAAAAAAAACCTTTTTTGTTTTTATTCTTTACTTTCATAGTTATCAATATATATATTGATATATACATTTAATGAAATGTTACAAAAACATCACGCGCGGCAATATAGGGTTAGCATATTAAAGATATATTGCGTTTTACTACCAAATAAAAATTTAGGTGTTTTTATTATGGTACTAAGGACACACAGCAGCAAAATAAGGTCATTCAAACAATGTTACTGGGAGATGACAAAGCTCTAACAGGCAAGAGCCTTCCACCTCCCAGGCAAGTCAAAGGAACCAGGTACCCTCGTGTCTGAAACAACGCCCAATGGGGACAATTCCAACTCACAGCAACCCTACAGGACAGAGAGGATGGACCCTTGGGCTTCCGCGGCTGTCAATCTTGACGGGGGCAGAAAGCGCCAACTTTCTGCTGCAGACCAGCTGGTGGGTTCAAACAGCTGATCATGGGGTTAACAGCCCCAGGTCTAATCCACTCTGCCACCAAGGCAAAACATATTAAACGGTTTTAAAATACCATATAGCTAGCATCAAAGACACATGGAATGAACATGAAACACCGTAAAAGTGAACCAGCTGAGCTTGGTTTCCAGGGAGCAGCACAAAGAGCAACAAGCTGTGCAGTCTGATGGTCTCCCTGAACTGAGAAGACGGGGTTGGGATTAAATGACACAAAGATGACTAACTGTGCAGGTCAGAATAAAAGAGAGGAGACAGCTGCAAAGACAAAGAATGTCATCACACATGTGAGAAATTTATCCAAGACCCCTGACGGAATTACCTAACGGCTACCCAGAGCTCACCAGCAGTGGGACTAGCCCCTATTCTCGTTAGCCAGAGTAGCAAACATCCTAACTTACAGGACATCAGAAAGAGTATTGTGCAGGGGTCTACCTTAGAAGGAGGCAAGGTTAGCCCCTGACTAAATTCTGTTCTGATCCCACCTAAGAAAGTTTAAATAGCAGGACGTGAAAGATTCAAACCCTCCCCAAGTCATTTAACTCTATCCCAGAACAAAGCTCAAAAATATTTATGGAAATACAAAAATAGCTAGCACTCAACGACAACAACAAAAATTCAAAATGCCTGGCATCCAGTCAAGAATTACCAGGCAGGCGAAGAAGCAGAAAAACATGATCCATGATGAAGAGGTAAAGGGCTCAATCAAAAGCAAAGAAGAATTGCCACAGATGTGAGCCGGAATCCGTGCCCTCACAGGTGTTCAAAACCTGAGAGGAAAGGCTGAAAATACTGGGATGAACAGAAGACCCCAAATGACCTTCTAGAAAATAAATCTACAATGCCTAGGGAGAAAAAACACCTTAGACGGTTTTAAAACACCTTGCTGTGATGGGGGTGGTATCTGTGGGGTGCTTTCTAGGTGACGTTCAACTCAAAGCCACCTGCTGTAGGAGAGAATTATCCCGTAGGGTGGCTTGGTTTTGCTTTGTTTGGCCTCTACTCTCCAGAAGCAGGTTTACCACGTTTCTCCTACAAACCCACTGAGTACAAACCCTCCACCTTTCCGCTAACATTCAAGCACTGAACTGTTCAATCACCAGGGCTGCTTCCACATCACATCAGATACGGACGTAAAGCAGATCGGTGAACATGAACACAGTAAGAGAAGCCATTTAAAATGAAACACAGATTAAAAATCATGACCATACTAGAAAAATTGGTCATCTGTGAGCTGCAGGACAACTTCACCTGGCCTAATGTGCATGTAATTGGGGTCCTCAACAGAGGAAGACGGAAAAGGGAGTAAACGATGGCAGCAAACTTCCCCAATATGATGAAAACGATAAACTCGAAAACCCAAGAAACTCAATGAAACATAAAAAAACACCACCAACATATACCATCATCAAATGGCTTTAAAAAGGCATTCGTTTTGAAAGCACATTGCTGTGATAATGGCGGTGTTTGCTGGGTGCATTCGTCTAGGTTTGGTACAAAGTGGGTTTCACAGTGGCTAAGATCAGGTCAGTGTTACTTCTCCATCCAAATGCTTCTGAACTACAACTGTCTAATGCTCAGTGTCAACGGTGAGTCCAAAAGGTGTTTCACGGTGGCTAAACTCAACATGCATCAGGGGGACGTTATTTATAAATGATCTAAGGGAGAACTGTGCTCTTTTAGCCCAAGCTGCTAGAAGTTGCCCGTTCCTTTGGCATAGGTTCTACCTTCAAGGCCCAGCAGCATGCCAAGTCCAAAATGCACTGTCACTCTGGCTCCCTGTCTTCCTCTCTCATATAAAGACCCGTAGTGACAGTCTCATCCCAAGAGCCCTACCTTTGTCACATCACCCACAGCCCTTTGACAATACAAGGTACTCTCCACCTCCAGAAGCTAAGACCCCTGGGCAGCTGCCTACTATAATCTGCATATGAAAAGTCATGAAGAAGATATTCCATGAAAACATTAATAACAATGATGGTAGACATAAGTCATGAGTCCGTTGGTTTTGTCTTGTCTAACGGAAACTGGGTGTGACTGAGGAGACACTGATTGGGAAAAAATGAACTGACACGCCTTTGAACTTGGATGCCTCGGACATTCACCTTTGGTCTGCATAATTAAAGGTTTTCTTCTTAACTGTTTCATTCCTACTACTTGATTCAGCTGGAAAAAAATATTTTTATGTGATTAAAATACTGCAACTGCTTTTTAGAACATTAAAGAACTCACAGTCCATCAGAAAAGTGATTTGAAAAAAATCTCAGGTTCGTGTTGGCCTAAATCAAGTACTCTATCAATAAAATTTCTTTAACTTTGGAGATAAAATTTAGTATAAGAAGGCTTGAAATTGTGCTTGTACACTCTAAACCAATATCCTGTAGATAAAGTTTCTGATAAGCATTCTTTTCCCCTTCACATTTTTACTCCAGTTGCAAACTTTTATGCTAAGTGGATTAATGGGCCATTTAGAATTTCAATTACTCTGACATACAATTTTTGCTTACATGAAATGCTTCAATGCATGAACTAATTGACCTATTATGATACTAACTTTAGTACTAGTATACAATTGTAGAATTGCTGAGAGGGTGAACGTTTGTACAATTAGTTTCCCACTTGCATGCAGACACCTATGTCAATAAAAAATAGACTTAGCCAAGGTTTCCCATTCAGCAGTAAAGACATCCCTTTCATACACCTGGGATTGTATAATTCTTACAATTATTTCAAGTTAATAAACTATCGTAATTATTCTTTGTCCCCAACATATCTAAATAGACATCCCATAGTCTTACAAGTATGTGCTCTCATTTTCTAATTTTAAAATTATCTATATAATCATAATTAAACAATAATGGAAATCATTTTTTAAAACAAACATACAAATCAATAATATTGCTCCATCCAAATACTACTGGCCTACACTAGTTCTAATCTGAAAAACTAGTCTCATTTACTTAATTTTTCTCTGTGGATAAATGGGTGGTGAAATATTCCACTTGACTTTCCTCCTACTGAGAGACTGGGCATTGTACTCCTGTTACAGTCTCGGAAACCCACAGGGGGGTCACTGGGAGTCACCATTGACTCAATGGCAGTGAGTCTGGTTTAGTTTTCCTCCAATCATACCTAGAGGCTACTTAAAAAAAAACAAAAAAAAAACGAAAACTTTGAACACTGTAGTTGTTCACCAACTTCATCCATTTCCATTTAATGATTACAATTGTTTAACCAAGGCCAAACTCATTTGGCCTTCCTCTGCGTTCCAGAGATGCCAGGTCAACGCTTAGTGTCGCCTGAGGGATTCCATCGACCCACACTCTCTAAATTCTCCATGGAACTTCCCTTGCAAAGGTTGCTAATCATTATCGCGGGACGAGATCAGAATGCTGATGTGCTCACAGAAAATTCAGAATGCTGATGTGCTCACAGAAAATTAACCGACTTCACACACACAGAAAACCCCATTACTGATAGTTCAGCCTCTCTTTTTATCTTGATGATCAGTAGAGAAATTCTGCCTACTTACACTGATGTTTTTAAGACTCAGACAGTATTACTGATTACTTTTTAACTAACTAGATGGTCTGCTTTCTCTTGCTCGCGCTGTCATTTCAAGGCAATTTTGATAAGGAGGGATGATTAATTGAAGCAAACCAATTTAAAATATATGGGACAGCGAGTTGCAACTTTTAGCATGCATCGCCTGTCCGAGGTCAGGCACCTGAAGAAATAGGTAAGGGCCTCCACTTTACTCAGCTGTAAATGGGATGCTCACGTCCAAAAAGTCGTCACAAAACAAGCATAACGAGGTACTTTATACGAAGTATTACATAAAGGTAATTAAAGCAGAACTATGAAAAATATCTCTTAACAGTACACTTTTCCCAAAAGAATAACTACCTTAGATCTATGGAATTTTACTCTCCCCAACATGTAACTTATTATTTGTTCCTTTTTTTGTTTTTCAAAGATTTTTAAGAATCTATAGCAAACTCTGGACAAACTTATAAACTGAATACAATGAATTCAGAGTTTGCACAATTAATTATGGTTTTGATCAGCACAATGCAAAAAAAGAAAAAAGCAAACACAATAGCAGAATAATGCTGACCAGGAAGTGAAACAGTGAAACAGTAATGTGCGTGGGTTTGTGTCTTCAAAAAATGTCATCTTTTCATTCCATTTCTCCAGGAGGTTTCTGAAGCCTCCTCATAGATGTAGTTGAATTTGCTAAATAGAATTCTAGCAAAGCTGGGGAAGAATTGACATGGAATTCATGTACGTACTTTCTTTCTGTATTAGGCAGTTAGACAGACATTGGGTTTTTTTATTTTAGGTCCTTCATTTTTGCCATTGGAAATATTCATCTTTCATGACTCCAAAAACAAAAGTAATTCTTTCATATGCTGTCCTAGTAGTGACAGACCAACACTCTGCTGATGTTTACACTTTCTTTATAGAATGTTTCCTTTCAAAACAACTGCCTCTGAAGGGCGCATCACAGGAAGGATAACAAATGAGTAACTTCATAAGTTGAAAAATAAATAAACATGCTTGTTCAGAGACATTTAAATGGCAGCTATATTTAAGAAGAAAATACTTATCTCCTTATAGGATTGCTACATCCAGCTATAGTATAAAAAGCAAATAATGCATGCTTTATTGAAATCATGAAGTTCACCTTTAAGGGCTCAAAATTCTCTCATTATTCTTTTACCTGTGTGTGCAGACAGGTAAGGGTGGGACTGAGAACCACAAGGTCAGTAGTTCAATCCCAGCATGCAATCTAAGGGAGAAATCCAGTAGTTCAATCCCAGCATTCAATCCCAACATGCAATCCAGCATGCAATCCAAGGTCAGTAGTTCAATCCCAGCATGCAATCCAAGAGAGAAAGTAAGGTTGTGTGCTTCTGTAAAGACTCACAGCCTCAGAAAAACCCTCTATAGCAGCAGTTCTCAACCTGTGGGTCATGACCCCTTTGGGGGTTTAGCAACCCTTTCACAGGGGTCACCTAATTCATAACAGTAGCAAAATGACAGTTATGAAGGAGCAACGAAAATAATTTCATGCTTGGGTGTCACAACATGAGGAACTGTATTAAAGGGTGGTGGCATTAGGAAGGTTGAGAATCACTGCTCTATAGGGTCACCATGAGTCAGTATCAACTAAATGGCAGTAGCTTTGGTTTTGTGAAGAAACATCGTAAAATAATACTGGATTGAAATTCTGCTCAGAGGTAAATCAGCTCAGGCACTTAAAGCCATACTAGCTGAACCTCAACTTTCCTCAGCTTGAGAATTCGTATTAGCTATACAAGCTTTAGGATCCCTGGAGGTGTAGTGGTGACACAGGGGGCTGCCAACCCCAAGCTCAGCAGTTCAAAACCATTAGCCACTCTGGGGGAGAAAGACGAGGCTTTCTATTCCCAGAAACCATCAGGGGCAGTTCTGCTCTCTCCTATAGGGTAGCTATGAACCAGAATTGACTTGATGGCAGTGAGTTTGGTTTGGGATATAAACTTTCATGTCTCCTGGGATTTTAGTATGGGATTATGAAGTATAAATTCAAACAATTCTGGTCTTCCACAACAAAAATTAATCTGTCAACATGAAAATGTTTCCATAAAGTGCTATTCACGTTAATATTACGCACTCAACATATTAAAAATAGTACTCAATTTTCTCGAGTCATTCAACATATTCTAAATTCAAGCAAATAATTCAATGTCTTAATTTTATAGGTCACCATTCCCCTCAAATACTGTATGTTGGTAAGCCTTCAGTTACGACTTAGCACATGAGGAATGAACTTCCTCCAGTTCAGACACAGGAGCCACCAAATGTCTGTTCTCTATTTGCATAGCTTTCATGAGTATTCTCTATTTTTACCTCTTTTACTGCCATCGACTCAATGCTGACTCAAACCTGTGGGTTTCCCATTATAACTAATTATGGGAATATAAAGCCCGGTCCTTCTCCCGAGGAATTGCTCGCAGCCCAAAGAGTAACCACCAGACCACCAAGACGCCATGCTTTACCTACAGGTTCCAATATCCACTGCAATGGCTATAAAGACAAAATTCAGGATCCCAAGGCTTGTGGGAAGGAGGTTGAGAGGATATTATGCAAGTCGAAATCTCAGGATACAGTTGTTTGTCTGGGCATGTGGCACAGGTCTTTCAGGTCTGCTAGACGCCGGAAAGCTCTGTCACTCCAATGTAAGCCTCAACCCAAAGGCTCAAGTTCTGCGGGGCAGCAAACCCAGCTCCCTGAATTAAGTTCCCAGAGGCATCCTACTCCAGCAAGCCTCAGCACAGTGGCATTCTACTCGACTTGCATGGGTCAGCAAGCCGTTTCCCCCAGTGCCCAGAGGCACTCCACCCACTCCGCAAGCCAATCTCCTGCCCCAAAGCACTTGACTGTACTTGTATGGACTGAGAAGTCCACCACTCTGCTGCAGGCTCCAGTTCCTGGTTCTCAGCTGCTGCTCCTCTGGTGGCACAGCTGGCTTCTCCAGCCAGGAGGTTGGAGGTTTGCTGCGCATGGATCTCAGGTCCGGGGGACACACTCCGCTCTTGCTGGTCATGAGATCCCTCCTCCTACTTCTCAGAGTTTCTCATTTTGTGTGCAGCAGGTTGTCACTCCAGGGACTCCTGTTCACAATGACTCACGGGGGAATCCTATCAGTATCTCCCCCACCTTCTTACCAGACCCAGGCAGGCAAAGGTAGTTTGGTGGGAGTTAAGAGATTTTGACTAAAAGAGCCACATTAAATAATTCATTGCCTTTGTGGTACTGACAAATTTTAAAAGCCTTAATAATGACACGGGAGATATTTCCATATAAAGTTAGCAATAAAAACTTCTTGATGTTCAATAATGAAAGGTATCTAAAAATATGGCACTACACCAAAACTATTTGTCGTGGTAGATTTTATAAATATTTCTGCAAGATTGGTTTGTGAAATCAATTTACATGGCACCTTTCCCACTAGATACCTGTATTCATGTCCTAATGATGCTGTAACAAATTAACACATATTTGGCAGCTTCAAACAATACAAATTTATTGTCAAAGACTGTAGAGGTCAGAAGTCCAAATGGTGATAACTGGGGTTAATAAATACAAGTGATGATGGCTAGTCTTGTGCCTTTTTGATACCCTTGAGGAGAATTACAGTTCTTTTGTCTTTTATCTCCCTATTTTAAGGTCAATTGATTAACTCTGTTCATGCAACCTTCACTTTCCCTGGCCACGGTAACATAACATATGCACAACTTTTGGAATAAGGATACGGACATTTTGGGAGTGGGGATGGTATTATTCTGCCTACAGCATCTATTACAAATTTATTCAGAGTGCCTAATAATAGAGTGTAGAGACAGACCAGCTCTCTAGGAGTAATTTTAGTGGATAAGAAAAACAAATTATAATTCAATGGGAAATACATGTGTAAAGTAATACCACAAGAACACAGTGCAAAAAAAGGCAGATAAACTGGAAATTTAAGAATAATATCTAGAAATACTGATGACTAGAATGCTATACTATTAGAAAAAAAGCATTCTACATATTTGAATAGCATCTCAAGAAAAGGTATGAGGGAGATTCAAAAATTTCAGACGCTGTATCTTTTAATAGCCGGGCACCATCAGCTTTCTTCACCACATTTGCTTATGTACCCATTTTGTCTTCAGGATCGTTTTGGGAAGGTGAGCATCACATAATGCCAGATTATTAAAACAAAGTGTTCTTGCATTGAGGGAATACTTGAGTAGAGGCCCAATGTTCATTTGCTACCTTAATACTTAATATATAAATATATGTACATAGGCCTATTTCCCTATCATTATACAGAAATATATTGACATATCTTTTTTGCCTCCTAGTTATTTACTTTATTTCCTTTTACTTTCCTCCTATCCCACCATCATGTTTGACCTTCATTCAGTTCTCAATAATTCCCCTCAGCTACATTACACTTCATCAAGCCCCACCAGGCATTCTACATCCTCCTCACCATTGATTTTAGTTCACTTATTGTTCCCTTGTCTCTGGGTTTGTTGACTCCCCTCTTCCTTTCCCCCATCTCCCCCTCTCCCATTTCTCCCCAGAACCATTAGTTTCACTGTTTTCTCCTCTGGGTTTTTTATTTTACTTACCTTATATAGATAGACACAAGGAAAAAATGAAAAAGAAAAACCCTATAAATAGTTCCAGATCTGTCTGTTGACCCTTATGAATGTTTTTCAATAGAGTCTGATGAGGTGCTAAGTCCTGCCCTCAAAGTCTATTTTTGGGGTTCCTTGGGTTCTTCGTTTCTTTGCTCCTCTTGCTGCTCTATTGCATTCCCTTCTGTTTCACCCTTGTGTGTGGGAGGGGGAGGGGAGGGGAGGGAGTCAGACTGGGCACAATTCCTGCCTGTGTCTCCAGTGCGTCCCACCTAGCACTATAAATTCTCATTATTTATATTAAAGTTAATTATAGGCGAGGGGACATCGTGTCTTGTAGTGGGGCCAGCCCTATGGTCCTCTCTGTGCATTGACTGCTCCAAGCAGGACTGTTGTCCTGGAAGCTTGATGGACCAGGGTGCCGTCCACTCTCTGTCTCTCTCTCTCTGTCTCTCTCTCTCTCTGTCTCTGTGTGTGTGTGTGTGTGTGTGTGTGTGTGTGTCTCTCTCTCCCCCTCCCTTCCCTCTCAGTTTGCTCTTAGTGTGGTCTGAGCAGGTGCACCCCTCTCCCTGGGCTGTATCTTTAGTGCTGTCCTTTGTAGTGCATTCTTCTAAGGAGGGGTTGGCACAGCTGGGACAGAGGCAGCCCCACAGCCTTCTCAGTTTGCTGCTTCAAGCCAGTGTGTTGCCTTCAAGGGATGGCACACTGGGAAGCACAAAGTCCACATGGAAGAAACACACCAGCCTGTGTGAACACAAGGTGTTGACAGTTTCGGGTGTCAGGTATCAGAAGACCCAAAATGAATCATATCGATGTGAACGAGGGGGGGGAAGAGTGGAGACCCAAGCCCATCTGTAGACAGTAGGACATTCCCTTACAGAAAGGTCACAAGGAAGAGATGAGCCAGTCAGGGTGCAGTATAGCACCGATGAAACATACAACATTCATCTAGTTCTTTAATGCTTCTACCTCCTCCCCTCCCACTATCATAACTCCAATTCTACCTTACAAATCCAGCTAGACCAGAGCATGTATGCTGGTACAGATAAGAGCTCTCAACACACAGAATCCAGGACAGAAAATAATAATAACTTATAATTTATCAAGTGTTCACAAGGGTGGGCAGAGGAGGGAAAAAAGAGAAGGTGATACCAAGGGCTCAAATAGAAAGAAAATGTTTGGAAAATGATGATGGCAACATAAGTACAAATATTTTTGATACAATTGATGTATGGATTGTTATAAGAACCCCCAATAAAATGATCTTAAAAATTTTTTTCATGGAAAATAGAATTAAAAGATAATGAAATATTTGCATGAGCTTTTGAAGAAGCCCCATTATACTAAAATATACCACAATGAAGGTCACTGCCAATCAAAACTTTAAAGATGTTTGGAATCTTAAGTCATTGAATCTAGGGGCCAGTTGAAGCCCAGGAAAATTTTTTGCTTTTCTGAGATCCCCTGGCTCGTTTCAGAAAAGAGACTTTAACACAGTATTCTTTGTTTCTGGTCAAAATAACATATTTACCCCCAAAGAGTAAATTCAGTTGAGGACAGTGTGTTTAAGAAATAAAGAGTAACATGTAATTTTACTTTCAAAATGCCAACTGCAGATTCTTCTAATTATGTAAGTCCTGAAGTTTAAAAGGTTATACAGTTCAAGTATTTGGCGAAATCACCTCAAAGATGTTTTATGTAAGAGCCATCCTTTTTCACCATATATCACTGAGACCTCTCGCTGTGCTAGGCACAGTTCTAAGTGAAAGTGATACGCAGCAATGAAGTAACAACCCTGGGGAAAGTCTTGTTTCATGGATCTTGAAATCTAGCGAAGGCTCCGAAGAATGAATAGAAAGCGAGTACACGACTTTACCATACGGCAGGAAGTGGTTTACGAGAATGAATCAAAAATTACTGCTACAAGGGTTCCAATTCATACACGAATAGGCTTACTACAAGCAACACATGTCAAAACATGTCTCTGTGATGAGCAGGTGGATGCAAACACGTTCTCTCAGTAATGCACCTGACTTAATCTTAGTAGGGTGCCTTCAGAAACCACCATGCAATCAAAACAGCGTCTTCCCCAGACATCTCTGTCTTGGAAGAAGTATGGTCAGAGTGCACCTTGGAGGCAGGGATGGCCAGATTTTACCTTACACACTGGGACATCTTGTCAGGAGAAACCAGTCCCTGGAGGAGGACATCATGCTTGGTAAAGTATGGGGGTAGGGGGTGGGGAGCAGAGCTAAAAAAGAGGAAGGTTCTCAACAAGATGGATTGACACAGTGGCTGCAACAATGGGCTCAAGCACAGGAACAATTGTGAGGATGGGGCAAGATTGGGAAATGTTTCTTTCTGTTGTGCATAAGGTCACTGTGGGTCAGAACCAACTGAATGGCACATAACAACAACACTCGTATCAATGTTAGAATGTTCACCTTTCATGCGGAAGACGCTGGTTTGTACTTGACCAGTACACCTCCCGCACAGCCACCACCTATACGTTCATAAAGGTCTGCACCCTGCTGTGTGTTGCTAATGCTTCGTAGCTTTCGGTCAAGCTCCCACACTGAGATGGATGAGGAAGAAAGACATGCTGTCTACTTCTGAAAATCAAAATCATAACAGACCCAATTCATAACTGATCATGAAGGTGTCACAAGACTAGGTAGTGGTTCATTGTGCATGAGGTCGCCAGGAGTCAAGGGCCAACTCAACGCTAGTTAACATGACCACTTCCACAACAACAACAATGAATACCTGACATTTTACTTCCACAACAAGAACAATGAATACCTGATATTTTACTTCCACAACAACAATGAATAACTGATATTTTTAAATAGCTGTCTCCTATTGGATGGATGGATGGATTGTGATAAGAGCTGTAAAAGGCCCCGATAAAATGATTTAAAATAGCTGCCTTTTTCTACCAATAACTCCAATTTTGCCCTGTCCAAGGTTTGGGGACCCCAAGGTAGTAAGTGAACACCCTGAGTAGTCCACGGAATGTCAAGCAGTACAGCTGTACAAATGCTTCACCTTACACTGAACTCCAGTGTATTTTCTATACACAAAATGAGAACAATAAAAGTAACTTACCCCTGGGGCAATGGAAAAATGGTAATTTAAAAACAATGGTTTCTAATTTCAACAAACTGTAATTCTAATATGTGTAATTTGTATAGTATGTATATTTAAAACTTTTGAACAGTTCTCCAAAATCACACCTGTTCATACCTAAGACAAATCTGTGCTGTCAGGTATATAAATACATAAATAGCCAGAACCAGGTTTATTCCTCTGATCCCATAAAGCGTACTCAACAGCAGTCATCAAGAATCAGGATTTTGCAACCAGTGACCCAGAAAATATTATTTACTATAGTTTTAGTACTGGATGAGGGAATATTTGTTTGTTTCTGGTCTCACCTTCCCAATCAATTAAGTCTTGCAGATTTGGGTGTTGCTACAGATTGCTACAAACTCATGTACTCCTGACACTGAAATAAAATCTTATTTGTGCTCACTCTTTAGGATGCTCATACGGAGTAGGAGCAGACATCCTGGACCTTCTATTGGAATCTAACTGCTGCAGCCTCATGGCCAACCTTACTTCCTATATTTACAAAGATCAGTCACTAACTTTTGAAAGTGAGGTAAGTGCCTAAAAAACTAAAATGCAAAAGGTCTACTTGGGAATTACAACAAAGTAAACATATCACAAGCTATATAGCAAAATAGAGAAATTTACCAATGTATACAGAACCAACTGCCAATTAAAAATTAGTTGCACTGAGTATTTTTCATACCACCCGAGATTTTTTGTAATCTCTAATTGCTTACATGTATTTGTAACTATTATGGTGTTACATTTATTTCCTTTCTAGATACACAAACACAAAATACCATATACATTCATGCTTCACCACTAAACAGAGGTGTCTGGAGCCAAGTGGCCTGAAATAAACATTCAAAATAGGGCATATTTTCCAATAGAGGTAAAGATTATAGTGTGACCAACAGGAATGTGCAAGCCAGCAATAATTTAATTTAGTAGCTGGGGCCAAACCATGATAGTCCACTTTAAAAATATGGAAACTTGAGAACGTGATACTGTTACCATTGTTAACTATGGAATGCAAGAACATTTCTTTTAAACTGCTAGTCGCACAAATCCATCTTGTATATTTATTTTTTAAAAGAAAAGTCTATTCAGCACACTTGGGATTTGAGAGCTTGAAACTAACTGAATCCCTTTTCCTGTTCTGTGCAGGTTAACACCAAATGTAAATGCTATTACGGGGTTCCAGTTACCACAGGCTCTGCCTTCATGCAGATTTATTTTTATGCAAGTCTCAGAAGGAAATACTCATGGCTTAGGTTTTACTGGTTAAATGCTTCCACAAGTAAATGCTTTACAAAATATTGAAAGTGCTCCTTTTTCTTTTAAAACTATTAACAGTAGATAAAGAACCAGCTATGACAACGGAACCAAGTGCCTGCTAGCGCTCATTTGTATTTTAAAATTTTTATCAGTTCTTCAAAAATCAGACCTGTTTGAGGAACTGATACCAAGGGCTCAAGTGGAAAGCAAATGTTTTGAGAATGATGAGGGCAACAACTGTACAAATGTGCTTGACATACAATGGATGGATGTATGGATTGTGATAAGAGTTGTACGAGCCTCAATAAAATTTAAAAAAATATATTATCATACTTTTCATACATATATGATATCATGAATATCATATAAAAAAGAAAAAAGTTTGCCTATGTCAAATCTGTCCTATCAAGCTAACTAAATAAATAACAGCAACTAGGCTTATTTCTATAATCCCATAAAGCATACTCAATAGTAGTAATTAAAAATTAGAATTTTTCCCCCAGTGACCCAGAAAATGTAGGCCAGACACCTCAGACACTAGAATCTGGTCTTGTGAGATGCACAGCACCTTCCACGGGTCAAATCAGAAGGGCACAACTTAGAAACTCCAACTAGGTGAACTACACTTCAGAGTCCAAGGAGAGAATACTCATGGGTCTGTAGGTGGGTTTGGACCTATTGCTCTGAGAATGGCGACCCAGGACTGACATGTATTTGCTTATTTCACACTTTCTTTACCTTTATGTGACAAAGTTAGTCTACCCGATTACTGAAAGTATTACCATATCTCCATCCTCGACAACTTGTGCAGCTAGCAGCCAGTCACATATATCTTGGAGGAAATATAAGCTAACCACTCAGATAATGTAGTCAGAAATTCCTACACACACATGAAATTCTCTGCTCAATGATACTATAATATTGATTAAAATAATATCCCTAACAATGGTACGGATTTGAACCCTAGGCGTTTGATTCACTTTGTACTGTGCTAAATGATGGGCCCAAAATCAAACTAGGAACTAATGGACACAACAGTTATAAGAATGGATTTTGAGGTCTCACCTGATCATAGCCCTATTATAACACTACATGGCCATGCCTGGTACTCACCCCCATGAAGAGACCACTGAAGACATGAGTGCCATAACACGGTGTGATAAACTAGATGGTGCCCGACTATTATGAATAATAGTGTCTGGGCCTTGAAGGACTGTCTGAAAACAGGTAACCATCTAAGCAAGTAGTCAACTAAGTCCACACAGAAACACACCAACCTGTGTAATCCAAAAGCAGCTAATAGAAAGATCCAAACCTGGACAAAGGAACAGTACCAGGGGCCAAATACTAAATACCCAGACAGCAGAAACTACGGATGGTAGTAGTACCATCTACAGGTCACCACGTGGGATGAGCCTCTGTTGAATCCCCAACACACGTTAGCCAGGAATTATAATCACCCAATCAGTGAGTGAGCATTGTAAAGGAGAGTTGAAAAACTGTATTCAGGCTGGAATGTAAAGTCTTGTGATGGGATCTCTCTAAAGAACCAAAGAGAATTTACTCTAAACTTTTAATATACTCTGCTTTCTATTAGATTGAGGCTTCCATCCAAGTTGAAAGACTGTTGATGATGCTTGGTGTATCTCCTAGTCTTGTATAGTTCTCTGTAGAGGGAAACTGAGATTTATGGAAATACGAAGCTAATAACAGAATTGAAGACTACCTGGGACACAGGGGGGAGAAGGGGAGGATCAACATCGATGTTTAAAAGTAGGTGAGGGTAAGCTACAAAAATGATTGTGATGATGACTGTATGGTATGATTGAACCATTCAATTGTATGATGTGTTCATTATATATCAATGAAAAATTCAACAACAAAAAAAGAATTAGGACTTGAATTTAGAATATAGAGTTTGGATTTTTTTAAATCAACTTCCATTTTTACCTTTTTGGAAATTAGTTTGCACTTAAAGATACAAAGAAATCACCCTTTGGCACAATCTTGTTCACCATCTAACAGCCTCTTCCCTTCACGATACAGCACACAACTCTATGCAGGTATCAACCCACTTTGCACTGACAAGGCTCCACTCTCCAACGTCTAAAACCAAACCAAACTCACTGCCATCATGTCAATACTGACCCAGCAACCCGAAAGGGCAGGGTAGAATTGGCCCTGTGGGTTTCCAAGACTGTAACTCTTTTGGGGAGTAGAAAACTCACTTTTCTCTTGAGGAATGGCTGGTGATTTCAAACAACTGACCTTGTGGTGAGCAGTCTAACACATAACCACTATCCCTTAAGATTGTTGTATGCCTGTAGGGGTCACTAGTCTTCGCACATCTGTAACCCAGAAATACAGGGTTGTGTTCTTCTCAAAAGGAGCCCTGGTGGTGTATCGGTGACTTTGGGGGCTGTGATCCACATGGTCAGCAGTCCGAACCCACCAGCAGCTCCATGGGAGAAAGAATGGGCTTTCTACTCCCATAAACAGTGACAGTCTCTGAAACCCACAGGGGTTTGCTGTGAGTCAGCATGGACTTGAGGGCAGTGAGCTTGGTTTGGAGTTTGGTTCTTCTCAAAGAGGAGACAGAACTAAGAGACAACGAACTCTCCTTTTTACCCCAAGGTGAAGGATGGAGACTGAATGAGTTTGGGGGACTCATCAGAAGCAGAAGTTGCCCTCACAAGTAGCCAACTAGATCAGGCTTCACTGTATTGGCTTTGGGAGACTCTGGGTAATGCGAAGGATTCTAACTGAAAAGTTAGAAGTTCGACTCTACCCAGAGGTACCTCAGAAGAAAAGTCAGGCAATCTACTTCCTTAAAAATCAGCTACTGAAATCCCTATAGAGTACCATGAGTCAAAGGCGATGGGTCACAGCTATCGGGAATTAGCTTTACCTTTTTCCTTGTTTGCCTTTTCCCGCCTTGAGATCACTTACCGAATAAACCCGTACATACTCGAGTATAAGCCAACCTGAATATCAACTGAAGCACCTAATTTTACCCCCTAAAACTGCATTAAAAATGTACTGAAAAACTCTTCTTATACCCGAGTATATACGGTAACTAGGTGCAAGCCTTGCTTTATGGGAAGGTGGGTAACTTCACTGAGTCTATGGCATATTAACTAAGTAGGACCTTAGTCCATGGGTTCTTGTTTAGTTCTGCGCCCATCAGGACAAGCACACTTCTTCTCTTTACACGGCTGTATTACTTACATGAGACCTCATGTGCACTCTTATACTATACACTCAAGATTTTGCTTTAACATATGCAATTAATTCTCCTTTGAGCTTTTTAGATAAACTTGTTGTGCTCGAAAGACTTATGATCAGAAACAATATTCATACATTTGGAAACAAATTGTTCAAAACTCCCTTCAAATTCAGTTTTTACAGTGGTTTTATTGGTCAAGTCTAATTGTTTCCACTGGCCACATGTACATTTCATTAATAGCATATCTGAGATAGCCATCTGCTTACAATGGATTTTTTAAATTGATTTTGTTGCTGAGACTATACGGAGTAAAATACACACCAATATACACCAAGTTAGCAGTTTCTCTCTGCACAGTTCAGTGACAATTGATTAGACTCTTGAAATTGTGCAATCATTCTCACTCCCTTTTCTGAGCTGCTCCTCCCCTGTTAATTTAAATTCACTGTCTCCAAGTGTTCCTATCTAGTGTTTTGAGATGTTCCAATCAATTTAATCCCATAGCTCTTAAAAGAGCTGAATGCTCAAAGCATAAATTTTTATTAGTTAAGCTGTGACTTGATTTTGAAGACCAAGCCATAGTTTCAGTTTAAGATTTAAAGATTATCTCACAGCAATAGCTATAGAAGTTTACCTAGCCTCTCTGGTTCCAGAAAATCTGGAATACAAGAGAATTAGAAGTTCTGTTCTACATCCCACTCCCCGCCCCCCTACTCCCACCCCTCCACACACACACCTTTTTTTTTTTTAAACATTTTATTAGGGGCTCATACAACTCTTACCACAATCCATACACACATCAATTGTGTAAAGCGCATTTGTACTTCATTCTCAAAACATTTTCTCTCCACTTAAGCCCCCATCATTAGGTCCTCATTTTTCCCCTCCCTCCCCGCTTCCCC
>NW_022103968.1:48879953-48881023 GCF_000313985.2 Echinops telfairi | reverse complement strand
CTCACACACTTTTCTGTTGTCCATCCCCCAGGGACGAGGTCACATATAGTCCCTTGTAATCGGTTCCCTCCTTCCTACCCACTCTCCCTCCACGCTTCCTGTTTCGCCACTCACACCACTGGTCCTATAGGGCTCATCCGCCCTGGATTCCCTGTATTTTCAGTTCCTATCTGTATCAGCACACACACCTTTTTAATCAGGATTCTGCAATAGAAGTTTTGGCCAAAATGTTCAATGATGGTAGCTAGGCACCATGCAGTTCTGGTTTCATAGCAAAGGAGGCCTTTATTGATAGAGGTAATTAGCCATATATTCCAATTCTTCCTCTGACTCCCAATTCTCCAGGAGCAGGAGGAAGGTAGGAAGGAAAGGTTATTTCTTATGGAGTACTGAGCTTTATTTTATACAAGGATGGCAAAACTTAGGCAAGGATGGGAAAATGTCAATACTTGTACACCTATAAAAAGTGGATTTGGCAAAAGTTGTATGATAGATCATGGGGACTTCAAAAGGTTGTGGGAATAATCCACCTTTTAGTTCCATTTGCTATGAATTTTTGAAGCTTTCTTATCTACAACAAAAATTTTTTTTAAAAAGGGTAGCTACTTGGTACAGCCCAACAATTCATGAGATTTGGTTCCTTCATTTGTAAGTTTAGGGTCATGTTTTCATTGGCCACCCACTCAACTGGCCTAACGATGTGTTCAATGCTTCTGTTCTACCTGATAGCTTGTTGCTTAGTGGCTGGGGTCTTAAAAGTTAGACCAGAACACTTATACTTGTACAGATAAGAGCTGGAAACACAAGGAATACAGAACAGATAAACCCCTCAGGACCAATAAGGGGAGCAGCGATACAAGGAGGGTAAGGCGGGGCATAAGGTGGAGCCAATCACAATGATCAATGTATGTACCCCATCCCAGGGGGACAGACAGGAGAAAAGTGAGTGCAATGAAAAGAGAGCAGTCTGCATAAATCATGAAAAAATAATAGTAACTTATAAATTTTCAAGGGGGCCCCTTCCCCCAAGAAGAAGTTATTTCAAAGGATGGCACTGAATCCGCAGCTCC
>NW_022103968.1:48862961-48878105 GCF_000313985.2 Echinops telfairi | reverse complement strand
ACAGGGCAAGATATGACAAAATAACAATTTATAAATTATCAAGGGCTCATGGGGGAGGAGGGAGCAGGAAGGGAGGGGAAAACTGAGGACCTAATGTCGGGGGCTTAAGTGGAGAGGAAATGTTTTGAGAATGATGAGGGCAATGAATGTACAAATGCGCTTTACACAATTGATGTATGTGTGGAATGTGATGGGAGTTGTATGAGCCCTTAATAAAATGATTTTAAAAATTTATCAAGGGGGCATGGGGGAGGCAAGGAAGGTGGGGGAGGGAGGAGGGAAAATGAGGAGCTGATGCCAGGGGCTCAGGTAGAAAGAACGTGTTTTGAAAAAAATGATGACAACATATGTAAAGGTATGTTTGACAAAATGGATATATGTATGGATTGTGATAAAAGCAGTAAGAGCCCCCAATAAAATAAAATTTAAATTAAAAAAAAGTTTGCAAGCAAAAAAGAAAATTTTCATGAAGCCACCCAAATTACAACCATTCTCTATTCACCTCAAGCAATGGAAGAAGGAAGATAATAAATGTGTTTTTTTTTAATGTAGTCTTTTGGCTCAAGCAATGCTTTACTAAACTTCAGATCTCTGAACAACTCAAACTCTATAGAGCTATGGTAATCTCAGGTTTGCTCTTGCCATACAAAGTTTTTCACATGAAAAAAATCCCCTCAGTGAAAATAAACATTTCTTTACACAATCCTTCCTTTAAAAGTCAAGCTAAACATATTTTCATTAAATCAATATAATCAAGCTATTAATAATAAAGCCTTGCCAAAATATTGGCTTCTGCTTTGAAACCGTAAACTGAAAACTGCTTCTCATGAGAAATCAAGATTAAAAGACACACGAAGGACATCAACAATAAAAGTTCTGGTGATACTTGAAGTAAGAAAGAGAAACCAGGCGTTTGTTTCAATACCAACGCCAAGTAATTCTTAAAGCGATTCCGCAAATACTTGACATATGGATATCCAGATGTCTTTCTGTTTCATTGAGAGTATACTAATGGACATAATTCACTGGCTGTAGTTCTGTAGTGGCTTCCATGCTAGGTGTAAATGTAGACCTATTTGATATTTGGACACCTTGGCAGAGGAAAAGGAAAATGTGACTAGAAGATGTTGCTCAGAGAAGCACATCAGCTCTTTTGTTCATCTAATGGTGTGTCAAAAACAAGAGCTCGTGAATATTGTTTACGCTGTCATTCTGCTCAATTACTGTACAAAGTTTTAAATTAGCTCATCTTTCGCCCACAGGCACCAGAAAGACAAAGCTTTCTCCTCCAGGACAGAGTCAGTCTCAGACACCTACGGGGGCAGTTCAACTCTGTCCTAGTGGGTTGCTGTGAGTCAAAATCGACTTGACCGCAGTATTTTTTTTTAAGCCCACAGACCACAGGACCTGTGAACCTGAGAGACAAGATATCAGAAAGCAGAAGGATTTGCTCTAGTCTAATGAAGACCAGCTCCCTAAAGCTGAGATCCTCCAACTCATTTCATTTCATTTCATGACCTTGCTGTGAATTCTCAGGCATGTTGCGATGCAGGGCAGGACGCTTTATTCCAACGGAAACTATTCATGGACCTGGAGCGGTGGCAGCCACCGGTGGTGCGCACAGAGTATTACTGGGCTTGTGTTACACACTAAACAACAGACTCACAGTCCTGGAGCTGCAAAGCCTTTCAAAGGGCATCACAGCTAGAAACAATAGCCCAAAAACCCAAACCCTGGGAGGTTTAAATGACTTGTCCAAGGTAGCAGTGTCAATGGCCAGGTAAAGTCATAAATTCAAGTCACCTGAAAAAAATTCTGTAATTTTCTCTAACGCTAAATAATCCAAAGATTAATTTAAGGCAAACAGTAAAGTAACATAAAAGAAAAATCATCTTTAAAACAAAACAACACAGGATTCTCTCTTATCCTAAATGGGTTGAAACCACATTTTCTACAAACCCATGTCTGGAGAGGCACTACTTCAAGAACAAGGAAGCCCGTGTCTACAACTAAACACATTGGGAAACAATGTTGACCTTGACCTGGTGACACAGTGATTAAATCACTGTGCTGCCAATGGAAAGTCAGTGGTCCAAGTCCCGTCTGTTCCCCCAAGGAAAAGTTGTGGCTGTCTACTTCCGTGAAGATACATAGCTTGAGAACGGTATGGGGAAGTTTGACTCTGCCCCACAGGATTGCTATAACATATGTAGAGCTGCTACAACATATAGAAACAAGTCAACAACAAGAGTCTGGGGTGCTTTTCTTTTGTTTGTTGACAAATCTCAATTTATAAAATCACTAGGTTTTATAAATCTAGATCTAATATGGACAAAAATCTTTCCATGGCAAACACTTAACATGAATTAAATTGTGCCTGTCAGCATTCAAAACCTCTTATTAATTATAACAGTTATAAACCTCTGATCAATTATAAAATTTACCAATACTAAATTTTACCAATAGTGCAACATTCTTACTACCCCCTAGGGCGAGAATAAAGAAAGACCACCCAGCATGTAGGGAGTTACTAAGTATTGCGAAATTGTTTGGTATTTGTTAAGGCCAAGCACATACCCTAACAGTAAACAGGCCTACACAGTTCCATGACAAGAGAGCAGTGCCAGCTTCATCTGCCCAAAATGTGACAGCATTTTTCATCTAAATGCTTCAGGGATAATGTATTCAATAAATATAACCCAGTTTATTTTCACAGCACTGAGCTACATGCAGGAGGGGAATGGGAAATGAATTTGAAACATACATATACCATTTACAGGGCACTAGCTGAAAGCCAAACAGGCTTTACAACACTGCCAAGTAATCTCTACAGTAACTCTACACCTACCACCATTCGCCACTCATGGTGACCTCCTCTGCATCAGAACACAACTGTGCTTCCATCACCGTTTCAACAGCTGCTGGTTCAGAAGTGCAATGCCATGCCTTTCTTCTGCAAACCTTCCAACCATCCAGTTACCTAAGTGCTTAACCATTTATACAGCCCAGGTGTGGTAGGTACATAATCTCGTGTCAACTCGAGCATATTAAGAGTAAATGGGGTGAAGTCTAGCCTGTCAATCAGGTCACAGCCCTATACCTTCTTGTGGGCGTGGCCTTCTAGTGAGGATTCTGGGGACTTCCTCTCTTCCTCTCTCTGCTTCACCTTACTGCCGAGCAGACACAATCAGGAGCTGGAGAAAGCACGTGGAGATGCTTCTACCGCCACTGGATCCACAAGACATTCCACCCACTGGCCTGTGAATCTTCCTGTATTAAGCATCATTACATGTGCTGTGTTTGAGTCTGAAGAAGAATTTATGAACTAGTATCAGACATGTGTGCTAATATAGGACGTATAGACTTGATCTGGACTGAGCTGGGATGTTTTCTCTCTTGCATACATGAGCATCGATGAATTTGTTTTTCTAGTCAACCTGGACGAACACAGCAGGAATGCATAGGAGAGATTATTATCTGCAGTATGCAACAGAAGGCAGAACTTTGGAATCTCCACAAGAAATTCTAGTGTCTAATCTTGTCAGCCTCCCTTCCGTGTCTCCCTCTGAGCCTATCACACTTCTCTGCATTTCTGCAGGAAACTTTAGGAGCACCACAGACTTCAGGAGCATATGATATGTCTATAAACTGCACAGGAGTCTAGCTTCTACAACAACCCTCACACAAAACTAGTATCTAGAACTCTACCTCTCACTGCCATCAAGTCAATTCTGACTCACAGCAACCTTATAGGACAAGAACAGAACTGCCCCTATGGGTTTCTGAGGCTGTAAACCTTTATGGGAGTAGAAAGCTCATATCTCTCCTATTGAGAGGCTGGTGGTTCTAATGGCTCAACTTCCAGTTAGCAGCCCAACAACACTATGCCGCCACCAGGGTTCCTCTTAGATGTCCTGAGAACTACAGAAAATAGCAGGGCTATAGGTTTAAAGGTCTGGGTCTATATGAGGTGAGAGGGTAGTCTTAGTGCATCTCAACTCATAGGGCTGCAGTTGAGAGGCTGAAGTGAGTGGACAGGCATACATCACCGAGAATGATCTCACACAAAGTAAGTGCTCAAGAAGAGCAGCTACCCCTTTCAAAATCACCACTGTTCTTCAGCAACCACATTTCTCAAACTTTCACCCTGAGAATACAGTTCTACAGAAGGGTGGGGGTGGGGGGGCCACATAGACAATCCTGTCCATTTTGAAAAGGTCTATAACTAAAAAAATTATCCAAATGTACAAACAGCCTCATCTTTCTCCTGCAGAGCAGCTGCTGGATTGAAACTGTCAACCATGCAGATAGTAGGACAACACAATACAACCTTAAAATGGCTTGAAGGATAAAAAAAATGTTTAATGGATTACAATACTGAATATAAAACAGTAACTAACACAACAACTGATATCACATAAACTCTAAGCAAATAGTCAACAACTAGTGCGAGGAACAAGCAGTATTGGCCCAGTGGTAAGGTACTGGTTGCTACTTGGAAGGTTGGCTGTTCAGACCATCAGCCCCTTCATGGGACACAGATGTATCAGTCTACTCCCATGAAGACTGTAACCTTGGAAACCCTTTGGGGACGTTCTCCTCTGCCCCACAAGGCCACTGCAAGTCAGAATCAATGCAACAATAATGGACATACTGCAAGACAGAAAAATGAAAACAGGATGGTAAGATTACTGATCATTTTTAGAGATCCCTTAATATTACTTTTATACAATTTTCTAAAATGAAAAAAATGTCAGTGTCCTTTTCAATTATTTTATAGTATAGTAAATGGTGTCTACTACAATAAATGGAAAATGAGATACATTCTACATCTACTGGGCAATAATAAAAACAATACATTCCCGCAGCACAAAGGTATGTATGGGTTTGTGCCAGGGCTTCTATTGGGCTCTTTCTGGTTCCACCACCTGCTGAGAAGTGGCTTTTCCACCCTACATATACAGAACCTCAATCCGCAGTTTAACGAAAACCACAGGTGATTCTTACAGATCTTATTAAAATTTAAACTCTGAGGCTGTCTATCTGAGTTAAGAAACAAGCCTTTGGCAGTGGGTGCAGTTGGAATGAACCAGCTAAAATCTCTGGTTTGTGTCCCTCCCTCAAAGACCCTCAGAGCAAGCCACTGAAAACTGTTGGGAAACAGAAAGATTTCTCCCAAGTCATCTCCCCCAAATATATGTTAAACTTAGGACACTGCTTGCAGCAAATGGTAAAGGATGGTCAAGTTATCTCCCTGAAGGCAGTCAGTTGCCAGACTACTGCCTGGTCCCACCACAGGTAGGCCCCACTCCCTGCTAAGGAAAATGGGCTACTTCTCCCTAAAGGCTTCCAGTCATCGGTTTGGTCCCTGTAGGTGGGATTTACACCCTACTGATAATGGTCTCTATAGTGAGCCAGAGAACAGGTCAAACTGGGTCAGTGACATCCAAAGTTAGACTGCCATCCTGAATCTAGGATCCGCCCATCTTGTCACATGTAAACTCCCAATCCCTCCTCTTCCTATTATGTGGATACCCCTAGATCACGCCCCTCCCATTACGGTATTACCCTATAGCAAACCCTTTCCTGTGATGGATGTCCTCATCTGTAATTAGGGGGCTTGCACATCCCCTATAACTCTTTTGAGTTATATCCCGTGTAACAACTGTATGGCCTCATCGGACAGAGAGGGTGAATTGGGAAAAAATATTTGATTTTTTTTTTAAGTGTGTTTTTTAGTCCGAGTGAGATATGGGTCAGGCAAAGAGCAAGGATACAGAGTATAGTATCACACCTAGCCTCCCTCTTGAAGAAACAAAATGCAGTGGTAATGAATAAGAGAATGAAAGAGTTTCTTCAAGTGGTAAAGAAATTTAATTCTTCTTTTCCAGAGTCAGGAACCTTTGGTATAGAGATCTTGGATAAGGTAGCCATTAACTTAAAAAAAGCTCAAAGGGAAGGACAGAGCACACCCATGGAAACCTGGGTGCTGTGGGTACAGATTAAAACAGTGTTAGAGCCGCTGCAGGGTGAGAGAGCAAAGGAACAAGACCAGCAGAGCAGTGAGAATACTCTAAGCCATGCAGACTTAAATCAGGTGAGAAGCAGGCAGAATGAGTATCAGGCAAATGAGAAGCTTTTAGGGATAGCTGAGAAAACAAAGTTTGAATCAAGAGATAGCAGAATAGAAGCATCTTCCCCGCCAGAGTATAGTGTAGGGAATCACAATATTATCAAGCAAGCCAGTGCTGGAGGAGAAGTGATTAGATCCAAAGAAATGTGAATGGAGAGATTTAACATAGAAGGTGAGGCTCCGGAAGCGACAGGCAAAGAGTCAAGGAGTAGGAAGGCACCTTTGCTCTCACAGGTGAGATGAGTATAGCTCAAGATGAGTATAGCTCATAGATGAGTATAGCTCAAGAAGCAGATATAGAATTCAGAATGGCTTTTCCCCGTTAGAATTACAGGGAGCCTGACGAGCAGCACCCCGAAGGGAATCAAGAAAGGCGATATATTGCCTTTCCCTTTAAGCTACTGAAAGATCTCAAACAAGCAGTATCTAGTTATGGTCCAGATTCGCCATTTGTAATTGGTATGGTAAAATCTCTGGCAGAAATGGAATATTGGATCCGGCCCAGTCGAAGGCTCTGATGAAAGCGTGCCTTTCCCCTTCAGAATCTCTGCAATATCAGATGCTGTGGAATAAAGCAGCCCTTGCACAAGCACGAAAAAATGCAGAAGAAGGCATAGATATAGGGGTTCCTCAGCTGCGAGGAGATGAGAATTACATCACAATTGAGTCACAATTAAACTTTGATGAGCAGACTTTCACACAAGTATGAGAAGTCTGTCTAAAGACCTGGGAGAAAATAATACCATCAGGAAGCAGACAGCCAAGTTACACAACAGTAAAGCAAAGGAATGATGAACCTTATACAGATTTTGTATGCAGGCTGCAGGATGCTGTCCACAAGAATGTGGAGGACAAAGGGGCAGCGGATAATCTTATTCTTACATTAGCATTTGAGAACTCGAATACATCATGTCAAGCTGCCACACGTCCTTTCAAGGAACAGAGCACGCTGTTAGATTATATCAGGATATGCAGGAATGTAGGGACAGATGAGCACAGAGCTAACCTAATGGCTATTGCTTTGGCAAGTTACACCAGACCTAAAGGGAGATGCTTTACATGTGGTACAGAGGGACATTATCAGAGAGACTTCAGGCAGATACTACAAAAGAACAGGACAATTCACAGCGGAAAAGACCCAGGGAAAGAGTCCAAGGAAACTGGACTTTGCCCCTGCTGCGATAGAGGTAGTCACTGGGCACAGCATTGTCATTCAAAGTTTATCAGTAGAGGACATTTACTTGGAAGTAATGCCCAGCCATAAAACGTGTAGCGAGGTGTGTTCTGAGCCCCTTTGAACAGAGCACAGGTAAAAGAAGAAGGCGCTTGATCCAAGTTCCACCCAGCAGAGCTCGGAAGGCAAAGCCTAACCCAGGAAAAGAATCTTTGAATGGCAGCAATCACAGGTATCCCCCAATATCAGCAGGAGATCAGACCTAACCAAACTTGCAGAAGCCCAGCCTCTGTACTCGCTGCAGTAAGTTTAATTAACCAAGTAAAGGCTCAGAAGCCCTCACAACAGTCTGTTGATTCTAAAAAGCAGGAGCCTTTTATTGAAAGAGTAATACAGTTTTTATCAGGAAGTTTTAACCTAAATAGTCAAGGAATTCAAATTGATATTGGAGTTGATCAGAGTTGTGAAGGGAATCCAAAAGCTGTGATTAAATCAGGAATTATTAAGAGTGGTACTTGGGGTCCTCTACCTAAAAGAACTATGGAATGTTTATTAGGAAAGTTCAACCTAAATTCTCAATGTGTTCAGATTGTCACTGGAATTATTGGTCAGGATTACGAAGGAGAAATCAAGGCAGTGATAAAATCTGATATACCATGGTTTACAAAAGAAGGAGGATCACTTAAGTCAATTTTTGTTTCCTTGCATTTCTAGAGTTAAAAGTTAATACCTATCAGGAAAGAGTACTTGAGAAGTCTGACCACCCTATATATAAAGGGGTCTTTTGGAATGCTGTTGTGGGGAAACAACAGTGGCCCCACATGGAATTAGAAACTGGAGGAAAAGGTTTTCGAGCACTGGATATGGGGTCATTTCCTTAAGGCATTCACAGGGGCCTCAGACCCGCCCATTAACTTCCTCTAAATCCAGCTTGGAAGGAATGAGTGAAATTAACCAGAACAGAAGATTGTAAAATCATACAGTGTAAGGGGCCTGTAACCTTATTGGTAAACTTGGAGAAAAAAAATGTCTCTTTGTTAAGTTACTTCAAGAACAGCTGAACAAATTTATTAAGACTTTTTTCAGTCTTTCAAATCATCCTGAGTGTTGTAAGAAGTTCTCACAATTAGCTAGCTCTCTAAATTCTCTGAGAGCTGAGAGCCTATATTTGCATAACAATGAACTCTATCTAAGGAGTTATACTGGTTTAAACCCTAACACATTAACTGAGATCACCAGCAGTGCTTTTACATTTGCATTGTTAAAACAGAAGAGGGAGAAGAGGAATCTTATGTGTGACACATTTCATTTGGTCATTTTAACAAAAAAAAATTTTTCTCCTTACTAAAAGTTTGTAACAAAATTAGGGCAGATGAACGCATTTTCACTTCTACAGAGAAAGCTGATCCCAAGGAGTCCTAGGAAGACGGGAATCGCGTTTGGGATCCAGGTCCATCTGTCACCTCAAGTAAGGGCTACACATTTATGTTTTTGCAGAATAAATCTGATGGACTCCCTTTAGAAGGACGAAACCACGTTTGGAGGAAGATGACGAACATGAAGAAAGCACAAAATCTTAATCATAATTCTTTCTCCAGATTGATGACACCCTGAAGAGAGGGGCTATTTGCTTATGTTTTCACAGGCAAAGGAGATAAGTGGGTTTATCTTCAGCCAGCAAGACCCAGAAGAAAGGAGGGAAACTGATGCATGACCTGACCCTGTCCTGCTATTGAGTTTATCCAGAACATCAAGAAGACCTCACAGATCCCTGAGAATGACGAGCACTGACTGCTGAGATATTTCTTCCATTGCTGATGCTGTCTAAGGGACACTCTGGGACTCCATCATAACTGAACATTTTATACAATAGTGACTGGATTATTACAACAGACTGTTCATTTGCTGGAAGACCAAGATTTTGGACTTGTCAATTAATGCTATAATGTGATTAGAATGTAACTGATTTTTGTATAACCCCTTATCCTTATAATAAAACATTGCATGATTGGGATTTGATTAGGAAGCATTTACAAGGGTTTAAGGAAAACATTTCATTAGATGTTGATCAGCTTAAGAAGGATATTTTCTGTACAGTCAAAGACAGACTCGAGGCATCTCCTGGCTCTGATATGATCGGTGAATGGCATGGAAGGGTTGGACCCACGAGCTTGGGCTCAAAGCATTTCACATAGCTTAGGTTCCAGTCTGACTGTTCATCATCATAATTTTGATGCTCGCTGTCTCGTGTCGCTTCTATAGGAAACTAAGAGATATGAAGAGAGACCATGTTGCCTCCGTGACACTACTAAATCTTAAACGTAATGCAGAAGGGGGAAGTGTAGGATACTAGCACTGAAGGAAATAAAACTGGGACTTATTCCCTGACTTGGACAGGGGGAATCTGGAAGACTAGGATTCCATGGCAGGAAGACCGCCACTCTGGTATTTGGAGATGTAGTCTGAGCACATTTCCCTGTGGTAGTCTATCATTTCCACAGTTTCTCTCCTTAAAGCTGTGCTGCCTTAAAGTAAGCATATGGTTGATTCTATCTCCCTATAGAAGCAGACATTAACTATTTGCTCTATTTCTTCCTGCTGTGGCATCCAATCCCTCTCGTACCTTCCTCCAATAGCGGATGGGCATAGGGGGACTTTATTCCCCAAGCCTGAATTCAAAACGTTTACCATAAGCCTGAATTTTGGGCTATATTAATTGGATCGTGAAGTTTTGCCTTGACAGCTTTTAATGTATATAAAATAACCATGTCACCCATATGACTCTTGAATTTTATATATGAAACAAAAGGGGGAATTGTGGGAAACAGAAAGATTTCTCCCAAGTCATCTCCCCCAAATATATGTTAGACTTAGGACACTGCTTCAGGAAATGGTAAATGATGGTCAAGTTACCTCCCTGAAGGCAGTCAGTTGCCAGACCACAGGTAGGCCCCGCTCCCTACTGTTAAGGACAATGGGCTACTTCTCCCTAAAGGCTTCCAGTCGTCAGTTTGGTCCCTGTAGGTGGGGACCACCTACTGATAATGGTCTCTATAGTGAGCCAAAGAACAAGTCAAACTGGGTCAGTGACATCCAAAGTTAGGCTGCCATCCTGAATCTAGGATCTGCCCATCTTGTCACATGTATACCCCCAATCCCTCCTCTTCCTATTACATGGATACCCCTAGATCACGCCTTTCCCATTACTGTATTACCCTATAGCACAACCCTTTCCTGTGATGTATGTCCTCATCTGTAATTAGAGGGCTTGCACATCCCCAGAGAATATAAAAGCCCAGAATATAAAAGCCTTGGTTAGCAATAAATCTCTCTCTCTCTCCACATGGACCACCAAGTGAGGCTGAGGTGAGCATTGCTACCAAGAAATGTGTCTGACTCCATTATTTCAATCTCTCATGCTCTCTCTGACTTTACTATAATCTTTACTTATCATCACTGTACAATTGCACCTACCAGACCTGTGATGTGTTAGGGTGGGTACCCTGACAGAAAACAACAGGCCAGTCATAAATGAGACGCCTAGACTAAAATGCTTCAAGATGGCTCAATAACCGAGCAAAAGTATTTCCTTCAAGGGTTGAGAGAATTAACGAAAGAAAATAATTTGAATCTTTTACTTTAACTATCTGACCATCATCTAACCACCTGGCAATGTTTTTCAAAGTGTGGTCCCCATGACTAGCAACATTAGAATGACACAAAATTCTTTTCAAAAATGTAGATTCCTACCCACAAGACCCCAAGGCCCAAACCTACAGAATCGACATCTCAGGGAAAGGCCAGTATTTGCCTTTTTAAACGAATTCCCAAAGTTGTTTCTATGCCACACAAATTTTAGCAAGCAAATTTCTCTACAAACATACATTTGAATTTTTTGGTGATACAGGCAAATCTGTAACTCTAAATGGGCAGAAATTAAACACTTCCGAATGACTCACTCACCAGGTCAAAAAAAGTCAAGTTGTGCACCCAAGGGGTAGACAGCCTGCGGATTTGTGGTTTCTTCTCACTTACCTGTGAAGTTTGCAACAATTATCAAGCACCTGAACAGAGCCATATCCTTTGCCCCAAATGTCTCACTATGAATGTTTCGCTTTAAAGGATTTTTTTTTTTTGAGGAGCATAAGCAAGGATGCATTAAAGGCTTTAGACAAACCTGTTGGTAGTAGAATCATTAATATTCCTGCTTTCCATTTCTTTAAAGTCTACTAAGCACTTTGTAGTAGGGGAGGTCTTATAGATCACATTTCTAACTCTTGCAACCTAGAAGATAAATGCTTTGAGACTGAAACTCAAAGAAGTTAAAGCTTGCCCATATCACACAGTTTATAAATGGTAGAGCCAGAATTAGAATCCAGGACAGATTGGATTCCAAGAGTAGATTCTTTCACTGCCGTGTCACCTAAAATCCATTAAATATTGAGATATTTAAAACAAAATCTATCATGGAAATATTGTATAATCAGTTAAAATCATGTTCTTTAAATTTTGTGATGAAATGGAAAATTACCTACAATTCAAAGTTACTGAAAAGGGAGAGATGTAATCAGAGTTGTGAATACAGTCATGGGTCACTTAGCAGCCATGATACATTCTGTGAAATGAAACATTATATGAAAGTTGGAACAGGTACAGTTTATATTGAATGCCAACCAATGTTTTTCTCAGTATCCAGTAGTGTTCCTTTCTATCCATAAAAAATTAAGCATTTCCAAATACACTAAAGCATCTTTAATACCATAATACAGTAGTAATAATATTAATAATGTTTTGATGCACATCACAAGTAGCAGTTGGCATTAAGAGCCATTTTAGGTATCTGCCTCAAACTTGTAGTATATTAGGCTTTCCTGGGGCCGGGGCCACATCGTACACGTAGTCAGATGTTGCCCAAAGGAACCATCTGTAGCCTGTGTTGGTCCTGTGTCTCCAAAGGGCAACACTGCACCTGGCATTTGACAGGAACTCAATAAATAAACAAAAGCAGGGAATTTTCACAAACTTTTACAAGATTCTGGACTTAAAGATGCCTTTTGGTTTTTCTTTTTTAAACCTGTAAATATGTTCAAGTACTCTTTCATACATTTCTATTTTTTTTAATCAGAAAAAAAGCCACAATGGCTCATTTTCAAATCCTATCTTTAACTACCTTCCAATAACAGAGAGAGAGGCAGTTAAGCTCCAAATCAACTCAACGTGTGCACCGGTGTGTGGTTTCTCTCACTCTCTGTAACAGGTAAGTTACCTCAGAGCTAGAAAGCAAGCAGGATCTTTTCACATGGCAGCATCCCAAGAGGCAACAGTGTGTGATAGCCGTTACAAATAAATAGTTTCCTCACCTAGTGATTGAGAGCTTTAAAAGAAAAGTAAAGGGTGCCATCAAGTCAAATCTGACTCCTAGTGGCCCCGTGTGTTTCAGGCTTGAAATGTACTGAATAGGATTTTCGGTGGTTTTCCACCAAGGTTTGACTGGTATATTTCTCTCTGAAACAGACTGACAGGCCCTTCTTCTTGGGCACCTATGATTGCTTTCAACCCACCACCCTTTCAGTTATTAGTCCAAGTGTTTAATCATATGCACCATTGGGAGCTGTGAGCGGCTTACCAGGTAGGAAAAGGATTTATGATTGTGTGTTTTGGGGCCTGTCCTAAATGCTAGTAGTAAAGATATTAGTCAAATGTAGTGGGGTTTTGTGTTTTGCTTTGTTTTTTCAGAATAAAAGCAAAGTTTTCTTGCTAAGACCATCACCACACACTGCAAAGCCATTATAAATTTGAATTAAAATTCCTTCAATCCATAGTCTTTAAACTTCTACCATATACCTGGATGGGATCATGCAAATAAGGTGAAGAGGATTCGAATGAGGGGGTGGGCAGTTGTGCGACTGCACTTGGTATAAACTGAGCCATCTCAGAAGCAGGAACCAAGACTCTCACAGCCACGAAGAAGGAAGAACCAGGAGGGAAGCACACCTGAGATCCCTGTGTGGAGAGACAGAGCGGAGAAGCGGTGCTGAGACAGTGAGGGAGAGCAGAGGGGCAGCCCTGAGAGCATCAGGCGGAGCAGTAAATGAAGAGCTTTCTGACACTGCAATGCAAACAGAGCTTTGTAACACTTGGCCAAGCAGGACGGAGGCTGTGTGGCTGGGAGGCGGAGGAGCAGAGAGAGCTCCACCTGCCAGCAAGGCTAAGAGGAGGTGCTGTTGTGAATAAAAGTATTGCACCCTCAGTGTTTCCAGATGTTGACTTGTGACTTGTTAGCCTCCCTCATAACCCCCCATTGTCATAAGTATCGTCTGTGAGTTCTGTGTGACCATTGCAAGAGATTATCGAAGCCGGCAGAGAAGCAGAGTGCCATGGGAGGGGCGGTGCTTCAGAAGAGGATACAGCCGGGTGCAGGGTGGAGGCATGCCTGGCCGCAGTCTCAGAGGAATCATCCTTGGGCAGGTGTGAAGTTGGACTCTCCTCCTATCAGCCTGAACAATTTCAAACAGTAAAACAGGGCACAAAACTTCCATCATCTTCACTTTAAAAAAAATTTTTTAAACAGCTTTGTTGGTCAGATTATAATAAAGGACCATTCACAAAAAGCCAAAAGGGCAGACACATGATATTAAGGCTTAGGTTCCCATAAATTATGTGCTAGGATCCTAATCCCTGTACCTTTGGATACAATCCTGTTATACATCATACTTCCTGTTACATTAATTAGAATTTTATCTGAGGGTGGACGCTAAATCTAATTACTTCTGAGTTTTAAAAAGAACAGAATGGAAACAGAGGGGAGATGAAGAAAGTCTATGGAGGTAGATGCATGTGCAAAGATTGCTGGTAGCTAGCAGAAGCTGAAACAAACAAGAAAGAACCTTTCCCAAGAGCCACGCCAGAAATGTAGACTTCTGGCCTCCTAAACTGTAAGAAACTAGATTCCTGCTCTTTAAAACCACCCACAGGTAGTACTTGGGTCATGGCACCATGAGACAATTAAGACACATGAACCATATTAACACTGGCCATTTGAAAGAATTCTGAGATGGATGGTGGGAGAGAGGAGTGACAAAAAGGAGGCTCTCTCAGAATTATAAAGGTGAAATGGGAATTTGTGTTGGGGTATATAATTTTCCATAGGGGGGGAAATACAACATTGAGAAAACTGCAGAGAAAAAAGACAGTTGCATTACTAAGCGGTCCCAGATCCTGACTGTAGAAGGAAGACGATGATGAACACAGCTCTAAATGAGAAAAAGTGCTACCTCTTTGGAATGCACATCAATTATTAGAGTCTAGGAAGAAATAAGCCCCACCTAGGCATAACACTACCAGATAGCATAACGTTCTCACGATTATAAACACAAGCCCAAATCCTGCATGCACGTGTGTTCGCCTCCATCACAATTTAGCATTGTGGGTCCCACTGTGGGCAACCTCATGGGAGGCGTCACCCGGCTTGCACACAGCAGTCTGCCTTCTTCCTTGCCATCTCCTATGAGCGGTCAGGGAAGACTCGGTCTCGTTGTATCCTCCCCAGAGATGCTCATTGTCAGGACTGGACAAATAAATTGATAATGAAGTCTTGGGAAGGAGACTGCCCTCCTTCTCCGAGAAAAAGGGGAAATCCTGGTGGAAAAGGCTCTCTGTACTGCTCCCTTCTCCCTGCGCAGACATCTACACACCAAGGCCCAGCAACAGGTAGGCTGCAACCACCAGAGGGAAGACAAAGAGGCGAAAAGCAGACGCGTGACTCCTTCACGCCTCTGAACAGCTCGGGAGCCTAGATCCTTCCCCGACTTCTTGTCAAAGGAAAAGGGAAGCTCCA
>NW_022103968.1:48850094-48862110 GCF_000313985.2 Echinops telfairi | reverse complement strand
CACTGGGTGCTGGGTTTCTACTGGTGCAGGGACCTACCTTCCTGTCAGCTGCAGTCATCCATACAACAAGCCTCTCTAGCTATCTTTTCACTTACCAATAACCAACTAACCCCACCAGTATTCACAGAGATGAGATTCACTGAGAGCGCACACTGCTTCCTTTGTGCTATGAGCACTGGGCTTTTAATAGCCACCTCCTTTCGAGCAACAACTGTGTAAGAGGGGGAGTTAGGATCCCAATTCGGGCTCCTCGGACCGGCAGTCTATGCCACTTTCTGCTAATCTACACAACCTCTGGGTGTTTGTTTGTGTCCTTGCTTGTTTGGGGGGCGGGGGGAAGGTCTCTAAAGCACTCTTAATAGCACTTCTCTGTCATATTGTGGTGGCTTATGTGATGCCATGCTGTCGGAAGCTACATCACCAGTATTTCAAATACCACCTGGGTCACCCAGGTCGAACAGGTGTCATCAGAACTTTCAAACTGAGAACAAAGTACGAAGAAGCCATGTGTCCACTTCTGAGGAATTGGCCACTGAAAACCTTATTACGGCAGCAGAACATTACCAATTATAGTACCCAAAGAAACCTCCTTCGTTTGGAAAGCACTCAAAATATGACGGAGAAGAGCTGTCTTCTCAAAGCAGAGTGGATCATAATGCTATGGGTGGAGGAAAGCCTTTAGCCCCGCCCCCCCATTTGCTGATGAGGTATGACTCTAAAAGAGAAGACACAATAGGACACATCTACTAATAAATGGAACTTGGTATGTATGATGTATAAATGCAGGAAAACTGAAAGTCAGCACAAATAAATGGAATGCATACAGATCAATTTCCTAGGTATTATTGAACTCAAATGGACTGATGTGGACCATTTTGAATCAGACCATCTTATTGTTCTCTGTGGCAGAATGACAAACTCCAGAGTAATGGTATTGCACTCATTGTCCAAAAAGGGCATTTTAAAATCTATCTTGAATTACAAGACTATCTCTGACAGAATACTATCTATCAGCATACAAATATACAACTATGATTCAAATTTACACACCAATTGCTAAGTTAGTAATGAAGAAAAAATTCTACCACCTTTTTCAGCCTGAAATTGATCAAAATGCACTCAAGATGCATTGACAATTGTTGTCAATTGGAATGCAAAACATGGAAACAAATAAGAAGGAACAGTAGTTGGAAAATAAGGCCTTGGTGATAGAAATGAAGCTGAAGATTGAATGGTAGAATTTTACAAGACCAGCAACTTCTTCATCAAAAACTTTTTTCTGTTTTAAGTCAGGTTTATTAAGGTGTAACTTACAATTACGTACAGTTGGCGGTTTTAACAAATGCATTGTCCAGGACCCCCGCAGCACAATTTTAGTGACTTACTGGATGTTTCCGTGTCTTTACAACTCAGTCCAAGCCCAACAAAGGGACAGTCATATTTTAGCTACCTAACACAAAACTCACTGGGGAAAAAAGGACAGAAGCTATGATACAACATGCTGCTTGACTTCAGCATAGCATTTTGAGAATTTTACTAATCCACAACTTTCTACATTCTTGGTTGGATCAAACCACAGAATTTAAAGTCATCATTATCCCTCAGTGACTGAGTCACAAAGCTGACAAAAATAAAGTCCTATCACACATTTCCCCAAAACTTCTAGAACTCAAGCTTTGTCAAGCTGAAGACATTGCCTTGTGGACAATTGTAAAACCCACACAACTTGAAGTACAGTAAACTTCTAAAGTGTTAATTTTTCTCAAGTAAAATAAAATATACATTTGTTCTCATTTCTCATTAGAATGCAAAATTAAGTTTGCCATATAAATCCCAGATATGTACCATAGGTTTAAACTGTTAGTTTTTTATTGCTATCTCCATCATAATTTTTATTAGGCTGCTCTAGACAAAAACATTTACAGCGAAGAATAGTAGCTTCAGCTAAAACAGTCTCTAGGGTACTTATGTAACAGTGGTGTGGTCCAAATGAAGGCACTGTTTTATATTTGAAATTCAGATAACTTTATTTGAACTGAAAAAAATTCTTGGACCCTTTGTTATAAAAAAGTATAAGAGTATTTCTAGGTAGGATAGAAAGTAGTATTTCTAGATTAATAGACGACTTTGGAAATTTCCAACAAATTTTAGAAGAGTGGTGGGGAAAAAAATAGAGTATTTACAGAAAACACTATCTACATATACACTCAGTGGTACACTATCTACATATACACTCAGTGGTTTTTTCTACAACACAGAGACCATACAAATGGACTTCCCCAGACGGAATGCACAGAAATCAAACTGACTACATCTGTGGAAAGAGAAGGTGGAGAAACACAGTAACAGCAGCCAAACCAAGGCCTGGGGCTGACTGTGGAAAAGAGCATCAATGGTTCAAATGTATATTCAAGCTGAAGCTGAAAAAAATTAAAACAAGTCCACAAAAGCCGAAACACCAGTTTGAATATATCGTACCTGAATCTTGAAGAGCATCCCAAGAGCAGATCTGATTCACTGAATCCTAATGACAGAAGACCCCATGGGCTGTGGGATGAGTTCAAGAAATTCATGCACAAAGAAAGCAAAGGGTCATTTAAAAAGACAGGAAAGAAAGAAAGAGTCAAGTGAATGTCAGAAGAGACTCTGAAACATGCTCTTCATCTTAAAGAACCGAAAGCCAATGGAAGAAATGATGAAGTAAAAGAGTTGAACAGACAGTTCCAAAGAGCAGCTGGAGAAGACAAAGAGTGATAATAAAACGTGCAAAGACCTGAAAGTAGGAAACCAAAATGAAAAGAAATGTTCAGCATATCATAAGCTGAAAGAACTGAAGAAAAAAGTTCAAGCCTCAAGTTGTAATATTACAAGATTCTATGGGCAAAATATTGAATGATGCAGGAAGAATCAAAAGAAGAGTAAACAGATTCATTGCACCAAAAAGAACTGGTGGACATTCAACCATTTGAAGAGGTAGGATACGATCAAGAACTGATGAGACTACTTATACAACTCTTCTAAATATGATTGAATGATTTAATTTTATGTGAATTATATGCTAATAAAACATTTTTAATTGAATAATATCCACTTCCCAGGAGAAGGAAAAAAATAAAATAACAAGACATTATAGGAAGTAGCACTGAAGGCACTAGCCAAAGAGCAAGGCTCCAGGAACAGGCAAAGTATCAGTTGAAATATTTCAACAAGCTGATGAAGCATGAGAAACACTCACTCACCTGTGCCAAGAAATTTGGAAGACAAGTAGCTGGCAAACCAAGTGTTTGCACTAAGTCCAAAGAAAGGTGTCCCAGCAGAATGCACAAATTATGATATAATACTGTTAACATCACATGCAAATAAAATTTTGCTGAAGATCATCCAACAACAGCTGCAGCAGTACATTGACAGCGACCGGCCAGAGATTCAAGTTGAAGTCCAAAGAAGACATGGGACAAGGAATATCATTGCTGAGGTCAGATGGATCTTGGCTAAAAGCAGAGAATACCAGAAAGATGTTTACTTTTGTGTTATTGACAATGCCAAGGCATTCAACTATGTGGATCTTAACGAAGTATGGATTGCCTTAAGAATGGGACTTCCAGAACACTTTATTGTGCTCATGCAGAACCTGTACATCTGCATGGTTTAAGATCAGGAAAGGTCAATGTCAGGGTTGCATCCTCTCATCATACTCATTCAATCTACCGAGCAAATCACCAGAGAAACCAGATTGAATGAAGAAGAATTTAGTATCAGGAATGGAGGGATTCTTATTAACAACCTGTGGCAAGCAAATGACACGACCTTGCTTGCTGAAAGTGAGGGGCACTTGAAGCACTTCCTGATAAAGATCAAGGGCTGCAGCCTTCAGTATGGATTACAATTCACAGAAAACAAAGGCCTCGCAATTGGATCAACAGACAACATCGTGATAAAGGGAGAAAACACTGAAGTCGTCAAGGATTTCCTCTTTCTTGGATCCACCAGCAATGCTTGCAGAAGCAGCAGTCAAGAGATCAGACAACACATCATGTTGGGTACACCTGCTGCATTAAGACCTCTTTAAACTATTGAAGACCAAGGATATCTCTTCGAGGACTAAAGTGCCAAGTCATGGCATTATCCATCACCTCATTCATGTCAAAGTTGGACACTGAACATGGAAGGCTGGGTAAAAATTGATGCATTTGCATTAGAATACGGCAAAGACTACTGACAATACGGTGGACTTCCAAATGAGCAAACACATCTGTCTTGGAAGAAGTACAGCCAGAATGCTCCGTGGAGTGAGGACAGTGAGACTTCTTTTCATGTATTCTAGACATGTTGTCACAAGGGGCCAGCCCCTGGAAAAGGACATCATGCTTGGCGAAGAAGCAAGATAGCCAAAAAGAGGAAGACCCTCAACCAAACGGATGGACACAGTGGCTGTGACCGTGGGCTCAAACAACAGTCACTGTGAGGATGGCGCCCGATCAGGCAGTGTTTGTTCTCTTGTACAGAGTGTCACTGATCAATGAATCAGAACTGCTTCGATGACACCTAACAACAATGAAAAAGCATTTTTAAGGAGCCCCAAAGCATAGTGGGTGCAGAGTTGGGCTACTAACTGCCAGGGCAGCAGTTCAAAACCCTCCATCGCTCTGCAAGAGCAAGGTGAGGCTTTCCACTCCTGTTTGGCATGGTGGCCTGTGCTGGTGAAGACTGACAGCCTAGAGATCCTGTACAAGTTGCTATGAGTTGAAGCTGCCTGGATGGCAGTGAATTTGGTTTGGGACATTAAGCACTTTTTATTGTTGATTCTGCTCTCGACTTTACTACAATTGTCCTAACAACATTTTTTATATGAGAACGACTTACACTAAAAATTAAATCCAGACTCCAAAAAAAGAGTCCACGTTGCAGTTGAAAACCAAACAAGTGCATGGTTTCCAGTGTGCTGAGCTCTTTATCCAGCACGTAGAACCAAAACCAAATTCACTGCCGCCGCGTCAATCCAGACCTATGTTGATAGTAACCTCATAAGACAGCACAGAACTGCCCCTGTGGTTTTAACTTTTTTTCTTTTAATCATTTTATTAGGGGCTCATACAACTCTTATCACAATCCATACATACATCAATTGTGTAAAGCACATTTGTGCATTCATCGCCCTCATCATTCTCAAAACATTTGCTCTCTACTCAAGCCCCTGGCATCAGATGCTCAATGTTTCCCCTCTCTCCCCGCTCCCCCCTCCCTCATGAACCCTTGATAATTTACAAATTATTATTTTGTCATATCTGGCACTGTCCGATGTCTCCCTTCACCCACTTTTCTGTTGTCCGTCCCCCAGGGAGAAGGTTATATGTAGATCCTTGTAATCGGTTGGTATTAACTCTTTACAGAAGCCTCATCTTTGTCCCTAGCATTTTACTAAATACCATGTGCCTAGCCTTGGGATAAGTACCCATTTTATATGCATCATCCCACTCGGTGCTCACTCCTTGAGATGGAACTACTATTATACCCATTTTGCAGATGAGCAAACAGAGCAGTGAGTGCAGGCAGAGTCTTCTTTAACAAAGTTCCTATCTAAACACCAATGCTCTAGTTCAAAGGAATGAACACAAACACAAGCACAAAACAAAACACACGTTCACTGCCATCAAGTAGCTTCTGACTCACAGCAAACCTATACAGGATTTCTGTGGTTGTAATTCTTTATAAGAATAGATAGCCTCATCTCTCCCCCCCAGAATGGTTGCTGGATTTGACCCACCAACCTTGGGGTTAGCAGTCCAACACTTAGCTAACAGGGGTACTAGGACTCCTTCAGAGCAACTAAAAGGGCAATTAATTCATCTTGCTATCAGGGTTAAGCAAAAAGAGTAATCAGGAATGGTGCAGGAGTGGTCAAGGCAAAGACAATTACTATACTAAAAAGAAAAAGTAGAGGTGTCTGTGGTGGTGAAAACTACTCTAAACCTGAGCAAAATCTACAGCTTCATAGTATTGTCTAAAAAGAGCTTCAGACAGGGTACATTCAGTGCAACGAGCATACTGTCAGCTACAAGACATACCAGGAACATTAGACTGCTGTGATTGTTGCGTAATCATAAAATCATTTATTTTCCAGTATATTTGATTTTCCCTTTTCAATATAAGAATGTGTACATTAAATACTACATTAGCTATTACATACTACAATCAATTTGCTAAAAATGTAGTCACCTATGCCGCCATCACTTTGGCTTTGTATTTTTTTTTCCCTCTTAGTATCGGGAGTGAGTATCCCTTTCAGAGATAGGGCTTCAAACATTGACTTTTTCTAGACCCTGAAAAGGTGACATCAACATTCGAACCCAGTTCTGACCCAGACTCGTATGCTATGGCTAAGTTATTTGATGTATTCTGAGTGTCTATTAGGCTTGGTCAAGTGTGGACTAAATAACTATGTTAGTTTCACTTTGTCTCATGCTTCGCTTTATTTCCATTACTACGTTTTCATTCTTATTTCTTCCTGCTCACCCAAAATATCTAGGAAATAATTACCTAGTCACCAAATCATAAGACAATCTTCATTTATATGTGTTGATATGAAAAAGATAACATTATTTCTCTTCTTACTTTGAATCAAAGATGCGTGATGACCTTGATTTTCATGATTAGTTCTGACATTCAAGCCCCCGATGCCTATCAGTGTAAAACTGCAACGTGGCTGGCAAAACCTTGAGCAGCAATGTCCTAAAAGCCCACCAGATGTCAACCTCAGTTCACGAAAGCGGTCCATTTCCCTGGCACGCCTCCTACTGACTCTCTCTGCTAACACGTCAGGAATGCCAAACGCTTCAGACTGTCTATGCCTTCAATCTCATGCAGGCATGTTTACCTTTGTGGCACATAGAAGGTTTTTGTTAAACAAAGAAAACTGTTAGTATACACACGCAAATGTTTGTCTGCCTCCTCAGTTCACTGTTACCAGACACCAAAATGGTCTTGCCAACTCTTTGTCCTAGCTTTATGTCTCCTGGCTGTCTTTACCCCTGCACCCTTTTCACGCTTTACATGAGAACTCACATTGGATGGGTTTTAACGAACCAACCAAAGAAGCTCACATGAACTATGTAATAGAAATTTTGAAAATCAGTAGTAAACACAGAAATGTAAAACAATGTTTATCATCATACAAGACTGTCCATGGTATCCATTCCAATGTTGGCTATCCCCTTCTATAACCTACAGATGAAAAGAAACACCCATTTTCAGAAACTGGGACCCTCCACTACTGGTGGGCTTGAAAAACAGTTCAGCTGCTAGGAAAACAGTTTGGGGATACACAAGAAGTTAAACACAGAATTATAATATGATCCAGTCAATTATATTCCTAGATATATGCCCAGAGGAACTAAAAGCAAAAACACAAAACATATACGTGTACACCAGTGTTCACTGCGACATTATTCATAATAACTAAAAGTTGGAAACAAATGTCTACTAACAGATAAGTGAATAAACAAGTGGCATACACACACCAAAGCAACTCACAGAGACCCTAAAGGAGAGAATAGAAACTCTGAGTTTCTGAGACTGTAACTATTGGCCAAAGCCCCCTCTTTCTGCCAAGGGCCAGCTAAGGGTTTCAAACTGCTGACCTTGAGGATTGCAGCCCGAGGTAAAACCACTAAATCACTGAGGTTCCTATACATACAGTGAAACATTATTTGGCCATAAAGAAAAATGAAGAATGAATACATGCTACAGACATAGATGAAAATGTTGTGCAGATTGAAATTATTATGAACCTTGAAAACGCCGTGCAGATTGAAATTATTTAAGTCAAATATAAAGATGCTATAACCCCCAGTTACATATATGAACTGTCTAAAGTTGGTAAATATCTAGTAATGAAAGTTTCTTAGTGGTTACCAGGGGCAGAGGGAAGGGGAAAGTCTTGCCTAGGGATCACTGGGCTTCCAGTTAAGGTGATGGATGCATAATATGGTGAACACTACCAACATGAATTATTCATCTAGAAAAGTGTCCAAATGGTATATGTTTAGTTAGCTATACCTACTTATTCCGATTTAGAAGTTCACAGTTTTAAGTATTTACTATTTACAGTGACACTCCAAGAAAAATCCCTAATAATCTGTCCATTTTACACAATATACAAATAAAACATTTAAAAAGTAATTTCTTCTCTACATTTCCTTGAAATCATATGATTTATAAAAATGTGCATCAAAATTATTTAGAAAGACATGATACTGATGAAACAAAACTGATTAGACTCACTGTTGATGTTTTGTGATATGTCTAAGAAAGACTACCATTCTCTTTACTTTCCTACATACTGAAATTTTCCATATTAAAAATATGCATACACACATTTTTAAAAGGGGAGGGGGTTTTTCCTTGACCAATATCCTACTGTCCATATTTTAACCTCATTGAATTTTTGGTCCATTGCATAGAAGAATTTCTCTACTAATAAAAATACAACTCATTAAAGATTAACTTGCCCCCAGGACAGTCTCTCTGGAAACAAATTCCAAGCATTATAATCACCAATTTGCACTTTGTTGACTTAGAGGCAGACAATCTTATTTATCCTGAATTAACTTGGAGACCTCCACATATTTTAAGGTGATTGGAAAAAGAAAAATGGCAAATACAAACAGAAACGAATCAGAAACTCAACCAAGCAAATACAGACTTTTATTTACTTTACATTTTTCTAATGAAATGCTTTCCACCAACAAACATATAACAATATTAGAATATGTTTAAGTGGTCTACTTTGGTTATTACATATCTTGTTTCTACAATTATGAAATGTTTTAAATCTGGTATAATCAAGATTCTCTTGTTCCTTAAATCAAATATAAACTATGTATTAGATATCGTGGCAGACACTGAGAAAACTCTTAAATCCACGAGATAATATTTATGTAACAGTTTTGAAGCAATTACTATTTACTAAACTCTTATCATTTTTCAAGCACATTTATAAGTTTGGACTTCGCCAGCATTATCTTTCTCAATTCTCACAAACCTCTAAAGAAAATACCAAGACCAACCCCATTTTGCATATGAACAAACAGAGGCAGTGAGAGACCCAGGACGTGGGATTTGAGACCCAGGTCTAGGTGATCTAAATGCTCCCATTTACTATCACCACCTGGACCAAAGCAATGAAGTCCATCATTATGTTGGGCTGAGGAAACTGGTCTCCTTGTTTCAAGCATGGTGGCCCGAGTGCATCATAAACTGCCCTGGGGCACGGGCCACTGGCTTCTATCATTAAAAGTACGTACTCGAAGTTTACTTTCTTAGGAATACTTCACTTGTAGGTGATTTCGCAAAGTTAATAAAAGTACTACTTAGATAATTAGTGAGTCTTGGAGTTGAAAAGTGACTATTTCATTATATATAGATATATGCAGATATATAGGCGTCCTGGTGGGTAGTGGTTACAAATTAGGCTGCCAACCACAAGCGCAGCTGTTTGAACCCACCAGGGGCTCCGTGGGAGAAAGACAAGGTTTCGACTCGGGTAAAAAGTTACAGGCAAGGAAACCCACAGGGGCAGCGCTAGCCTGCCTTACAGAGTCACTATGAGTCAGCACTGACGCGATAGCAGTGAGCTTTATACATATAGAGAGAGAAAGAGATTGCTGGGAAATGTTAACTCCATTTTTCTGTAAAAAACAAAACAAAACGTAATTTTGCAAAAATTCTTTTGAACCACCTAAGACCAAAATAATACTTCTACGAACGAGAACGGTTTCAAGTATGTCTTTGCAAATATCCTTTAATTAAAAGGTTTTTTCCTATTTTTTAAAAAGGAATGTCTCATTTATATCGCATTCATTTTAAAAAAATAAGGCTACTTCTAAAGCACACTTAGGCACAGGGGCTTTCCAGAAGCCAGTATCTCTATCATTATTTAAACAAAACCCAGACTCACTGCCATCGAGTCAATTCTGACCTACAGTGACCCTACCAGGCAGGGTAGAACTGCCGTTGTGGGTTTCCAAGATTGTAACTCTTAACTGGAGTAGAAAGTCTCATCTTTTCCACAGAGCTTCTAGTGGTTTCGAACTGCTGACCTTTCAGTGAACAATCCAACCCATAACCCCTATGCCACCAAAGCTCCTTTTTTATATATACAAGGAGACATTAAAAGGTTCATGGGAAATAGAATGAAAAAATAATGGAATCTATGCATTTTTGAATGAGGAATTCCCTTGTATGTGCACATGCCAAACACATAAAGGAGAAACAGTACTGTTAGTGACTCTTCTTTCACATTGTTGCAAACTCAGGCGGATGTGTTCAATCCAAATAATCCTACAACAATCTTTTTCTCAAACAAATTTAATATTTTGTTTTCTCATAAGAAAAAAAACTAGGAAAATACAACAGCACATCTCAAATAGCTAAAACGAGTTACTGATAGGTGCCTGGGCTTTTCATTTCTAAAACTGTCTTGCACTATTCTTAGTTGAAAAGTTTATCACGGAAAGTTGTCAAATTTGAAAGAAAAATAGGTGAGAGCATGAAAGAGCCAGGCATGACAAGCATTAGGGATGTTTATCAATGAAAACAGGCAGCAAGGGAGATGCGTTTGTCACACATCCAAAAAAGACACGCCAAACACGGCTGCTGTTCCTTTCCACCAAGTTATTGTTTGGGAACACATGTAGTTCTCTCTGAAAATAACCTGCTTAATTGGTTTTAAAAGCCACTGCATTTCCAGGGAGTGCAAAATCACTCCCAGTTTGAGATGCATTTGCTGATAAAGTGCAATTAAGTTATGCATGAAGCCGCAAAAGACAGTTTGGAAAGCTCCGATCTTCCCATGATATAAGGACACTAGCTACCGAATCTCCAGTGTGCTCTGAATGAATCTTTATCAAGCGCCCTTGGTCAGGCTAGTGCTCGGTCCTCCGCCCTGATTTTAAGGATGACAGTCATTCAAACTATCTCACTTGTCTCTTTGGATAGGGGAAATGAGCCATATTGGTGACTAGTAGGCTGGTAATTAACATTTTTAAGGAAGGTCAAGATGACCTTGGTCATTGCAACATTCACTCGGAGGAATTGAGTCCTAACCTTATAGCTCAGACTTAGTGTCCAGTTCGGTGTGGACAACAAAACTGGAAGAATACCGAGAAACTAGAGAGTCGGGGGTGGGGGTGGGGGAAAGACGCTCCAGATTGTGAAAAAGCCAAGTCAGACCCCCACCGTGCAGCAAGATCCTTAGGAACTGAGCGTGACCCAAGATGTCTTTTGTAAGCCTGTGAGCGAAGGAACACACGCTGTCCTCTCAAACACAGCAGCACTGCCCTGACCCCGCCGCCCCGTGCCGGCCGCTCTTACTCGGGGCTCCAGTCTGACATCTGCAATCGTTTCCCAGCAGCGGGACGAGGCCCTTCAGCTGGAGGGGGTGGACACTGACCAGGGGACAGAGTTACCCAGGCCCAGGGAGACCGGACTGTCAGGGCGGAGAGGGGGCTCTCCACACGCACTCTGCGCGGTCCGAGCGGGGTTGGATGGCACCACCCAGGTGTCTCTCCAAAGTCCAGAGCGCAACTTGGGCGCGTCTGAACCCCCCGGGCCCTCAGTGTTGCTGAAGGCCGGCCAGGTAACACGGGGGCTTCCGCTGCCTGGAGACCCCGAGAGAGAGCCGCCGGGCTCTCCAGTCCTCGGATGTCCCCGTTGGGCTCCGCGGAGGAGGGGAGCCAACCGAGAGCCCAGTCTGCCGCGGGCCCGCGGGCCGGCGCTGGGACGTCCGGGAAGGGCTGGGGGAGCGGTCCCGGAGTCCGAGGACGCGGGGGGCTGCCTACCTTGTAACATGGCCTCAAGTTTCTTCCTGTCCACGCGGAAGCGCTCCTCGCTCCACTCGGGGCTGTGCAGGGACGCGCCGGCGACCAGGTCGTCCTCGGAGCCGGGCATGGGCGAGTCGGTGCTGCGCTCGCTGTTGGAGCCCGGGTCCGACTGCGCCGCCAGAAAGCCGGACTCGCTC
>NW_022103968.1:48832065-48849589 GCF_000313985.2 Echinops telfairi | reverse complement strand
ACACACACTCACTGGCGCGCACACACACACACACACACTCACTCACTGGCACTCAGACACACACACACACACGCACACGCACACACACACCCTACCCAGACTTAGCCGCCCGGGCCCCTTCCCCGCCTCCACACGGACGACCACTGCGCTGTTGCAAAGGCAGACCCTAGTCAAGTTCAAGTTCAAGTTCAAGCACCAACACACCTCCCATGCACGTGAAGTGCACATTCAATTCCTACCCCACACATCCCCCAGACTCCCTTCTTTTTGCAGACACTCCCTCCCTCCTCAAACTAACAGGCCTGTGGGTCCCACAAGCTTGAAAGGCGAGAAGATAGGTCTTGGAGGAGACATAATATAATGTCCATCTTCTCGGACACCGCTTGGGGCAATGGCTTGCATGTCCTGGATGACTCCTCTCAAGAGCTCTTCTCGCCATCCCGAGAGCAAAGGGACCAGCCGCTGGGGACGGATTAAAAAGAGACTTACAGCTGCTTTTTTACTCTGGTGCGGGGTGAACAGTCTTTGGCTACCTGATTCTCAGGGGAAAGCAAATTCTCTGGATCCTGGCACCCGTGCGAGGGCTGTCTTGTCAGGGACTGTGGACTCGCCTATGGTTTTAAAGTCAGCCTCTCACAAAGTCATGATCCATAAATGAAGCCCTGCCCAGCTCACCTAGTGCCTCTCTCAAATGGGTTTAAGCCTAAGGTAAGTGGAGACTGTTAGACCAGGCATGCCCTTGGAACTCTTGTTTTCCCAGTCCATCCTACGTTAGACTACCCTTCGTCTTCTGAAGGAGCCTTGGTGGCATAGTGGTTTTCCCCTTTGGGCTGCTAATGGCAAGGCCGGCAGAGCCCCCACCACCACCACCGCCGCCGCCAGCCTCTCCAAAGGAGATGGAGGAGGCTGTCTGCTCCCATAAAGATTCACAGCCTCGGACACTGAAGGGGCAGTTCTACTCTGTCCTATAGACAGAGTTCTCCATCTCTTGGAGTCAAAATTGACTAGATGACAATTCGGTTTGGTATGGTTTTGTTTATGATTGCCAGGAGCCTGTGTTTAATTAGATAACCTGAAGATAAACTATAATTATTTTAAGTTCCGTGGTCAACAAGATTTGTCTCCATGCCAGGGACTGTGGCTTCATTGATGGAGGAGGACATCTGGATTCTTGTCAGTAAAGTGGTTTGACTCAGGTCACACCACTTCTGGTGGAAGAATCAGCACAGATCTGTCTGCCTAACCCATAAACTCTACAAATTGCTGCTTTGTATGATGGAGAAACCTTGTATTGGCTCCTACCGAACCAACCTAACTTTCCTGCTTTACCATCAACTGTTTGTTTCTTCTCTGAATTTATTCTCATACAAGACATTGGTTTAAGCACAAAAGAAGGTTGGTTATCACGGAAATCCTCCACAGCTTATCTTCAGTGAAGTTTACTATCTTTCCACCCTTCTCTCCCAACTAGCGTTTGTTGTGAAGGTAACAGCCAGCCGGACACTGTTAGGCTTAAGGAACGCGAGCAAAGTCAGACAACAAACCCTGCGTTCCTACAGCTGAGGGTCCAGTGGCACCAGCGATACTGACGGCACTTCCCCTCTGACAATCACGTAAACAAATATAAACTTACACTTATAGTAAGCCTCACAAATAAGAGGCTTGAGATGCGAGAAAACCTATAATGGAGTCATTGACGCCAGTCAGGAGAGACTTCCCAGAGAAAATGACTCTAAAGCTGAGAATACAAGTTTAGGGAGAAATTTGATGAAGCAGGGAGGAGAGATACATCCCTGCAAATGGTCATTTGATCATAAGAACATCGCTGAAAATAGATGATATAATTATTCCCATTTTAAAGTGGAGGAAACTGAGGCAGAGAGAGGTAAAGTGACTTGTCCAAAGGTACCCAACTAAGGAAGGGTGGAATCAAAATTTGAACCCTGGCAGTTTCCCTTGAAGATTAGATGTCAGATTCTGTATCCTTGGACACGGAGCTACATTGTCTCTCACACGAATTAGGACAAGCAAAGACCCTGTAACAGGAGCCAGTAACTTGCCTTTCTCCAATGGAAAAACTCAAAGAGGAGGACCCAGCATGTATTGTGGAGTTTAATAGGTGTTAATGAAGTATTAGATGTTGCTGGCTGAGGCTAGAGAGGTAAGTAAACGATAGAATATGTAACTTATATAAATCAAGGAGTTTTATCTTTTTCCTTAGAACAAATGGAGACCAGGTAGAAGCTTTAAGCAAACTATGGCATAATTAAATTTGCATTTTTAAAGGATAATGTCACTGTAGCATGTACAACAGATGAATGGGCAAGCAAAGAAGGAGTGGAAACCAATTAAGAGACTATTAAGGAAGTTTACATAATGATGCCGATAAAGATGGATGTGGGAGAATTTGAGAAATCCTTTCTAATTGATGACAGGTTGGATATGGGGTAGCAAAGAAGGATATATCAGGGAAACCGTTAGAATCCTAGTGGACATTAACTGGGGAAAGGCAGGTGTCATTCACAAAGTAGAGATCACTAATTTGGAGACAAAAAGATAACGAGGTTGATTTGTCACAGAGGCCTCCACAAATGAATGCCTTGTAAGCCACTTGATATATGAGGGGTTCCCCCCTCAAAATGGATTTTTTCCACAAGGCTATGTATTTAAATTTTTTGACAAATTAACCTTATCACCTTCAAAGTACTCTCCATTACACTTAATACATTTGTCAAATCTGTGATTCCATTCTTGGAAACATTTTTCAAACTCATCTGTTTGGATGGCTGGCAGCACCTCCCTCATTTTTTTTCTGACTCTTCTATGCCCTCAAATTGCTGTCCTTTCATGTCCCTCTGCATTCTCAGAAACAAAAAGAATTCCCACGCAGCGAGGGCAGGTGAGTTAAGTGAGAGGGGCAAGAGAGGCAGGCTGTTTCTTGCCAAAAACTGGTGTACTTAGATGGCCGCAGGTGAGCAGGTATACTGTCATGGTGGGAAAACCAGTTGCCTGTCTGCCACAAACCAGGCCTTTTTGTTATTCCATCTTTTCAGAATCTCTAAATAGAAATCTTCATTAACATTCTGACCTGGTTGAACAAACTCCAAATGCCCTATAAGTCGACATGTTTGTCCATTTGGAAAGCTGACAGACATGCAGAATAAGGTTTGTCATTAATCAACATTTTACCTTTTTTGAAACAAGAAAACCACGTGTACACTTGAGTTTTTCCCAGAACAATGTCCTTGTAAGCTGTGTTCAACATCACAACAGTTTATGCAGCATTTTTTTTCCTGAGCAGGAAACAAATTTCATGCTGTTCTCTTAATCACAAAAAAGGAGGTTTGAGTTAAACTGCTCTTATGAAAAAAAATTCACTATGACCAGAGAGAGCCTTCCCAGGCAATGCCACTGGGTGCACTAACTCAGTGTGAATTGCTCAATAATCACCTAACTACCCCCCACCCAGCGCAATTCCATTTGGCAGGGGGCGGGGGGCACCCCTTTGTGTGAGATTGAAACTTGGAAGAGATGTTGTCTAGAGATAAAAAGAAGTTATATCTTTGTTTGTAAGTCATAATTCTACTAGTCATAGAGTAGAAGAAGAAAGGAGAAGGAGGAGGAAAACAGGAGAATGGACAACCAAGGGACAGCACCTCTCACAAATTCTAACACTTGGGGGTCAGATAGAAGTTAGTATAATGAGAAAGGAGCTACCTTAGGGAGAAAAGGAGGGGTGAAAAGCTTTTGTCAGGTAAACTCAGAGGAGGGACACTATTTCAAAAACCTAAGTTTGATCAATGTTTTGACCAGCACACACACACACACACACACACACACACACACACACACAACCCATTGCTGACTCATAATGACCCTACAGGACAGCATATAATGGCCCCATAGGTTTTCCAAGACTGCAAATTTTGATGAAAGCATACTGCAAGATTTTTCTCCCATTGTACAATAATGTGATGCTAACAAAGAATATTGATAGTACCATGAATGGTCAAAAGAACAAACAAATCTGTTGTAGAAAAAGTACAGCCAGAATGCCCCTTAAAAGGATGGCAAGACTTCTCATGTGCTTTTGCTATGTGATCAGTAGAGACCAGTCCCTGAAGAAAACCGTTATGCTGGTAAAGTAGAGGGACAGCAAAAAAGGAGAGCTTGACAAAATTGATTGACACCGGCTGCAACAATGAGTTCCCAGTTGGGAAGATGGCTGAGGACCCAGCGGAGTTTCATTCTGTTGCACACGGGTCACTATGAGTTGGAATGACTTGATGACCTCTAAGAACAACATAATAAAGGAAGCTCTTTTTTGCTAATGGAAGTCACTGGTGCCTTAGCAAGAAAGCCAAGATGGACTGGATGATGCGAGGATGCAAGTAATGAAATGAAGAGTAAAGATCTCCTTTGATGAGATGTTTGTCAAGTCGGGGAGAAAACAAAAGTTGAAGGATCATATGAGTATAGAGAAGACTACTTCTAGTTTTTTAGTTAGTTGGCTGGCTGGTATGATTTTTTAATTGCTAAATTATTGAGCTTGGTGACAAGTTACTAGATATATCTATCCTATTGGTAGAAGTTGAGTGTACAAGAAGGGGCGGGGGTGGGTGGGGGCAGTCAAGACTTAGAGTCTTATGACAGTGTGCAAAAGAGATCCAAAGACATAAACAGAGAGAAATATCTCATCAAGATGGGCACAAATGTAGGTCAGTTCTCACTGCCATCAAGTCTATGCTGACTCACAGTGACCCCCATCCTCACCCCCTGTGGGTTTCTGAGGCTGTAACTACTGAACATGGGTGTCACCAAAATACGAAAGTAAAGAGAAGAGAATACAGAAAACAAGGGATCTGGCACCTGAGAGACACAGAGGGCCTCCCCAGGAAGAGAGTGAAAGAACTCAAGTTAGAACAGGCCAGATGTCTCCAGGTTGCTATTTCTTCTATATGACACAAATAGAGTTTCTGAAGTATGTGAACATACTTTCTTCTAGAATAAAGAAGTGGAATTCCAGAAGTGTGTGAACATCGTGAAAAGATTAAGAGGGGATTGAAACAGTTGGTAAAAAATCTTTGCATTCAATTACTGATCGGTTCATAGAAAACTGAACAGTAAGGAAACCAAAACCACAATGCTTGTGACTCCAAGTATAACACAACCTTACACAAGACATCCACTGCAATTGAAATATGTACATGGCTGAGCTGTGATAGCATTTACATAATCATACTAATATAAATCAAAGATACTCATCTAACCTCAATTAGATTCGAAACTTGGGGGATTGGAAGTGTGCAGATGTACAGTGGAGACTTGGTGGAGAGAGGACAGTGATGAAGAAGAAAAATCCTCATCTACTCTGGCTCTGGAAGATTGTCAATAGATAAAAATTAAATCCTTTTTTCAAAAAAAATCAAGAAGTAGCAATAAAAGCATGTTATTTGGAAGTATGGAGATAAAAATGGAATCAAGCTAAAATGTTGGAAGCGTTGGCCTGTAGAAAGTAGAAAATAGGGGGGCAGGCAGATGGTACTTCTGGTTTTTATGCAAGTCTTGAAGAACTATTTGATTCTTTATACCATATGGATGCATAACTTTAATTTTAGAAAAGCAAGTTCAGTGACACATGCTTATTATGCTATTGTCTGGATTTAAAACAGAGAAACAGATGAACCTTGAATTCACAACTTCTGATCTGGGTTCTTCCTACCAAACTTGAAGCAGGCTTGAAAGAATTGACCATCCTCTTTATTTTCAGGGGGCTTTCTTTGCTTTTATCTTTCCATTAATGTCAAGAGGAGAATCCTTTTCGAAATGTTCAAAACACAAGTGATCCATTTTGTGGAGGTTTTTTGGGGGGGTTTTTTGTTTTGTTTTTTATTTCTTGGTTTTTTGTTAATTGAGTAAACTCTCAGCACTCACTGGGAAAATTTTTAAATGGTATCAAATCTTCAGGTTCATGAAATATAAAAAACCCAAAGAGATTTTTTAAAGAATATATGAGTGTTATCTTACATTTAAATTGAAAACACACATCTAACCTTGATCCACATTCATCTGATGAAAAGCTCTTCAGGGTATATTTTAAACCAAAATCAACGGGTGGTCCTTGTAAGCACACTTAATTAGTTAAATAACTAATTAGAAACTAATTAGTTAATTAGTTTCCCTGGATCAATTTTTCCAAAGGCAAAACCCAAAAACACAACTCCTCAACTTACATTATTTTTTAGAGTGTCAGGAATTTACCTTAAATCTGCGCTCCTGTTTTCATTTAAAACTTTACTATCCCAACTATGTTTGGGTAATTTCAATATAGAGGTACTTTTAAAAGTGTGGAAATTTTTCTTTATCTTTGACTTCTCGTTTTTCCATTAAGCATTTGAAGTCCTCTCATATATACCCCTGAACCAAAACCACTGTAATCAAGTGATTCCAATTAGTAGCAACCTTCTATTGAGTTTCTGAGACTGTAAGGCTTTACAGGAGCAGACAGATTCATCTGTCTCCAACAGAGAAGCTGGTGGGTTTGAACCACCAACCTTGCAGCCCAACATCTAACTCGCATGCCACCAAGCCAGATATTATTCAATTCAGCCAATTAAGTGGCATATAAGACTCTCGATAGCCCCTATATATCTTCCTACCCCATCTCATCACTTTGCATTTTCTTCTCCAATAAGACCAAGGTTCAAACCAGTTCATTCTGAGTCAGCCCCTACTGAGAATTTGCATTTCTAACCTAGATATACTGAAACAGAATCTACTTTTTTTTTTATCATTTTATTAGGGGCTCATACAACTCTTATCACAATCCATACACACATCAATTGTGTAAAGCGCATTTGTACATTCACTGCCAAGAATCTACTTTTTAACAAGATCCTCGTGTTCGAAGCACTTGGGGATCTCTAAGAATCATCCGGGAATCTTGTTAAAAATGTAAATTATGACTCAGTAGAGCTCAGATGGAAATGCAAATTCTCAGGAGGTGGTGAAACACTGTTCATCTGATCTGCTGAAGTCTTGCCTAATACTATACGAAGGATTTGGAATTCCTGATCTAGACTTCATAGCTCTACTCGGCAAACAGTGTTGCAACTTAGAACATTCTCTCCTTTGTTGTCCCCTGGCTTGTAAAGAGCATCCCAACCAGCAGGCCAATTTAGATTCTCTTTCGTTTCCTGTGATTTGTGCTTATTCCAATTAAAGCAATTGTTTTGTGTATATTATTATCATTCGCTTTGTTATTACGTGTTTGACATCATGAGAATGTGAGTTTCAAAAAGAAACAAGGCTTCAAGGAGTTCAAGAAGGAAACGAACGTTTTCAAACTGATTGTGGTAGCAATTGTACAATACTGACTGCACTATGGAATGATATGATATTCATATTACCTCCCAATAAAATGGCACTGGAAAAAAGAAAGGAAACAAGTCTTTTCACTCTTAGGTTGCCAGCATCAACAAATGCCTGGCATAGACCGACAAGTCTCTAACGATGCACCTAGATACATATGTTGATAAATGAAATTGCGATGCAAGTTTGATGGTTACGTACCCGTGTTGTTATTTGCTGCTGTAAAGTCAACTCCCACTCACGGCAGCCCATGTACAATTGGATTGGACCATTGTGCTTTGTCGTTTTCATTGGCTTTTCAGCCAAGTCGTTCCTTGAGCCATTCTTCCTATGTAACCATGACTCACTGTCATCGAATCAATGCTGACTCTGAGTGACCCTAGAAGACAGGGTAGAACCACCCCTGTCGGTTTCTGGGACTGTAACTCTTCACGGGAGTAGAAAGCCTCCTTTTTGGTCCTGCAGTGTGGTGGTGGGTGGTTTTGAACTGTTGACCTTGTGGTTTGCAGCTCAACTAGTAACCACTAGGCCACTAATTCTCCTTTATGTAACCATAGAGTAAATAAATTGACCAAAAACAATATTTAAATTCCACTGATAACAAGACTGTGCCAACTCACAGCAGTCCTGTAGGGCAGAGTAGAATTGCCCCCAGTCTTTCTAAGGCTGTGCATCGTCACAGCAGCAGGCCGCCACACCTTTCACCCATCCAGGGACTAGTGTGTTCAAATCAAGGTCCTTTCAGTTTGTAGCCAAGCTCTTTAACCACTCAGCCACCAGAACGCTGTAAATAAATTGAAAGCGAACTTAAAAGGAAGAGTTAAAACTAATGCTAGAATTAAAGGCAGCTGTTCAGTAAGAACATTCTCTTCTTTTGCAGCTGAGGAAACAGAGGCTTGGAGAAAGGCGGCCAATTCATTAGGCTGCCACATTACATGAAAGAAATTCCAGGTTATTGATGTCAAATGCGCAAAATTATCAGGCCTCGTCCCTTCACCCTTTGCTTCACAATTCAAGACAATTTAGATGCAGAGACTCCAAGAATATATATAAATTACTACAATGATATGTGCAAAGTTTATTATAAGTGGATCCTAAGACAAGCAGCATTCACAGACCCATTCTTTTCCTCTTTCTCCACAACTCTCCACCCCCATCCAGCCACTTTCTGTTTTCATTTAAACTTTTAACTGAAACTTTTTGCCAAAACTCTATAAGTGAACACAACTCACAATTTTTCCCCCCAGAAAAAGAAATTAACAAGGCAGCAATGTGTTAGATATTCCATTTCAATGCGTTCATAGTGCATTCTAGAAGATGGTATATGTACAATAAACATAAATGAATCAGTAATGATGAGCATGCCATCCACAACTGTTGCTTCAGACGAATAATAATAGCACTGACTGGGCACACACAATTTGCTGGACACTACCAACGAGCTAATTTGGTGTGAACTACAATCCTCTGGAGTTGGTGGTACCGAGCGGCCAGGAGCCTTGAAGGGCTAGCTCACTCGAATGAAGAACCACAGCGACTCAAACACAAACATACCTGAGGAGAAGACTGTGCTATGAACCATTACTCAGAACTGGGCTCCATTCCCTCGCCGGAGGCATCCATTACTTGTAGTTTGAAAAATGTTAGCAGTGGAAGGGATCTAAAACTCATTGATTCTAGTTGTTTCCACATTTTGAAAATCAGAAACCGCCCTTCAAATTGAAGTCTAATGCAGAAAGCCATTAAAGAGCACTATTGTTCTGGTTGAGGAAGCACAGGAGTTACTCCCTATTTCAGCCTCTCCTTTTTATCATTCTAGAGTTCCTAAACTCAGTCTGAAAACTGCTGATCTCATTCACATGCACTCTCTCTCTTGCTCTCTCGTTCTCTCTGCTTCCCCCTGCCAACACACGCTCTACATCAAACAGAGCCCATGGCTCCATTCCAACTCATAGCTACCCTATAGGACAGATTAGAATTGCCCCGTAGGGATTCCAGGGCTATCGACCTTTACGGAAGCAGACTGCCACATCCTTCTCCCATTGAAAAGCTGGTGGATTTGAACCGACAATATTTTGACTTGTAGACAAGTGCTTATCCACTATGACCACTGGGCTCTCTTCCAACACACACACACACACACACAGAGGTGTGCCTATTTCATACCTGCAGTACCTGGATAAAGATACCAGAGCCAGAGTGACTTGCCCAAGTTCCATAGCTCACCCATCAACTCACTTTCCTACCAGAAAAGGGAGGGTTTGTATTTTCCAGAAGTCAGGACCGGGGATACCTAGTTCACAGAGGGAATTCTAGGATTCTTACTATTTTAATAAGATACGCTTCTGGTAAAAATGTTCCGAGCAGGAAAAATGACTTCAATATCCCAATGCTGACAGTATAAGAGCAAGCATGGGTTATTCAAAAGAGAGTAAATCAACACAGAAGGAAAAAGTTAAGGAGGAAGGAGTTGAAACTTTCCCACTCATTTTCCTGAATTCTAATATTGTCCTTCATTCAGCTCTGCACATGCACAAAAAGAGGCCACAGTACCAGCAAATAATGCTGAAATAACTGTGGAAATGTTCATCTCAGCCTTGCAGCTCCCGGAAGTTGTCGAGGTTTTGAGAGAAATGTTCATTGTGGAAATGCCAATACTCACTGCCGTCTAGTCAATTCTGACTCCTAGTCAAGATCTGCCCCCATGGGTTTCCTGTGAATCTTACAGGAGGCGAAAGCCCCTTCTATCCCCATAGAGTGGCGGTGGTTTCTAACTGCTGACCTTGTGGTTAGCAGCCCAATGCAGACCCCACTATACCACCAGGCTCCCTGTCAGGCTCTTCCTCCAGCACTTATATTCACATTTAAATTTTTCTTGTGACCCCTCTCGGGCTGAGAAAGATGGAATGTTGTTCAGATTCAGTATGTGCAAAGTTGCACCCGCTCACAATGTTTCTTTTGATGAGCTGACAGTCTACTGGCACCATGACTTTTAGGTCTGGCCAGAAATGAAAGTCTACAAAGCCTTAAGAGTGTCCAGCCCTCGGGAATGTGAGAACTGGCTCTGCTCCCAACACCACACTCACTTAGGAGGTAAATGCCAGCAATGCCACTTGTATGCTAAATCTCACATCAAATGCAAAGAAAAAATTGCCAGAACTTAGGGCCAAAGGAGCATTGAAAGTGAGCCTTCCTGGGCAGCTATTGTGGGAAGTATGGGTCATAGCAGGAAGAGTGGTTCATCAAAGGAAAGAACAGGACCAAAATTCAGAGAAATCCCGGTGGGCAAATACATGGCCCATACTCCACCACTCCCCGAACCTTTTCTCATGGCTGAGCACAGCCCTCTTCCACTCCGGATCAGGAAACACTTTTCAATAAGGAGTCCGCATAGCCGAGACCAGTCATTTGGAGTTGGCTCCCAGTATGAGGACTCCCTGCCATATTGGATCCAGTACTGTGGCTAAGGGAATGGACTATGGATGGTTACTTAGTTGGACACAAGTTTTGATTCCTCTTTCAGGGGAGACGAGCCTAAGTGGAAAGGAAGTAAATTATCCTAGTCATTATTTGTCCAGCTGTTTTTGTGTAGCTCAAATGGACAAGAACTGAACCAAACCTACTCCATACTTACAGTGTGGTAGTGAAGTACGGTCAGGTTGTGCGAACTAGACTTTAGAGATTTGGGTTTTAATATCTATTATTTCATAATTGTATATCTTTGGGAAAGTCCCTTCATTTTGCTAGACTTCTAAATTATTCATCTAAAGAATCCGGGACAGAGCAATGAGGACTATATGAATTTCTAGGTCTCTTCTAAATATAAATTTAATGACTTGATGACCGTGCTCACTTGGAAACTAACTGCCTAATTTAGCAACCGGCAGTTTCTAGTTAGTAAAGGTTCTTTCAAAGAGGATTTACTAAAAGAATCAAAGAATGGAATGACCATCAAAGGGTAGGAGGAGCAGCCTCCCAGAGGAATCAACCAGTCAGTCTTTACCACCGAGGTCAAAGACACAGCCTTGGAATCGACCTCCACGGTTCCTAGACAGCCTGGCCACTTTACCGTTCGCATCACCTGTGTTGTTGTTGAAGGGAGCTCCACTTCATAGCGACCTCGTACCATCCCATACCACCCTCGCCTGTGCATTAGGTGTCTATTGCTATGTAAAACACATGACACGAAAATGAACAGCTTAAAACAACAAATATTATCTGTACACGTCTATGCTCCAGGTGCCTCTTAGCTGGGTGCCTCAGGCACAAGATCTCACAAGGTTGGCATCAAGGTCTACTGAGAGCACTCTCTCATTCCAAGGCTCAGCGGAGGAAGGATTCACTTTCAACACATGCCCCTGGTTGGGGGCAGGGTTTGGTTTCCATGGACTCTTGGGCCGAGGGTCTCCTTCCCTTGTCGGTTTGGAGGCTTCTCCTCAGAGCAGCTCCCAACTTGGCAGTTTACGTCCATCAGAATGAGCAAGCAAAGAAGCCAAAGAGAGCGAGTGTCCAAGCCACAATTGGTCGGTAAACTAATCTCAAAAGCAATATACGACCACATTTTTCACATTCTAGTCATTGGAAGCAAATCACTAGGGGCCAGAGCGTTCTCTAGGGTGCGTATCAACAGGCAGAGTGTGGCGATGCTACCTTAGCCAAGCCCAGCCTGGAACCAGATAGTCTGCCTCTCTCAACCTTACTTAGTATGAGCACACACTCATTACCACTAGCCGACTCCACAGAAGTGAGTTTGAAAAAGATGAATAATGGCAAATGGAGGTTGTTTGGCAGTGTGTTTTTTTAACTCCCTGAATCTGCTCCCACTGGGAGTAAAACACGCTCACACAGACAGATAAAGCAACTAGATTGCAAAACCCAAAACCCGACTGACACGACACACAAGAAGCCAGATGTCTAGCAGTTCCCGCAAACCTCACAATATAGGCCAGTAAGAAACATTGGCATCTGTGCTGGGAAAGGCAGAGGGAGAGTACAGCGTTTGAAAACCATGAAAACAGGCTGAGGCCCAACTGTCCATGAGGTACTCATTGGAAAGCACAGCAAGCTAAGCTGAACACAGCAGGTGAAAGTTGGGGGGTGTGGGCCGGGGGAATAGGCAAGAGATAAAGTTCACAACACACAGAGCCCAGGAAGAAGAATGGGAATATCAATACCAAAAGGGTGAGGGGAAGCAGGGGAGAGAGTGGGGAGGAAGAGGGTACCCATCCGAATGCATGGCACAGAATCACACACACCCCTCCAGGGGGAAGAACAACAGAAACCAGAGGGGAAGGGAGACCGTGGTCGGTGTGAGATATGAAAATAATGAACAATCTACAATCTATCAGGGGACCACAAGGGGGTGGGGGACTGCTCCCAAGGGCTCAATAGAAGGTAAATATCTAGAAAAGAATGATGGCAATTCGTGTACTAAGATGTCTGATACAATTGATGTATGAATTGTAACAAGAGTAGCAAGAGCCCCCAATAAAATAATCTTTTTAAAAGAAAAAAGAAAGAAAGTGAGTGGGGGGACCTTGTAGGATCCAATCTATAGGTGAATGCAGTTGGAAAAGGAGTCTTAATATCAATGAGTACTATTTCTAGGCCTTTAACCTGTCAATAGTTCTGTCTTCTGGATGATAATTTCAGAAGTTCTATGTCCCCTTTCTCAAAGTGCGGTACAAGGCCATGCATATTATAATCACTTAGAGCACTGGTTTAAAATGCAAATTTATGGAACCCTTTCTTAACCAACTGACTTTTAATTTCTTAGTGGAAGAAAAATGCTCAGGAATCTACATCTTATCAAGTTCTCCTGAAGGCCCAGAGTCACTTGACTCACTGTTCTATATTCTTATTGCAACAAAACGCAATCTCAATGTCGTGCGATAACTTCATTCTCTATAGTCAGGCCTTGCATGCTAGACCCAAATTATAGTGCATACGGTCAATACCTGCAATATGTCTTTTAATGAGGTAAGGTGCACAATTACATTTTTTATATGAAAAAGGGAAATTGATCACTTCTTGGCCTTTTAGCTAAGATCAATTGAAAAGGAGAAATCAATATTTTGATGACCTTTTCCCTCTTGAAAAGCAATAGAAAAACTCCCAGACCCATCCTTCAATCCATGGTGAAGTAAATTGTTATAGAACCCAAACTATCCCAAGTCCCACATATTTGGGATCAGTTCCTGCAAACCAGATTATATCACCAGTTATACAGCTCAATATTCCCTAAGTGCAGCGGGTATTTGGTGAAAACAAATAGTCTGTATTTAATTCCTATGTTTTAAAAATACTTTATTATAAAGGCCAAAGGAAAAATGGCTAAAATAGCATTCAGAGAGAGCATGTGATCAGCTAAACTGGAAAAGCATATTGTAAAACCTCAAAATCAGCTTGGCTAGTATATTTCAATGCCAATAAACTGGCTGCAGTAAATTGCTCAAAACAACAATAGGAAAGCTTGCTTGTCTTGGCAAAGATCATATTTCTGAATTCTTTCCTCTTTCTTTTGATCCTAATACCCCAGTGGAATTTTCTTATCCCTCCACTCTTCTTTTCTTTGAACTTCTACTGGATCAATATTTCTGACATTTCCATATACATATCTGAACCTAAAAAATAAAATAAAAAGGAAAAAGAGAAGAATCAATAGAGAGTACCTTTTGTTCTCGTGATTTGCTGGATAGATTTTTGGGGGTGGGGGGAGTCCTTTCTCTATCTTTCTTTTTTTTTAAAGACTCAATTCAAACCACTTCCTGAGTGAAACTTTTCTAACTATTCTTACCCCAAGGAGGAATTATCTGTTCCCTTCATGTCTTCATGATACTGGGTACCCATTGACTTCTTACCTGTTCATTTATGTGTGTGCGCATCTATTTTCATTTATTAAACTGTAAATCCCTTGTTTCTTCATATGCTCTTCATTTAACAAAGTCGACACACGGGAGACACTGAGTGAAATGAATCAATAGGCCGCCAACAAAAAAATGAAAAAGAAGGCGATCAGGAGTTCTACTCAAGTAGCAAATGGGTGGCATGGTTTCTTTTCTTATTTTCTCCTCAAGTGTTGACACATAAACTTGGTTTTATGTTATTATTTTCATAGACTTTAGCAGGAGAGATATTGCGAGTAAGGAAGAGAAATTGAAAAAGAAGAATAGCTCCTGATTTGGGGTCCCTATTCACATAACTATCCACGCTGCTGGTTCATACTCTGGTAAAGCGTAGAGCTGGACTAAGTGTTCAGATTTTTGAGGCAGATAATATGATTTTTCCTATTTATTTAAAATATTACATTAATATATTAATTTCTTCCACTTTAAGATTTTCTATGGGGGAAAAATTTTTTTTATAGCTTTGGGAACTACTAAGGTTTATTTATTGGCAAATCAGTTAAATTTTCTTATTAAATGTAGATGAGTAAAGAACTCAATTACAGTGAGCTTATACCTAACTTGACCAGACAATATGTCTTTTTCAAATATTTCCTTGCTTATTACTGTGAACGAATACCCAGAACCAGAGAAAGAAGGAAGTCCGAGCCTTCCTGAGCATCCTGTGGCTACATAAAATAATCACCTACTTGCTGAGCTGGATTTAGCTATTGCCTTTCAACTGTCACCCCGCCTTTGCTGTATTCTGCCCTGTGATGCTGGGCCTGGGCTCAGAAAATGCCATTTCTCTTTTTCCAAAGCACATTATGTTAGTTTCCGCCCATACGAAACAATAAAGAGTGATTGGAAACCAGGAGGAGGAAGAAAGGACTTACTCTGGCCCCTCAATGCTTGCTCCTGTCATTGTTGCAGTAACTTTTCACTCTGGCACCTACCGCCATTGCACCCAGACCGATCCTCGTTGTGTGCCCTTTCAGGTAGTTACAATGAAGGGTGACACTCCCTCTGCGGGGGTATGATTTTCAGTTTCACGGGACCCTGGGTAGTTTCTCTACTCTAGCTCATGCCTTTGTTTTCCCAGCCACAAAGGTCACAGCTCTGCCTTTCCAGTATCAGCTAATGGTCTCCCCTTTTGCCTTTTCAGTCCAATCCTGGGCAGTGGGACTCAGGCCAATTGAGTCTAATCCCTGTTCAATCTATTACTCATGTAAAATAACTCATGTGGGGATCAGTTGAAAACAGAGGACTCCCTGAGAGTATCACACTGAGATACTTTAAATCTACAACTGAACCAAGCCCGACTGATCAGTTCCCGACTTCAAAACCATCCGTATGAGAGCAAAAGATCAACAATTACTCACAAGCAAAGATGAAGAGATAAAGGGAAAGGAAAACTACTGAACTGGAAATGGAACAAACAGAGCACAATCAGAGAGAGAATGTTAACGTATTATATGCTAAGTGTACCTAACGTACCCTTGTGTGGAACAACTTGTATGGAAACTGTCAGAGAATCCTACTTTTTATGTAAACTTTCACCAAAAACCCAATAAAATATTATTTTTTAATAGAAGTAGGATAGTGTTTTAGCTTGTTTGAGGTAAAGGTTTACAGAGAAAATTGGTTTTCTGTCATGAATTCATACATCTTTTGTTTCATATCACTGATTTCAATGTAATAATATCACTTCTTCCTTGTGTTTCTCATTTCCATTCCTCCTTTCCTACCCATTCCTGACTTTTGAACTTTGTCCTTGGGCAGATGTTGCCTTTTTTATCTCAAATGGTTGATTTTTCTAAGGAGTGCATACCTCTCTTATTGTTCACCTTATAGACTTGTCTATTGTTTGGCTGAAAATTGAGACATAAGTATAAGCTAAAGTATGACTACGAGCCATAGTCTCTGGGGTTCCACCTGTCTCTATAATGTTAACTTTGGTTCCATATTTTTCTCCCACTATATCCCGGACCTTCTAATGTGATCACTTTCAGTGTAGTTAATTGTGGCAGATGGGCACCATCTAGTTCTTCTTGTCGCAGGGGATGTTCATTGGACTAATTATTTCCATAAGTTTCCCATTGTCTCTTTATCCCTGGATAGGGAGAGGCTAATAGTTGTGCCTTAGGTGACTACTCACAAGCTTTAAAGTCACCAGTCACAACTCACCAGAGAAGCATGGAGAACATGTGTTTTTGTTTTGGCATGTTATGCCAGCTGACTCATGGCTTGGAGCCCCCAGCACAGCAACTCATTCCCCTAAAGTGTTGGATATAGCTAAGACATTATGGTAATTTTGCTCCACTAAATTCATGGATATATTTGCAGCATAGGTAAATATATATGTAGAAATAGCTTGTCAAATCCCTATATATTCATGAGTACAATTCCCTTCCTATTCCTACACTTGTCAGCTTGTGTGCCTATCTCTGCATCCACTTAATAGGTTATTGTTACAGGGTTGTATATTTACTTCTTTTGCCTTTAACTCTGTGCTCCTCCTCGTGCCACCCTTTGCCTTTGTCATTTTTGGCTACGCTCCCTCTTAAAGTATGTTGCTTTCCCTCCACCCAAGTTAATAAGTGTCTGCCCTCCAGTTAGCGATTTACCTCCCTTCCCTCTCTCCCCTGGAGTGTTTCTTTTTGTGTGAAAACTTCATCTTTACTTTTCATAATAGCCGTCTCAGACAATACTTGTCCTTTAGTGACTGAATTCTTCCACTGATCATACTGCCCTCCGTATTCATCCATGGTACGAGGTGTGGGACAGATCACCCATTCTTCATCGCCATTCAACTCATTCATCCTTTGTGTGTTTATATCAGGTTGCTTATCCAGTTTTCTGTTGATGGTTATTTAGGTGGTTTGCATCTTTCGGCATTGTAAATAATGCCACCACGAACATAGGTGTGTATATATATGTTTGTGCCATGCCTCTTATTTCCCTCAGACATATACCAAGTAGTAAGACTGGTGGATCATGGATCATATGGTGTTTTTAACTCCAAATTTTTGGAGGGGGTAGATTTTATTGTATTTTATTTTAACATCATTTTATTGGCGCTCATACAGCTCTTATCACAATACATACATGATCCATTGTGTAAAGCACATTTGTACATTTGTGCCCAACATCATTTTCAAAACATTTTCTTTGTACTTGAACCCTTGGTATCAGCTCCTCATTTTTCCCCTCCCTTCCCCACCCTCCCGCCCTCCCAATCCCTTGATAATTTATAAATTATTATTTTT
>NW_022103968.1:48825884-48830916 GCF_000313985.2 Echinops telfairi | reverse complement strand
GTGATGCACATTTTCTTTGCATAAAACTCTCTCTTATACGTGAGTTGCTGTGGATTTGTTTCTCCAAAGTACCCAGACTAATACATCCAGATTATTAAATAGTATCAGCTGCCTCCAGAATTTGGTTTAGAACTTAAGCAAAAAACCCAAACAAATCCACTAGTCATTTGGGAAGACCACATTTTCACAAACAGCATTGGCACATGTGACCGTGAGCTATACTCAGTCACCACCCCGGGGACCTAGAGACAGTGGTGCCCACTGGCCTCACGCTCCGGAAAAAGGAAAGGGTGGGGCTGCTCCTGGTATCACCTGCTCCCCCCTCCCGCTTGTTTATCTTCAAGCTTTTAAGACCCCAGACACTATATCTTTTCATAGCCAGGCACCATCAGCTTTCTTCACCATATTTGCTATGCACCCATTTTGTCTTCAGTAATCGTGCCAGGAAGGTGAGCATCATGGAATGCCAGGTTATTAGAACAAAGTGTTCTTGCGTTGAGGGAGCACTTGTAACTCCAACTTTTTAAGGATGAACCATAGTCTTTTCCATAGTGGTTGTACCGTTTTACAAACCCAGCAACGTATGAGGACTCCAGTCTGTGCACACCCTCCCTGGGTTTGACATTTTCTATTTTCCTTGAGCTTTGCTGTTAATGCTGGGAAGAGATGGAATCTCATTGATGTTTTGATTTGCATGTCTCAAATGAATACTAAGCATTTCTTTCTTTTCTTTTTATTTTTATTTTAGGCATCTAAATGTATTCTTTGGTGAAGTTTCAGTTCATGCCCTCTGCCTATTTCTTTAAATGGATTATTTGTCTTGTTCCTGTTCTCTATAAATTTAGAGACTAGTCCCTTGTCTGAAATGTGTTACTAACCCAAAAAATGTCCTAGTATGTGGGTTCTCTTTTAACTCTTTTGGTAAAATCTTTGCTGTACACGGTGTCTAATTTTTCAGAGGTCCCAGCCATCCAGATTGTCTTCTGTTTTTTGTGTTTTCAGGTATATTTGAGAGTGTACTTATGCCATGCATTATGTCCTCTAGATTTATTCCTTTCTATTTTTCTTTAATAATCTGTGTAATTCTAGGTTTTATATTTAGGTCTTTGGTTTCTCTTTGGTTCCTTTTTGCATTTAGTATGACATATGAGTTCTGTTTCATTCGTTTCTCTATGAATGTCCAGTTGCCAGCACCACTTCTTAAAGAAATTCTTCCTTCCCCATTTAATGAGCTTTGTCCCATTGTCAAGGAACAGCAGTCTATAGATGAATGGACTTTGCTGTGGGTTCTCAGTTCTGTTACAACCATCTGAAGATCTATCATTTAACTAGTAACTGCTTTGACTACCACAGTTGTGTAATAGATTTGTAGGCAAGGAAATAGAAAGCCTCCTACTTTGTTCCTCTTCTTTAGCAGTGTATTGCTTATCCAAGGTCTCTTTTCTTTCCATATGAAGAATAATAAGGGAACATAGATCAGAATGACAATTTATCTGTAGATCGCTTTTAGTAGTCATTGACATTTTTACAATGTTTAATGTTCGTATCTATGAACATGGTATAGTCTTCTGTTTATGTAGGTCTCTTTTGTTTTCTTGTAAGAATATTTTCTTGTTTTCTTGTATAGGTCATTTATTTCTCTTATTGAATTTATTTCTAAATATTTCATCTTTGGGTGGCTATTGTAAATGATAGTGTCTTCTTGATTTTCTTTGGTATTGCAAAGAAGTCCAACTGATTTTTTTGTTTATTTATCATTTTATTGGGGGCTCATACAACTCTTATCACAACCCATACATCATTTGAATCGGGCATGTTTGTACATATGTTGCCTTCATTCTTTTCTAGACATGTACTTTCTATTGAGTTCTTGGTAGCTGCTCTTCACCCACCCCCACCCTCATAACCCCCCAATAGATTGTACATTGTTATTTTTTTCTTCTCTCACACTGACCACTGTCTCCTTTCCCCCATGTTTTCTGTTGTTCTTCCCCGTGTAGAGGAGTATATTATTATGTGTCAATCTTTGCGATCGGTTCCCCCTTCCTCCCTTCCTCTCTCCCTCTTCTCCCTACCCTTCTGGTATCACTATTCCCACTCCTGTTCCTGGATTCTGTGTGTCGTGAGCTCCCATCCCTTTCTATACCTGTGTACATGTTCCAGTCTAGTCTGAATTGAGAAGCAGCACTGGGCTCATGGTAGTGAGGGGTGAGGAAGCCTCAAGGGACCAAAGGAATATAGTGTGTTTCATGGATGCTTTACTGCACCCTGGTGACTCATCCCTTCCCTGTGGCCCTCTGTGGGGAGATTGTTCCACTGTCTCCAGATGGGCTTCAGATCTCTGCTCCAGCCACCCCCAAACCCTCGTTCTCAATCCAACTGGTTTTTGTATGTTCACCTTATTCCCTGCCATTTTGCTAAACTCTTCAATTAGTTCCAGTAATTTTTTGTCCCAGACTTTGGGATTTTCTGTATGTAGGATTCTATTATATGCAAATAAAGAGAGTTTTACTTCTTCTTGGTATTGTGAAAGCCTTTTGTTTTCCTTTATTATCTTATTGCCCTGGCTAAGCCTCCCAGTGCAATATTGAATAGGAAGCGTAATCTAGTTCACATTTATATGGGGAATGCTTTCAGTCTCTCTTTGTTGAGACTAGTGATGACTGTTGCTATATATGCCCTTAATTATGCTGAGTAATGTCTCTTCTCTTCCTATTTTGTTGAGTGTTTTCATCAGGAATGGGTGCTTAATTAGTTAAATTCCTTTCCTGCATTGATTGATATGATGTCATTATTTTCCTTTGTTTTATTTATGTAGAGGATTATGCTGATTATTTTTCTAATGTTGAGTCATCCTTCCATGTCCTGGTATGAACCCCATTTGGTCATAATTTATTATTTTTTGATACATTGTGGATTCTATTGAGGATGTAGTTGAGAATGTGTGCCTTTATGTCATGAAGCCTATCATGCAATAATCTCTTTTCAGTGATGTCTTTACCTGGTTTGGGATCACGGTTATGCTCACTCCATAAAACCCAGGAGCGTTATTTTATGTTCTGTGTTCTGAATATTGAGAGGAACCAGTGCCAGCACTGCTCTGAGTGTCTGGGAGAATGTGACAGCGTGCTGTCTGAGCCAGGACTTCTTTGCTGCTGTTGGGAATGTTTTAATAACCTGGTCAATTGCTTCTTTTGTCATGGGTCCATTCAAATTTTCTACTTCAGTGTATGTTAATTTAGATAGGTAGCATGTTTCTAGAAATGTGTACATTTCTTCTAGGTTTTCGATTTTTCCTCCACAGTGTTCTATTTTTTCCCCCAATCATTTTATTGGGGGCTTATACAACTTATCACAATCCATACATACATCAATTGTGTAAAGCACATTTGTACATTCATTGCCCTCATCATTCTCAAAACATTTGCTCTCCACTTAAGCCCCTGGCATCAGCTCCTCATTTTTCCTCTCCCTCCCCGCTCCTCCCTCCCTCATGAACCCTTGATAATTTATAAATTATTATTTTTTCATATCTTACACTGTCTGATGTCTCCCTTCACTCACTTTTCTGTTGTCCGTCCCCCAGGGAGGAGGTTAAATGTAAATTCTTGTAATCGGATCCCCTTTCCACCCCACCTTCCCTCCACCCTCCTGGTATCACCACTCTCACCACTGGTCCTGAAGGGATCATTTGTCAAGGATTCCCTGTGTTTCCAGTTCCTATCTGTACCAGTGTACATCCTCTGGTCTAGCCAGATTTGTAAGGTAGAATTGGGATCATGGTGAGGGTGGTGGGGGAAGCACTTAGGAACTAGAGGAAAGTTGTATGTTTCATCGTTGCTACACTGCGTCCTGACTAGCTTGTCCCTTCTGTAAGGGGATGTCCAGTTGCCTACAGATGGGCTTTGGGTCTCCACTCTGCACTCCCCATCATTCACAATGATATGATTTTTTTTGTTCTTTGATGGCTGATACCTGATCCCTTTGACACCTTGTGATCACACAGGCTGGTGTGCTTGTTCCATGTGGGCTTTGTTGCTTCTGAGCTAGATGGCCGTTTGGTTTACCTTCAAGCCTTTAAGACCCCAGACACTATATCTTTTGATAGCTGGGAACCATGAGCTTTCTTCACCACATTTGCTTATGTACCCATTTGTTTTCAGCTATCATATAGGGGAGGTGTTCTTTGATGCCTGGTAACTGATCCCTTCAGCATCTCATGATCACACAGGCTGGTGTGTTTCTTCTATGCACAGTATTCTATTATTATCGTTTTATTTCAGTCACTTATTATTCATACCATTTACATATCCTTTTCTTTTGTTAGAGTGGTCAGTAGCTTCTCAATGTTATCAATCCTTTCAAAGATGCAACTTCCAGTCTTGTTAATTCATTCTATCTTTTTTTGCTGTATTCTGTTTCATATATTCCAGCTCCAATCTTTATCATTTCTTGTCTGCTTGTGATTATAGGCCTATTTTACTTCTCTTTTTCTAAGTTTTAATGATGTGTTGATTCTGGTTCCCTCCTTTTTTAACGTGAGTACATTTGTAGCCATGAATTGCATTCTGAGCACTTCTTTTCCTGTGTCACATGGGTTTTGATATTCTATGTTTTAATCTCATTAGGTTCAATGAATTTTTTTATTTCAATGTTTTAATTTCTTCAGTTACCTGTAAGTTTTAATCAGGGAATTGTTCAATTTGCACATACCGTATTTGATTTTCCCTCAATCTTCCTATCATTGATTTCTATTTTTAGAGTGTTATGATTTAAGTTGTGATTTGATTGAAGGAGTTCTGATGGCATGTGAGTTACACATTGGGCTGCGAACCACAAAGTCAGCAGTTTGAAACCACCAGTTACTCTGCAAGAGAAAGATGAGGCAATCTACTCCCATAGAGCTGCAGTTGCAGAAGCCTACAAGAGCCGATCTATCCTGTCCTTCAGGGCTGCAATGAGATGGAATTTACTTGATGGCAGTGAGTTTGGTTTTCGTGTGTGTGTGTGTGTGTGTGTGTGTGTGTGTGTG
>NW_022103968.1:48816334-48825784 GCF_000313985.2 Echinops telfairi | reverse complement strand
GAGAGAGAGAGAGAGAGAGAGAGAGAGAAAGAAGATCCCTTGTAGTAGTTTAATGTTTTAAAATTTTTTGAAGTTTTCTTTGTGGTCAAACATATGGTCTATTCTGGATAATGTTTCAAGTACTTTAGAAAAGAATGTATACTGTGTGGTTGTTGGATAGAGTCTATGAGGTCAAACTATTTGATTGCATTGCTTAGTTCTTCTGTATCTTCTTTACATTTCTTTTTAATTGGCCTATCATAGTGGATTAATGTCTCCCACTATTATTGTGGAGTTGTGGATTTCTCTCCTCAATTACGTAAGTATTTGATGATGTATTCTGAGGCTTTTTCGCTAGGGATTGAGATATGCTTTGTGGCTGTCTCCTTTTGTTCTCGTGCGTTCGTCTTTAATCACTATGCAGTGTCCTTCCTTGTCTCTTGTTCTAGTGTAACCATTAATTAAGTCTACTTTACCACAAATAACTGCTGTTAGTCCTGCTCTTTTTTTGACTCATCTACTTGACGTATTGGCCACCCTTTAATTTTTAGCCTACTTTTGTATATATGTCTAAAACTTATTTTATGCAAACAGCATGGGTTTACATATTGCTGGGACCTGTTTTCTTATCCATTCTTGCTACTCTCTGTCTCTGGACTGGTGCATTTAATCCATTTCCATCCAATGCAGTGATTGATTTGCAGGAATGTCATTTTGCTGTGTGCTTTTTGTGGTGTTGCTGATTTCTTTGTTTCACATAATTTGTTGTATTAAGTTCATTTTGTATGTGGGTTCTCATGTTTTCTTCACTGTTGTTGTTTTAGTGTAAACTAAGTATGATTTTCCTTGTTTTTATTCTGATGAGATGGTTTATTAATTGTGTTTGAGGTTACCCTATATATTTTTTTTTTGTTCTCAAGTTTAAAAGTCTGTTCTATCTTAAAATCATCTGGACTTCTCCATTTGGTAGTTCTGTAACTATTTATACCTTCTTTTTCACTTCGGAGTTGTCTCAATTTATAGCGATCCTTAGTTCCCTGTTTCCAGTCTTGTAGACTATTTTCTGAGGATGCAGCTATGTCTGGGTTGGGTTCTGGGTGATATTGTCATGTGTGCCAATCTCAGATTGCTGCTTGCTTTTGTTTGTTCTCTGTCTGAAGAATCTCTTTTTAGTATATCTTGTAAGGTTTGTCTTCTTTTTATAAATTCCTTTCATTTCTGCTTATCTGGAGGTGTCCTGAATTTGCGATTGTTTTTGAGGGATCATTTTTCTGGGTATATATTTATTGGTTGGCAATTATTTTTTCATTCAGACTTTAGTATATGCCATGTCATTGCCTTCTTGACTGAGTAGTTTCTGTTGAGAAATCAGAGTGTAATTTTATTGGTTCACCTTTGTAGGTAACTGTTAATTTTTCCATGAGTTGTTCTGCTAAGTCTTTCCTTGACTGTGGTTTTGGAAAGTTGGATGATGATATGTCCGGTGATTTTCTTTGGTGTTCTACCCTGACTGAGGCTCACTCCATTTCTTGAAAGTTGAGTTTTCTTACAGCAAATATTTGACAATTTTCTCTCTGGTTTCTGTTTTGTCTTCCTGTTTGGAATGTTGGTCTCACAGAGTTATTCTTGATAGCATACCACATACCTCAGGCTTTCTTATTTTCTTTTAAAAATCTTTTTTCTGATTGTTCCTATAGCAATTACTTTGGAATTATTTGTCTTCATTTTAGCTAATCTCATCTTCTCTTGATTCAATTATACTCATTTGCCCTTTCAATGTGTTATCTCAATCCTTCACTAATCTGAATTTTTATTTACAGTTTTTTTACAATACTGGTTTTAATTTTTTTCAGTTATTTTGTTAGTTTTTCTTTGGAGTATTTTCCTGAGATCTAGAATTTTGCTTGTGTTTTTCTTGATTTTGCCTGCGGTTTCTTCATTCTTTCTCTCCATATAAAGGCACCAAAACAACATTCTTTTTCATCGTTTAGCTGGTAGATTCATTGATATTTTTCCTCAGGAAGGTTTTCTGGCACTGCAGTTTGGTCATTGGGTTTAGCCACTCTCTCTTGTTTCCTTGTGTGCACTGAGGTTGTCTATTTTCTCTGACATTGTTGCTCTATTGCATTTATCTTTTACCAGTAACTAAATGCTGATGTGTTCTTAGGCCCGCACCACCTATCTCCTGGTGGCCGTAATAGTGGTTTAATATGTGTGTGTGAGTGTGTGTGTGTGTGTGTGTCTATGTCTGTGTGTGTGTGTGTGTACCATTCTCTGTTCACGTTGAAGCACTTGAGGGTAAGTTGGGCTGGCTTTGGCGTCTTTTATCACTAATTAGGTGATGTATAAGAAGGTGGTGGCCCTTGCCCAGTGTATGAGGCTGCAAGCGTTGCGGGTGTGAGTGAGCCACCTGGTCATAGTTTCTGTCTCTATCTGGGTGGGATAAAAAAGAAGGAAAGAGCTGAAGAACAACAATAACCAAGATAAAAAAATTTTTTAAAATAAATACACGTGAGCAAAGAGACAAAAGTGGATACAAAAATAAGAAGTAACAAAAAAATAACAAGTAACACAGAAAAAAAGAGGTTGAGGGCAGTAAGAAGCCAATGTACAAAAAGATGTAAAGAGAAAAGGGAGGAAAGAAAGAAAGCCAAAATGATGACAGGTGTGGGACTAGCAAAGGAAAATAAGGGCAGGAAAAAGGAACAGAGACATGAACAAAATTAAAAAGGACACTGAATCCAGAAAAAAGAAGGGGTGAAATGGGGGAGAGAAAAGGAAAAAAAAGACAGAGAACTCTGGGGGTGCAAATGTGACAGCTCCAGGCAGCTCCAGGACGTGCCCAGGACGAGGTTAGGAGTGGCTGTCATGGGTGCTGGTGGGACACCCAGACCTAACAGTTACTACTAACCCATTAGGTATCAGTCTGGAGTCAGGGTGCCAGCTCACCTCAGGGTTCCTGGTCCCAAAATGAGTTCCTGCCTGATCAGAAGGTAGCTAGGAGCAAAGCTTCCAACTAGCATTATGCATTCTGCCGGCCCAAGGAGGCAGAGTGTGTGCCTCCAAATATGTATGCACCCCATGCCTGATCTATGCAGGTGTGCTGTAGACTTCATGCAGAGAAGGGGGTGCACAGGTTATGAGAAGGGGGGTCCCAGCCACCAGGTACAGGAGGGATGGGGTCGGCCACACCCTCTGGTCACCAAGGGTATGGAGAACAAGGGAAAATGGCACCTTCCTGCTTGTCAGCGACTGGTGTGAGTACTTACCGTATATACTCGAGTATAAGCCAACCCGAATATCCACTGAGGCACCTAATTTTACCACAAAACTGCATTTAAAAATGTGCTGGAAAACTCAGCTTATACTCAAGTATATACAGTATGTGGTTTGGGGCAAATGAAGTCAATTATCAAGTAGCTGCCTCAGTCAAATGCTGCTTGCAAACATTCAAAAAGCCCATGTTGTAACAGGCCAAAGTAAAAGTCACCACTGTGTTTGTCGCCCTTTGGGCAGTTTTGGTTCAGCTTGTCCTCATTGGTATGCCGGCCACCTTTCTGGTCTTTTCTCTGGAGATCAGAATTCCAGGATTATTATCATCCACAGATGCCCATCTGGTCTCTCCTGTCTTTGTTGTAGAGAATCTTGGTCATCTTTCTGTCATCTAGCCAGAAGTGTTTTATAAGTCTATATAGTTGCTTTCATGACTGGATCCTGTTTGTTTCATTGTGGCTGTGAATCTATATTTCATACATAAGGAAGCAAGTACCCTGATTCTCCCTTAACCAGGCGGTGACTACAAATGGCAATCATGTTACCTCCTTACCTGCCAAAGCATCGCAGAGTTCCTCCAAGACGGTATTCTATTCTCATACGTCAGTCTATTATGAGATACTCATCATCTATTATGAGATCATCAAAATGTACTGTGCCAGCTGCCATTTATCCATCTCTATTTCTCACTAAGCTTCTCTGGAGAAGTCTCAGTGATAGTCTATGCCAATGGGGCAGTTACATAATTTCATGCCAACTTGAAGATACATAAAAGTGTAAGGGTGGAATTTAGCATGTCAATCAGGTCACAGCCTGATGGTGACCTGTAAGCAATGCCTTCTCATAAGAAAGGCCCTGGGAACCACCCCCTCTCTCTCTGCCTTCACCTTCCTGCTGCCTGCCCACTATTCCTGCAGAGCCACTGCCATATGATCCGCACCACTCTGCACTCACCGGCCTGTGATCTTCCTGCAGTCTGCATCATTGCACGTGGCTGCGTGAGTCTGAAGAGGGACTTACGGGCTAGTATCAGACTGATGGACTTGAGTTGGACTAGGTTGGAACGTTTTCATGATATATAATTCCTTCTTGATATAAAGCTCTTGCTCACACATACGAGTATATGAGTGTCACTGGATTTGCTTCTCTAGGTCCAACCAGTCGAGCACAGCTGAGGACACAGCAATCGGATGCTTCCAAAGCTGCCAGCTCTCCAGGCTATGCTGGGTCCTGTGCAAACACAAGAAATACCAAAACTTTGTAATGACGTGGCAAAAGGTCTATAAAATGTGAGTTGAGATTAACTCAATGGCAATAGGTTTGGGTTTACTTTGGGGGAGGGAGGGAGTTGGGTTTGTTTATATATATATATAAATTGTTGTTTATGTAAGTAAAGTAAATAACTTTCAGAACAATACTTATGACTTTGTACTATAAATATATTACATTTGTTAAAAATATGTGTTGATATATATTACATTAGTTGGGGACCAAGAGTGCTATGTATGTATTAAAGTTAAAATCATTTACCTCTGGGAGAATGAGATTATGATATTAATTTTTTTTCTTTTTACTTACTAATATTTTCTATTTTATCTTCCAAGAAAATATAAAGTAGCTTAAATTAAATTTTTTTTACCATATATGTAAACATACATATCAAATCTCAGATAAGAGAAACATTTTTCTAAATTATGACTCTACCAGATTACTATATATATGTCTTCCCCTAAAGAGATTAAAATTTTCTTCTGAGAAGTAAAGCATTCCCTCACAATAACAATGTCATAATACACAAAAAATGATCCAAACTGACTCCTTCTCCCTTTACAAATTGTGCATAGGGCAGCTTTATAATTTACTTAGTATTCAAAGTCCTGAAAGTAGCACCCCAAGATATGACTGATTCATCCATTCTGTTTAAAAACATGGCTTCACTGTTTCATTGAGTGGAATATATGAGACTTATTCATTTACCTCATTTGAAAAAATGAAAAAGGAGAGTGTAGATATCCCTGTGAAGGTCACAAAATGAAAATAAAAGAACTACTTTTTAAACATATATATCAGTTAAGTTCAACTTGTTTGCCCAATACATGGTTTCTGGGCTGGCTCACCCGTTTGTCTGTGTGGGCAACAATGGAGCCCTTTATTGCACACCATATAATTACAACCCCTTTGACTCGCCAACATATATTATTTGTGCCAAGGGAAAATGGGTACCTTGGTTTTGTGTCATAAATGTAATAAAGTTTCTTGTTACATTTAAGAGATTTTACTCAAAACTTTCATATTTTTGTTTTTTTAAGATTTACGCTGTTGTTAAGCACAATCCAAGGGCTATAGCGTTTGGGAGGTGATCTACTTTTGACATTTATTTTTGTTTGTCTTTGGATATTAAGAAACAGATTTACAAGTATGCCCTAACTTTACAATAAACTGCCGCTTGAAATGTAAGACGTGCAAGAATTAAAGTAGAAACTGAAACCAAACTCAGTGTCATCGAGTCGATGCCAATGCGGTGACCCTAGAGGACAGCAGTGCACGGCCCCGTCTTTCTCCCAAGTGTTAAATTAGGGGCTGACTATGCTAATTCTAAAGATACGCCTACATATAATGCACTGCTAGACAGAATTAGAAGAGGGAGCGGATGTTGGAAAATTGGAAAATAGGAAAAGGGAAGGAACATTTTAACTTGCTGTATTACCTCTCTGCAGGCGAGTAAAAGTAGCTTTAAAATAATCATTTGTCTATGAAAAGGAAATTTCATTTATTTAAAAATTCATCGATAACACCATTTCAGGAACATAGTGAGTTGTGTTCAACTATTATGGACCTTCTAGCCTTAATTCCTTATTTGATGTATGATAATTCTGGACCCTGTGCCTGTGACTAAAACCCCATTTGGGAGGGTGTTCTCTACTCAAGACAGGAGTCGGGTGATATTAAGACCACAGTTTAACAGAGGATATGAACCAAATCACACCCTTTGTTTCCTAGGGGGCATCTTTAAGACTACTTTCCTAGCTGGTGTAATTTAAGACACAATTCTTTGTTTACCTTGGATTGGGTATATATGTTGGTACCACTGTACACTCCTTACACGCATCACCCAGAAAGCCAGGTCTCTGTTTCCTGACTGAGCTTTGGCAGAAGCAAGAAGACTTGCTGTGATTTTTGGACATTTTTGGCTTCTGGCTCTGGACCCTGCATTTGGCTCGCCTCTCCCTGACCTTCAAATTTGGAACCGAATAGCACCCACCACATGAGACATTTCCTGAAAGTTCTGTGAGATTCTGTGGGACACTGCAGTTAATCACAGAACCCAGGGACTTGAGGGGAGATGCTCTAGGGAGGTATGCGTGTTGGGGAGTAGTACAGCAGAATATCGGCTTAGAAGAGTTGCACCTCTAGGACATCTTTAATCACCAACCCCTTGGGGCTAGTCTGGTATTAATTCATCTAAAAGAAGTTATTATCACGCATACATAATGGAGAATCAACACATCCATATTGTAAATCTACCCTTCATTTATGAATTCACTGAACTGATGGATCCACCATGTGTTAAGGCACTTCACAAAGTAGTTGCTGGGAAGAAGCAAAGAGTTGTGGCCTCGCAGGAGCCCTGGCTGCATACTTGTGGGGCTGTTAATAGAAAGGTAAACAATCTAAGCCCACCAGCGACTTCCCAGGGGGAAGATGCGGTTTTCTGCTCTTGTAGACTTACAGCCTCAGAAATCCACGGGAACTGTCCGACTTTGTCCTACAGGGTCACGATGAGTTGGAATGGACTTGACATCAGTGAGTTTGTTTGTTTGTGTTGTGTGTGGCCTAGCCTGACTTGCCATTCAAAAGCCAGGGTGCACTAGCATCATATAAAACATATGCCATCCCGTTTCAAGGTGTGGCATCCGTGACACCCACGTTTTATGAAACGTAGGTAAGGCTGACCCTGGGACTCATCTGGGTGTGGTTGGGTCCAGAAGGGTCTTCTGGGAGCCAACAACATCTACTGTTTCTACATGAGCCCTCTTATTTTTCCAGGGATATATCAAATGTCGAAAGAGTACCTCCAAATGTGCGGTCTAGTGAGCCGCATGGAATCTTTCTTACGCATCGCAAAGAGCTCAGACCCATTTGCACGTGGTCCAAGTGCTAAGATGATCTCTATTGGAACTGTTATCCATAGAAAATCGTTATCGACTATTTTGAAGGCTGCTTACTAGGTGCCAAGCATGGTTCTAAATATTTGAGGTTTATAAACTGAGTTAATTATCACAACCACATTTAGAAATTGGTTATTTTATCATGACAAATCTAAAAAGAAGTAATGTAGCCACGGTCCTACAAGTAGTAAGGGTCACAGCTGACTTCTTCCACAATCAAGTCCCCCAAATCAGCTTGAATTCTCTATTTTTCAGATTCAGAGGTGCCTTCGAAGGGTCACTGTTTGGTAAAATTTGATTCAGGTTCTGTCTGGGACTTTTAGGGGCGAGTTTTCCAGTTGGCCTTATCACGTGTGCCTCTCACACAATTTGAAAAAGAACTCTTCCAAGCTAGTAAAACAATATATTTATTTTCAGGCCTGATTTGAGGTTTTTATTTTTTTCAACCATAAGCAACTTTTTAAGCAGATCATGAGGCTCTTGAAATAGATTAAAAATAGTACAGTTCAAATTCATTTGGGTAATGTGAAGTATGCATAATAAAGAATGGTTTAGCTTTTCCGCTTTGAACACGACAACAAACATCTGAAACGATTTGACCTTCTCAGAAGGCTCACCTTTGGGTTGAAACCAAATGGAAGATCTTCATTTCCAAAAGAAGTACTTTTTTTTTTAATTCTGAGAGAAACAGCAATTGTCTGGTATTTGGTTGTATACAAAACTAGATGTTATGCCCTCATGTCCTCTAATGTTGATTTCCAGGTCCATCAGCACCGATGGTTATTATTCTAGACGATAAATATTTGCTTCTGAAGGCCATATGTACTGAGACCACCTCTGAATTCTTAAGGACTTCATTGTCTATGCGAGACAGGAATATAATTCCCGTGTGTGTGTGTGTGTGTGTGTGTGTGTGTGTGTGTGTGTGTGTGTTAGGGGTAATCGAAAAAAGAAATTTTAATGTTTCCCCATCTTCCAACCCAGCGCAGTATCTGGTAGTGGGTCTCTTTAGCCTATCCATCATGAAAAGCAATAGATGCCTGTTGGCGTGCCCTATTTCAAGACAGACTGACACCGGCTGCATCAACGGGCTTGGGCACAGGGATAATTGTGAGGGTGGCGCAGGACCACGCAGTGTCTCCTTCTGTGCAGCACAGGGTCTCTGTAGGTCGGAGGCAACTGGAGGGTGCCTACAACAGGCCACATTTCCTCCTTTTAAAAACTTCACTAGTATAATAATTAATCACTTTGGGGAAGAGGAGGGCAAAGAAACAATACCATCTCAAACGCACACATTGACAACAAATCAAGCTACCTTAACGCCCCCAAACCAAAATCAATCGCCAAGCAATCTGCTCTGGCTCCCGGTGGGCGCCCCCGGGGGTGGCGGAGCAGACCTCATCTCCACGGGGTCTCAAGGGCTGATTTTTCAGAAGTTGCAGCCTTTTCTTCTAGATGCATCTAAATGGACTCGAACCTCCAACCTTTCCCTTTACCAGCCTAGTGTGTTAACTAACCATGTATAGTAAGGCATGAATAACCATCAGATATATTAAATTATGTAAAAGATTTGCCTTGGAATTGAGGATACAAGGAAACACCGAATTGAATTAAACCGAAGTGATGTAAAGGTGCCCCAAAGAAGAATTCGAACTAGAAAATATGAGCCCCATATCTTCTTTTATGTGGTCTCACTTATTTTATACATAACAGCCTTATTTTATACATGATAACAGCCACTACCGTCGCAGCTGCTCCCAAAATTACGTACTGCAGAGTGGCCTGCCACCACGGATTCGGTGAGGGGGAGTGACCATCTAAGGAGCCCTGGTGGTGTCGTGGGTTAGGCGTGGGCTGCAGCTAACCGCAAGGCCGCTAGCTCAAAACTACCAGTCACTCCGCGGGAGAAAGCAGAGGCTTTCTACTCTTGTAAAGAGTTACAGTCTCAGCACATCCTGGCCCACTAGGCCAAATAGAGCAGCCAGTCCACAGAGAGGACCACATGGCCAGCCCCACTATGAGACGAGAT
>NW_022103968.1:48793278-48814312 GCF_000313985.2 Echinops telfairi | reverse complement strand
AAAGAAAAAAAAAAAAAGAGTTACAGTCTCGGAAACCCTCAGGTGTCGTTCTACTTTGCCCTATAGGGTCACTATGAGCCAGAGTTAAACTGATGGCAGTGAATTTGAGTTTGATTTTCACCAATCATATTTTTACATTCTGGGAATTTGAAAGTGGGACACTGAAAAACTGGCTCGATTAGCTGAAAGAGCCAAATGTCAAGGATATGACAGCCTGGATCAACTTCATGGCCAAAGCAGGTGCGAGAAGGGAGAGCCCCGAGAGTCCAGGAGGCAGGAGACCTCTTGAAAGATATTGTAATAGCTTCCCTTCACAGTTTTCCAACATAATTGACTGTTTGACTCCATTGTGCATAATTTGCTGACCTTTGTCTGCTTTATCCCTAAAATAAACCCCTATTTCTTAAATAACTCACATGACTTGTTTTTTGCTGTTATTGTTGTTTGTTTGTTTAGAACCAAACAGACCCATGTTCAATTGTCATGACATCATTTGGCGCATTAGTTTATTTTCATGTCTCCCTGTTATCCGCTGCCATCTAACAGATTCCGAGTGGTAGCGGCACCACTGGGCAGAGCAGACTGCTCTGTAGTTTCCCAGGCTATAAACATTACAGACACAGACTGCCTTGTCTTCCTCCAGCAGAGCAGGCTGGTGGGTTCAAACTGTCCAACTTTTGATGAGCAGCCAAGCCCATGGCCCCCTCAGCGCTCTTTTCTCCCTATTATATATCCCACTTTCTACCAGTGGCTCTCCATACCCTTACCCCTGGCTCCCCAAAGACTAAAACTCCCATTTGGTTTCCAAAAGTCTCTGAAACTTCTTGGGGTGTCCCTTACTCCTGGCCATGTTTTTTTTGTTGTTGTTAACCTTCCTTGTCCTTTAAAAATATTCAAGCTCTATATCTTTGTTATTTTAGGTCTTGCTAACTGATTGGAATAAAAAGCATAAATTATTGTGCGTGCTAGAGAACTTTCTCAGAGGTCAAATATTCATTTTAATGCAGACATTCTTACAAAAGAGACCAATATGCATTTTCTCGAAGGATAGAGACCATGGTATATAAAAAGAGTTTTCCTCCCTTCAAATAATATCTCTTTGATCATTGTATATTGTCTCAAGTATGTCAGTCTGGGTGGCCCAGACGTCTTATTACCACAGAGGCTACCAAAAATCTGGAGAGAAACCTCATTTCCCTTTGTCTATCACAGGAATGTGAAAGCAAGTCTCAAACATCAAGCAAACCTAAATGTCTGTGACTACCACCACAAGAGCTGCAGTCAGAGGAGAGGGTCCTGCTCCCCCCAGCCACTCTACAGCACTCTGAGAATTAGGTTTTCGTCAACTGGCCTGGATTCTGTGAATGGCAGAAAGTCCTCACCCATAAGGTGCAGGTAACAACCTGAGGACATCTCTTTGGAGTTGTGGCCTATTTGACATCTATAAGAGAGACGCTGTGAAAACATGACCTAATCCTATGTCTGGTCTCTTGGGATTGGGCCAGCAGTTCACCATATTGCTTGCCAATCCTGGGAGTTTTTCACAACCTGCTGTCTGATCAGCCGAGCCACCTCTGCCTCCACTGGTCTCTGATATTCTGGCTCTCCAGCTTCCCAGCCACAGGGAGACACTTGAGACAGGAAAAACCTACACCATAATCTTTTCTTACCCAAGTGGACTTACATGGTTCTATGACTGTGTGAACCTTTTGTCTCGATAGCAGCTTTTTTCTTTATATGTCACATCGATGTCATGGTTTTGCTTCTTCAGAGAACTCAGCCTAAGACAATTGTCATCATCATTTTCCCTTCCCTCTCTGCCATAGCTCCTGAAAAATATAAAATAGAACTCACAAAGTCATTCCCCTTCTCCAGAAAGTATACAGGACATCTATGCTTACACTTTGAATTGTAATTTCATTTCAGATTATATTCTTCTTTAGGTCCTTTAAGACTCTAGTGTCCTATTCTATATTATTTAATTATGGGAGACATTTTTAAAAGTTATTTTACCTTGGTTTCCCTACATAAAAAAGTATTAGTAAATTAGTTCTTCATAAAGTAATAACCAATCAATACCTTCATATCTAAAGAAAGAGAGAACAAAGAGGCAGTTCTCTTTTGTCCTATATGGTTGCTCTTGGTCAATTGACTCGATGGCACTGTGTTTGGATTTGGGTTGGTTAGTCCGGGTGGTGTTGTGGTTACATGTTGGACTGTAATCCGTATAGTGGGCAGTTTAAGACCACCAACAGCTTCACAGAAGAAAGACCGGGCTTTCTACTCCCACGAACAGTTAGTCTCAGAAACCCACAGGAGATCACTTTCAGCTTGAGTCAGCATTGAATCTATGGCAGCAAGTCTTTATACTGTTCTAGCATTTATCTATGTGGAAAACAATTTTGTTAATATTAAAATATACTGCTGATGGAGAAAACAAATTTGACAAAATTTCTTTAGTGGGAAAAGTGCCAATATCCATCAAAAACCTTAAAATTGTGTATGAGTTTTAAACCCAGAAATTCCACTTTGAAGACTTCTTTTAAAAAGGAATTTAGAGGGGGGTGTAGAAAGGGGGAATTGATAACAGAGAGCTACATATAACCTCCTCTCTGGGGGATGGGCAACAGAGGGGTAGGTGAAGGGAGACACCGGGCAGTGTAATATAAGATATAATAATAATTTATAAATTATCAAGGGTGCATGGGGGAGGGGGGCAGAGGAAGGGGGGGGGAGGGGGGAAAAAGGAAAATGAGCTGATTCCGGGAACCCAAGAGGCAAGCGAATTTTGGGAATGATGAGGGCAACAAATGTATAGATGTGCTCTACACAATTGATCTATGTATTGTGATGAATTTTATGAGCCCCAATAAACTGATTTTTAAAAAATGGCAACAACAAAAAAAAGGAATTTAGAGATGGAAACCAAATTCATTAAAATACATTCATCTCAGTGCATTATGTACTGTCTACTCTAACAACTTGGGTAGGTAAATGCTGCTGTTATTGTTGTTATTATTACTAGGTGCCATCAGATCAGCTGCAACTGACGGAGACCCTGTGGACAAGAGTACAAGATGCCCGTCAGTGCAGCTGCATCCTCGCAATGGTTGCATTGAGCCCATCGTTGCAGCTGTTGAGTCAGTTCATCTCCTGGGGTCCTGGGGTCTTCTTTCTCGATGACAATCAAGCAAGCAGCGGCGGCTCCCACCTAATACCATGTCCAAATTACGTGAGAGAAATTCCTGCCATTCTTGTTTGTAAGATATCTTTCACATGCATATAATATTATTAAATATACCAGTCACTGGCTTGCTGCTTCACCAAGCATGTCTTTTACAGGATCTTGTCTATCCTGATAACGTGTCCAAAGTACATGAGATGGTGTCTCGCCATCTTTGCTTCTAAGGAACATTCTGGCACTACTTCTTCTAAAACAGATTTGTTAGCTCTTCAGTCGGTCCATGATAACTTGAATATTCTTCATCAGCACCATAGTTCAAATACATCAATTCTTTCCAGTCTTCCTTAGTAATGTTTCACTTTTCATATGCATGTAATGGGATTCAATATGCCAAGGCTTGGATCAGGCACATCTTAGTTCTCCAGGTGACATCTTGCTCTGTAATACTTTAGAGAAGTCTTTGGCAACTGATTCACAAATGAAGTGCATCATTTGATTTCTTGATTGCTGCATCTGTGGCCTTCAATTGTGGATCCAAGTAAAGTGAACTCCTTGACAACTTCCATCTTTTCCCTCTTTATCATCATGTTGTCTATTGGTCCAGTTTTGAGGATTTTGTTGACTTTATATTATATGGAATTGCAATCCAATATTCAGACCATAGTCTTTACCAGCAAGTTCTTGGAGTCCTCTTCAATTTCAGAAGCAAGCGATGTCATCTGCATACTTCAGCTTGTAAATCTGGATGCCTCCTTCCTCCTCATAAAGTACAGCCTCTCAGAGTACATGCTTCGTATCGAGATTTTATAAGCATGATAAAAGGGTACTACCCTGACATACAGCTTTTGAATGACTGCCTTTTGGTCTATCTACAGATTCAACATAAACACAATAAGTGTCCAGAAATTCTCCTTCTTTGAAATGTTATCCATAGTTTGATATGAGCCACAGATTTGCAAGTCTTTGTAAGTCCTTCTAGTATTCTCCGCTTTCGGTCCAGATCCATCTAACATTAGCAAGAGCAGCCTTCCTTCCACGTGCTCTTCTGAATCTGGGTTGAATGTCTGGCATTCCCTGTGGGTATACCGCTGCAACCATTTTTAAATAATATTCAGTAAAATTTACTTGCATGCAACCTTAACAATATTGTTCAATGATTTCTGTGTTCTTTGGGTCAGTTTATTTGAAATGAGCACAAATATGAATCTCTTTCAATCAGTCTTTTCCCAAATTTCTTGGCATAAACAAATGAGTGCTCCAGTTGGTTGAAATGTTTCCATTGCTGCTCCATCCATTCTTGGAGCATTGGTTTTTTGCTAATGCCTTCAGTACAGCTTGGCCTTCTTTCTTCAATGAGGAATTCTTGATTATATGCTGTCTTTTGAAATAATTGAATGTCAACCTGTTCATGTGGTACAGCATTCCTTCCATTTTCTTTTGATGCTCTGGCATTATTCAATATTTTGTCCATAAAATCCTTCAATGTTGCAACTTGAAGCTAAGGTTTTTTTCTTCAGTTCTTGCAGCTTGAGATATATTAAGCATATTCTTCCTCTTTGCTATTCGGATTCCAGGTCTTTGCAGAGTGCATTATGATGCTTTACTTTCTCGTGCTGAGCTGTCTTTTGAAACTTTCTGTTTAGCTTGTTGACCGCATCATTTCCTCCCTTTGCTTTAAGCGCTCATGGTTCTAGAGCAAGTTCAAGAGTCTTTTCTGACATATACTGTATAGACTCGAGTACAAGCCAACCCTAATATCAGCTGTGGCACCTAATATTACCACAAAAGCTGCATTAAAATATGCTGAACAACTTGACTATACGTGCATATATACGGTACTTTGGTATTTTCTTAGTTTCCTGTCTTTTTTAAGACCCTTGGCTTTCTTCAAGAAGCCCTGGCGCTGTAGTAGTTATGCGTTGGGCTGCTACGGCAATGGCAGCAGTTTAAAACCACCAGCCACTCCACAGGAGAAAGATGGGCTTTCTATTCCCCAAAAGACTTACAGTCCACGACCCTATGCACAACGCAACGAAACACCCAGGGACCTGTGCCATCCTCACAATCGTCCCTGTGCCTGAGTACATTGATGCAGCCAATGTATCGATCCACCTCATTGAGGGCCTGCCCTCCTTCGATGCCCCTCCACTTTACCAACTATGCTGTCCTTCTCCAGGGACTGGTCTCTCCTCGTAATACGTCCAAAGTATGCAAGATGAAGGCTCACCTTCCTTGTCTCTACGGAGCTTATTATAGATGTGTGTACGAAGCATCATCCGCTACGTGTTTGTCATACTGTGGTGGATTGTGTGTTGCTGTGATGCTAGAAGCCATGTCACCGGTGTTTCAAATGCCAGCAGGGTCCCCCGAAGTGAACAAGTTTCAGTGGCACTTCCAGACACAGAACAGACCATGAAGGCCTCGGATCCCCACTTCAGAGGAAGAAGCTGCGGACAACCTGACTCATCGCTTCGGAGCATTGTCGGGTCGATGCCATCGAGCTCATGAGTTTCTGAGACTGTAAACTACTTTTTGACAATTAAAAAATAAACTCTGGGAAACATGTCTCCCAGGGTTTCAGGTCATGGGATGTAGATCCGCACTTTCCATGAATTTACAAAGCTAGAAGTCTCTGGAATGGCAAAGGGAGATGCGGGCTTGCCTGGTTAGGCAGGTTTACGAACAGCAAGACATCAAAGGAGCTGGTATTAGCTGCACTTTGAATTGTTAGGGTGTGGTGGGGCTCTGCCTGGAAGTTCCATGTCAAAACCTCTTGAAAATGAAAGAGTGGAAATATAAATTAAAAAGAGATTTACAGTCTGAGAAACTCCAAGAAGTTCTACCCTATCCTATAGGGTCCCTATGAGTCAGGACCAACTTGATGGCAACGAGTTCGGTTTAGGGTTCTTTATGTATACTGTTCCTGATGTTCTCCTACAACTCATCTGATTATTTGTTTCCATATCAAATCTGTTCAGGAGATGGTCTCTAAAATCAGGTAGGATTCACTCAAGGTTATATTTTGACTCTCATGGATCTTTTTAAACTTTCTTTAGCTTCAGCCCGAACTTACATACGGGTAATTAAGTGTCTATTCCACCATTGGTCCTGGGCCTTGTGTGATAGTTAGGTATTATGTCAACTAGACTGGGCCAGGATTCTCAGTAGTTTGCCAGTAATCCCCTGTGATGAGACCTAGCATAATAAATAACATCCTCTCTGCCTGTCTCATCTACAGGAGCCCTGGTGGCATACTGGTTACAAAAGGTCAGTAGTTCAAAACCAATAACTCCAAGAGAGAGAGATGAGGCTCCTATAAAAAGTCGCTGTCTCAGAAACCCATAGGTGCAGTTCTGCACATCCTGTAGAGTCACCATAAGTCAGAATTGACTCGATGGCAATGAGTTTTGGGTTGTGTGTTTTTTTAAATCTCATCTGATGGGGTACACATTTATAGTCAACACTTATGTTATTGAAAAAAGATATTTTCCATGAAGAAGTCATTGGTCTTGCAACACTCTATCATGCTATTTCCACCTTTGATCACCAAGGCCTATTGATTCTTCTTTCCTGTTTCCAACTTGCCCGTTCCAATCACCAATAGTTATCAGTGCATTTTCATTGCATGCTTAATGAATTTCAGGCTCAGGAAGTTGATGGAAGGGGAAAAGAAAATGTGGGGGCAGAGGAACGCATTGGGGGAAGCAGGGCACTAATCTATCCATGGGGAAGGATTATGTCTCCACAGGAAAAGGAGTGAGAGTGCAGACAGCAACACAGTGCGCCAAGCCTTGAGGACAACGTTAGGGCACGGAGTAGCCCATTAACAGAGAAAGCTATGGGCTAGCCCCAATCTGAGCCATCCTGACCCCTCCCTAGAAGTATGAGCTACAGAGGTCAACACTGAAACAGGTTGGGAAGAAGGGCCAGCCCATCCCACCCACATGAAAGCAACCTAAGAATGAGAGTGAGGGACTAGCCCCCACTCTGGCACACCAAGTCCTAAGGATGATGTCCCTGCCCAGAGCAACACTTTAAGACATGATGTCACCTTAGGGGAGCAAAGCACTACAGAGGACAATACTGGGGACACAGCACGGGGAGTGAACCTGGTCTGTGCTCCCACCCCCACCCCCAGTGGGACAGAAAAAGATTGGAACATAACAGTCCAACAATGCGAGCTAAGTCATGAAGTCCCAGAGGACTCCAAAAAATAGACAGCAGACTCGGAGGGGTAGTGCCCAGGAGCCCCACTATAGTGGTGGGGAGATAGCCAAAAAGGTCAGCTGACTGACCATATAGGTTTTTTCCTTCTTCTGCTTCTTTCTTTCTTTGTTGATGTTGTTTGTTTATTGATTGGTTGATTGTTGTTTTGTCTTCATTGGTTATGTTTTGTCTCTCTATATAAGACAGGCATGAGAAGCAAGAGTGAGGAGAAAGCAATCAGGCAGATGGCTTGGGGGGGGTGTCTTGGGGGAAGAGGGGTTGGGGGTAGGGAGTAGCAAGCAAACAAGGTCACAACAGGGGAGCAACTAGGGATCTAAAGATCAATGACAAGGGGACAGAAGAATTCCTGGTAGTGGTGGGGCAGCTGTAATCTAGCCAGGAGAAATACTGAGAGAAAAACGAGAAGGTCAACATGATAGTGGGGCAGGAGGAAGGTAAAGGAAAGAACTAGGAAGCAAAACAATTTATAGAGATACAAACATAGAGGTGTACATATATGTAAATATATTAATGCATAACAATAGGGGTATTGGCCTAGGTACATATATTTATATGGCAATACATTGAGCCAGTGGCCCAACTCTGGACCTTGACTTAAGTATTCCCTGAACACAAGAACACTTTGTTATAATAATGTGGCATTGAGTGATGCCCACCGCCCAGGCATGATCACTGAAGACAAAGTGGGCGCATAAACAAAAGTAGCGAGGCAAGCAGATGGTGCCCAGCTATTAAAAGATATAGTATCTGGGGTCTTAAAAGCTTGAAGTCAAACTAGTGGCCATCTAGCAGGGAAGCAACAAAGCCCACGTGGAAGAAGCACACCAGCATGTGTGATCATGAAGTGTCAATGGGAACAGATATCAGAATTCCAAAAATAAACAACCTCATCAAGGCTCTGGGCAGAGGTCAAGCTAGAGACTCAGAGCTCATCGATGGATAATTGGACCTCCCTGCAAAGAAGGGCTGCACAGTGGAGAAAATATATTCAGGGGACAGTTTAGTACCAATGAAATACACAACGCTCACCTAGTTCTTTAAGCCTTCTCCCCACCACACAGTTATGATCTCAGTCCACTCTCTCAATTCTCGCTAGAGGCAGTGTACAGACCATGGCACAGAAGAGAGCTTTTAATATGTAGAATTCAGGAAAGACAAACCCTCTCAGAAACAAAAATGGTAGCAACGATTCCAGGAGGATAGGGGGAGGGAAGGAGGAAGAAGAGAGGGAAGGGATAGCAAGGACTAAACCCCCTCAGGGGAAGAATACCAGGATAGTAGGTGAAGGGATAAAATGGGCGGTGTAAGATATGTATAAATAATACTAACAATACATAATATATTAAGGGTTCACAGGAGTGGCAGGGTTGGGTGGGAGGGAACAAAAGAGGAGTTGATATCAAAGGGCTCAAGAAGAAAGATAATGTTTAGAAATTGTTAATGCCAGTAATTGTACATGTCTGCTTGAGATAAGATGCATCGTTTGTTATAATATATGTAAGAACCCCCAATAAAATGTTTGTTGTTTTTTAAAAGAAGTTGGTGGAATTCTTCAACATTGGCCTTAGTGGTTAGTATGTAAATTTGAATAATAATTGTGTTATCTGGTCTTCTTTGGCAGTCTATAGATATTCTCCTATCACATACAGCATTGTAGCTCCAGATAGATTGTGAAATGTCCCTTTTGACAATGAATGGGATGCTATTCCTCTTCAATTTCTCATTCTCAACATAGTAAACCACATGATTGTCCCACTCAAAATAGCCAATACCACTTCATTTTAGCTCATTAATGTCTAGGTATCAATCAATCTTGATGCATTCTATCTCATTAACAACTTCCAATTTCCCTAGACTCCTACTCCATACATTCCATGTTCCAATTGCTAGTGGATGTTTGCAGCATTTTCTTCTTACTTGGAGTCATGCAAATGAATATCCTGAAAGCTTATCTCCTTTCAGCTCATTGCAATGGATCTGCGACTTTGATGAGGCAGCTCTTGCTCAGTCGTCTGTTAAGTGCCTTCCAACCTGAGGGGCTTATCTTCTAGTTCTATGTCATGATCCTCTGGTGCAATTCACAAGGTAATCAGTGACTGATTTTTCAGAAGTGCCTCTTCCTTTTTCATAGACTTTTCTTAGTCTAGAAGCACCTGTCTACCAGAGGTGACCCCGCTGATATTTAAAATACTAGTGGCATAGCTTCCAGCGTCACAGACATGAGAAAGCCAGCATGGTACCACAAACTGACAGATAAGTCATGGAGTCAAGCGCCAGTGAATGGAAAGGAGGGATTATTAGGCAATCGTGTGTCATGTTGTTCAAAACTACTAGGTTTTGTCTTTCAGTAAGAGCATTCTGACAGGAATATGGCTGTGAGAAAAACAACAAAAAAAGAATGCCAACCTCTTCACTCGCCCATGTTCACCCACTCTCAGCAGAGAGCATCACTTCCTATGCTGAGGCCACTGCCCACCTTCTTCCTACTAGTTGTTATTATGCGCCGCCCTATTGCTTCCAGCTTACACTGACTCTGTGTGCAGCAAAAGGAAGCACTGCCCAGTCCTGCACCATCCTCAAGGCGGGTTTTTGAACGCAGACACCTGAATTTCCATCTCAGCAAGATTTTGGACAGTAGAGTCAGGTTGACTCCCATAAAGGAAAGCAGGACAGTGGATGCTGCTGGATGGTCACAAAGTGACAAATGTTCTTACTTCATCGTCATTTTGAAAGGGGGGAAATAAACAAAATATCTGTAAAAAGAAAACTCTTCTATATATATATATCACTCCCATAAAATCCTTGTGAAGCAAGCAGGGCAGGAATTATTGCCTTTTACAAGAGGAAACTGGTGCTCTGGAAAGATAAATGGCTAGCCCAAGGACTCTGAGCTCAGGTCTGGGGAGAGCTGGGATTAGAACAGTCTTGAGGTCTGGTTCAAGGTTCTTCCACAGGTCCCCACGGGGAAGTTGTCCAACATTTTCAGCCTACTCAACCTACTTTTTCAGCCTACTTCCCAACCCCAAACTTCCAACGATGCAGCTCATGGTTGGCATTTGCCTTCAGCATGACTTGCTGATCTCCCTGCTCCTTGGAGTCCAGGCTCCGTGGAGGGCCTGGAGCTGAGGTTTGGAGAGAAGCGTTACAGCTGCTGTGACTGGAGGGGGACTAGGAACCTTGGCCAAGTGCCTCCTTCTGCTTTCCGGGAGAAGTGTGGAGAAGTGAGGGCCTGGAGATTGCTGGAGAAAGGAGTCAGGCTGGAAGAAGACAAAAAACGGCAGGGGCCAGCCTAGAGAGGAAGGCTTACAGGAGCAGGCAATGAGAAGGCAGACAGAAAAAGAGAGAATGATCGAAAAACAACAACAGCAAATGTGGGAACTTTGCTAAGCCAGCCTGGGAGGGACCCAGTGAGTATCAAGGTTTACCACGCCTGGAGACAGAGAAACAGTTAAAGCCTCCGAAACTGCCATTCCCTTCTCCTGAATGAAGCACCTTCGTGGTTTGCTGTGATGTTTGACATCTGGGTGACAGGTGGTTGTTTTCTGCTGCTTCTCCCTCCTTGTAGGCTATAGAGGAGCCCTGGTAGCACAGTGGTTAGATGCTCAGCTGCTAAGTAAAAGGTGGGCAATTGGCACCCATCAGCTGCTTTTAAGAGAAAGAGGTGGCAGTCTGCTTCCTTAAGACAGATGCCTTGGAGACCCAGTGGGGCAGTTGTGCTGTTCTATAGGGTTGTTACGAATCAAAATCAACCTGAAGGCAATGGACTTAGCAGGTAACATGCACAGGCTCTTGTATCTAAAGAGCCCACCAGAAAGGCCAAACCATTTCAAATTCCCTGATTCTGTGAATTACAATGGGAGCCAACTAGTTCTGGAAATATCTTACTTCAGAATTGTCTTATGTAATAGATGGACATTTTGATCAGTTAAATCGAGACAGAGAATTACACATAGGCTCACAACTATAGCAGATGTTTATACTAAAATGTTTAAAATAGGACAATCTTGTATCATGGGCTGGGAAACGTTTTCTATAAAGGGCTCTCACTGCCTCAAGTCAACGTCGAATCAAAGTGACCCTGCCCTGTGGGTTTCTGAAACTGTAAATCTTTATGAGAGTAGAAAGCTGCCTCTTTCTGCCACAGCACAACTGGTAGTTTCAAACTGCTAACCTTGCAGTTAGCAGCCTCCAGGGCTCCTCTTCTATAAAGGACTAGACTCAGGGGTCCTCAAACTTTTTAAACAGGAGGCCAGTTCACTCTCGCTCAGATCCATTGCAGGGCCGAACTCTAGTTTAAAAAAAAACTATGAACAAATTCCTATGAACACTGCACATATCTTATTTTGAAGTAAAAAAACAAACGGGGCAAAAACACCCAGCAAGCGTGGGCCGCATGTGGCCCACGGGCTATAGTTTGAGGACCCCTGCTTGGCTTTGTGAGCCATATGGTCTCTGTCATAATGACTCAACTCCGCCATTGAAAGCAAAAGCAGGCCTAGGCTTTACGTAAACAAATTAGTATAGCTATGTTCTAATGAGACTTTATAAACACGAATGTAGGGGGGAGGGTGTTGGCTATGAGCTATAGTTTGCTATAATTTGTCAGCACCTGATCTGGACCTTGTTGCTTATTAAATACCATATGAACATCCCCCCCAAAAAGCATAAGAGCAAATTGTAAGCATAAATCCCCATACAATTGTAACAGCGGTGGTTATCATTTCTGAAGCATTTTGGGTGTGGTTGTACTGCTTCAATTGCTGCATCAAGCCTATGCAGTGGGTGGTATTAAACTGACCCTTTGTTCAGGTAAGGAAACAAAAACGCTCATAGATCAGAGAGCTACCAATTGTCACATGCGCTTGTGTGCTGGCGTGTATTTATCTCAAGTTTCTCTGACACATTATTTTGTTACGTTCTTTTTTTTGTTTTTAAACATTTTATTAGGGGCTCATACAACTGTTATCCCAATCCATACACACATCAATTGTGTAAAGCGCATTTGTACATCGTTTCTCAAAACATTTTCTCTCCATTTAAACCCCCACGTTCTTTTCTTAGCATCGATCTCTTGGGCTCTCTCTACCACACACATGCAGACATAAGGAAGAATCAGAGCTGTAGCCCACCCACCTCAGACATCGGGAAGCGAAAGATCTCTAACACTGAGAGGAATTCAAGCCTGAAGGGGAGATGAGGATAGCTCTTGATGATTATCCTGAATTTTTGAAGCCAAACCAGGGAAGACTTAAAGGAAATGAGTCACTGAACCCAGGAGAAAGAAAAACAGGCCAGTGATGGCAGGAGAAAATGAGGATAATATAGCCTTTCTGTTAGACTGAGGTTTTTTAAACCCATGGAGACCCAAAAAGGAAACACAGAAATGGTGGAGTTACATTCCTGAACCCGACATGCAATGTTGTTTTATCAGGTTTACAGTTGTTTGAGCCAAGAAGGAGGCAGGAACCGATTTCTTCAGACAGAGACACCCTCGCCTGTTCTTGACTGTCCCTGGTTTGTCTCCTCTGGAAGTACCCAAGGGGACACAACAGCCAGCACTGTCCCTTCCACTCTTGAACCCCAAAACTGACTGCGCTTGACTCTGATGTTGAAGCTGGTGTAACAAGCAGATGGACAACACTACAGCCACTTAAAATCTTTAATATCTGTACTGAATCCACGAAAGGACTTTGAGTCACCAAATTTCCAGCTAAAAGGAAGCCTCCTGGGGAAGGTTGGGGAATGTTGTACGTGAACATGGTATATAGTCACTTCTTAATGTCACTTGAAATAGAAGCAAAACTGGAAGGTAGGTAAGCTTGCCCTTGGTCTTTCTTATCTGCCCAGCATATTTCCATTGCATTGCCCTCCTTAATACAACGCTCTGATCGTTCCATTCCCACGCTCACAAACCTTCATATCTAACATACTGCCCTGGTAATGATGCTGTTAAAAACAAGCGCTCTCATATTTCTACTGGAACTACAAATCGGTACGATCTCTAAGGAAGCATTTTGGCAATGTCTACCTGAACTCTGAAAGTACATACACTGAGAATTGATGCTTTGATGGGATCTGCAGATGGCATGTCAGATTGATGAACTAGGGGGAGGATCCAGGGACAAAGAGAGCTCAGCTCCACCTAGGTTCTCTCTCCTAGACAAAAGCCACACACACCCCCGGAAGTGGCATCAGGCTCCCTCCTGATTGGCAGGTTGAGCTCCACCCCTCCCTTCACCCAGGAGTGTCTAACCATCACAATCTCCATTTTAAAGGAAATGTAAACCAGCATCCTCTAGGGCAGAGAAATCTTGAGATGCCAAAAGATAGAAATCACAATAAGGCACACTTTAAATGACCTTGGGAATTGTTTCCACCCCTGGCCAGAGACTCAAGAGTATATCTGTGCCACTGTATTGCTCCGGTTGAGCAGAGACTTTGTGATCTCCAAAACCAGTTGATAAAAACTGATGAGTTAAAGTTAGATTGAGGAACATATGGAAAACAGTAAAAATTTGAATGAAAACAAACTTTAATTCAAAAGTAATTATGTTTCTTGGTATACCAACATAAAGTAATTTTCACAATCTTTCATAACCTACTAATATTATATTCAGTTATGAGATATTCATTATAATTTGTTCATTTACTTTGACTTTTTATATTACAGAGAAAGAAATACATACACATACCCATGTATACACACATATATACACAAAAGGACTTTCAGAAGTTCATGAAAAAATTAAATGAAAACATAAGGAATTTTTCCACAAACTTTTAAAAGTATGTATGTGTGGTGCGTGTATACTGTTGTGGGTCTACTGACAAGTGTGTTTATTCTTTCACCTTAAAGGAATATGCTATAAAAGATATACTATATGTATTAGTCTGGGTACTTTAGAGAAACAAATCCACAGAAACTCATGTATAAAAAAGAGTTTTATATAAAGGTTAAATAAGTGCACATCAAGAAAACATCCCAAACCAGTGCTGCCCAAGCCCACAAGTCCAACATTAACCCATATTTCCGACACCAATCCACGAAGTCCTCCATCTCACAAAACACACACTATGATGCTGACTGTAGGAGGAAAGCCAAGTCAGTGAATGTGTAAGCATCTCAGCGCTGGCAGGGGTCTCCACATGGCTGTTCCAGCACCCAGGGCTGCATCGGGGTAGGTCCATGTGGCTTCTCCTCAGGGATGTCTTGCAGGAAGTCAGCCTTGCCAGCTGAAGCAGGGAACTGCTAAGACAGCTGCACCCTGGTCCGACCATCACAAAGCAAGAGACCGGAGAACTAGAAAGATGAGGCTCACTGAGCCATTTATCCCTCTGCCCTTCAATTAACCGGCCAGGTTGCCACAGTAAACTAACTACCTCACTATAATAGAAGATACGAGCAAAAGATGGATCAAAAGCTATATTTAAAGGGAAATGGATTTAACATTTTCAAAGTTTTAAGCTGTCTGTTTAAAAGTTTGGTGGGTTAATTTAGGAGAAATTTGTAATGCTTTAGTGTCAAAAAGCAAAGAATTTGGTTTCATGCTGTTAAAGTAACAAAATTTCCCTTCACTACTGGGCTGAATACTGATTCTTTGGTTAATTCATCTGGAAGGCAAAAGTTCAGCATCTCAGTAATCAAATTCCTGAGTTGAAGACCAAGCCACATGACTTAAAAAAACAAACAAATAAAAAAACACCCTAAGGTCTTACCTTTAGGATTTCTGGTTATGTAACTTAAGTATTGTTTCACAGTGAGGTATTATGAACTCTTGACATTTTTAAAACTTCATGGAAAGCCACAAAGGAACTGTTACTGTTCTATAAAAAGGGAAAAATTAGAAAGATTCATTTAATATGTTATGAATTACATTAAATATGTGGTCAAATCAAGAAAAGTGTCTGATTTTCTTTGGGTTAAAACATTTGTGTTACAGGGAATCCAGGACAGATGATGCCTTCAGGACCAGTGGTGAGGGTGGTGATACTGGGAGGGTGGAGGGAGGGTGGGGTAGAAAGGGGGAACTGATTACAAGGATCTACATGTGGCCTCCTCCCTGGGGGTTGGACAACAGAACAGTGGGTGAAGGGAGATGTCGGACAGTGTAAGATATGACAAAAATGATAATTTATAAATTATCAAGGGTTCATTATACAGGGAGTAGCAGGGAGGGAGAGGAAAAAATGAGTTGATACCAAGGACTCAAGTAGAAAGCAAATGTTTTGAGAATGATGATGGCAACAAATGTGTAAATGTGCTTGACACAATGGACGTATGTATGGATTGTGATAAGAGTTGTATGAACCCCAATAAAATGATTTTTTTAATTATAAAAGAAAAGAGGGAAAAAATTGCATTAACCTGTCATCCCACAAGTTCCATGTTGTGGGATGACATAGGTGCCATCAAGTCCATGCCAACGACACATGGCGGCCCTATGCGCGACAGAAAGAAACACGGCACGGTCCCACGGCATCCTTACAAATGTTCCTGTCTGAGCCCACTGTTGCAGCCATGTTGTCAATCAGCTCATTGAGGGCTTGCCTCTTTTCATACTGCCCTCTCACTTTACCAAGCAGGATTTCCTTTTCTGAGAGTTACATATCCCACAGAAATAAAAAGCATGGCCTGAATAGATATTAGCACACCAATGTTAATTGTAGCATTATTTACAATAGCAAAATAAATAAAAATGAAAACAGGAAACCGCCTTAGTGCTCATCAATCGTTGAAAGGATTTTTTAAAAAGGGTACACACGCTCAATGGGATACTATGCAACATAAAAGAATAGCAACAACTATGTAAGATACTTCATAACCTGGATAGAATGGAAGAACATGAATCTGAGTTCAAACAATTATAAAGGTCCAGAATTGTGTGAGATCCCTATCATAAAAGGTCAAGCAGTTTTTTCCCACACACACCCTTCTCCCCATCCCACCCCCACTCTCCCACACCCAGAATCTACTGTGAGAATGAAGACCATTCTGTCCAGAGAAAGTTGACATTTCCCTAAAGGAGATCACAGTTACTGTGGAGAGCCCAGAGGCACCCTGCAGAGGGATTTCAATCAGATCAACGTAGAACTCAGTCTCCTTGGGAAGCGAAAGAAGAGGCTTCGCGTTGGGACATGGTGGGGAAGTAGAAACGAACTGGCTACCGCCTGCACCATCTGTAGTCATGTACAGACCATAGTCAAGGGCGTCACTCTGGGCTTCTGATACAAGGTGAGGTCTGTTAGGCCCTATACTTCCCCGTCAACAGTGTTCTTCATGAGATTGGGTCTCTTGGAATCTGTAACTTCTTGGGTGAGAAATACATCTAGAGGGTTTCATGAGGACAGGGATTGCTTGTTCTGTTTCTTAAGCCCAGAAAGATGAAGAAGGAGGCTAAGGACATTTATAAAGGCCTAAATAGAGACATGTACATATGTAAATATATATATAATGAGAAGGGAATAGAACTATGTACTCATAGCTATATGTTAAGAATTAACAAGAACACTTTGTTCTAACAATCAGGTATTCTGTGATGCTCACCTGCCCAACACAATCGCTGAAGACAAAATGGGTGCATGAGCAAATGTGGCGAAGAAAGCTAATAGTGCCCGGCTATCAAAAGATATAGCGTCTGGGGTCTTAAAGGCTTGAAGATAAACATGCGGCCATCTAGCTCAGAAGCAATAAAGCCCACATGGAAGAAGCACACCGGCCTGTGTGATCATGAGATGTTGATGAGATCAGGTATCAGGCATCTAAAACCATACCCAAGGTGAATAGGGGTGGAGAGGAGCATGGAGTGGATACCCAAAGCCCATCTGTAGGCAATTGAACATCCTCTCACAGAGGGGTCACAGGGAAGAGATGAGCCAGTGAGGGTGCAGTATAGCACCGATGAAACACACAACTCTTCTCTAGTTCTTTGGTGCTTCCTTCACCCCACTATCATGACCTCAATTCTACCTTACAAATCGGACAGACCAGAACATGCACACTGCTACAGATAAAAGCCCACAACCCAGGGAATCCAGGGTAGCTAAACCCCTCAGGCCAACAAGGAGAGTAGAGCTACCAGGAGGACTAGGGGATGGTGGGGGTAGAAAGGGGGAACCAATCACAAGGATCAATCTAGAACCCCCTCCCAGGGAGACGAATAATGGAAAAGTGGGTGAGGGGCAATGGAGAACAATGTAAGATATGGAAATAATAATCTGTAACGTATCAAGGGTTTGGGAGAGAGGGAGGGCGGGGGGTTGGGGGGGAGGAAGAAATGGGGAGCTGATATCAGGGGCCCAAGTGGGAAGAGAATGCTTTGAAAATTATGATGGCAGCATACATACAAATGTGCTTGACACACTGGAGGAATGTATGGATTGTGATAAGAGATGTAAGAGCCCCAATAAAAGTATTAAAAAAAACCAAAAAACAGGGCAGATCTACCCTGTCCTATTGGGTCATCATGCATTAGAATCGACTTGATGGCAGTGAGTTGGGTTGTTATGTTCCAGATTAGACCCATTTTCCAGATGGACTTGAGCTTGCACTCAGACAGTCTTTGAACCATCAAGAGGTTCTTCTAATGTGGCGTTATTTCATGCAGATCCCCCACCCCCACCCCGCCCAACCAAGATCACAGAAGCGGAATTCTACCCTATTACAGCACAAAGAAGTCAGATGGGGACTGACTACTAAACAGCAGTTTCAGAGGTTTAAAGGTAAGTAAGCAGCCATCAAAGGAATCACGGGTTATCATCAAAAGCCTCTGCAGAAAAAAAGCCTTTCTATAAAAATGCTCCAAGGAGGCCATTTAAATCCTTAAACAAAAAGAGGTCCTATGTGAAGTTTTCAAAATTGAGATGCTTCACTCCTATCAAAATCATTAGCCCATATCTGAGCTTAGACCATATCTTCAAAAACCAAATAAAAAACAAAGTAAATAAATAAAACAAAAACTAAATAAACAAACAAATCAAACGAAACCTACTGCCATCAACTCACAGTGACGCTATACAGGGTTTTCAGGCTTTGTAAATCTTTACAGGAGCAAAGAGCCTCTTCCTCCCACAGAATGACTGGCAACTCAAATCACATTTCTTTTCTTTTTTCTTTTTTAAACCATTTTAATGGGAGCTCGTACAACTCATCACAATCCATACATACATCCATTGTGTCAAGCACATTTGTACGATTGTTGCCATCATCATTCTCAAAACATTTGCTTTCTACTTGAGCCCTTGGTATCAGTTCCTCATTTCCCCCCTTCCCTCTCCACCCTCCCTCCATAACAAAATATTGATAATTTATAAATTATTTTTCATGTCTTCACTGTCCATGTCTCCCTTCACTCACTTTTATGTTATGTCTGTCCCCCAGGGAAGGGGTTATATGTAGATCATTGTGACCAGTTCCCCCCCTCTCCCCCACCTTCCCCTTACCCTCCTGGTGAAGCTACTCTCTTTATTGGCCCTGAGGGGTTTTTCAGTCCTGGATTCCCTGTGTTTCCAGCTCTTATCTCCATCTTATGTACATTCTCTGGTCTAGCCTGATTTGTAAGGTAGAATTAGGATCATGATAGTTGGGGGGAAGTGGGGGAGCATTAAAGAACTAGTGGAAAGTTGTATGTTTCATTGCTGCTATACTGCACCCTGACTGGCTCATCTCTTCCCTGAAACCCTTCTATAAAGAGATGTCCAGTTGCCTACAGATGGGCTTTGGGTCCCCACTCTGCACTCCCCCTCATTCACAATGATATGATTTTTTTCATTCTTTAATGCTTGATACTTGATCTTATTGACACCTTGTGATCACAGAGGCTGGTGTGCTTCTTCCATGTGGGCTTTGTTGCTTCTCAGCTCTATGGCTGCTTTTTTATCTTCAAGCCTTTAAGATCCCAGAAGCTATATCTTTTGATAGCCGGCCACCATCAGCTTTCTTCACCAAATTTGCATATACACCCATTTGACTTTGGTGATCCTATCTAGAAGGTGAGCATCATGGAATGCCAGTTCAATAGAACAAAGTGTTCTAGCATTGAGGGAGTACTTGAATAGAGGCCCTATGTCCATCTGCTACCTTAATATTAAACCTATAAATATATGCACATAGGTCTACTTCCCTATCATCATATATAAATATATTTACATGCCTATATTTAGACCTCTATAAATGCCCCTTGCCTCATAGTTCTTTCCTCTATTTCCTTTTACTTTTCTCTTGCCCCCTATCATGTTCAGCCTTCATTTGGGTTTCAGTAATTCCTCTCGGTTACATTGCCCTTGATCATACCCTAACAGGTCTCCTACACCCTCCTCGCCATTGATTTTGGATCACTTTTTATTCCCTTGTCCCTGGGTTTGTTAATACCCATATCCTTTTCCCTGCTTCCCCCTCTCCCATATCCCCCTGGAACCATCAGTCCCATTGTTTTCTCCTCCAGATTGCTTATCCCACCTATCTTATCTAGATAGACCTGCAAAAATAATAATATGCACAAAAACAAGACAGAGCAAAACAAAGCAAGAAAAGAAAACAAAACAATAACAAACCAACAACTAGAAAAAAAAAGAGAAAGCCTATAAATAGTTCAAGGTCTGTTTGTTGACCTTTAGGAGTGTTTTCTGGTCAAGTCTGATGGGATGCCATGACCTGGCCCCAAAGTCTACTTTTGGTATTCCTTGGGGACTTCGTTGCTCTGTTCCCCTTGCTGTTCTGTTACATGCCCTTAGTGTTCTGCCTTGGTGTGGTGGGGTCAGATCAAGGGCAGTTCCTGAACTGTGTCTCCACTGTTGCCCCCTGTAGCGCTATGGACCAGTGAGGGACATTGTGTCTCGTAGTGGGACCAGCTGGCCCTATGGTCCTCTCTGTGCTTTGGCTGCTCTGAGCAGAAATATCGTCGTCAAGGCTTGGTGTGCCAGGATGTGTTCCACTCTCTCTTCCTCTCCCTTCATTTGCTCCCATGTGCTCTGATCAGACATGTCCCTTGCCCTGATGAGCTGCAGCTTCAGTGCTTTCCTCTGAAGTGAATTCTTCTGCAGGGAAGGGGTGTGCTGTCCATGTAGTTCGGTCAAATCACATTTCTAATAGTTAGCAGCTCGCTGTGTAGCCCACTACACCAACGGGGCTCCTTTAAAATTGTCCTTCATCAAATATTTAAACTTACCAGCCCAAAGAGCCACATTCACCATTCTAAACAATCACTATAAAAGCCCCACTTTTAGTTGTCTGCATGCGTTTTCTCTGATCTTGCAACTTACAAACATTGTTGTATCCTTAGTCCTTGATTTTACCTCATAAACATGCCTCTGTTACTCTACCACTTTGGTAGAGTATTTTATGAGATTAGACATGTCAATGGTTTAGACTTTTGAACCACCAATTTTTTTAGCTTTTGTATTAACAGACTCATTCTTACTCATTGGCAAGGCATAGCTGTGGTTTTGCTGGGTCATAAGTTATTTCTATTTCTATCTTTTTGAGGCAGCACGCTATCATTTTATATAGTGGTCATACTCATTTATAATTTTATCAGCAGTAGATAAGAGTTGCAGTCTCAACACAGGGAATCCAGGACAGATAAACCCCTCAGGACCAATATTGAGAGTAGCCATACCAGGAGGGGA
>NW_022103968.1:48789928-48792368 GCF_000313985.2 Echinops telfairi | reverse complement strand
AAAAAAAAAAAAAAGAGTTCCAGTCTCCTGACATTCTGGATCACATTTCTTTTTTGCTACTATTTTTGTTTTCTATTTTGTTTCTATTTTTAAATGTCACTTTTGCATGGGAGAGATGGTATCTCATTGGACCTGGAGTTTTCATTTGCATCTGTGTTAGTCTAGGTAGACTAGAGAAACAAATCCAGAGACACTCATATGTGTATAAGAAAGAGCAGTTGAATATTGAGAAAACATCCCAGCCCAGTCAGGACCAAGTCCATAAATCTCACATTAGCCCATATGTCTGATACCAATCTATAAGGTCCTCTTCAGACTCACAAAACACATGCAATGATGCTGAATGCAGGAAGATCACAGGCCAGTGGGTGGGAAGTCTTGTGGATCCCATGGCATTGGAAGCATCTCAGTACTGGCAGGGGTCTCCACATGGCTTCTCCAACTCCAGAGGCTTAGTCCCATCAACCTCTCTCCATGTGTCTTCTCAACAGGGATGTCTCGCAGGGAGTGAGCAGAGAGAAAGAGTGTCCCCCACCTCCAAAGAAGAAATATGAGTTCCCAGAACCCTCAGGAGAAGGCCATACCAACACAGAGGCCCCATTGGCTATATCCTGATTGACAGACTAGACTCCACCCCTTCACTCTTACTCCTCAAATTGACACCAGATTATGTAACTCCCACAGCATCTCTCTATTGGCATCCTATCATGAATTCATTGGTCTTCTGAATGTCCTCTTTAGTGAAGTGTCTATTCATGTCTTTGCATATTTTTTAAATAAAAAAAAACTTTTGTGTTAAATTGTTGAAGTTTTTATATAAATAAATACATACCTATTTATCCTAACAGCTATGTCATTTCCAAAGATTTTGTTCCTGTCTATCAGTTGTTCATTTTAGTCTTTTGATGAAGTCTTTTGGTAACATAAGCATTTAGTTTTCATGACATACAATGAACTCTTAAAACTAAAAACACTGTAAAAGCACCAAATAAAATTATTTTTTTTAAAATAACTAACAAATAAAACAAAACAACCCAAACACAAAATGATTACGAGATCACAACAGATAACTCATCTTACTAAAAGAGATATATAGGTGAAATTAAGCATATGAAAAGACATTCAATATAATGTCAGTAAGGGAAGAATAAATTAAAACAATAAGATCCACCACACACTTATTAGAATGGCTAACATCTGAAATCCAAAACGCTGACAATACTAAATGATGTCATGATACATGGGGCAATAGGAACACTCATTCACGGAGGATAGGGATGGATACAAAGTAGTCTAGCCATTATGAAAGACAAAACTCAAATAACATCTTATCACATGACCTATCAAGTGCTGTATTTAGTATTTATGCAAATGAATTTTAAAACTTTTGTCCATATGAAAACTTACATAGATATTATAGCAGCTTTTATTCACAAATACCAAAATGGTAAACAACCAAGATGTCCTTCAGTAGATGAATAGATAAACTGGTTAATCTATAATAGAATATTATTTAGCAAACCCCCTCCCAGGGGGGATGGACAACAGAAAAATGGGTGAAGGGAGCTATCGGTCAGTGTAAGACATGAAAAAAAATTATAAATTATCAAGGGTTCATGAGGGAGGGAGAGTGGTGGTGGGGGAATGAGCTGATATCAAGGACTCAAGTAGAAAGAAAATGTTTTGAAAATGATGCTGATGACATATGTACAAATGTGTTTGACATAATGGATGCATGTATGGATTGTGATAAGATCTATATGAGCTCCCAATAAAATAATTTCAAATATATGTGTGTGTGTGTGTGTGTATGCCTATCAGTACATCAGATGAAAGAATTCATGCCCCTTATTTTGTATATGTAGTTCTTACATGTACTTAGAACATGCTATTCGGTACTAGAAGAGAAATTAAAATTAATAATGATTAAATATAAAAAAAGAAGAATATTATTTAGCAATAAAAAGAAATATGATAGCAAACCATGAAGAAACATTGAAGAATCTTAAATGCATATTGCTGAATGGAAGAACATTAAATGCACATAGCCAAGTGAAAGAAGTCAGCCTGAAAATACAATGTGCTGTAGGATTCCAACAATATAGCCTTCTGGAAAAGACAGAATGATAGATACAGTAAAAATAATGATTGGTTGCCAGGGGCTTGGGATGGAGGGGTGAAAGGAGGTATAGGTAGAGGACTGGACTTTTTTTTTTTAAGGTAACAGAACTTTTCTGTATGACGTTATAATGAGAGGCTCATGATATTAACACTTGTCAAAGTCCATTGAACTATCTGAAGAAGGCTGATGGTGCCCGGCTATCGAGACCTATACCGTCTGGGGACTTAAAGTCTTGAAAGTAAACAAGCGGCCATCTAGCCCAGAAGCAACAAAGCCCACATGGAAGCAGCACACCAACATGTGTGATCATGAAGGACC
>NW_022103968.1:48782565-48789199 GCF_000313985.2 Echinops telfairi | reverse complement strand
AAAAAAAAAAAAAAAAAAGTCCATTGAACTATCAACACTATGACTAAATCACAATATAAACTATCGGTTAATAATGCAACCATGTTGGTTCATCAAAAGTATATGTGTGTACATATGGGCACATACATAGATATAACTGTAGGAATATGTATATGTGTGCTATATAAATATTCATATACATAATAAAACACAGGTGGGTCCCCACACACCCCAAACTCACTGTCATGGAGTCAATTCTGACTCATGGTCACGGGTGGTTAAAAAGTGCTGACCTCCCAGTTAGCAGTCCAATATGGAACCACCGCACTACTGGGGCTCCTTTTATGGGACACACAATTACCTCCTCAACATAACCAAACACCTTTGGGGACTGGTGTATTGCATTTGGAGGTTTAGAAGGGTAGTCGCATAGGACAGCTAGGTCAACAGCCATAACAGTTTGTAAAGTTTATGTTGTCCATCCTAGTTTGGTGAATAGCACCTGTGGATTTAAAAGTTTACAAGTGGCCATCTAAGATAAAAATGTTAGCTCCTCCTCATCTAGAATGTAAGAGAAAGAAATTAAAGACTCAAAAAGTAAACTAGTCTACAAATCGAATACCCTATACAACACACAACCTTGTGTATCTTCAGACCAGAAGAACTAGATAGTGCCCAGCAACCACTGTCAACCGTTTGACCAGGAGCACAATAGATGGTCCCAGATACAGTAGGAGAAACCCAGAAAACAAAATTCAATTCTTTAAATTAAAAAAAAAGTCAGATGTACTGGGCTGGTAGAAATGAGAGGAATTTTGAGGCTATCACTGAGATGCTCTTTAAATTGTATACTAAAACCACACCTGGATTTGCAACATAGAAGATAGATGTATAAAATAAATAACAGATTGGCATATAAAATAATTAATAACACCTGTGAGTGCTGTGTTCCCCTAAATCAATCACCTAGCTGAACCCAAATGATCGACATTTATCCTAAAGCAAAGACAAAAAGGTCCAGGGCAAGAGGATGGGGGAAGAAAAGAGAAGCTAGATAATTGGAAAGGAAACAACCTGAATAGAAATAGGGGCAATGTTGACACATTGTGAAAGATAGAACCAGTGTCCCTGAACAAGATGTATAGAAATTGCCAAGTGGAAATGTCATTTTCTGTGTAAACATTCACCAAAAGCACAATAAAATATTTTCATAATTAAAAATGTAAGTTCATCACTTGTAACAAATGTATCACAATAATGTAGCATGTTAGAAAAATTAGGTTAATGGTAGGACAAATGGGGTATATTGGAGTTTTCTTTACTTTCTGTGCAACTTTTCTATAGACTTAAAATTACTCGAAAACATAAAGTATTTTAAATATAATGATACTGTCCTAGCTAAGTATTGAAACACGATATCGAGGTGACCCAGAGATGGTTGAAGAAAAACTTACTACAGAAGTTGTAGTAATCATGCTAGGAGCAGAAGTAGAAATAATACAGTAATAGTTGTAAGACATTGCAAAGAACTTTCATATGAAATATAGCAGCATAATTTGCTTTTAATGTTGCTATTAGCAGAAGTAAAATGAAGTAAAAGAAAGAAAAACACAATTCAACTGAGTATCAAGGAGGATTTTCTGAGTAACAGTTTCCTTCCCAGTCTAGCGCCTGATTGTGATCTTCCTGTACTAGGACGTACTGTTGTCGGTGTCATGCAGTTGGTGCACAGCTGAACGAACTACTGCCCGGACCTATGCCATCCTCAAAATTGTTCCTATGCTTGAGCTCATTGTTACAGCCACTGTGTCAATCCACAGCGTCAGCAGTTCAGAACCACCAGCCACTTCTTGGGAGAAAGATGAGACTTTCTATTCCTGTAGACCTTCCTAATGCTGTGACCCTTTAATACAGTTCTTCATGTGGTGATGACCACCCCAAACCATGAAATTATTTTGTTGCTACTTCATAACTAATTTTGATGCTGTTAGGAATCAGGCAACTCCTGTGAAAGGGTCGTTCGACCCACAAAGGGGTCGCCACCCACAGGTTGAGAACCGCTGCGGTAGAGTTACAGTCTCAGGAACCCACATGCGTAGTTCTATCTTATCCTATGGGGTCGTAATAAGTCCGAATCAACTGTATGGCAGTATGCTTTTGGCTTTGTCAGTCTGGATTTGTCTTTTTATCAATCAAATCAGTGATCCCTCCAATGTATTTGCTAAGGAGCCCAGGGCCTTCTGAAACACACACACACACACACACACACACACACACACACACAGAGCAGGAGCACTGATTGGATGCAGGATGTTTGAAGAGCACCCAGCTTAACTGGACAGATGTCTCAATGAGATAGTGATTTTTAGTGCTGATTTAAAATGGTCTTCAAAAAGAATATGCAAATTTGCCTGTTCCACTTAATGAAATAAGGGCCTTAATGAAATAAGGCTGTGCAGTGTACCCATAAACTCTGGCTCATTCCAAGAAACTATTTTCCATTTGTTTTTCAATTGTGAGGCGGGCCCCGGAGTGGGCAGTGTTGTGTTCTGTCGTACCTAGAGTCCCTGTGAATTGGAACCTCCTGGACAGCACCTACCAACGACATATCTCCTGTAAGCCGGAAAAACACACACAAGTGAATGATCAAAACAAACACATGAGCATCACTTATTTCTACTCTACTTTTTCTAAAGTGGCATATGTCCAAAAAACCACATTCTTGACCTTATAAATTGATTGCCAACATGAATGTGATTCTTCAGCTATGAGAAAATGTCTTCTAAAGAGTACAGTTTGGTTAATATTGGAAATTCTTGTGTACTTGGGAAGATTACACTATTTGCTCTGATAAGGACCAGTACTTTTTCCTTCTTTTTTATCTAGACTTGTCAAGAATCAGTCATGTCATGTTGCATATTTTTTCTTTTTCTCCCTTTCAGCCTTGCCCACATTGGGATTAATGCCAATAACATGCTTTCCTGAAAGTGGTGATTGTGAACCAGCATAACTACCAGAAGCTGGGGAAAGCCCATGGCCTCTGGTGAAAGCCTGACCACCCTCCATCAGGGGATAGCCTGCCCAACTTCTTCTCGCAGGGGAAGTTCCGCCCACCCGCCCCCTGAAGCCCTGAAGTGCTTAACACTTGGCTGGGGAAATCCTGCCTCATGCCTGAGGGAGCTCCTGTTGGTCCTCTGTGGTCCCATGTGACTGAGGTAACTTCCTCCCACCTGCCATAGGGCCTCACACGGCAGTTCGGCTAACACTCACCAACATTCCACATTGCTGCATGAATCTCTGCCCAAACTCCACAGCGATCAACCTGACCAGGGAAATTCCGCCCACAATTTGCCATGCTCTACACCAAAGTGGGCAACCCTCCAGTCTTCTGTGGCACTCCATTGCAGCATGCACTCCCGCATGCCCTCTGCAGTGTCCCAAGCTGCCATTAGCCACACCATCATAGCTTCTAGTAGATCACCTAGTACAGCACTATCCTTGTGGGTCCACGACAACCCTGAGAGGACCATCCAACTTGTCCTCCAAATAACAGATTAATGGTTGACTAGAGAAAGGGTGAAGCCACAGGAGGCTAAAGTGGTAGGCCAATTCTATAGTGAAATTAGCTGCAGGCAGTTCGAAGAAGCATCCCTATGACTCTCCCAGAGAGAGCCAGTGTTCTTCGACTCCCTGGAAAATGGCACCTGGCTCCTCTAAAACAACGCAACTCAAACAGTAATCAGCACCATCGACCTCAATGAAAAAACAGGAGAAACAAGAGGCAATGGCAGCAGATGTCCTGAACCTAACGATGTGCATAGAAGAAGCAGACATTGATCTGCCATAGAAAGAAATTTTCAGGATGCTGCCTGGAGTCATACAGGAGATGAGGGAAACAATACAGAAAAAGGATGAAATGATAGAGGAGATAAAGTCCATACACCAAAGGGAAATACAAGAGCTTATGGATGAGATAACAAAAACCAGTAGTAGACTCACGGACTTTGCCAATCGACTGGCCCATAGCCCTACATTGGACAACACTGGAGTGTGGGAATTGCACCCAATCTGACCCCACCACACCAAAGCAAAACACAAAGGGTGTACAACAGAACAGCAAGAGGAATGGAGCAAGGAAGTGCAGAGGGAATACTAAAAATAGACTTTGGGGCCAGGACGTGGCACCCTATCAGACTTGACCTGAAAACACTCCTAAAGGTCAACAAACAGACCTCGAACAATTTACAGGCTTTTCTTTCTTTCTTTCTTTTTGTCATTGGTGTTTTGTTGTTTTATTTTGTTTCCTTTGGTTTATTTGTTTGTTCTGTCTTGTTTTTGTGCATATTATTATCTCTGCAAGTCTATCTAGATAAGATAGGCTGGACAAATAATCTGGAGGAGAGAAAAAAACGGGACCGACAGTTCTAGGGGGACATGGGAAAGGGGGAGGTGGAGAAAGAATGCGGTGTTAACAAACCCAGGGACAAGAGAACAAGTGATCCAAGATCAGTGGTGAGGAGGGTGTAAAAGGCCTGGTAGGGTGTGATCAAGGGCAACATAACCGAGAGGAATTACTGAAGCCCAATGAAGGCTGAGCATGATAGTGGGACAAGAGGAAAGTAAAAGGAAATAGAGGAAAGATCTAAGAGCAAAGGGCATTTACAGAGGTCTAAATACAGGCATGTATACATGTAGATATATTTATATATGATGGAGGGAAAATAGATCTATATGCATATATTTACAAGTTTAGTATTCAGGTAGCAAATGGACATTAGGCCTCCACTCAAGTACTCCCTCAATGCAAGAATACTTTGTTCTATTAAACTTACATTCCATGATGCTCAGCTTCCCGACACAATCGCTAAAATCAAAGCAGGTGCATAAGCAAATATGGTGAAGAAAGCTGATGGTGCCTGGCTATCAAAATATATAGTATCTGGGGTCTTAAAGGCTTGAAGGTAAACAAGCAGCCATCTAGCTCAGAAGGAACAAAATCCACATGGAAGTAGCACATCAGCCTGTGTGATCTCAAGGTGTCGAAAGGATCAGGTATCAGGCATCAAAGAACAAAAAATCATATCATTGTGAATAAGGGTGAGTGCAGACTGATGACCCAAAGCCCATCTGTAGGCAACTGGACATCCCCTTACAGAAGAGTGGAGGGGAAGAGCCAAGCCAGTCAGGGTACAGTGTAGCAACAATGAAACATACAACTTTCCTCTGGTTCTTAATTGCTTCATACCCCCACTATAATGATCCCAATTCTAACTTACAAATCCAGCTAGACCAGAGCATGTACACTGGTACAGATAGGAACTAGAAACACAGGGAATACAGGACAGATGAACCCTACAGGACCAGTGATGAAAGTGGTGATACCAGGAGGGTGGAGGGAATGTGGGGTAGAAAGGGGGAACAGATTACATGATCTACATATAACTCCCTCCCTGAGGGATGGACAACAGAAAAGCGGGTGAAGGGAGAAATGGAACAGTGTAAGACATGACAGAGTAATAATAATTTATAAATTATCAAGGGTTCAGGTGGGAGTGGGTGTGGAGAGGGAGGGGAAAAATGAGCTGATACCAAGGGTTCAAGTAGAAAGCAAATGTTTTGAGAATGATGAGGGCATTAAATGCACAAACGTACTTGACACGATGGACGGATGGATGGATTGTGATAAGTGTTGTACAAGCCCCGAATAAAATGATTTTTTAAAATTCCAGGTGTCAAAGTAAAGTAGAGGAGGCCCTGTGGCATAGTGTGCTGCTCACTGAAAGGTCACTACTTGGAAACCACCAGATGCTCCATAAGAGAGATGAGGATTTCTACTCCTGTAAAGATGTACAGCCTTGGAGCCCCACAGAGGAACTTATATTCTATCCTATATGAGTTGAAAATAAGTCTTTGTGGCAGTGAGTTTTACTTTGGGTCTTGTTTTGTCATAGTCTACTAGATGTAAATTTGAAGAAACTTCACCTACTGGAACCTGGATGCTAGTTCTGTGTTTGCTTTGTCATCTCACCTCTCTTGGTTTCTAGATGACAGGCCGGACTCACCACATTTTTTGTTACAGCTTCAAATGCCAGCACAGTATCTCCATACAGCCTCACAGCCATCAAGTTGATTCTGACTCAAGGCAATTCTATAAGACAGGATAGAACCTATGGGATTCTGAGACTGTAACTCTTTTTTTTATTATTATTCATTTTATTCGGGGCTCATACAACTCTTACTGCAATACATACATACATCAATTGTATAAAGCACATTTATACATTCGTTACTCTCATCATTCTCAAAACATTTGCTCTCCACGTAAGCCCCTGGCATCAGGTCCTCATTTTTTACCGCTCCCTCCCCGGTCCCCCTCCTCCCTCATGAACCTTTAATAATTTATAAATTATTATTTTGTCATATCTTACACTATCAGACATCTCCCTTCACCCACTTCTCTGTTGTGACCTCCCTGACCTCCAGGGAGGAGGTCAAATGTAGATCCCTGTAATCAGTTTCCCCTTTCTACCCCACCCTCCCTCCACCCTCCTGGTATCGCCACTCTCACCACTGGTCCTGAAGGGATCATCTGTCCTGGATTCCCTGTGTTTCCAGTTCCTATTTGTACCAGTGTACATCCTCTGGTCTAGCCAGA
>NW_022103968.1:48775091-48781614 GCF_000313985.2 Echinops telfairi | reverse complement strand
CCTCCAGATTGTTCATCCAGCCTATCTTATTTAGACAGACCTGCAGAGATAATAACATGCACAAAAACAAGACAGAGCAAAACCAAGCAACAAAAGAAAACAGCAACAACAAAGAGCCAATGACAAACAAAACACAACAACAACAACGAAACGCTTGTAGTTAGTTCAAGGACTGTTTGTTTGCCTTTAGGAATGTTTTCCGGTCGAGTTTGATGGGGTGCTAAGGCCTGGCCCCAAAGAGACTGTAACTCTTTAAGGGGTAGAAAGCCTCATCTTTCTCTTGAGGACAAGCTGGTGGTTTTGAACTGATGATTTTTTGAATCACAGCCCAATGGGTAACCGCTCTGCCACAAAGGTTCCTCCCACTACATAGTGGGTGGCCAGTAAATATTTAAATCCTGTTTACCCAACTGTAAAATTTACAATTTTCCAAATGAGGATGTTGGGACTGTGACTTCCTAAGTCCTCTGTCTCTCTACTCATTATACCGCCTTCCACTTTGCAACTTAAACATCGCAGTATTATAAAAAGGTAAATCCAGGTGGGTGAGGTTCCAACATCCTTTCTCCAATATTATATCATCATCCCCTGAGCTCTTATTTCCACAAGAAAAACCACAAAAATGCAATCTTAATTGAAAACAGTGCATCAATCAATTACTTCATTGTCTATTGTGTAAAATGAGCTCCAGAATTACCACAGACCTCCCAATCTCCCAACCTCAGCATCCAAACATCCCCCAGACTTCCCCAGGCGGTAGTTCTCGTCACTCTTCCCTCCAGAGGTACCCAAGCTCATAAAATATGTCTTCTTTCTCCATGTATTCTGAGAATGCCCAACAGAAGTAAACAGCCTGAAAAAACTAGCAGCAATGATGTTCCGTGTATTGCAAGCTTCTTTGTAAGAGAGTAATACTCCCACATGCATAATAATAGCATTATTCTCCTCTTACTTTCACGACACTTTCTAAATCAGAAGACTAGTGGAAAACCCAGAAGCGTAGACAAGAGAATCCATTGAAACGGCAGCCCAGCCTTCCTGCTGGTACAGAGAGGGGACCACCCAGCAAGGAAGACCCATGTTTCGCTTCTTGCAGGGATGGCTTTTCTGAAGGAGAAGACCCTGTAGACTTCTGGAGTGATGTAGAAAATTGAGAGCCTCCGTTTGATTTCTGACAGGCCGTGTGACTTTGGAAAATTCTCTTTCCTCTCTGAGCCTCAGATTCGTCGATTTTTAAAGCTTCTTTGCCCTTTTAAATGTGAGATTGGTGGGTAAAGGGAGAATGGGTAGGAAAGAGGGAACCGATTACATGGAACTGTGTGTGACCTCCTCCCTGGGGGACAGACAATCAAAAAGTGGATGAAGGGAGACGTCGGACAGGGCAAGATATGACAAAATAACCATTTATAAACTATCAAGGGCTCATGCGGGAGGGGGGAGCGGGGAGGGAGGGGAAAAATGAGGACCTAATGTCGGGGGTTTAAGTGGAGAGAAAATGTTTTGAGAAATGATGTACAAATGCGCTTTACACAATTGATGTGTGTATGGATTGGGATAACAGTTGTATGAGCCCCAAATAAAATGATTTTTTAAAAAGAAAAAATAAATAAAAAATAAAAAATAAAATTAGAAAGAAAAAAAATAAATAAATGTGAGATTGGTTTTTTAAAAATATTTTAATTCCAAAAATAACACACAATTACCATATAAATGCTTAACACCTATAAAAAGAAAAAATAGCAACCACTCATGATCCGACCATGGAGTGGTAATCACTCAACATATCGTGATTCCTTTTGGTGAGATTGCCCAGAATTTTTGCATCATTAAATGTATGTCTTTCAATGAATATTGCTTGTGACCATAATGCTATCATATACTAGGGACTATTCTCTTTAGGCTTGTTTGGTGATGACAAGCCATCAGGTCTGGTTGTGATTTTTGGAAAAGTTATTTAAAGACAAATCATTCTGATCATTCTTCTAAAGACCAAGCTGGGTACCTCTACTTCATTTTTATTTAATTTTAAGAGTATGACTCTAAAATTTCAAAGCTATTTCTAATTTTTCTCTGAAGTTTCCAAAATTTTTGATGCTGTGAGTTTCCAGAAGAAGAGGAACAAATTTCATTATTTTAGAGCAATATTTCCCAACATGTTCTAAGGCAATGCAGATGCTGGAGATGTCTCCTGTGGTCAAGGGTTTGGGGAAAGTTATACAACCTATCTACTTTGTTAATGACTCACAGTGCACATTCAATATAGTACAGACTCTGAGATGTCTCTGAAAAGAAATGTCTTTTAAAAACAAAAATAGAAAGCCTTTAATTTTCATTAATTTGTATTTTCTAAACTAATGCTTCTTTCAGGAAATGTCACATCAGTTTTTCCATCAATCAGTCATCGTAGATTGTGTTGGAGCCCTGGTGGCATTTTGGGTTATGCGTTAGACTGCCAACTGCAAGGTCGACAGTTCACAATCACCAGCTCTCCACAGGAGAAAGAGGAGGCTTTCTATGCCCATAGAAAGTTACAGTCAGACATTTCTAGAGGTCTAAATATAGGCATGTACATAGGTTAATATATTTATATATAATGATAGGGAAATAGATCTATGTACATATATTTATATGTTAAGTATTAAGGTAGCAGACAGACATTAGGCCTGTACTCCAAGTACTCCCTCAATGCAAGAATACTTTGTTCTAAGAGCCCAGCATTCTGTGATGCTCCCCTTCCCAACACGATCACTGAAGGCAAAATGGGTGTATGAGCAAATGTGGTGAAGAAAACTGATGATGGTGCCCAGCTATCAAAAGATATAGTGTCTGACAATGGATGGATGTATGGATTGTGATAAGAGTTGTACAAGTCCCCAATAAAAAGATTTTTTTTAAAAGATACAGTGTCTGGGGTCTTAAAGTCTTGAAGATAAATAAGCAACCATCCAGCTGAGAAGCAACTAAGTCCACAAGGATGAAGCACACCAGCCTGTGTGATCATGAAGTGTCGATGGGATTTGGTATCAGGCATCAAAGACCCAGAACAAAAAATCACATCTGAAGACAATTGGACATTCCCTTACAGAAGGGTCACAAGGAAGAGACGAACCAGTCAGGGTGCAGTATAGCACCAAGGAAACATACAACTTTCCTCTAATTATTTAATGCTCCTCCCACCCCCATCCCCACTACCATGATCTCAGTGCTACCTTACAAATCTGGCTAAACCAGAACATGTACACTGGTACAGATAAGAGCTCCAAACACGGAATCCAGGAGAGATAAACCCTGGAGGACCAATAATGAGTAGCAATACCAGGAGGGGGAGGGGAAGGGGGGGAGAAAGGGGGAACCAATCACAATGATCTACTTACAACCCCTTCCCATTGGGATGGACAACAGAAAAATGGATGAAGGGAGACATCAGTCAGTGTTGGACATGGGGAAAAAGATGATAAATTATCAAGGGTTCATGAGGGAGGGGGGGGCCGGGGCGGGGGGGATGATCTGATACCAAGGGTCCAAGTAGAAAGCAAATGTTTTGAAAATGGTGATGGCAACAAATGTACAAATGTGCTTGATACAATGGAAGGATGGATGGATTGTGATAAGAGCTGTACGAGCCCCCAATAAAATGATGTAAAACTATGGGGGGGGGGCTTAGAAACTCAGGGGGAAAAAGTTGCAGTCTTGGAAACCCACAGAACAGTTCCACCCTGCTTTCTCAGGTCACGAGCTGTCAGAATTGACTTCATAGCAGTGGGTCAGTACAGTTCAGTACAGAAGCAGGAAGACTGGTTCTGCTTGTAGGGACTCATTGCTTAACTGTCCTGATCTCAAGGCTCCTTTTCTGTAAACTAGAGATTACAATCGTACCTGCACTGCAGGACTCCTCTAAAGTTAAGCCATACAAAGAACTCAGGCAGTGACTGGCAAATCACAAGCGTGCAAATAAATTGGAGCTCTTATTATTTGGGATAGATAAAAGGCTGAGGAGAGAATGAGGATGGACACATTTTGTAGATGTCATAAGGGCACAGGAGTAATAAGGGCAGTCATTACTATATCTTCCTGGCATGATATCTTTCTGTCTATAAATATAACTTGTGCCTGAAGACAAGGCATCCATCTTGGGAACTAACGTGCCTTGAACTCAGACCCTTAGTTTTGTTAGTTAAAGACACCTACTTGTGGTATTAGAGTAGCCCTAAGAGATTAAGTCATCAAAAAGAACCCCAAATTAATATGATCCCATCAGTCATAGATAGGCATTGTTAGCATATTAGTAGAAGCCCTGGGGTTTCGTGGATTACTCATTGAACTGCTAATGGAAAGGTTAGCAGTTCAAATGCAGTTGTGATTCCTAGGGAGAAGATGAAGCTTTCTGCTACCATAAAGATTTACTGTCTCAGAAACCCAAAAAGACAGTTTTTCTTTATCCTTTAGGGTCACTATGAGTTGGAATCAACTAGAAAGCAGTGAATGAGCATTTTAGTATATTCTTTATATGTTATGCTTTATATACCTCCTCTCCTCCTTATCACTGCCATGGAGTCAAAGGTGACTCATAGGGACCCTCTGTGGGTTTCTGAGACTGTAACTGTTTATGGGAACCCAAAGTCCAGCCTTTCTCCCAGGGAGGTGGCAGTGGTTCTGAACTGCTGTATTAACCATACAGATCGCAGCACAACGCATAACTGCTTCACCACCGGGGCTTCATGCTTAACATACAGCATAGAATATTGCGGTTTTATATTAGTCAATGTTGGATAGTTCTTTTTGTACAGTGTCTTGGAAGAAGTACAGCCAGAATGATCCTTAGAAGCGAGGATGGACACATTTGTGCCCCGTACTTTGGGAATGTTGTCAGAAGAGAACAGTCCCTGGAGCAGGACATCATGGTTGGTAAATTAGTCGGGCAGTGAAAAAGAGGAAGACCTTTGCCAAGATGATTGACAACATGGCTGCAACAACGGGCTCAAGCATAATAACTGTGAGGCTAGCACAAGACTGGGCAGTGTCTAGTTCTGTTGTACAAAGGGTCACTATGAATTGGAACTGACTCAATGGTACCTAAAAACAACAATATATTGTGTATGCTACAATAATTTCATCCCTTCACAGTTTGTCATCTGTGTGTTTCACACCATCCTAGACTTGGGCAACAGTGATGAACAGAGTCACAGGTCAAATCCAGTAGTCCTTTCCTGGTGCTTCCATGGTTTGACTTTTTTTTTCTTTTGGTTTGACATTTTTATGTATGTAAATATGGACTTTTAAGTGCAGAACAAATGGGGGAGTGTAAAAATTGGACAAATGAAATACTCTGTAGGCAATTATTTATGTTATTCATGTGTCCATTCTTTGCCCAGTAAGGAACTAATTCCAAAGTGAGTAATCAGATATCATTAACCTTGACATTACTCAAATTAACTGGCAGATTGACTACTTCTAGAATTCATTTAACAAATTCTGTCGATTGAAAGCTGAAATAGTCAATGGGAGCAGAGAAAAGGCAACAGGCAATTCGGATCATGGAGACCTCTCAGCTTTGAAGAGGCTCCAGTGTGCTGGTAAACCAGACAGGACATGGTAGGGTGGAGGCCTGATTCCTCTTTGCCATTTCAATGTATAAATATTCCCACGTAGCTGATTTCAAGCTTCCAATATGATATTATTTGACAGAGTTAAGAAGAGATACTCATCATCATCAGTTCGTATGAACTGGTGCAAACCACCTGGGATACCACAAATTACAGGAAGGAATAGAGAGAGAGATGGAGAGAGAGAGAGAGAGAGAGAGAGAATGAACCCTATCAAAAATGCAATTTCTTATACTAGTTCAAATGCCAAACAATGAGTACCTTTGTGTCAGATATGTGGTTCAAAGCACCTTTCTCAGCCATGTACAAGTTTTCTAAATTTAAACATTTGAATAAACAATTATGTTTCTGCCTCATAGGTTGTTGTGAGAATTAAAATATTTTTAAGTATATGCATTTACAACTTATTTGGATAAATACTTAGGAATCCGATTGCTGAACCATGTATTGCTGTTGCTAGGTGCTGCTGAGCCAGTTCCAACTCATAGCAACCTGCATACAACAGAACAAAAACAATGCCTTAACCTGCACCATCTTCACAACTGGTGTCTTTGAGCCAGTTGTTGCATCCCCTGTTATCAGTCCATCTCCTTGAGGAGTGTCTTCTTTATGCTAATGTACTTTACAAAGAGACTGATTTCTCCTGGTAACTTGTCCATTCTCACTGCTAAGGAAATTTCTGACTGTTCTTCTTCCAAAACAGGCTTATTTGTTCTTCTGACAATCTACATTACTTTCAATATTCTTTGCCAACACAATAAGTCAAATGCATCGATTCTTCTTTTAAAAAATCATTTTATTAGGGGCTCGTACAACTCTTATCACAATCCATACATCCATCAATTGTGTGAAACGCATTTGTACATTCATTGCCCTCATCATTCTCAAAACATTTCCTCTCCTCTTAAGCCCCCGGCATT
>NW_022103968.1:48760748-48774085 GCF_000313985.2 Echinops telfairi | reverse complement strand
TGAGTGGAGGCCCAATGTCCTTCTGCTACCTTAATACTAAACCTATAAATATAGGCACATAGATCTATTTCCCCATCCTCATATAGATATATTTGCATGTGTACCAATTCTTCTCTGGTCTTCCTTATTCATTGTCCACCTTCCACAGGCATATGGGACAATGAAAGTGCCATGATTTGGGTCAGGCACAGCTTGTCCTCAAAGTGACATCTCTGCTATTCAAAACTTTAAAGAGGTCTTGTACAGCAGATTTGCCATTTGCCATAATTACAGTAAGTCATTTAATTTCTTGACTGCTGCTTCCATGGGCATGGATTGTGGAGCCAAGCAAAATAAATCCTTGAAAACTTTGATATTTCCTGTTTTTCATGGTGTTACATATTAGTCCAGCTGTGAAAATTTTTTTCCTTTACATTGAGTTGCAATCCACACTAAAGGCTTCAGGCTTTGATTTGCATCGTCATGAGTGCTTCAAGTCCTCTTCCCTTTCGGCAAATAAAGTTGTGTCATTTGTAAAACCCAAGTGTTAAGGTGTTAATAAGCCTTCCTCTAATCCTCCTGCCACGCTCTTTTTCATACAGCCCAGGTTCTCTGCATATTTGCAAATCAGCATACAGCGTGAATAAGGATTGTGAAAGGATACAACCCTGATGTGAAATCACCTTTTGTGATTTCAAACCATGCAGTACTGGTTCTGTTCAAATTCTGAATGAGCATAATTAAATGTTCTGAAATTCCCACTCTTCTCAATATTATCCATAGTTTATTATATCCACACAGTCCCATGTCTTTTCATTGTCAATAAAACACAGTAAGTGTTTTTCTGGAATTATCTGCTCTCAGCCAAGATCAATCTGATATCCACAATGATGTTCTTCATTCCACATCCTCTTCTGACGCCAGCTTGAATTTCTGGCAGTTCCTTGACGGTATACTGGTGCACCTCCTTTTGAATTATCTTCGGCAAAATTTTATTTACCTGTGATATTAATGATACTGTTCCATAATAGTTGCTTTTGTTAGCCACCTTGGATGGGGTGTTAATATGGATCTCTTCCTGTTGGTTGGTCAGGTGGCTTGGTACAGTCGAGTGAGTGCTTTCAGTGCTTCACTGCCTTCTTGAAACATTTCAGGTGGCATTCTGTCCGTTCCTGGAACCTTAATTTTCATGAATGCCTTTTGTGCACCTAGAACTTCTTCCTTCAATACCATTGGTCTTTGATCATATGGTACTTCTTGAAATGGTTTAACATCAACCAACTCTTTTGGGTAGAATGACTGTGTATTCTTTCCACCTTCGTTTGATTTTTCCCGACTCATTCAATATTTTGCCCCTGGAATCCTTCAAGATTATAATTCAAGGCTTGAATTTTTTTCACAAAACTTTCAGCATGCGTTATGGTGAGTGTGTTCTTCCTTTTCACTCTCTAACTACAGGTCTTTACACATTTTATTATATTGCTGCACTTTTTTCTGCATAAGCTGCCCTTTGAAATTCTCTGTTCAGCTCATTGACTTCATCTTCTTTTCCATTTGCTTTAGCTACTCTATGTACAAGAGCAATTTTCAGAGTCTCTTCTGACACCCACTTTGGTTTTACTTTCTTTCCTGTCTTTTTAATGACCTTTGGCTTTCTTCTTGTCTGATCTTCTTGACGTCATCCCACAGCACACTAGGTCTTCAGTCATTAGTGGTCAATATATCAAACCTGTTCTTGAGATGGTCTCTAAATTCAGATGGGATATATGCAAGGTTGTATATTGGCTTTCATGGACTTGTTTTTATTTTCTTCAGCTTCAATCTGACCTTGAATATCAATAATTGATGGACTGTTTTACAGTCAGCCCTTGGCCTGTTTTTTGACTGATGCTTATGAACTTTTCCATTGTTTCTTCCAACAGATCTCATCAATTTGATTCTTGTGTGTCCCATCAGATGACATTCATCTATCTAATCAGTACATATGTTGTTGAAAAAGGGAGCATGGGGAGTGTGTTTGCCTGAGTTCTCTAGAGTAGAAAAACCAGTGATTCTTCTCTATGCATATGTAGAAAAAAAATTATATCAAGAAAATGGTCACTCTATTTAGAAGCAGTCAAGTCCATGTCTTGCAGGTATCAATTCTGTGGGTCAGATGTTAAACTGGATTTTTCTCCTGACTCACAGAGCTGCAACACTGATGAACTCAAGATTGGCAAGGGAGCAACAGGCTGGTGACTGCAAACGCAAATGAATCCAGGGTTGGTAGCTCAGCTAACAGGCCACTGGAGAGTCCCAAGGTGCACAGGCAATATGGCAAGCCATTGCCTTCGGTCCAAAGACAAGAAGTGAAGGAGTCCGTTGCAGGAGCTAGATGCAGTAAGGAGCAAGCAAGCTTTCCAGTATCTATTCATGTTGAGAGTATTCCTTTCAATTGCATCAGAGATGTGACCTTAGAGAAGGGATTACACTCTACCCTTTCTTAAAAGAGTCTTACAGCGGATCCCCTTATGGACTTGATTACATTATGTCAGTTCACATCACGGGGCATTACTAGGCCTTAATTTCCAAAGCACTGAGAAGCCTGACTCAGCCCCCAAAGCTAACGATCACAAATTGTAAGGCTCTTCAATAAGCTACTGCCAACCCATCTCCCAATGCGCCTATAACATTTTGCATGCACACCAGCAATAAATGAGGGTTCCTGGGGCTCCACATCTTCATGGGAAATTTATATCAACTTGTCATTCCTTTTTATTTTTCACAAAATGTTTGGAACTCCTGTGAATGCATGCAAAAGTTGAGTGATGAATAGAGAAGACTGAAGAACCGATGCATTCACATTGTGGTGTTTGCCAAAAGAAGAAACACGTCCGTCTTGCAAGAAATACAGAAAGGATAGAAGGCTGACATTTTTATTCATTTACTTTGGCCACATCATCAGGAAAGATCAATTGCTATAAAATGGACATCATGTTTAGTAAATTAGCAGGCCAACAGAAATGAAGGAAATCCCAAGGAAATGTACTGACACAATAGTTGTAACAATGGACTCACACATCCCAAAGAATGTAAAACTAATGCGAGATCAGGAACAACATTTCATTCTATTATATACAGAGTCTCCATGAGTCAGAACTGACTCAACAGTCACTAACGGCAACACATGACAACGACAGATGATGCAGAACTTCTTTTCTTGTCGACTGGCCATCTATCTGTCTTCTTTGCGAGGGTGTTGGCTCAGATATGTTACCCTTTTTAAAAAACGGCGCTGTTTTCTTATCGTTGAATTTAAATGTCCTTTATCTGTTATGTGTTTTGAAACTGTTTCCTCCCACTCTGCGAGTTCACTTTTCATTGTCTTAATTGTTATGATGATGAAATATGATGATGAAGCAAAAATAAATAAATAAGATGAAGCATGATATTTGGCACATAGTAAGTAACAAATATTGGCATTAATAATAGCAATACAGTGAACCCTCGTTTATCCCGGTTAATCGGTTCTAGACCCTACCGTGATAAATGAAATTCCACGAAATAGGATTCCTTATTTGTAAATCAAATATTTTCGTAGTTAGAGCATAGAGGACATGAAAAAACACCCTTTAGTCACCATTACACTCGTATTACCCAATTTATTAAACGAAAAAGGGAAAATACAGTAAAACATTTTGGACGTTACAATTATCATTAATTATTTATTATATTATTTATGGCATCAAGCGTGTACAGTATGAGCCAATCAGTGGCAGTAATGACAGAGCATGCGCTGTTATGCAAAAACCGCGATAGAGTGAAGCCGCGGAAGTCGAAGCACGAAGTGGCGAGAGTTCACTGTATAGCAATCACATTTGCAATACTATATAAACAAATACAAAACAACGGAAAAGCCTAGGGCACTTTTAGGCATCAGCCAGCCATCTGACTTTATTAAAATCTAGAAATTAATGAAAATAAATTTGCAATATTATTTGTAGAGAATATTGACAGAACCAGGCTGGGGGATTCGCACTTACTTTACAAATGACGGAGAACACATAAAATGTTGGTGACGTAGCTGAGCTGCATTTTAGGTAGATTATGCTTCAATTATTGCCACTTTCACAGAAAGGCTTGATCATTTCTGCTGATATTTGGGCAAATAAAGACCACAGGACAGGGCCTGGGCCATCAGGACATGTGCCTCAGGGATCTCCCATGCCACATTGTTCCCAGGAATGATTTGCCTCCAGCTCAGACGGGCAGCCCCTATTTTGCTGAAGCTGCTATCTGCACCATCAGCAGTTAAAAACTACCAGCCACTCTGTGGCAGAAAGGAGAGGCTGTCTACTCCTTTACCCAGTTACAGCCTCACAACCCCACAGAGGCTATTCTACCCAGTCCTCTAGGGTTGTTGAGTCGGAATAGACTCAATATCATGAGTTTTTGTTTGTTTTTTGTTTTGTTTTGTTTTATGACAAAGTTCTCTTTTCCCTTTCTGATTTTGGGATTTGCTTTGGCTCATAAAATCCCTCTAAAAATACACGACCTTAAGCGGATTCATCCCAACGACTGTAGGAGTTATCTAGGAATCAAGGCTTCTCCAGAGAAGCCTGCTGCCGGGCCTCAGCATGTAATTCTTGGTCGGAGTTTGGGGGGAACCAGGTCACTGACAAAGGCTTTCCACATTACTGACTATCTTATGTAAGAGACGCTGTGTTTGTTGACACACGAAGCAAATAAGCTGCCGGAGAAGTTTGTTGCAAAGAGGGACACAAATGTATTTCAAGTACTTTACAACCACCAGGAACCCAGGCTTGGCAGGCAGCCCCAAGTGCCCCGCTTCCTGAGGAAAGCACATTCAACCCAGCAGGCTACATTGGTCTGGTTGTGATGTGTAAATGATCTTGGTTGTGTATTTACGCTTGAAATGCTCACTGATTTCTGTTCTTTCAGACCACAGACGCCCACACAGCTATGGTTACTTGGAATCTTTGACGGGAACACATCAGGAGTAATTGGCTGCTATGCCATCTTTTGTTGATAATTGAAAACTCTTGGATGCAACACAAGAAGTTCCCAAATTCCCCCGAACTTAGCCATATGTTTGAGGCGTTAGAGCAACAACAATGTTCTGCATATTCCCGGCAGGAACTCAAGAAGAACTTTGTAAATAGTGCACAGGTCAGATCCTCGCCTGATACAGTATTCATAGACCTGGCGTGAGGGCCCCATGTTGTACAAGATCTATTGAGAGAGACTTTCTTTGATTAAACTACAGTCAGGCCATTAGGTGAAGATAAAGATTTCCGTTGGCAGGGAGACAAATTTAACACCCCCACGCAATTTCTTGTGGGTACCAATTTAAACTGGAGGACTCCATGAGATGTTAAATATCTTCCACATCTGATTTTCAAAGTGAGAGGAAACACAGATGGAAATGATTGTGCTTTGGATAAATTTGAGAAACGAAGGAGTCTCCTGCCCCCCACCCCCAACCCCACCCAATATACCACAGTTCCTCCCTTAATGCTAATGGAGACATTTGTCTAGAAAAATCTATTTGATTAGAGACTAGGCAGTCAAGATGAGGAGGCAAATGTGAGTCACAGTACCTTAAACATTTTCTTAATTGAAACGCACAAACGTAGAGTAGAAATAAAATGCCCCCAATACTAAGTGTATTGGGGGCATTTTATTTTTAATTTTAAAAAATTTAATCAAATGCAAATCTATGTTAAAAAATATTGTATGTGAATTGTTCAGGGACTATGAAGTAGCAGCATGAACAATATCAGATAAGGTCAGTAAAAGCCAAGATGGTGGAAACTTTGAAAGGGACCGTGGTTAGTAGAAACTGCTTGGCATTGAGAGCCAAGAGGTTGAGTTTCCAGTTCTGCTTTATTGATAGCAGTCTGGGTGATGCTGAGTAAATTACTTATCTTTTCTGAACTTCCGTTTCTGAATGCTGAACTAAACTTCCTGCTCTCTCCCTAACTCTGTACATCCCTGGCCTTTCATCTGAAGAAATAAACATTTTCAACAAAATCAAGAATGTGCCATTAATAGGATTTATAATTGAAAGCTACCTAGAAAACAAATGGTTTCCTTCAGTCTACCATTTATTCCTTTAGTCCTTCATTCAGCAAAAATTGGTTTCAAAATCTAACAAATTTTTTTAACCAAATAGAGAGCAACTTACGGATTAGGAGAAAAATTTGGGTCAATAATATATTCAAAAAGATTAATACCATATTTATAATATACAGCTTCTACAACATGACAACAAAGACAATCTATGATGTCAAAACTCAAATTCACTGCCAGCAAGTCCATTCCAACTCATAGCAACCTACAGGGTGGTATGGTGCCATTAATTATTTAATATGACCCTTCTAGCCACAGTCCTCCATTTTTTGGTGTAGTTTATAAGTTCTTGCTTCTACACCTGTGTTTATAGTCCCATCTGGGTGCGAGTTAAGTGTTATGTTAAAGTGGTTGGGTGAAGGTGGGATTATTTTGAGTCCCCTGCAAAGTGGTTTCTTTGTCGGAATCATCTGCAGATTCGCTGTCATCTTTGACATCTGTGTGAAACCAAGAACTAGCTCCAGCTTTGAAGCTGTTCTCTGAAACCACCAGCTTCCTGCTTCACCGAGGGAGGCACAGCATCTCCGAACGGACGGAGAACAGGCAGGGCCAGAATTCATAAAGGACAAGACCCACATCTCCATCAGAGCCCTGGATGGAGGCACAATGCCCTATTTGTGAGCACATTATGGCTCCCCAAATGAGCACGCATGGGGGAGACGAGTGGTAAACTGTCTGGTGATGAACATCAATCAGATGCCAGTTACTACTCAAAAAGATTGTTGGCCTAGGACTCACACCTGGTAGCCATCTTGCTCAGCGCCCCCCAACTTTGGCAAAGCACTCTTTTTCGCTCTGGATCTTGCATCTGACTTGCTTCCACCTGACCTCCAGGTCTTGGGACTTGACCTAGCATTCTGTCGCCTGCCCTGCGAAGCGGAAGCCTCACAAGGCTTTAACTGCCTGATTTGGTGTGAATGAGGAGAACACTCCACAGACACTGGAACTTTGGATTTGGGACTTTCCAGCCTTCACCATGACATGAGACATTTCCATGCTGGTTCATTAATTCTGTGAGATGTTATAGCAAATTGCAAAACCCTGGGATGGGAGGGATAATACTGAGGGGAAGAGTGGTCCTTGTGATCAAATACAATGGAGTGATATAGCATTTTTGAACAAGTGGACAGTTGGGACATTTGAGTCCATAGTGACTCATAGTGACTCTATATGGACAGGGTAGAACTGCCCCTGTGAGTTTCCAAGACTGTAACTCTTTACCAAAAGCCCCGTCTTTCTCCCTCAGAGTGGCTGGTTAGCAGTCAGCAGCCTAATTCATAACTGCTAGGTCACCAGGGCTCCTTTACCAGTCCTCCTAAAAGGAATGATTTTTGCATGACCTAGTCCAATAATTAGCAGAGGTCTTGAACAGGCACTTAACCAAGCAGGACATTCAAGGGAGCAACAAGCACATGAAAAGATGCTGAACATCATGAACCACTACCCACACACTGCCTTTGAGTCTATTCCAACTCATAGCAACCTTACAGGATAGAGGAGAAATAGTCCATGGGGTTTCCAAGGGTATAAATCTTTACTGAAGCAGACTGCTTCATCTTTCTCCTGCAGAGCAGCAGGTGGGCTTCAATCACCAGTGTTTCAATTAGCAATCTGTGTCATCTCACCTGAAATGAGCAAATCTCAAGAAACCAGCCGTTATTCGCGTGTTTTTAATATGGGCTGATCAAAACCAAGCAAATATGCAAGCACACAAACTTAGGGTGATGCAAACTATTTCTGTGAGCTCAATCAAGTCCACTGACTGGAGACTCTGCTCAGTCATATTCATTTGATAACTGATCATTCACTGCCTTACGGTAGCATTTAAACCAGGGGTTTATAATGTTCTTTAGACCTTTTTATATTATTGTGTAATTTTCTGTGCTCTAGTTCTGTCTCCAATTATATCTTGTTAAGCTACTTGAATAAGATATTTGAGAGCACAGTGGTATCTTGCTCAGGAAATGGACCCAACTTGTAAACTCGCTCTTAGTCTATCCTTTAGTAAACGGCTTCTTCCCTCCTAAAGAACTTGTTGACTTCTTCCTGCCAGGAACCAGGAACACAACAGCTGCCTGCCTCGGGAGGCTGAAAATAAACAGGTTCAGAAGCCCTAAGGACAGCAAATGGGCGTTGGAGGTGGAGAAACGGCCCAAAATAAATACAGCTGTTGAGGCCGAAAATTCTACTTCCTTTGGCTCTCTTAAGGTCTCTCCCAGGAGGAGGGAGAGCTGCTGATCCAGGGTTTCCCCACACCCTGACCGTGGAGACCCCACTCCGGGGCTGCATCCAATATGCACATTAGTCATTCAGGAGAGACTTGATGATCAGCAAATTGACTAAGCATTTCAAATAACAGAGGACATTTTTAACAAAACAAATAGGATGAGCGAAAAGTTCTGTACTGGTATACCTGGTTTGAAATATAGTTCACAGGGAACTTCTTCATAACTAGCTCTTGTTTGTCATGCAGATAGAATAAAAAGACCCTAACTGGGGTTCTGATCTTATTTTGCTATCTAGCTCTCTCAGCTTGGTAGATCATTGCAATATTCCGGGCTCTGGTTTCCTCAACGATCAAAAGACACACTGGGCGGGATGCAAAAGGGATGAGAATGAGGAAACAGAAAGTCTACATTCACACCTTGACCTTTGTTGGCCAAGACCATCATTTCTGGATCTCCAACCCCATCTCTGCCAGGCAAGACACAGTGCCCAACATGGCAACTCGGGATTAGAGCAGAACTTGCGTGAAAGTGCTTTGTAGGTTGATGTACACACATAGAATTGGCATGGGCAGACTGAACTTTAAATCCTACCTCCACTAATTTCTATCTCTTTACAGGCAAGGTCCTTAAATTCTCTAAGCTTCATGTTCCTAATTCACAAAACAGAATAGCAATGACCATATTAAAGGCTTATTCTGATGGGTAAATTCAAAAGTGAAAAAAAAACATATGGAAAATGCTAGAATGGGACCTGATACCTAGTATCAGAAATTATAATTATTATTACTAGTGAGAGACAAGGAATACTTATTTTACATGATCTCCATTTCAAACTTGGATGATTCTGATTGGCTGAATCCCAAACCAAACATGTTTTTAAACTTTGATTTGAATCATAGTTGGTTTTCTCCCTTTATTAGGGCGGGGGGGGGGGGGGGGGGGGGCGATAAGACAAAAGAACAAATATAGTGTGACCTCACTTATAGTAAATATGCATAATAGGAAAATCCTTCAAATTAAAAGGCCAGTGGTACCAGAAGTTGTAGGGGAGACAGGAGAAGAGAATTAGATAAACAACAGCAAAAACAAACAAAACCCAAAACACGCTGCTTTCCTGGAATTTACCTTCTAGCATCAACACTAGATAATAAAGAAATGATTTAATTAAATGTGAAAGGCCATGGAGACAAAAAATAATGCAATAAAGAAGTAGTACCTACAGAAGGGAGAGTTTGCAGTTTTTAATACAGGGACCTGTGAACATAATATTTGAACAAAGACTTAGGGGAAATGAAAAAAGCATGCAGGTGGAGAGCAAGGGAGAAAACCGTTACAAAGAGAGCTACTAAGCTGGAAGGGAAGGTGGCAGTGTGAAAAAAAAGAAAAGAAAACGAGTGAATCTCAAAAAGAACGGCTCTTCAGTGGATACTTATATTTCAATAATGTATCTGAATCATAGTCCCAATGAACAATGAATGAGTGTGGGAGTAGTAGGTGTGGGGCGCGACTGAACCAGAACCTGTCCAATCCCATATTTGGGCCATGACTTCCATGCCCTCTAGCACACAAAATAGGTATTTCTGGATTTGTTGCAATAACGACTCTCTTTTTTTTCTGTGTGTCTAAAATTAACATGCAATAAACTTCCAAAACAAAGAATCCCTGAGCAGCTTTGGAGCTTGCACCTCCTCACACGAAGAACCAGCTTTCCTCTCGCTGACACCACGAGCCCTTCAAGGCCTGTGTGTCGGCGTCGGCGTCTCCAAGGGAAGGTCCTCAAGGTTTCAAGGCATCTTTTTTTTTTTTAATCATTTTATTGGGGCGCATGCAATTCATCACAATACATAGATAAGTTGTGGGAAGTACACCTATACATTTGTTGTCCTCGTCATTCCCAAAATTCGCTTTCCTCTTGGGTTCCCGGAATCAGCTCATTTTCCTTTTTTTCCCCACCCCCTCCCCATGCACCCTTAATAATTTATAAATTATTATTATATCTTATCTTACACTGCCCAGCGTCTCCCTTCACCCACCCCTCTGCTGCCCATCCCCCAGAGAGGAGGTTATATGTAGATCCTTGTGATCGATTCCCCCTTTCTACCCCGCCCTTCCCTCCTGGTATCGCCACTGTCACCCCTGGTCCTGAGGGGTTCATCTGTCCTTGATTCCCTGCATTTCCAGTTCCCATCTGTACTGCTGTGCATCATCTGGTCTAACCAGGTCTGCAAGGCAGAATTGGGGTCATGGTAGTTGGGGGGAGGAAGCGTTTAAGAACTAGAGGAAGGTTGTGGGTTTCATTATTGCTATACTGAACCCTGAGTGATTCATCTCCTCCCTACTACCCCTCTGCAGGGTATGTCCAGTTGTCTACAGATGGGCATTGGATCCCCATCACGCGCCACCCTCATTGACGATGATATGATTTTTCCCCTCCGCCTTTGGTGCTTGAAGCCTGGTCCCTTCGGCCCTTCATGATCACACATGTTGGTGTGCTGCTTTCATGTGGGCTTTGTTGCTTCTGGGCTAGATGGCTGCTTGTTTACTTTCAAGCCTTTAAGTCCCCAGATGCTATAGGTCTCGATAGCCGGGCACCATCAGCCTTCTTCACCACACTTACTTATGCACACATTCGTCTTCAGCGTTTATGTGGGGAAGGTGGTCACACAATGATGGTTTTTGTTCTTTGGTGTCTGCTGCCTGATCCCTTCAACACCTCGTGTTCACACAGGCTCGGTGCTTCTTCCCTGTGGGCTTTTTTGTTTCCAAGCTAGATGGCCGCTTGTTTGCCTACAAACCTTTAAGACCCCAGACGCTATATCTTTTGATAGCCGGGCACCATCAGCTTCTTCACCACATTTGCTTATGCACACGTAAACGAATCAGGATGGCAGTCTAAGTTGAGAATGAAATTAGTTGTTTTTGGAAGTCCATAAGAAAGCCAAACATCCTGACCCAAACTTAGCCTATCCTACACAGCTCTGCTGTTTTAAAGTTTAAAAAAGAGAAAGAAACATGAAAATGTTCTTCAGCCAGAAAAGATCATATTCCCCTTCCCAGAGAGGAACCTATGGAAACACTTTGGTCTGTAGTAATCCGGGAAACAAAACCCAAAATCCCAGACAGATACTGTTCTCAGCGCAACAATCCAGACTTCTGTAAAAACCAGACCACAGGAGTGAACTCTGTCTAAATGGCTCTCCATACCTCGCCACTGTCACATGGTACACATGGAACCAAACTGCAGGCAGATGGCAAGAAATAGGTTGAAATTCACATCAGAAGACAATTGAGTTAATCTTTCATTAATGCATTGATGTATCCATCCTACATACAACACTCACATGCCTGATAGATGCAAAGCACTGTGCCAGTGATGGGGTGACAGTCCCAGAGAAGGCAAAGCCTTTTCCCTCAGCAGTGTCCTGAAATACAGATCCTCATGCAAATCACTTGAAGGATTCTGTACTATCAGCAAGGTGAAAATTGCTTATTCATGGGAGAACGTAAAAATATGGAATGATGATATAACAAAAACACTCAAACTTGAGCATGACTGCAGCTATGAAAAATACACATTTGTTCCTAAATAAGGCCTCAGAAGAAATATAACGTATTTGTAGTTACATACGGGTGGTGACATTTTGCATGACTTTTTGCCTCAACTTTTTTATAGTGCTTTTACATAAGTTAGCCAAGTAAGACATTGTCCTATCCTGTTGTTTTTAAGATGAAGAAAATGTTTCTTTTCTTTATAAATATTGCCTTCAGTGTCATATCATTGAATACAAGGTTTGCCGCTTTTTGCTAGTCTTTCCGATTTTGCCCCTTTCTCCCTGCCCTTTGACTCTAGTTAACGCAACTCCTCATCTGAACGAACTCCTGCAATAGCCATTCGTGATCCTCTGTCCCTATTTCTAGACTTCCCTGTTGCTTTTTCCATTCAATTGTTTCCTCAATTGCAATTGTTTCCTCAAATGTTAGTCCTGGTGATGAAACATCCTTTCCAGAGCACACCAGACATGCGCATTCACATCATGTCTGTGCCTCAGACTGTCCCCCCGTGACAGATGCATGTACAAGGCAGAAGCAAACTGCTTTTTCTCCCCTATTTCACACTCTTTGATCATAACTCATTCCTAAATCTTTCTGTGTACACCTAGGAGAAAGGAGAGTGTACCAGTTACAATTTCAGGTTCTGCCCATGAAGAGCTAAGAGATTTCTGAATAATTAGAATAAGAGGGCTCCCCATACAAAATGTAAGACAAATGAAAAGTCAAAATAATAAACACTGAGGTCATTCTTAAAGCAACCAAAATTCCAGACAAAGTATTAAAAACAATTACCTGAAAGAACTTGAAAAAGCAACCAAAAGAGGTCAAAATTGAGAAGAGTCTACACTTAGGTGGAAAGAAATCACTAGTCAGTTTTCCACTTTTGATGGATTTTTGTCTAAAGATGGGCATTAGTTGGCTAAAATCGAAATCAGAGTCTGCAATCTTAGTAGCTGGAAGGGACAAAGGATAGAATCTGGAGACATGCAGCAGCTGGAAAATGAGGGAGAAATTTCAGGGGAGAGCCTGAAGGGAGATCCCCAAATTCTGCATATAAACTCTGCCCCAAACTCTGACTAACCTCTGGACTGACCTTCGGTGGAACGGACTCTACACAGCCTTGTTGCTGTTAGGCGACATGAAGTCAGCTCCAACTCACAGCGACCCTTCCTGCAGTAGAACAAACCTCTGCCATCCACACGGGTGTTACTACGTTGGAGCCACTGCTGCAGACACTGTGTCAGTCCAGCTCATTGCAACTTCCCCTTTTCATACTATGTTCTCTTAAACCAGCATTCCATGATGCTCACCTTCCCGACACAATCACTGAAGACAAAGTGGGTGCAAAAGCAAATGTGGTGAAGAAAGCTGATGGTGCCCGGCTATCAAAAGATATAGCATCTGGGGTCTTAAAGGCTTGAAGGTAAACAAGTGGCCATCTAGCTC
>NW_022103968.1:48747213-48760193 GCF_000313985.2 Echinops telfairi | reverse complement strand
GAGCAGGCAGGGAGGGGGAAAAATGAGGAGATGATGCCTGGGGCTTACGTGGAGAGCAAATGTTTTGAGAATGATGAGGGTAACGAATGTACAAATGTGCTTTATACAATTGATGTATGTATGGATTGTGATAAGAGTTGTAAGAGCCCACAATAAAATGATTTTAAAAAAAGAAAGAAGGAAAGTTCCTCTTTTTTACTGACCCGATACTTGACCAAGAATGATAAACTTTTCCAGGGGCTAGTCCCTTAAGATAACATGTCCAAAAGATGTAATGTGTCCTCATTTGTAAGAGGCCCTCTGGATGTACTTCCTCCAAGGCAGATTTGTTTGTTCTCCCGGCTGTCCATGGTATGTACGTACACTCAGTATTCTTCGCCACAGCTGCAAAGAGTTGGCTAAATGAGTTGAACAGAGGTTTCATCTGCAAGGTAGGCAGAGTGAGGAATTAAACCCAGCAAAGTTAATTGCCTCTAAAGCCACAAAATATCAGCAGTGTTTGGAGGAATATAACAGTTCAGAGACTCTACAAAACATCATTCCCAATATCCAGGATACTAAATTACTATTCATATGAAGAAATCACTCTGCACGCAAACAAAAAGCAAGATGTGCTCACACTCCGTAGAAGAGGTCATCGGTGAAGACTGAGTCTAAGGTGAGCCAGATGTTCGAATTAACAGATAAGGATTTTATAATAATATCTTCAACGGCATCAGAGAAAATAAATTAATAAAGCATGAAATGTAGAAAATGCTTCAGCAAAGAAACAGAAACAAATTTTAATGGAAAGTCTAGGAATGGCAAATATCTGTAATTAAAATAAGCACATAGTCTCAGGAACAGATGGGATGATGAATAGAATAGAAACTCCGAAAGCAGACTGCAGACTCATGAAAGTATGAAAATTAACATAGATCTGAAGATCATTGAGTAAAGAATAACTCAGAACACAAGCTCACTGCCATCGAGCTGATGCCGCCTCGGAGCGACAGGGTGGCACTGCCCCTGTGAGGTTCCTGGGCTGTAACTCTTGACAGCATTTAGCCTGTCTTTCTTCTTTGGAGTGGTTCGTGGTTTCAAACTGCTGACTTTGCGATTAGCAGCCCAGTGCTTCAGCACTACATCACCAGACTAGACTGTTGTGGTTCCTTGAGGCTTCCTCAATGCCCCCTATCATGACCCCAGTTATGCCTTTCACCGGAGCATGCACATAGATACAGCGAAGAGATGAGAGCCCACGACACACGGAATCCAGAAACAGGAATGGGAGTAGTGATACCAGGAAGGCAGGGGAAAGGTGGGGCGAGAAGGGGAGGAAGGGGGAACCGATTGCGGTGATCAACACATAACCACACATACATACCCACTCACCCCCAGGGGAACAAACAACAGAAACCAAGGAGGAAGGGAGACAGAGGTCAGTGTAAGATATGAAAATAATAATTTATAATTTATCAAGGGGTCATGAGGAAGGGACACAAGGAACTGATACCAAGGGCTCAATAGAGTGTAAATGTCTAGAAAATGATGATGGCAACGTATGTACAAATATGCTTGATACAATTGATGCATGGATTGTTATAAGAGCTATAAGAGCCCCCAATAAAATGATCTTTACATTAAAAAAAAATCTACAATAGTCCCTGTCTATAAGGCGAAGGGGGGGGGGACCCCCCTCCCTCACACCACTCACAAAATCAATTTAACATAGATTAAGGCCTTAAATATGAAACATTTTAAATTTTAGAAAATAACATGGTAGGGCAGATGAGCCCTACAGGACCAGTGGTGTGAGTGGCAAAACAGGGTGGGTAAAGGGAGAATGGGTAGGAAAGAGGGAACCGATTACAAGGAACTATATATGACCTCCTCCCTGGGGGACAGACAACGGGAAAGTGGGTGAAGGGAGACGTTGGACAGGACAAGATATGACAAAATAGCAATTTATAAACTATCAAGGGCTCATGACGGAGGGGGGAGCGGGGAGGGAGGGGAAAAACGAGGACCTAATGTCGGGGGTTTAAGTGGAGAGAAAATGTTTTGAGAATGATGTACAAATGCGCTTTACACAATTGATGTTTGTATGGATTGCGATAACAGTTGTATGAGCCCCTAATAAAATGTTTTTTTTAAAAAAAGGAAATAACATGGTAGAAAAACTTCATGACAAGGTAAGGAAGTCTAAAGAAACAAAATGTACTCAACAAAAGGGTATATAGCGACTATTTTTACCATGTGTTAAATTTTTAAAGCAAGATGGAAAAAAGTGGCTATTTTTGTAAGAATCCAGAAAAAATAAGCATATATATCTTTATTGTTGGAAATAGTGAGAAATGATAACCAGAAACTGAATACAATGGCTTTCAGAAACAGTATAAATGGGGATCATGACTTTCTGGGTGATGTGTATGTCACTTGTAAACCAAGTCTTTGTTATGAATATCTAAGAAAGGTTTAGTCAAAATAAACTTTAAAAAGACTACAACTGAATACAAACAGAAAAAAATATTTCTACCTGTAACTCAAATTAATAGAATAATTAACCATACCGGAAAAATCATTAATCAAGTAACTTTGGTCTACAGTTCTCTGACTACACATCCTTAGTGTGATATTTATTCTAAAGATGAAGAATACATAATAAAGAAATGGTCTCTATTTAGTGATGTTTTTAATAAGATGACCTAGTTTAGTTCACTGAAAAGGGCTAGGTGTTACAATGTACCGGAAGTAACAAGCAAACCTGGAGTCTAGCTCCTGAATTCTTCTTCTTTTTTAATCATTTTATTGGGGCTCATACTGCTCCTGAATTCTAAATCTCATTCTCCTCCAAGAATCAAAGCTGTTGGTAGAAGTGACTGAAGCCAAGAATGGGAAGGAAGCCCTAACACATCACTTTGTGCCAGAAAGCGAGGCCCCGTGTAAAGACAGATAGGCTCATGTGCTGTCAGGAAGGGAGCTCTTTTTGAGATGAAGTATTATGTGGGATACTAATATGCAACACAGACAAAAACAGACCAGCAAACCAAGTGAAAGACCCACATTCCTGGGCCCTCACCCTCTTTCTTATCTCCCATTCCCACTGAGCATCAGCCCCTGAGACCTAAAGTCTGAGAAACACTGGACCATTGAAAAGAAACTAGATTTAAATGTCTGGGGACCTGAAGTCCAGCCCACACTCGGCCAAAACCTAGTCATATGCTCTTGAGTAAATATTTTAGTCTCTCTGGGATTGATTTATTTATGTACAAAGCAAGCCTACAGCTACTGATTTACCTATTTAGCAGTTGTCAGCATCAAAGACAATCATGTGAACGGTTAAAAAGGAAAGTTCGTTGCCAATGTAGTTCATGCCCCTCCATGGTACCTCGAGCCACATTCCTGTGCACCATTTGGCAACTGTCATTCTTTGCAGCTGCCAGACGGCCATGTGGCTGAAAGGCGTTTGTAACATCTCTCAGGGGAAGAGGAGGATTTTGGTCCAGCTTTGCACTCATCACAAGTGTGCGAATCTTGTCCGGTGCCAGGCTTCTGACAGTACACACACAAACACAGGCTTCGGTTCTCAAGGCGTTCATGATCTACGAACAGAGCATCAGCATAAATATGTGGTTGAGGACCGAATTGTGCCCCCCACGTAAGAGTTCTAAATCGTAACACCTATGCCAGGCACTAACTCCATCCAGGACTACTACTGTTCTGAGCTGGCACGAAGTGGGCTCTGAGGCCGAGCGACCTTATGCACAACACAAGGGTCCTGCTGGTCCAGCTCTTTCCTCACAACTGTCCCCGTGGGCCAGCCCGTTGTTGCAGCCGCTCTGTCTGTCCACCCATCTCTTTGAGGGCCTCCCTCCTTTTCATTACCCCTCTAGTTTATCAAGCACGATGTCCTTCTCCCGGGCCTGGTCTCTCCGGACAACACGTCCAAAATAAGTAAGACGAAGTCTCCCCGTCCCTGTCTCTGCTGAACACTCTGGCCGTACTTCTTCCGAGACAGATTTGTTTGTCTACTGAGCAGTCCATGGTCCTTCCAATAGTCTTCTGCTGCACCACAATTCAAATTCATTAATTCTTCTACTGTCTCCCTTTTTCATTGCCAAGTAGTAATTTAGTAAAAGAAGAAGAAAAAAAATTAGAATACTTACCATGTAGTTCTAGTTAGTTCATCTTACTAAGTAGGAAAGTCAAACCAATAAAGGTAATATAGGATAACATTTTATGACATCATGATGAGGGATAGTCTCAAATACAGGAAAGATTAATCATACAAGAAAAACAATAAATCTCACCTAATTGAGCACTTCTGCTTATAAAAATTCTTCATTAAAGGAATCAATAGCAATTTAGATGCCCTTAGCATTTAGATTCCATCACTCATCTGTCAGTTTGTCTGATGTGTGGCTGCTTGTTGCTGTCATGCTGGAAGCTGTGCCACCAGTATTTCAAATACCATAAGGGTCACCATGATGAACAGGTTTCAGCAAACCTTCCCGAGTGAGATAAACTAGGAAGAGGGATCAGAAATCCACTTCTAAAAAGTTGGCCAGTAAAACCCTTATGAAGGTTAGCAGAATGTTCGTCTGATATATTGTAGGAAGATAGTTAGAAGGCACTCAAAATGTAAAGAGAATATACAAATTATGGCACAATATGATGAATATCACACACATATAAAATTTGCTTGAGATAATTCAAAAACTGCTACAGAAGGCCGTGGGCAGGGAACTGCCAGAAATTCACACCTGATTCAGAAGAGGATGTGGAAAGGGGCTGTCACTGCTGATGTCAGCTGGACCTTGGCTGAAAGCAGAGAATACCATAAAGATGTTTATATGTGTTTTATTCGCTATAAAAAGGCATTCATTCTACTGTGGTCATCAGAACAAACTTTGGACAGCATTGAGAAGAATAGAAATGCCAAAACACCTAATGTGTTGATGTGGAACTTGTCCATTAGCCACGAGGCAGTTGTTTGAACAAAGCAAAGGGATACTACATGCTTTAAATCAGGAAAGATGTGTGCTAGAGTTATATTCTTTCATCATTCTTATTTGATCTATATGCTGAGCAAATAACAGGGGAAGCTGGGCTGTGTGGAGCAGATTGACAGGAAACAAGTAACAACCTGTGATAAACAGATGATACAACCTTGCTTGCTGAAAGACTTGAAGCTCTTAACAATGAAAACCAAAGATTCATGAAGACTAATGAAGATTAAAGCCTGCGGTATGGATTGTGACTCAACATAAAAACACATATCTTAATGGCAGGACCAAGAAGCAAAGCATGAAGTGGTGTTAACAACCCCAGGAACAAGGGAACAAGCAATCCAAATCTGTGGTGAGGAGGGTGTAAGAGGCCTGGTAGGGCGTGATCAAGGGTAATGTAACTGAGAGGAATTACTGTAACCCAAATGAAGGCTGAGCATGATAGTGGGACAAAAGGAAAGTCAAAGGAAATAGAGGAAAGAGCTAGAAGGCAAAGGGCATTTATAGAGGTCTAAATAAAGGCATGTGCATATGTAAACATATTTACATATGAGGATGGGGAAATAGATTTATGTGTATATATTTATAGATTAGTATTAAGGTAGCAGTTGGACATTGGGCCTCCACTCAAATACTCCCTCAATGCAAGAATACTTTGTTCTATTAAACTGGCATTCCATGATGCTCACCTTCCCGACACAATCGCTGCAACAAAGCGGGTGCATAAACAAATGTGTTGAAGAAAGCTGATGGAGTCTGACTATCAAAAGATATAGCATCTAGGGTCTTAAAGACTTGAAGATAAACAAGCAGCCATCTAGCTGAGAAGCAACAAAGCCCACATGGAAGAAGCACACCAGCCTGTGTGATAACGAGGTGTCAAAGGGATGGATCAGTTATCAGGTATCAAGAACAAAAAATCATATCATTGTAAATGAGGGGGAGTATACAGTGGGGACTCAAAGACCATCTGTAGGCAACTGAACATTCCCTTAAGGAAGGGTCGAGGGGAGGAGAAGAGCCAGTCAGGGTGCAGTGTAGCAACTATGAAACATACAACTTTCTTCTAGTTCCTAAATGCTTCCTTCCCTCCCCTGATCCCCCCCCCCTCCACCCTGCCACTATCATGATCTCAATTCTACCCTACAAATCTGGCTAGACCAGAGGATGTACACTGGTACAGGTAGGAACTGGAAACACAGGGAATCCAGGCCGGATGATCCCTTCAGGATCAGTGATGAGAGTGAAGATACCGGGAGGGTGGGAAGGAGGGTGAGGTAGAAAGGGGAAACTGATCACAAGGATCTACATATAACCTCCTCCCTGGGGGACGGACAACAGAAAAGTGGGTGATATGAAACGTCGAACAATGTAAGATATGACAAAATAATAATTTATAAATTATCAAGGGTTTATTAGGGAGGGGCAACGGAGAGGGAAGGGGAGAAATGAGGAGCTGATGCCAGGGGCTTACATGGAGAGCAAATGTTTTGAGAATGATGAGGGTAACGAATGAACAAATGTGCATTACACAATTGATGTGTGTATGGATTGTGATAAGAGTTGTATGAGTCCCCAATAAAATGACTTTTAAACAAAGAAGCAGCAGCCTGATAAGCATATATGAAGGTGAAGTCACTTAAGGCTTCTTTTACTTCGATCAGCAATCAGTGCTCATGGAGGAAGCAATCAAGGAATCGTAGGATGGCCATGAAGAAGCACGGATCAAAGGGCGACTCCGCTTTGGAGGAGGCAGGAAGCAGGCTCTGCTCTGACCTTTGAAGCACGAAGCTGGAAAGCCAGACCTGGAGGAGAAAGCCCTCCACAGGACCCGGAGCTGACACCCAGAATCTGGACTGGAAACACGAAATGGGCTGCAGGCTTAATCAGGATCCACTGGTGTGTAAATCACAATAACTATTGGTGAGTTTGTCTGAATGATTTTACAGTGACTCCTTCAGTCTTTCATACTGGGAGTAAATTAGGGTGTGACCTCTCGGAGTGCATTATCTCAAAAGTAACATTGCCTAAGTTTTTATAATAAAATCTATTTCATGTGTTTTGACTTGTGAAAATAATACAGACTACATTTTAAAAGAAAAGAAATCAACATACTGCATTGGGCAAATTTGCAGCAAACGACCTCTGTTAAAGAGTTAAAAAAAAGTGTTGTCAATTTTTTTTTAAGTTTCAGTTTATTTAATTTTAATTTTTTATTTTTAATTTAATCATTTTATTTGGGGCTCGTACAACTCTTATCACAATCCATACATTCATCCATTGTGTCAAGCACATTTGTACATTTGTTGCCATCATCATTCTCAAAATATTTGCTTACTACTTGAACCCTTGGTATCAGCTCCTCATTTTCCCCCTCCCTTCCTGCTTCCCCCTCCCTCATGAATCCTTAATAAATTAGACATTATTATTATTTTATCATATCTTACACTGTCCGACGTCTTCCCTCACCCACTTTTCTGTTGTCCATCCCCCAGGGAGGAGGTTATATGTAGATCCTTGTAATCGGTTCCCCATTTGCACCCCACTCTCCCTCCACCCTCCCAGCAGTGTTGTCATTTTTGAGGACGTGGTGCACCTGACTGAAATCATAGTATTTTCAATTATGCATAAAATAATAAACAATGAATAAATATTAATGCCTCTGGATTGTGTTGTTAGTGAAGAATATGAAATATGCTGGACTGCCTCCGTACCTGTTGGGTGAATGTTAGACTGCTAACTTCAAGGTGGGCAGTTCAAACCCAACAATTGTTCCTTCAGAGAAAGTGGAGGCTATCTGTTACCATAAAGTTGGACAGCCTCAGAAACCCAACAGAGCGTCACTGAGTTAGACTTGACTCAATGGCAGTGGGTCTGGGGTTTTGAGCTGCCTGAATGTTGCTCAGAAATGAGGATGGTGAGATTTCATCTTGTGATCCAGACATAAAGATGGAGAATTTTAAAATGAATTGATCATGTTGACACTATCTGATTTCACTGGTAAGTCTTACCATAATTAAAATGGAATAGCCAGACATTCTGTGCTATTAACTTGATGAAGTGGATTTTTACATAATTTCTTCTATACACTAGCAAATAACAATTGGAAGTTAAAAAGCAATATCATTTATAATACCATAAAAAACATGAGATACTTAGGATTAATTCTAGCAAAACATGTGAAAAGCTAAACACTTAAAATGTTAAATATTGCTGATAAAAACTAAAGAAAAACAACAACAAAATAACTCATGGATCAGAAGACCAAATAAGATGTCAGTTCTCCAGTAAGCAAGCAGCCATATAGCTCAGAAGCAACAAAGCCCACATGGAAGAAGCTCACCAGCCTGTGTGATCACGAGGTGCCAAAGGGATCAGTTATCAGGCATCAAAGAACAGAAAATCATATCATTGTGTGCTCACTTCCATGATATGATTGCTGAAGACAAATAGGTGCATAAGCAAATGTGGCGATGAAAGCTGATGGTGCCTGGCTATCAAAAGGTATAGCATCTGGGGTCTTCAAGGCTTGAAGGTAAACAAATGGCCATCTAGCTCAGAAGCAACAAAGTCCACATGGAAGAAGCACATCAGCCTGTGTGATCACGAGGTATCGAAGGGATCAGGTATCAGACATCATAAGAACAAAAAAATCTTACCATAGTGAATGAGGGGGGGAGTGTGGAGTGGAGATCCAAAGCCCATTTTAAGGCCACTGGAGATCCCCTTGTTGAGGGGTCTCAGGGAGGAGAAGAGCCAGTCAGGGTGCGATGTAGCAATGATGAAAAATACAACTTTCCTCTAGTTACTAAATTCTTCCTCCCCACCCCCACCCCCACTATCATGATCCGAATTCGACCTTGCAAGTCTGGCTAGACCAGAGGATGTACACCGGTACAAATAGGAACTGGAAACACAGAGAATCCAGGGAGGTTGATCCCTTCAGGACCAGTGGTGTGAGTGGCGATACTGGGAGGGTGGGAAGGAGGGTGAGGTAGAAAGGGGAAACTGATCACAAGGATCTACATATAACCTCCTCCCTGGGGGAGGGACAACAGAAAAGTGGGTGAAGGAAGAAGTCGGACAGGGCAAGATATGTCAAAATAATAATTTGTAATTTATCGTGGGCTCATGGGGGAGGGGGGAGGGGAAAGATGAGGACCTAATGCCAGGGGTTTAAGTGGAGAGAAAATATTTTGAGAATGATGAGGGCAATGAATGTACAAATGTGTTTTACACAATTGATATATGTATGGATTGTGATGATAGTTTATGAGTCCCTAATAAAACTATTTAAAAAAAAAAAAAAGATGTCAATTCTCTCCAAACTAATCCAAATCCAACTCAAGGTCAATAAAAATTCCATCAAAATTCTTTCTAAAGGCTGATAAGTTGATTCTAAAAATCATACGGAAATAAAAATAAGCTAGAATAGGAAAAAAATATTGTTAAACTTATTTAATTTTTAAAATATTATAAAGCTACAGTATTAGAAAGTCCAGAAATAATGCCACTATATAAACTATATATGGATAGTTTAGGAAAGGGGTTCTTGACAGCAAATAGCATTGGAATAATTGGATATCCATATTCAATTTGAAAAATAAATTTCAATCCTTACCTTTCAACATAAATGAAAACTAACCCAAAATGAATCGCAGGCCAAATATAAAAGCTAAAACTATAAAACCTGTAGAAAAATAAAAGAAAAATATTGGGGCTGATGTGTTTCAATTTTTTTTTTCTTCAAATTTTTGCTGTACATATATGGTGAGGTGACATGTTTTATACAACTCCCCTGGTAGATTTGAAGCCATTCTCTATAACCAAAGAAAATTTTTTTTTAATTCTGCAGCAAACCACATAAATAATCATACCAAAAAAAATTTTTTTTAAGTGCTGTTAGGGAAACCCTACAAGCAAGATACAGTGGAACTGACCCACAGACCTTTCAAAGCTTTAAATCTTTACAAAAGAAAACTCTATCTGAAATGCTCACCTTTTGGTTACCTGATAAATGCTTAACTACTGCACCACCAGGGGTGCTTGAATAATCATATTGCATAGCTAAATAACAACGGTTACCAAGATGATTTGACACAGTATAGGACACCGTAGAACTGCCCCTGGGAGTTCCTGCGACTAAATCTTTATCGGAGTAGACAGCCTCATCTTTCTCCTTTGAGTAGCCCCTCAACGAGTGCGAACTGCTGATCTTGTGATGAGCAGCTGAAGGCACAATCCACCCACCAGCCCAAACCAAACTCCCTGCCACTGAGTCGATGCTGACTCCAACGACCGTAAAGGGCAGAGTAGAGCTACCAGAGCTCCTTAGAAGTAGCCACCATTGTGGAATGACACCAAAATCACCAAGCTACTCTTATTTTTTTAATTTTGTGTTTCCTTATCTATTTTTTGTTTGTTTTCAGAAGTTATTTTTAATTTTAAGGAACTATAGATCAGTATTAACTTTAAATAAGCCATGCTGAAAGGAAAAGCGTCATTATAGTATTCTACACAGCTCAGCTATGCACTGTATTTATATTATAATAATGTTATAAACAATGAATAGAATACCCCAAACTCAAAACAATGATATAACTGTTGGAAAGATTATATTAGTAGTATACATTACTAATAGAATTTTCATGTTTTAAAGATAGGGGTGGAATTACAGGAAATAAAGAAAGCTAAATCCCCATCTTTCAGATAGATAAGTTAAAGCAGAAACATCAAGAAACAGCTCTATAAGCATATTATGTAGCAATATGTTGGTAAACACCAAAATCACATACTAAGTAAAAGGATTATGTGCTAGTTAGGTTTTATGTCGACTTTGGTGGACCCTTCTTCTAGGATATGCCCTAAGCGAGTAGTCAACTCCATGATGAAATCTCCTGTGGAGCTGCCAAGTGTTTGTGGGGAGAGTAGACCGCCTAAATCTGGTCACAGCCTTGATAGGATTGATGGAGGCTTCATTATACATGACTCAGTGTAAATTCAGCATATGAACACTAGCTCACTTCAAGTGCTGAATTTGGATCCTGCATCGGTTTCCTCTACCTCCTTTTATATCCCAGGAGCCTCCAGTGGACTGTCAACCGCGGATTCATGCACGGCATCCGCCAGCAGGAATTCATTTTCCTGCTCCCTCATCATCAGCTCCTGCAGTTATAGGACTCGGGAGAAGCCCTCAGCTGATATCTGACCCAGGGACTTGAACCGAACTGAGCTTACCAGCTTCTACACCTGTGTGAGCCATTTCTTGACATAAATCTCTTTCTACATAAATATACATACAAGTGTCACTCCGGCTTTGCTTCTCTAGAGAAACCAGCTTAACTCTTAAGTTTAGGGAAATTGAGAATAGAGTATGAGAGAAAAGAGTCTATTATTTTTCATGAATATCAAGGAATGATTTGATTATTTAAGCTATATGCGTGTATAATTTTAAAAGAAATAAATTTAAGTGTTTTACATAATTAAGTATACAAAATGCATTGTAATACGTGTTGTTATTGTTGCAAAGTGCCGTCTAGTCAGTTCAAAAGGAAGAAAGCCCTCCTGGTGGAGTATTCAGAGAATGATTCCTGCTGTATGGGCTGAAATTGAGCCTCAAAAACTAAGTGGAACCGAAATCTTTCCTCATACTCAGCAAGCTTTTCTTGTCAGATTGTGATCTGATCTGAGAATCAGCGTATCTGAAATGAAAACTCAAACAAATGCTATTGTCAGTGGGCTTCATCCTAATGTCAAATCAGAGAAATTGGAACTGATTGTCATGTCACGTGCTAAAATAGGATATAATCTGGATTTAGTAGGAAATGGTACCGTGGTTGATTCACAAAATATCGAGATCTGGAACAGTGAGAAGAAACTTGATCTATGTATTTGCCTTTAATATCTTTTTTTGTTCAATTATCACAGCTTTTCAACCTAGTGCAGAGTTGTTGGGGAACATAAAAATAAGTGGTAGGAGGGTGTGGTAGGTAGAACAATGCATACACACACACCCTCCAAGGATGTTATATTCTAATTCCTAGAATCTGTAAACATGTTCTTTTGCAGAGCAAGGGGGAATTTCGGTAGCAGAGGGAATAAAGGTTCTTAATCAATTGACCCCACCACTTGTCTGTCAGTTTGTTGTACTGTGGTAGCTTGTGCATTGCTGGGATGCTGGAAGCTATATCACTGGTATTTCAAATGCCGGCAGGGTCACCCGAAGTGAACAGGTATCCATGAAGCTTTCAGACTAAGAACAGACAATGAAGAAAGAGTCGGGGCCCTCACTTTAGAGGAAGGAGCTCTGAACCCTTATTCATAACTGCAAGCCTCTGTCAGATGCTGAGAGTCTCCTGAGTGGAAACAGAACATTGTTGGAGACAGTTCCAGGAGCGGGGCCCCTCAGATCCAAGGGCTCTCAAGACGTGACTGAGGAGGATCTGATTTTCCGGAGTGGAGTTGACCATGGTGATGTGAATCAGGTAAAGCCTATGGAAGTGGAGGCTTTGAGACCTTCATTTGCTGATCAGGCCCAACTCAAGGTGAGGAATAACAGATGCAAAAATTTGCAGTGATCAGAACTTGGAATGTGCCCAATATGAACCTAGGAAAATCCAAAGTGGCCAAATATGAAATGGAATGAATAAAGGTCAATATCCTAGGCCAGGGATGCTCAATACATCAATCGCGATCTACTAGTCGATCGCAAATGTAGTGTGGGTAGATCGCGTGGCATTAAAAAATAGATGTAAGCCTATCATCAATCCTGTCACTTTTTTTTTTCCTGAATTGCATGCTTTAATGGGTAAGAAAATCCAAAGTAGTATTCTTCTAGTCCCATATAGCTCTACAGAGTGTAACAAGTTCCTTTAAGACTTCTTCTTTTTTTATGTTGTTGTTGTTGTTGTTGTTGTTGTTTTTTAAGTTATTTATTTATTTATTTTTATTTTTTTAACATTTTATTAGGGGCTCATACAACTGTTATCC
>NW_022103968.1:48731488-48745747 GCF_000313985.2 Echinops telfairi | reverse complement strand
TCAGTCCCGTTGTTTTCTCCTCCAGATTGTTCATCCAGCCTGTCAATCCTGTCACTTGATTGATATACAGCACAGCCAATCAGATGCAATCTTAGGTGTCAAACGCATGTGCAAACAACTGAGCTAAGTGCAGCAAAACTGACAAGATAACTTATCGCCATTTTTTAGACCTTGGTTTTTTTCTCTTAAACGTAAGAAAGGGTATTAAAATGAGTGGGGGAGCTGGACCAAGTAAGAAGACAAAAACATATCACTTTCATATGGAATGGGAGATTCTGACACTACGAGCCGACATTCAGCTGAAGTCCAGAGCGCATGAACAGTTCTGGAACTTACTTGCAGAAGGAAAGTACCCAAACATGAGAAAATGTGCTACCTCCTTGACTCCATTATTTGGCTTGACTTATTTATGTGAGTCAGCCTTTGCTCACATGAAGATCATTAAGTCCAAGTACCGTTCCACCACAACTGATGATCGTTTGGAAGTGTGCTTGAGGCTGGCTGTCAGCAGCTACTGTCTGGACTAGGCATTCCTGGCTCATTCCATTCAGGCAAGTCATCAGAGTAAACTCAGGTAATGACAAAAAATGTACCTAGCTAATTGTGTTGTGTTGTGCAATATGGACTCATGTGGTTATGCAAGGTACATAAACATACATTGTACATATAAAGAATTCTCAATGCATTTATGAATAAACATAATAAATAAATACAAATAAATATATTTTTCATTTTTGTAGTTGGTAGATCATTTTTACTTGATCATTTTATAAGTAACTCGCATGCTGAAAATGTGTGAGCACCCCTGTCCTAGACACTAGTAAACTGAAATAAACTGTATTGGCCATTTTGAATCAGAAAATCATATGATTTATTATGCTGGGCATCACACAATCAAGAGGAATGATGCAGCATTAATTGTCAAAAATCACATTCCAAAATCATTCGTGAAGTACAATGCTGTCTGAGATAGGATTATATCTATGTACCTTCAAGGAAATACAATCAATAGCACTATCAGTCAAATTTATGCACCAACCACAAAAGTTAGTGATGACGAAATTGAAGAATTTTACCAACAATTTCAATCTAAAATTGATAAAACCTACAATCAAGATGCATTGACAATTATTGGAGATTGGAATACAAATGTTAGAAACAAAGAGGAAGGAGCAGTAGTTGGAAATTATGGCCTTGGTGATAGAAATGAAGCTGGAGATGACATGATAGAATTTTACAAGACCAATGACTTGTTCATTGCAAATACCTTTTATTTAACAACACAAAAGGCAACTATACACATGGACTTCTACATATGGAATACACAGAAATCAATTGACTACATCTGTGGGAAGAGATGATGGAAAAGCTCAATATTAGCACCTAAAACCATGGTAGAGGCTGACTGTGAAACAGACCATCAATTGCCCATATTTAAGTTCACAATAAAGTTGAAGAGAACGAACACAGGTACAGAAGAGTCAAAATATGACTTTAGTCTATTCTACCTGAATTTCAAGAACATCTCAAGATCAGATTTGCTGCACTGACCACTAGCGACAGAAGACTTGATGAGTTATGGGATGACATCAAGAACATCATTCATGAAGAAAGCAAATGGTCATTTAAAAACAGGAAAGAAAGAAAGATGAAAGTGAATGTCTGCAATGTCAGAAGAGACTCTGAAACACGCTTTGAATCATAGAGCAACTAAAACAAGTGGAAGAAATGATGAGGTCCAAGAGCTGGACAGAAAATTTTAAAGGACAGCTCAAGAAGACAAAGCCCACTATCATAATAAAACGTGTAGAGACTTAGAACTAGAAAATCAAAAGGGAAGAACACACTCAGCATATCTGAAACTGAAAGAACTCAAGAAAAATTCAAGCCTCGAGATGCATTCTTGAGAGATTCTATGGGCAAAATATTGAGTGATACAGGAAACATCAAGAGAAGATGCAAAGAGTGCACACAGTCACTGTACCAAAAAGAATGAGCCAACAGGCTACCATTTCAGGAGGGAGCATATGAGCAAGATTGATGGTGCTGGAGGAAGAAGTTCAAGCTGCACTGAAAACATTAGTCAAAAACAAGGCTTCAGGAATTGATGGCATACAAATGGAAATGTTCCAACAAGCTGATGAAGCACTGGAAGCCCTCATTCAAATACGTCAGGAAATTTGGAAGACAGCTACTTGGCCAACTGACTGGAAGAGATTCATTTTAGTATACATTCCCAAGAAAAGTGTCTTAACAGAATGCTCAAATTATAAAACCATATTATTGAGATGACATGCAAGTAAAATTTTGCTAAAGATCATCCAACAATGATTGGCAGCAGTACATTGACAGGGAGCTACCAGAAGTTTAGGCTCGATTCAGAAGAGGACATGGAACAAGGGATATCATTCCTGATGTCAAATGGATCTTGACTCAAAACATAAAATATCAGGAAGTTGCTTACTAGTATTTCATTGACTATGCCAAGACATTTGACTATGTGGATCATAACAAACTATGGATAACCTTCAGAAGAATGGAAATTTCTGAACAATTCCTTGTGCTCATGCAGAATTGGAACATGGATCAAGAAGCAGTTATGTGCATGGAACAAGGGAATACTACATGCTTTAAAATCAGGAAAAATTTGTGACAGGGTTTTATCCTCTACCCCTTCTTCTTCCATCTGTATGCTGTGCAAATCATAATCATAATTATGAAGAGCATGACATCAGATGACAGGAAGGCTTATTAACAACCTGTGTTGCAGATGACACAACTTTGCCTTCTGAACGCAAAGAGGACTTGAAGCATTTGCCGATGTAGATAAAAGATTTCAGGCTTCTGTCTGGATTTAAACTCAATGTAAAGAAGATCAAAATCTTTACAACAGGATCAATAGGAAACATCATGATAAACAGAGCAAAGGTTGATGTTATGAAGGATTCTGAATTGCTGGAGTCTCCAATCAATGGTCATTGAAGCAGTAGTCAAGAGAGTAAAGACAAGTTGCATTAGGTAAATCTGTTGAACAAGAGACTTCTTTAGAGTATTGAAAAGCAAGGCTATTACTTTAAGGAGTCTGGTGTGCCTAATCCAAACCATGGTATTTTCCTCATATGCCTATGAAAGTTGGACATTGAATAAAGATTTTCCTCATATGCCTATGAAAGTTGGACACTGAATAAAGAAGATAGAATCAAATCAATGCATTTGAATTATGGGGCTGGCAAAGAATATTGAAAGTATCATGGACTGCTAACAGGACAAACAAATCTGTCTTGGAAGAAGTATAGCTAGAGTGCTCCTTAGAGGTAAGGATGGCAAGATATCATCTTACATACTTTGAACCTGTTGTCAGGAGAGACCAGTCCCTGGAGAAAGACGTCATTCTTAGTAAAGTACAGGAAGGTCTCAACAAAAAAAGGGAAGCCTTCAATGAGATGGATTGACGTCGTGGCTGTGGCGATGGGCTCAACGATAGGAACAATTGTGAGGATGGCACAGGACCATGCAGTGTTTCGTTCTGGTGTGCATGGTGTTGCTTATGGGTCCGAACTGACTCGATGGCACCTAACGACAACAATCAATTGACCTTGAGATGCAGAGATCGCTCGGGATTATCCAAGTGATCCATACGCAATAACAAATGTTCTTGTTAGTAAGAGGCGGGGCCATTGTGAACCAGAGAAGGACGTGTGCTCGTGGAAGCAGGATCAGACTAATGCAATGTGGAAAGACTCAGCCAGGCATTGGAGGGAATTGGAGCTAAGGAAGGCAGCTAAAAGTTGGAAAAAACAAGAAAATGGGTTCTCTCCGTTGTCTCCAAAGTGGAACATAGCATTGCTAATATCTTAATTCTAGTGAAATCAGAACTATTTCAGATTTCTAACCTCCAAACCTGTATGATAATAAAAATACTAAGACCTACATTTATGGTAGTTTGCTATTAGATAAATAAAAAACTAATATAGTGGGAAAGCATACAATTTGGGAAAAAACATCAGAAGTGGTAAAATAGGGCCAAGTGAGGCAGACCAATGAAAGAAGGCATCATGGTGAACTGGAAAACCCCCAGACCCCGCTGTTGTCCTGTCAATTTTGCTTCGTGGTAACCCAATAGAACAGAGAAGGACTCTTTCTTAGGGTTCCCCAGGTGATAAATCTTCATGAGAGCAGACAGCTTCTCCTCTTTCGCTCTCAGAGCAGCTAGTGGGTTTCAGCAGGCGGTCTTTAGCAATCCACAGAGCAGAAATGCTCAAGAGAGCTTCAAAAACGTTTGCGGGAGAATGGAATGAAAGATAAGTACATTTTTCCAGGAGCTTTTTGAAGTCCTGTGTACTAGAGACTAGAAGTAGAAAGGAAAGGGGTTGGGAAAATGTTGTATGACAAATGTATTTCACTGGTGCTAAGCACAACGGCAGGAGAGAGTAGCATCCCGTCCTAGAGGCTGGAAAGAGGACACCTGCACTTGCTGGGCAGCCCAAGGCGATCCCTTTATAGTTCCCATCAGGTACTCTCATTAGCCTACCTTGAGTTCACTAGCCTCTTCCCAGAATTAACTTGGACAAAATTCCTAAGGGGAACATGAGCTGCAACTCTGGGCCAGTTTTGAGGATTGATTCCAACCTAGTCTTACAATCTTTAAGCAATCACCATCCCACTCAAACCAAGACAAGTCTTACTTGTGTAAAAACCCTTTGCCAGGAATCTTTATTACTCCATTATATGATTGATTGCCTTAAACCACACTAGCAGGAGGATAAGGCATCATAAAAGTCCAGAGAAATCTGCTTACACAGGCTTTGGACCAGAGGAATACATGGAAATATTAATTTCTTAAGCTGAGCGCAGTTGCTGGATAAAATTCCTAAGGAACCTTGAACAACCTATTGAACCAAAACAACATCCTGTCCTGCAAATTCTTTCAATCGTGTTGTGAAATAAAACAGACATCGTGTTTTTACCCTCAGAACATAAAACATCGTGTTGAGCTTCCAATGCTGTGAAATAGAGATACTATTTCAGAAAGCAGGATAAGGAAGTCTCTGGTTCTGTTGAAAAAAATGATGGCCTCATGTTTATTTTTCTCAGGTTGAACCTATTGCCAGATAATTATGTCAAAATGAATCTCTTTCCCAATCCTCCAGAAAAGAATGCTCGGTATGTTTGATCGGTCTGTGTGCTATCAGGCGTTTTATGAGCTCCTTGCTTAATCTTCTGTTAATATGTCCTTTTCAAGGAAAAGAGAAAGACCATTACCAGAGGTGACGGCAGTGGGACCTGGATTGCTCAACCAGCAGTCACTTGTACTATGCCAAGGAAAGGAAGTCAACTCTATTCTGGTTTTTTGGCATGTAGCTTCTCTGATTCCCTAAGTTCCTCCACAAAGCTTCTCCGATTCTCTAGCTCCCATAGCACCATGCATTCCTGCTTCATAACCCTGCTACACTCGGCCAAGGTCTAAATGAATAATAGCCTATTGAACGTCTGTCTTCATTGTTATACGACACGGTAAGATCCATGTCAGTCTTATTCCAAGCCTTATTACGAAGTATCTTAAATTATACTCGAGATAGTAGGTTCTATTTAAATATGTTTTGAGTAAATGAGGGAATGAATGACTTAATGAACAAGCAATAGGAACGAATGGATAAACAAGGAAGGTCAGCAGCCTTCAGAAACTGGAATAGGCAAGTAAGGAGTTCTAGTGTTTAGAAGCTGCTTGCAAAGTGGCTCCAGCATCCACACAATTGCCAGAGACATGAAAATGTTCTGAGTACATTATACCTTAAGAGAGCATTGCTTTCTTTGGGTTTTTTATAAAAAATCATTTTATTGGGGGCTCTCACAGCTCTTAGAGCAATCCATACACCAATTGTATCAATCACATTTGTGCACATGTTGCCATCATCATTTTCAAAGCATTTTCTTCTTACTTGAGCCCTTGCTATCAGCTCCTCTTTTGTACTCTTCCTCCCCCACCCTTGTGACCCCCTGATAAACGATAACATTGTTATTTTCATGTCTTACACCATCTGCTGTCTCCCTTCACCCACGTTTCTGTTGCTCGTCCCTCTGGAGAGGGTAGGGTTAATACGTTGATCGTTGCTATTGGCTCCCCTTTTCTCCTCCTTCTTTCCCCACCTTCCCCTACCCTCGTGGCATGACTACTCCCATGACTGTTCTGAGGGTTTATCTGTCCTGGATTCTGTGTCATGAGCTCTTATCTGTACCAATGACATGCTCGGGTCTACCCAGATTTGTAAGGTAGAACTGGGTCATGATAGTGGGGGGGGGGAGGGGGGGGCATTTAAGAACAAGAGGAATGTTCTATATTTTGTTGGTGCTATACTGCCCCCTAGCTGAACTGTTCTTTCCTTGTTACTCATCTATGAGGGGATGTCCAATTGTCTACAGATGGGCTTTGGGTCTCCACTCAGACCCCCCTCATTTGCATGATATGATTGTTTGTTTTGGATCTTCTGATGGCTGATACCTGATCCCGTCAACACCTTGTCATCACACAGGCTGGTGTGCTTCTTCCATGTGGGCTTTGTTGCTTCCTAGCTAGATGGCTGCTTGTTTAACTTCAAGCCTTTAAGACCCCAGACACTATATCTTCTAATAGCCAGGCATCATCAGCTTTCTTCACATTTGCTCAGGCACCCATTTTGTCTCCAGCAATCATGTTGGGAAGGTGAGCATCACAGAATGCCAGGTTAATAGAACAAAGAGTTCTCGTATTGATAGAGGAGTTGAGTAGAGGACCAATGTCTGCTACTTTAATACTTAACATATAAATATATGTACATAGATCTATATCCCTATCATTATATATTATATATTTACATATATACATGCCCATATTTATACCTTATAGATGTATTTTGACTCCTAATTCTTTCCTCTATTTCCTTTTACTTGTTCTGCTACACTATGAAAACTCTCTCTCTTATCTGGCCATCTCTTTAATATAGTCTAAATGTAGTGTACATTTAGTATTTTTCTGTCTAAATTTTAGTCATGTCATATCTTTTCAAATTATGCTACTCATGTTTTTGCCTAGATGCTCTTAGGCTCCCTCTCAGCATGCTCTAGTTTAGGGATGATTCAAGTACACTACCTGTCCTGGCTTCAGATTTCAGCATTAAAGCATAGCATTGACCCACATGGGTTTCTGAACGGCTACAGTGCGGATTCTGTTTTCTGTTATTAGAGAACTGAATTCGATAAAGAATCTGCAGGCATTATCTATGAGAGAGCTATGAAATAGCCAAACTTGACCTTGAGGTTCTATTCCCCCACCCTTTGGGGTTCTTCTTCTAGTGAATTAATCAGGAAGTAGGCAATACTTCAAGCAAATTTCTTGTTAATTTATGAGCTCAGAGTTCAAGAAATAAGACTTCCAGGAGCATTAGGATGTATGATCACATCAGAAGTGGATTTAGGCAGAATTTCATATCTACTCAAAGCGGTTATCCATCTTTTGCCACATTTCAACTCTCTGTCTCCAGAATGCAAAACTGTGTCTCTTTGGTAAGTCGTAGTGGTTGTGAGTTGGGCTGCCAACTGCAAGGTCAGTGGTCTGAAACCACCAGTCACTCCACTGGGAAAAGATGGGACTTTCTACTCCCATAAAGAGTTACAGTCTTGGAAATTCACAGGGCCAATTCTACCAGTCCTCTAGAGTCACTGTGGGTTGGCTGGCATCAACTGGATGGCAGTGAATGAGTTGACCTTGCTTCTTATTGCAAAAAAGTTTTGCCACTGAGCGATTGAGGGACAGTTGGTTGCGCATATTATACATTTTTAAAATTGTACATTCACGTAAAGCACAGTATAATTTTCCAAAAAAAGTTACGTATCTGGAGCCATTAACGGTACTAATGGGTGACAGTTTACAATGTTGTGGCTACCTGCTTACCTCTGGATTCTGTTAACTTAATCAAAACAATGAATTAAATTTTTGACAATTGGAAGATAAGAGGTTTAAGAAAAAAAAACTTATTTTAGTGTAAGAGAAATGAAAGAAGAAAGGACCAGAACTCTTAAGTGCTTGGGAGAGGGAGAAAGAAGTTTGTGGAGGTGAACTTTATTTGAATGACCTTCCCGTTGGTCTTGGTTGTCCAACTTGTGTGTATTGGAATGTGACACATGCTGCAGACAGGACCGCGTGGTCCCATGTTCAAATGGGCTCTTTCCCTTTCGTTTGCTGCTTCTTTTCCTTTGCCCCCATACATCAGGAATATAATTTGGCAGTTCAATGAAAGCGAGCTCATCAGAATTTTCTCAGCTAATTTAACTTTGATTCTTACACAGCACTCAGAAAAAGCAGATAAACTGAATACTCCTACAGTAAGTTTTACTAAAACACACATACGCACCTCCATTCCTGGATGAATACTTTTGCGCTCAACAACCACCATGTAACCTACAGACATGAACACTTAACCAAAGTTCAGTGGAATGGCCCTGAGGTTCTTTAAGAATCACCCTTTTGTACATATTCACGGAAGAAAGACAACTTGTACATTAAAAAACAAAACAAAGCCTTTGGCATAAGGCTCAACCCCTCTGGCACTGGATACTGCAGCTCAAGGCTGTTAGCTGCATACCCATTAAGCCACTGAGAAGATACAGTTTGCAATTCAGTAAGGGTTCAGTCACCTGTAGCCTAATGCCCCAATATAAAGCAAAATCTTACCTTGACAGGAATCATCTTTCCTCTGTTTCATTTTTCTTTTTTAAAAGATGGGCAGCAACATATGTACAAATGTGCTTGAAACAATGGATGGATGGATGGATGGATGGATGGATGGATGGATGGATGGATGGGTGGATGGATGGATGAATGAATGGATGGTGATAAGAGCTGTACGAGCCCCTAATAAAATGATTTTGATATGAAAATAATAATAATTTATTATTTATCAAGGGGTCATGAGGGTAGGGGGTGGAGGATAAATGAGGAACCCATACCAGGGGCTCAAATAGAATGCAAATGTTTAGAAAGTAATGATGGCAACATATGTACCAATATGCTTGATACAATTGATGTGTCGATTGGTATAAGAGCTGTTAAGAGCCCCAAATAAAATGATCTTTTAAAGAAAAAGAGAGGGCAGCATCTTAAAGGAGCACATTGAGACCTCTCTATACCCAGAGAAAACTCTTAAGGGACCGAAATGTAAAACCACTAGACTTTTCCCTTCCCCGCTGGGAAGCGGCTCCCACGATGACTGATTGTTACCAAGCGTTGAGAACTCTTCCTCAGGTAGGCTTCCCTTCCTGCAACAGGTCAAAGGAGCAAGCCCACACACTTCGCGACATGTCGAGGCATTGCGTACAGCCAATCTTTGCCTTCTTTAATTTCTGTTTAGAAGAGAGCTCTGACATCTAACTTCTGTTAATAGCTATCATCCCAGGCCACACAATTGGCAAAGCCCTGAGCCACAAGACCTCCCAAAACCTTGGAGATGCCTGGGAATCTGAAACAGGTACCACTGCTTATTTTAGCAGGAGAAGCCTTTGATTTTCCTTTGCCACTGTGACTTAAACCGTTCTTGAGGCATGGTTTTCAAGTCTCTCACTTGGTCTTTTTTTCCCCACAGACATAATTATCCTGAGTCTTTCCCTCCTCTTCTCTGGTATTGGCTCTTGACATCTTGCTAGAATGGATATCAACACCACGGTTTATGTTTATGTCTCCCCCCCACCCCCCAAGCCCCACTTCAAAGACAGGCTCGCTGCTGTGGTGAGTGGAGCGCTGAGAAGCAGAGCCAAGGCAATGGAGACATCTGTGTCATCTCCTGTCTCCCTGAGTCTGACCAAAATGACAGTCTCACTAACGTGTCACTAGACCACAGCAGAAAGGACGGGGATGACTGCTCCCATGTGACTCTAACCACTATAAGAAAAGTCCCTTTTCCAGTGGGACAGCGGGAAGATGTGAATACAGAAATCCCAATGCAGCTTCCATCCCCATCTGCTCTTCAGTCCACAGCTTAAATGTAACCCTTTCTAACTTGGTACAAGCCACTTTGGAAAGCAACTAAATCTAAATATTTGCATCCTCTGTAACCAAGAATTTCCACTTCTGCATGCCTAAGATATACGATGTGGCGGGGAGGTGGGGGCTTCAAAAAGTTCGTGGGACACCAAGACGAAGGCAGGCCCCTGCTCCCAGGGCATGTAATCTTCCCATCTGTCTCTTTAGCAACGAGGCCGAGAGCCTGCCTAGCACCCAAGACGGCCATCACCCCCACTCGATGTACATCTCAAAATGCACTTTGACAGAGGAGGCTTCACCTCCGCTGGGATCTGATGTTCAAGATATGGGGAGAGAGAGAAGCTCATTCAGCTGTTGACATACAAAACTGTGCTAGGGTCTCACCAATTCAACAGACACTCCTACTAGAGTGCTATGGACACCTTCCTGGAAGTTCAAGTCAAGATGCGGGCAGAGGGGAGGCATGCCTCGGAGAAGGCCGTTACATTTCTCTTAGTGGGGGAAAGGGGTGGAGCAGCCTCCCATCAGGAAGAAACGCTTAGCAATGCATACATAGAATGCAAGGAGAGAATGTGCCTGGTACAATGTTCTGAAATGAACACTTTTAACCCAGTTTATCTCAGGCCCTTGGTAACCCAGGCCATGTGCTAAAGACTACTGGGACATTACCTTCTGCTCTTTTGAGGCACACAGCATTCTTCATAGGTCCCACCTGAAGGACTCAATGTGGAACCCCACTGTGGTAGTTACTTCATCTGTTGTCAATTTGAGACTTAAAAGTGAAGGGGTGGAGTTTAGCCTGTCAATCAGGCTGCAGCTTGATGACCTCATTTGGAGGTGATAAGGAGAGAAATAGATCCCTGGCAGCAGGACCCAGGCTCACTCCCTGTGAGACATCCCTGGTGACCAGACTCACAGAGCTATGTTAGAGCTCTGGAGCTGGAGGAGCCACGTGGAGACCCCTGCCAGCACTGAGATGCTTGTACCACCACTGGATCCACAAGACCTTCCACCCACTGGCCTGTGATCTTCCTGCATTTGGCATCATTGCCTGTGTTTCATGAGTCTGAAGAGGACTTTATAAATTGGTATAAGGTATATGGGTTAATATCAGACTTCTGGACTTGATCTGGACTGGGCTGGGATGTTTTCTTAATATACAACTACTCTTTTATATAAAGCTCTCTCTTATACACATATGAGGGTCTCTGGATTTGTTTCTCTAGTCAACCCAGACAAATACATTTCTGTTTTTTAAAAAATTGAAGGGGATACATGTGGACCAAGACTCTGGTGAATTCTGTCTGACATGGACCAGGGATATGAATAGCCTTGCCATCATGCAGAATGCATGGGAAGTGGATTACTGCAGATGCAGTTAAGGTTAAAATTTAACACCGTATAACTTGATCTCCTTTTTGATCCATTTTAAAGTTGTCCTGGTTTTTAATATTTTCTACTTTCTTTTCAGTTATTTCTTTTTTACTTTGTTCTTAAATTTTTTGTGTAGTGTTTTTTCTGTGTATGAAATTCAAGATTGGTAAATATATAGGGACAGTAATTGGATTAATGGATACTTAGGGGTATGGCAGGGGAGGTTGGGGGAAATGGGAAACTAATAATGATGAATATATGGATAAAGAAAATATTCTAAAACTGATTGTGGTGATGATTGCACAAGTCTTCTTGATGTGACTGAACTAATAAATTGTATGTTATGTGAATTATTTGCCAATAAAATGGTTTGTTCCTTTTTTAAGTTCATGGGAAAATGGAACTAAAAGATAACAGAATTTTTGAAACTCCTCTTGTACATAATATACATGGAGATTCTTGGATACACTGTATGCATTTAGCTTTATATAAGGAGACTCTGAGTGGTATAAATGACTTATTATTCTACTACTAGCCAAATGGTTTGACAACTGTGTTAGGCAGAGTTCTCTAGAGAAACAAAGCCAGGACACTATGATTATATACATAAAAGGATAAGTTTATATAGCGAGAAGGAAGACAATAGCTCATTGATCCACACATCAGTACAGAGGGCTCAGTCCAACTCAATTTTGTAGGACAATTATATACCGAAGGTCCTTCCTACAAAGTGGCTGGCAGAAGGTGTGGAGTCTGCCCACAGGCAAAATGAGCAGAGTAGGCACTCAGGCAGCAGACATGGCAAGGTGGGGTGGTGACAACAGAAAGATGAGATGTTTAGGTGTAGCAGAGGCCAGTAGGGCAGCAACTGAGTGCAGAGCAGGTCACAATGGAGCCTCAATGTATAGCAATGAACAGCATGGTGACATGATCCACCATGATCCACGGGTTGGCTCGGCCCACAGGTAGTGCAGAGCAGCTAACTCAGGCAGCAGCCCTCTGGTACAATCACCAGGGAGAAAGAGGAAGAGGACGGCCTCAAAGAGCCATTTATCTCAGTCACCCTCCAATCCAGATGCGACCTGATTGACAGGCTAAACTCTGCCCACATGTTACTACAGGAGCCATGTTGGCACAAAAAAACCTGTCACAGTCCATTCCCTTGCCAACTAGGCACTTATACACAATTCTTTAGCCACATATAATTTCCAGACATTAATGAAATCATACTTATACCTAACATCATATAGCTAGCATACATATAAATGAAAATACACTGAATGTATTTGTATCTGGTATATTATACATGGAAGAGAGAAAAGATATTCAGCAAGCACATATAAAGAAGAAATATTGGCAATCACAGACCCCTCCTTTGCAAGTGATCACTTTGTTGTAACAGATAGGCAGAACTACCTTCCTCCACTACCCATTCTGTATTCCCTTTGCCCTCAGTCAGCACCTCAGCTGGCCGTGGTTCTCTGCCTGGTGGGGTGACCCAGACCTTCATTCCTGAGCAGTCCTGGCAGGATGGGGTTGCTGCAGTTTACCATTTATGTTCCTCACAGGGCCTGGTAGTACTAAGATATGACCCTAAGGAGTCTCCTGGATTCCAGACATATTCTTCTTTACCTCTGTTATGTAGCACCAATCCAATTTCCCCTTGGTAATCGGAATCAATCACACCACTCAGTTTAGTGACACCCTCATTTACCTGTTGATCCAAAGGCATGAGGAGCCCAAAAAGGCCAGGGGACATTCTTCACTGCCAGCTCAGTGGAATCAGTGCTGTGTTTCCAGGTGAGAGTGTTCCTTCTTTTGGAACTAGGACCTCCAAGCCTGAAGAGGACAGGGTTTCTGGAAAAGGAAGCAAAAATGCTGCAAGTGGATCACTAGGAGTAATAGTGAGTGGTGCCACTCCAACTTCCTTCCACCCATGGTTCCTGGACCCATGAATCCTGGCTGTTGGAGAAACGGCACCATATATTACCCACTGGTTCAGAGTATATACACCCTCCTGGAGAATGTCACCCCAGCCCTGCAAGGTGTTGACACTCAGCTGGCACCATAATTGGGTCTTTTGGAGGCTGTTCCATCGTTCTATCAAGCCAGTTGCTTCCGGATGATGCGGAACATGGTACAAGAGTGGATTCCATGGGCATGGCCCATTGCAGCACTTCATTTGCTGTGAAGTGAGTTTGTTGATCAGAATCAATGTTATGTGGGATGCCATGTCAATGGATAAGGCATTCTGTAAGTCCATGAATGGTAGTTTTGGCAGAAGCATTGCGTGTAGGGAAGGCAGATTCATATCTAAAGTTGGTGTCTGTTCCAGTAAGAACAAAACGCTGCCCCTTCCATGATGGAAGTGATTCTATGTAATCAACCTGACACCAGGTTGCTGGTTGATCTGACGAATGGTCCCATATCTTGGACTCAACGTTGGCTTCTGCTGGTGGCAGATGGGATATTCAACAGTGGCAGTGTTCGGTAGCACAGCAGTATAGCAAAACAGGTCATCATGGAGCCTAGAGGTGTAGCAATGCACAGCATGTTGACATGATCCATGGGTTGGCTCTGCCCACAGGCAGCACAGAGCAGCTAACTCAGGCAGCAACATGCTGGTCCAATTACCAAGGAGAAAGAGGAGCATGTCGACCTTAGAAAGTCATTTATCTTGGTGGCCCTCCAATCAAGCTGCAACCTGATTGATAGGCTAAACTCCACCCACATATTCCTATAGGAGCCATGTTGGCACAGCATCACAGCAACTCAAATCTACTTCGAGGCACCTCAGAAGGTAGGGCTGGTGTTTTAGTCTGGGTAAACAAGAGAAACAAATCCACAGAAACTCATATATATATATATATATA
>NW_022103968.1:48718709-48730550 GCF_000313985.2 Echinops telfairi | reverse complement strand
GATGAGGGCAATGAATGTACAAATGCGCTTTACACAATTGATGTATGTATGGATTGTGATAAGAGTTGTATGAGCCCTTAATAAAATGATTAGAAAAAAAAGAAAGAAAAGAAAACAGCTAATAAATAAATCACACACACAAAAACTATAATTACAACAATATGGATGCATCCCACAAACACAATATTGAACAAAATACCACAAATACAAAGAAAGCAAATAAGGTACAGTTCCATTTTATAGAGGGTAAAATTAACCTTTGCTTTCAGGAGTCAGGGTAGAGGTGAGTGTTGTTGGTTGTGACGGGAAGCATGTAGCTGCAGTCTTCTGGGTGCTGGTAAAAAGACGAGTTGTCGAGGCACAACTGAGATCAGTAGCTCAGCGCAGGAAGCAGGTCCCAGTGAAGCCTCACAGGTGTATTGATGCGAAGTGGCAGGAGGGTCGGTGTCTGGAGCGGTGGCAAGATGAGTTGAGCTGGCCCACAGGCAGCAGACAGCACAGGTGGGGTGGTGTTGCAGCAGTGTAGAACAGCACTGCTAGCACAGTGGTGAGGTCCACCACAGCCCACAGGTTGGCTCTGCCCAAAGGTAGCACAGTACATGTGTAGAGGGAGAGCAGCAAACTCAGGCAGTGCTCTGCTCCAACCACCAGGGAGAAGGAGGAAGGGCTGGGCTCAAAGAGCCATTAGTCTTGGTTGTGCCTCCAAAAAGATCATCCCGCTGTGAGCTGACTGACAGGCTAAACTCCACCCACAGGTTCCTATGGTGCCATGTTGGCACAAGAAACCTAACTTTCACAGTCAGGTATTGTTTAATGTTTTCTCATTAATATTTTAAAACTTGTTCTTATATGTGTACCTCTTTTGTTGTTCTCATTTAAGTATTAACTGTTGAAATAATAAACTACCTTTCAGTATATCTTTTTTCGTACTCAAAACAGTCATTAGGGCAGCAGATTGACCATTCAATTAATTGAATTCTACCACTGTGCATATCTATCCAAGGCTTTCAGGAGTACCAAAGACAAAATGAGCATGCACGTTTTACAGCAGTGAGATCCGGTCTTCAAGTCGCAGTGAATTCCCAGTCTTTGCTAGTTCTCAGACAGGCAAGATCAAAACTGCACATATCTCGACTCAATTGCTCGGAAAGTTTTTTGAAAGGATTCTGAGACCTCATCTGGGATGCCCAGGAAAAAAATTATAAATGATTGGTCATGTCTACCACAAGACAATAAAGAGAGGGTGACATAATGAGTAGCATGAGTTTGATACCCTTGAGCTAGGAGTCTCTTAGATGACTTCTGAGCTACTTTCGAGCTCGCCAGTACATGATTCCATCAATGAATCCCAGTGCCTGGTATCCCTGTGGTCCTTAATAACAGGCTTCTTTAGTTACTCTTTTTATTAGATGACCCCTATGTTATTTTACTACTTAGATTCATAAACATATCAAGGAAATGAAATCATGAAGATAAAATCTATATGTCAACACAAGTCGAAAATTTTTTTCACCTTCAGAAGAAAGGAAATACATGTTTAATAATAATAACAGCTGACATTTCTTGAGAATCTACTATGTGCTATGAAAATTGTCAAGTGCATACCTTAACAAACTGATGTTTACCTTAACAACAGACTGATGAGGTAAACACTCTTATCCACATTTTATAGATCCTATTCACATTTGCAGATAAGAATACTAAGTCATATTAGCTACTAAAAGGCTTAAATTCTTCCCACAAGTCTCATTTATCCAATAGAAAACAGGTCTGGGATTAAACCCACATCATTTTCCAGAGCTCAGAAATATATTTATAGGGACTTGGAACTATTTCTCAGACATTGCAATCCCACAAGGGCAAGACTTGTCCTACTGGTCAAGGCAAATACCCTGCCATGTCCTCTGCTTCCTGTTGATGCTCCTTTCCTCTCCACCAGCTCTGATCACAGAGGTAACCACAGCACTTTACACTGTTCACTACCTCCATAAAGGTCCTGAACGTTCCCAGCATTTACACCTGCCTTTCTGGACAGCGAACTGAGGTCCCGCCAACACCATTACTCCACCATCAATTGGAGAAGCTACACTCTTTTCTGCATTACATGTTAGCGTTCTCTTAGATTGAACCATATAAGATTGCTGACATTCAGTCATTTTGACCCCAAAATATGACAGCTTCTTCTAAGTCAAACTAATACATAAAATTGTATTTAAACAGATAACTAAATTAGCTAAACAATTTAAAAATCATTGCTCAAGAACTTTAATGAGTTTGAAGTCTTGTTTGGTGCATTAAAATGCATTTCTTTCCTTTCTCAACCATCACTAATGACAGTGTCAAGGGATATAATCTTTCTCCAGGGAAATTCGTCACAATACCTGGTTTCTAAGAGCCTTCCAATGAAACAGTAGCTTTCTTTCTAAGATTGTTATGTGGAAAGAATCAATAACTTTTCAAATGCTTAGCTACAAGAATGTTCATGTTTTGTGTGAATAGTGGGGAAAGTGTTGACAGAAAACAAATGTCTAATAACAAGCAATGGGTTAATTGACTAATGAATATATAATATTTCTAAATAATACAATAACGGGCATCCTTCTTTCCTCATTCATTGAAGTTGATGGTCTTCCCTCTCTATGAGATGAACTTTTTAGGTTTTCCAGAATGTCTTTAAGATGCATGATCCCTTTAAAAATTGGTGTTCTATAGGGGGCAGTATTCCTGTAAACTTACTGCAAAGCTAAACCCACTGCCATCCAGTTGATTGCTATGTAGGGGTTCTAAGACTATAAGCCTTTACTGGATCAGGCAACCTCATCTTTCTTGCACAGAGCAGCTGGCGAGTTTGAACCCCTGACCTTGAGGCTAGCAGTACAATGTCTTAACACACAGCAACACCAAATAGTGCAACATCATTAGCATATTATTAGATAAAAAGACTAATTAGACAGAATGTCAAATTTCTGTATACTAGAGGTTTATCTCAAGCCACTAACTTTGTGGTAGTTTGGAGAACATTTTAATACATGGTGTTGGGACAAATGGGTAATCAATTGAAACAAGTTAAAATTTGACTCCCACCTTATATATACTATGCACTAGTGTAAACTCTAGTTCAGATAACTACATGCTAAAAAAGGAGTCATATAAGCGTTAAGAGAAGATATAAGTGAATTCTTTTATAACATAGGAAGAGAAGCTCAGAGACTAGAAGCGATGTCTGAGAAATTGAATTACATATACATATAATACATTCTAAGTTATATGAGTTTATTAGGAACTTAAAAAAGAACTCTGTATTAGAAAGATATATTATAACACCATCTGTGTTATAAATTAACCATATTTCCTGCTGATTGAACATTTGTTGTCATGTCAAATGCATATACTAATATATGTATATATTAGTGCTTTGACTGACAACAAATGTCCAAGTTCAATCAACTGATAACATAGATAGTCTTGCTAATACAAAGTGTTCTTTAAAATTGAAGGGAAAGTAAACCTACTGGACTCATCAGGACAATCTACCATGAGATCAAAAGGGCAGGTTTGCCCAGGGGCTAAGCTCAGAAAGCAGGGAGGGATAGGAAAAAAGGACGAAGGGAAGTGATATAAACACAAGAGGAAGCGAAAAGAGTGCTGTTACATTGTAAAGAATGGAAACAAGACGCGTGTGAATTGTTGAACGGAAAACCAATGTGCTCTTCAAAACCCAAATCACAATTTTAAAACTTTAATTTTTAAAAGGCTTGATAAAACTATGGAAAAGACATAAGAAGGCTGTTTGTGAGAAAAGATATAAAATACTCCACAAACACTTGAAAACATAGCTCCTTGGAACTAGAGAAATGAAATCTAAAACCAAACAGAGGTGATCATCCCTCACTTCACCTTGCAGACTGATGACAGTCCAACTTGACAATCTGTTCATGCCCTTCTGCTAAGAGTATAAAATGGTCCAGCCCCAATAGAAGAGAATTTTCAGCAATGTTTAAGTAAGGAGCCCTGGAGGGTTAGTCGGTTATGCATTGGGCAAGGTCAGCAGTTTGAAACCACCAGCCCCCCTATGGGAGAAAGCTGAGGCTGTCTGTTTCTGTAAAGATTTATAGCCTCACAAACCCTATATAGGCTATGACTTAGGATTGATTTAATGGAAGTGGGTTTAGTTCACAAAAGAGGATATCAGAATTGTTCATTTCAGTGTATTATTAAAACTGGTCTTTGCTTCCTTTTGAATTTAATTTGTTTAAACACATAATGCCTATGTTCAAAAGTCAAAATTTATACTCAGTAAAGTCTTATTTTTGTTCAAGTTTCTGTACTCTTTCTTGTTTCCCCTCATCTACCACCTGGATAAATCATAACCTATATCAGTAGTTGATTTTGCAGGATCTCTTTATGCAAAATAAGAAAGTCTGCACCTATGTCTTTCTGCTCCCTGAAAAGACAGAGCATCATGCCGTACACATCATTCTGTGCACTGTTATTTTTCCCACTTCATATATCATGAAGATTGCTTCATATCAATTTGATCTTCCTCATTCTACAAAAATCTGTTAGCATTCCATTGTGTGGTTCTATCATAGTTTATTCATGAGGTATGTTATGGTCGAACAATTGGCTTCTTTTCAACACTTTCATATTACAAATAAGATCACAATAAAAACCCTTATGTTGTTTTGTACTGATTGAGATTTATAGTCAAGATACGAGGGGCTTCAAAATTGTGTTGAGAATTGGAATTGAAAGACTGTGGAACTTTGCCACGAACTTTTTTACTTCCCCTCATATTTCCTAGAAGTGAGAACTCACCGCCATCCGTCATTCTGACTCCTCGTGACCCTATGGGACCTTGCAGCGAGTAGTGCCAGGCCTACCAGACAGTGCCATCAGAGGTCCTGTCTACTGTGAAGTGCCTATTCGAATCTTTTTCTATTACTTTTGACAGTATCTGCCTTTTTCAGTTTTGTAAGAAAATAGAAGTGTTGCATATGATTTTGATATGAGTCCTTCATTGACATGTGCCATTATAAATACCTTCTACCCCATTCTGGCTTGCTCTTTTAGTCGACCTGCGGTTGGTTGGTTGGTTGGTTGGTTGGTTGGTTGGTTGGTTGGTTGGTTGGTTGGTTGGTTGGTTGGTTGAATGAACATAAGGTCTGGAAAATATTAAAAAGCAGGGCAAATTTAAATAGATCACAAGGGACATCAAATGATAGGTTGCTAAATTGTGATGTAACTGCACCTGCCACAACCCCCTTTCCGATGCCTTCTGCATGAAAGCATGACTACACTGCAGGAGATTTGGGTCCGATTTGGAGAATGTGTCCAGCTACAGAGTGCCTGAGTCCCACTAGAGAATCCCACACAATTTAGCATTTGACCAGATGACCCACTGGAAGTTTGAAAGAGGAGGGATGGAGGTGGACCATGACCATGAGATCTATTGATCATATCACTGTCTGTTCTAATCAGAAACATCCAGCTGTCCTTACGGCAGGTCATTTCATATCTCCAGCAGACACACTCCATATGTGCACTGCACCCTGGAGTCAACACTATTCAAGGATGGAATACCATCCTCCAGAATGCAGTACACAAAGAACCAGACATTTCTCTAGTGCTGTGGTCCCCAAACGAAGAATCTACCTGTCTGGGAACCAAGGAGTAGTAGCAGAATTGACTTTTCTTCACATTATTGGCCATCGTCAACTAAAAGATGTTGTCAATCCTGTCCCCACAACTGATCCAGTATCTAAATTCCATAGCAACCTCAGCCCTACAGCAAAAGAGTCAGATTCTGGTGGCATGTTGGCCATAGAAATAAAATAATTTCAGTCTGTGAGTCCCTAAACATAAAATTCTGAGGCTGGTTTTGCAGGCTGCTGAACTATAATTTTAATTGTATTTGCAGTCTCACCAACAATGCTATATTAAAAAAAGTGTGGCATTTATATATATATATTTTAAATAGTCCACTTAACAGAGACCATATTTACAATACCCACTAAAGTAGCTAGATGTTATTCTGAAAGTGGCTGGTATACTGGGGAATCGTGTCAGGGACCTTGGGTTTCAAATCACCCAAGAGGACCATTCAAAGGTATTAATACATAGAATGTATCTTGTTTAGAAATTCATCTGTGAAGTTGAATGTAATTAGGTGATCTTTACTCTAGTACAGAGCTGTTGTGCATAAGGTTGCTATTAATCTGAACCAAGTCAACAACACCTAACAACTATGGTAATACAGGAATAAAATCAAACTCACTGCTATCCAGTCAAGGCTGACTTACAGCGACCTCCTGTGGGTTTCTGAGACTCTGTTTACGGGAGTAGAAAGGCCAGTCTTTCTGCCACCAGGAGGATCACAGCCCAATGTGTAACCATGACACCACCAGGGCTCAGTGTAGGAACAGTGTCAAGTGTAGGAACAGTGTCAAGTGTAGGAATAGTGTCAAGTGTAGAAACAGTGTCAAGTGTAGGAACAGTGTAGGGATTCAGTGTAGGAATAGTGTCAAGAAAACACGTGCCTCGCAAGCAAAGGAGGTATACGGAATAATTCAGGAGGTCGGCAGGGGCCCTCGGAGGTGCCGGTTCCTCAAGCCATGGGTCATCAGACTCTGTCCGCCAATCCGTCTCTGGGGCATCAGGAAGCCACATCGCACTAATCCTAGTGTGGTGATGATGGTGGTGGTGGTGCTGTCAAGTCCATTCCTGTCCCAAAGGGGCCCTTTGCACAACAGAATAAAACTCTGCCATCCTCCCCTCTCAGAATTGTTCCCGTGCTTGAGCCCATTGTTTCGGCCACCGTGTCAATCCTCCTCAAGGGCTTTCTTTTTCCTCTGTTCTTCCAGCTCACCAAGCATGATGTCATTCTCCAAGGGCTGGTCTCTGCTGACAACATGTCCAACGTGTGTATTCATCATCTTTGCCTCGGAGGAGCATTCTAGCCACACTACTTGAAGACAGACTACTTTGTCCTTTGGGCATGGTCTTTGCCAGCATCACAATTCAAATGCACTGATTCGTCTTTGGTCTCCCTCTGTCAATGTTCAATTTCCACATACATACGAGGCACACCTTCGTCCTCAAAATAACCAGCCTGCGTTTCAACACTCTAAAGTGGTCTTGTGCAGCAGATTTACCTAGTGCAACTCGTCTTTGGATCTCTTGGCTGCTGCTTCCATGAGCATTGATTGTGGGTCAAGACAAAGTCCTTGACAATGTCACTCTTTTTGCCATGTGTCATGATGTTATCTACTGGTCCAGTTGTGAAAACGTTAATCCACACTGAAGGCTGCAATCCTTGACCTTCATCAACTAGTGCTTTCAAGTCCTCCTCACTTCAGCGAGCGGTGTGTCATCTCCCTAGTGCTGACTCTTAAGCCTTCCACCAATCCTGATGCCACGTTGTTTCATATAACCCAGCTTCTCTAATGATTTGCTCAGCATACAGATGGAGTAAGTATGGCGCGATGACATAACCCTGTCACACACCTTTTCTGATTTTCAATCATGCAGTCGTCCCTTGTTCTGTTCTTACAACTGCCTCTTGATCCATGTACAAGTTTCGCATGAGTACAATGAAGTGTTCTAGAATTTCCATTCTTCTCAAGGCTATCCATAGTTTGTTATGATCCACACAGTCAAATGTCTTGGCAGAGTCAATAAAACACAAGTAAACATCTTTCTGGTATTCTCTGTTGTCAGCCAAGGACTAATTAACATACTTAGTTCATAACTAACTTGTCTAAGCTATCTCACATGAGTCAATTCTGACCCATAGGGACCCTACAGGACAGGGTGAGTTTGGGAGACAACAACTCTTTCTGGGAGTAGAAAGACCCATCTTTCTGTCCAGGTGAGACTGGTGGTTTCAAACTGCTGACTTTGTGATTAGCCACCCAACAGGTCACCCACTCCACCACCAAGGCTCCTGGTAAATGCTTACTGAATGAATCATGACTATGAGTTTGATAGGCAGCAGGCATTCCAAGAGATCATTCACCACACACCCATTACAACTGGTAGCAGTGGTGGGGTTACACACATCGTCAGATCTTTAAAAGTGGAGCAAAGCACATAGGAAGAAATGAACCTGTTCCACCTGAAGTTTCATTGTGCTGTTCACTCCCATTCACTGCATGGCTGCAAAGATCCAAGAGATATGGATCGTGATGCTGAGTTGGGGCTGCAATCATTGTATTAGTCAGGATCCGATTTATAAAACAGATATCACTTTGGCTACTTTAAGCAGGAGGGGATTTAGGAAATGCAGAAAACGGAATGTATATACAATTCTGGAAGGGCTTGAAAAGCAAATGGGAAGTTGGCCTTCCTGGAGTGGCTCCCAGAACCGTACCACAGAACTTGCCGGCCAAGGAACTACTCATCCCTGCCATTATGCTGAAGGTGAAAAACCAGGAAACCACCAGGAATTCAAGACTAAATGGTGATGGATCAGGATGCGTCCACTGCAATTGCTGCCTTTAAAGTTACTCTGCTGCTGCTAGATCTGCATCAACCCAAACTGCATGGCCAGCACTGTGTCCACTGACCGACTTAAAGCGAGTTCCTCGATATTGGGACAAGGCTACAGAAAGCCCAGTCGTTCCACACCAGGCTTGATTGCAGGAAGCAACCGCAATAGTGTTTCTCTGTGCACACTTGTCTTCTAAATGACCTGTAAGTGTATGACTGGCCAAATTTAAATTACACCTGAAACCTTAACGTTAAATGAATCAGGAGGCAAGGTTTTGTGTTTGTGTGCGTGTGTGTGTGGATGTGGCAAGGTTTTTGTGTTTGTGTGCGTGGGGGGAGGGGAAGGTTTTTGTGTTTCTGTGCATGTGTGTGTGCTTGCTTGTTTTTGCTTCCCAGCCTCTCCGGTGCAGAAAGGTACACTAGGAGGAAGGCCCAGGCACATGAACTAATCCATCATATAGCTCAGCTGATTTGCTTTGTCTCTGGAAGAGGGCAGTGGGTTGCAAAAAACCAAAAAACAAAAAAACCACAGGATGAAGGCATTTCCTGGCTTACGAAGAATAAAATGTAACCACAAAATTCAAGAGAGAACAGCACAGCCCAATGGAGCTTCCAGGCCACAGGCCACCTGACACTTTCTTCCCCACCCCCACCCCCACCACTCTCTTTTTTGAATCCCTATCAAATGCTGCCCTCTGATGTTTATGGAATAAACTACTTTTGAATCAAAACCTGATGAGAGACTGCATCTAGTTTAGATTTCTAGGATAAACAGCTATGTCTGAACCTTATAAAAACCAGGAAAGATCCACAAAACTGGACAGTGAGCCTAGTTCCAGTGAGATGGCTAATTGACAACTGGACGAAGTTTTGTAAAGACATTACTGACGCAGGCCTCGAAGTATAGGCAACTTTATTCCTACAGGGAGTGGAGAAGCTTTAAACAACTGTGATCTATAAAATGATTAGAAAAGAAAATCACCAATTAAATTATGGACCATTTGCAAAGATTATGGAGGTAACTGAACTCTCAACAGAAGTGTGTAACTTTTTGGGGGGAGGTTATTTGTTCAAAATCTTTTTTTTTAATCATTTTATTAGGGTCTCATACAACTCTTATCACAATCCATACATACATCAATTGTGTAAAGCGCATTTGTACATTCATTGCCCTCATCATTCTCAAAACATTTCCTCTCCACTTAAGCCCCCGGCATTAGGTCCTCATTTTTCCCAGAAGTGTGTAACTTATATTATTAATTTGACTCCTTTTCTTTGAGGTGTGGGGATTGGGATGAGGTTGATCTCACTGACTCAGAATTATGTGTGCCAGTGGGAACTGATTTCTATCGACCAAAGAAAGCTTTCTGAATAAAACATTGCGTAAGGTCACCAAGACAGGAAGGCCTGTACGTTTCAAATTATTAAATTCACAACTATCAACAGAGATCTGAACCATCTACCAGAAACATGCATTAAATGATAAAATCCTCTGAACAGGGGGTGTTTCGTGAATATGTCAAGCAGGACGCTTACCTTTTCCCCGGCCTGGCACACTCACTCCCCCGAGAGTCCATCTGCAAGTGTGCGGTTCTCTCCCATCTTCCTCCTGCCAGCAGCTCAAGTGGTGAGACCCAGGGACCATTTTCACAAGGCGTTAAACCCTCATGGCCATCCCTCTCCTTGTCCCGTGGCCTTTGTGTGGTAAACCTGCAAGGATGGTTTCTAATCGCTGGATGATGGAGCCCTGGTGGTGCAAAGGGTTAAGCGAATGAAGTGTTTGGCATCTAAAACCCACCCGATGCTGCAGGTGAGAAAGATAAGGCAAGCTACTTCTCCAAAGGCTTATAGACTCAGAAACCCCTGTGAAGCTGTTTTACTCTGTCCTGTAAGGGTCACTATTATAGGAATTGTGCCCTGGCAGGTTTGGGAAGGATGAAAGTAGGCTTTTAGCCTCACTTTAGATGATTGCATTACATGGTCCAAAGCCCAGTTAGCAATCAAGTCTTACTTTGCTTTCTATTGCTAATCATCCTTGAGTGTATGCCTTCCTTTGCTGTAATCTTTAAAAAGATAGCACTCTGATCTCACTTTGGCCTTTAATTGGATCCAGGCTACAGAAGCTGAGTCGAGTAAGATCAGACTTAAGGCCATCATGGCTGGAGTTGTTGCCGTCTTTTGAAAACTGCCTCCACCTCCAAAACCACCATTTCTGAGAAACTCTAAATATTTGGAAACTCTTTTTCAAACAGTAAAGTCCTCCAAATTTGAGGTTAGAGTAGTAAGTAAAACACAAGTACAAATCGTAGCTTCTATCCCTGCAGATAAACCTTCTGCTTCTAGGTGCCAGAATTGCCCCTGTCCCACTTCTCTGGCTCTGTCCTCTGGTACTAAGAGGAAGACATTTGCAAGCAGGACCAATAAAGATCAGAGGCAGGTCCCCTCTGCAGAGCTTTGAGACACACACATGAAGCTCTTCCCACTCCACTGTTTACTTTCTCACTGGGCCACAAAAGGGCTCACCCTCAAGTTGCAAGGATGAAAGGCTATAGAAAACAACAAGCTAAGAGCTATGCGTGTGGGGGGTCAAGGCTGTGTGTAATCACTCATTAGGGGCCCTGATCTGCTGATTACACTTCAAGGCTTTGGAATTTGACTTCAGGGTTGTCCTCCTGCTGGGTTCACAGAAGAAATCCCCTGGGGCTGGAGGTGAGGCTTAGTCACAAAAGTGAGATCATTGATAGAGAAACACTTAGCAAAGAGTTTAGAGTGCTGGGGCCAAATGACAAGAAGCCAACACAGAGATCCTCCCAAGATTGCCCAATCCCCCATGTTGAGTCATTTAGCCTATACAGTAAGAGTGTGGATTTGAGAGCTAAATAAATGCAAGATAGAAAAGCAGCTTACAGGTTAAGTAAGTTATGGTAATCCTACTATAGGGCAAGATGCAGCCATAAAATAGTATGTAGTGAAAATACATTGCTAGTGGGCATGTAATTCATAGTACCTTTGTGGTGCACAACTCGGCATCATCGATAAAAATTCCAAATGCATATACTTCTCATCCAGCCCTGTCTCATTTAAGATCCTATTTTATCAGATGGCTACCCTGAGTGCTCCTGGCTGGTTTTGTCTCAAAAATAAATAAAAATAATGAAACACTGAACCGCATTCTGATCTTAAGGGTTTTTGTTTGTTTCAAATAGTGAGCTCATAGAAGTCAATAAGAAGGTGAGCATTGATGGTGCCCAGCTATCAAAAGATGTAGCATCTGGGGTCTTAAAAGCTTGAAGGTAAACAAGTGGCCATCTAGCTCAGAAGCAACAAAGCCCACATGGAACAACATATCAA
>NW_022103968.1:48708627-48716316 GCF_000313985.2 Echinops telfairi | reverse complement strand
TGAGAATGATGAGGGCAATGAATGTACAAATGTGCTTTACACAATTGATGTATGTATGGATTGTGATGAGTTGTATGAGCCCCTAATAAAATGATGTTTTAAAGTCAGTAAGAAAAAAAACAAACAACTATGCCCATCGAATCACTTAGCAATCCTATAGGACAATCTAGAACTGACCCATAGTTTCCAAGGCTGTAAATCTTTATGGAAGCAGACTATCACACACTTCTTCCAAGGAAGGGCAGATGAGTTTGCATGGCTGACCTTTTGGTTAATAGCTGAACCTTAACCACTGAATCACCAGGCCTCCTTTAGAAGGTCCTATACAGGGTTTCCAGTCTGAAAATCTTTATGGGAGTAGAAAGCCCCAGCTTTCTCCACATGCTGGGTTTGAACTGTCGACCTTGCCATTAAGCAGAATTTTACTGATCCACAGTATATACATATTTGAAAAGACTTGTCTTAAGCATGCTTCTTTCATTCATTCTTTTATTCAACAAACATCAGCAGAGTTCCAAGTACAAGGAGACTTCAGAAAGTTTCTGGGGGAAAATCCATTCTCTCTTAATTCAATTTTCCCACGGATTTTTGAAAGCGCCTTGTATGGACAAGGCTCCCTGGTGGTGTAGTGGGTTATGAGTTGGACTACTAGCTGTCATATCCAGCAGCTGGAACCCACCAGCCAGTCCTCGGGAGAAAAATCGAGGGTATCTCTTCCTGTAAAGATTGATGGCTTCCAAAACCCATTCTAGAACAGGATCACTAACGGTTAGAACTGACTTGACCACAGTGGGATGTTTTGTATGTACAATGTGTTATGTTTTTTATATCATCTTTCAGCATGTTTCTGGACTCACCTATACTAAAATATATGCAATTTATTTTCTATTGTTGCTGAGCATCACATTGTAAAAATATACTCTATTTAGTATGTAGTATATAGTACCTGTTATGGAAATTTGGTTTTTGCCCTGCATCAAATTACATTACTGTTGCTTTGATCAATTGCATTCTAATTGTAATTATAATGACTATACACTGCAGGCAAAAATTTAAATACTTAGAGCATATGGTCCCAAGACATTTTAAAAGTTCGATTCAAATGTATATACATAACCCTGTTCCAGAGAACTATGATAGGGTGATAAATAAAAGATGTTAACCATTAAAAAGTTACATTAGCATAACAATTCTATACGGGGGAGTAGAAAAGGAATAATCAGAAACTTTCAAATGTTAGAGTTTGTTATACGACGGTATTTAAAGTCCATTCGATACATTTTAAAATGTGAACTATTTTTAATGTCATTTGTAATCTAGTAATGGAATCCTTTGCAACTCTTTAAAGTTATAAAATTTATCAATTGTAAAATGTGGATTCAAAAAGTGAGAAAGTTTGAGGATGACTAAAGGTTGACAGTCATTAAGCAGTGTCAACAATGCTTAAAGTTCCCCCAGAGATTCTAATGAGTAGGCAAAGCTGAGAACCACTGAAGTAAACATGGAGAACAGGAATAAAAGAAATGCAGCTGTAGCCTGGCCCCTTTTCTGGAGTGTTAGTAGTCTGGCAAATAACTATATGCCAGGTTTATAAAAAATACCAAGTCAGAAAGTCCTTTTAGAACATTGACTATAGCACAGATATAATTCGATAACTACCTGCCTTCCACTGCTGAACTATTATTATAAATGGAATATCCCCATTGTCCAGGATTCCAGGGCATGTACACTAAACCACACCGGAGATGTGGTAACAAAAAACCACAGAAGACAGTCATTCAATTATTTATTACCTGGCCACTGTCCCTGGGCTCATCTGTTCTTTTTCACAGCAATAATATCTTTTCTTTATAGCCCCAAATCTCATTCTGCATTTTAAGTTTTCTATTTCTTTATTTCTTCTCCATTTGCCATTGATACCTTCCCTTTTATGCCCCCCCTCTTTTAGAGCACACAGATGAAGGGAGGGACTAGGATCTAGTAAGTGCTACAATTTACTAGACATGTGGCCCAGTGAATCCCACCTTACGGGCCATGAGTCGATTCCAACTCAGAGCGACTCTATATAGGTTTCTCCCCAGGAGCGACTGGTGGGTTTGAACCACCAACTCTGTGGTTAGCAGTTCAACTTGTATGCCACTAGGCCTCCTTGATAGAGAAAATAAAGCACAACAAAATGAAACTCACTGCCATTAAGTCAATTCCGACTCACGACGACCCTATAGGGCAAAGTAAAACTGCCCCTGTGGGTTTATGGAATCTTTATGGAAATAGAAAGCCTTATCTTCTCCCTTGGGGTGGCTGTTGATCTCAAACTGCTGACCTTGTGGTTAGCAATCCTATGCACAACCCACCATGCCACCAAGGTTCCAATCATCCTTGCCCTACGCGTTGGGCTTAACGCTGGCCTCCAGGAGTATCTGTCACCACACTAATCCCCTGGGATTATGAATGTTATCTGTCAAAACAGTAAATATTGGTTTAAAAGATAAAATGATTTGATTAAAGATCTTGGATTGGGACAGCATCCACTTTGGATTATAATTCATGTGGGCTCTAAATAAAATCACAAGAAAAAAAAAGCAGAGGGTATTTTGAGACTTATAACCTAGAGAATGGGATGGATATGAAACCCGAGCCACAAGAAGTGTGAACACAAGCCAAGGAATACTGACAGCCACCTGCGGCTAAAAAAAGGCAAAACCTAGTCTCCTCTAGCGATCTGTAGAGTGTGGCCCTGCAGACAATGTGATTTTGAACTTCTAGCCTCCAGAACTGAGAATCTGTTGTCTTAAGCCAGCAAGTTTGTGGGAATTTGTTAACAACCGTTACAGAAAACTAATATACCGTTTTTATCTTCTGAGACAAAAAATAAGCTAAGATATGTGCAGATACTTTGTAAAATCATGTTGCCTCACTAGGGGTCACTTTCCACAAAACGTCCAAGGCCATGCAAATAGCTGTTCTTATGGACCATTCTTCATGCAAAAGTTCTGAGCTGCTCCTGGGACGTATTACCTCACTGTACACCCTTCCTTTTAATCCTTCTTGCCCCACATACAGTTTACCTAGTATTTCTTTTGGCAGTGCTGTGGATACTGTTACTGGTAGCAGCCCAAAGAAACAAAACCACTTTGGCCATTTTCTCTTCAATATGGCCAGCAATTACTCTTCTTTATTTTAAGTGTGTGCATTAGGCAAGCACTTAGAGTAGGTTTTTCTCTTTTTTTTTTTAATTTATTTTATTTTTTTTAATTTTTTTTTGTTTTTCTCATTGGCAGAAGATTAACATTTTGGACTGGTTAAGTCTTTGTCGTATGGACTATCTTACATGAGAGATGTTTAACAGCAGCAACAGCAGCCTCTTGAGAGAGAACGCTACCTCTAGATGTCAGTGGCATCCCGGTCATGAAAGTTAAAAATGTCTCGAGACAAATGCCACATGTTTTGGGATCCAAGTGTCCATCCCACCCCCACAATGAGAACAAATGGTTTAGAGGATGATAAAACAGGATTCCCCAAATATCTATTGGGGAGGTAGGCAGCTTAAACTTCTGTTCATACATTATGAACTTGTTTTAGATTTAAACAGATTATGTATCCTAAGAACCTGCTAGTTCATAGTTCATTGGTCTTTTGGATGGTTACGTCAATGTTTTTTGAATTGTGGTTAATAGTCCATTTGCAGTAGAATAGCTTTGGTTGTTTTTTTTTTTAACCTAAGAGAGAAGCTCAGAAACTTACATTTTAATTTTACATATTTTGCGAATGATTCTTGTTCAAACTTCAGGTGCATTTGTGTCTCTATTTTCCTCTTCTGGTTCTGGAACATGATCCTTGTTCCAACTTGGTTCTGCACACTTCCTTCTACTTGAACATGCAACCTTAGATACTGCAGCACATCCTCTGCCCAGACTGACATCTCAAGTCCTATAGCCATACTCACATACTAAGGTCTTACCTCCCTGACCCCATTAGTATTAAACCAAGAAATCAAAATGACTAGGATCACATGTCAAAAACTGGGCATCACTCCAAAACAAAAAACTAAACTCACTGTCACGGAGTTGATTCCAATTCATATCAATCAATAAATTAGATCATTTCAGTAAGATGGACAAGTGAATTAGAAAGAGCTAAAATGACAAAAGTAAGACAAGATAACATATCTGAGTAGAAATGTCAACGACAGAGTTAATTTAAAGCTTCCTTGACAAGACTGGTTGATGAAGTGACCGCAGTGACGGACTCACACATAGCAACAACCATGAGTGGAGCAGGACTGAGTGGTGTGTTGTCTGGTTGTAGGTAGCAATGTAGGATTGCCATGGGTCAAAACTGACTCACTGGCATCTAACAACAGCAATAATTTTAGTTGGAATAAACTCATTGGCCATTCAAAAAAAAATTTTTTTTAACTTCTCATAGAGGAAATCCCAGAACCAGATGGCTTCAATAGTGAACTACATCAAACATTTTTTTTAAATGTAACACCAATCTTTCAAATTCTCACAACAAAGAGTAGGAAGCATTTGCCAATTGATTCTATAATGATTTATAACCCTATAACTCTAGCATTATAACCCTAGCATTAAAATGTGACAGACACAATGAAACAACAGATGAATAAATCTATGAATAGCAATATAAATCTTCAACAAACTGCCAACTGAATCTGGTGCAAGACAAGAAAAAAAAAGATTATAAACCATGATCAAGTGGAATGTATCCCAGAAATTCCAGGGTGATTTCATATCTAAAACAGGCTAACAAGATACTAATAGAAGATAGGACTAAAACCACATGACTATCTAGAAAGCTGTAAAAAAAAAAAAGTGGGTGGTAGGGATGGAGACTTGTAAGAATCAACACCCTATCCTGATAAAACTTTAACAAATTGAAATAGAGGGTAAGTTTCTTAACATGATAAAGGGCACTTGTGAAATACCCAGAGCCAGCATCATACTTGTGTGCACCACAAAGATGGCCATTGATTTGACTGTGCCTGCATTGAACTTCCCAACCAAGAGTCCTGGTGGCACAGAGTGTTAAGTATTAGACTGCGAACTATAAGCAAGGTCAGTCATGCAAACCTACCAGCCACTCCTCAGGACAAATGAGCCTGTCGGCCCCTGTAAAAATTTCGTCCCAAGAAACCCTATGGAGCAGTTCTACTTTCCTGCAGAGTTGCTGTAAATCAGTTGAATTGAGGGCAATGGATGTTTTAAAGTCAATCTTCTTAGGGAAAACTATCAAGCTGTTTCCACAGCTTGCTCAGTCACAGGCAGCTAGGGGAGGGAGATGGAGGCTGATGGCCTGCCCTACCCGAAGAGACCCCCCAGCCCGACATGGGGATCAGGGACAGAAAGCAACACCCAACCTGAACAGAGCTTCTTCCATCACACAGTGGAGGGAGGATGGTGTAGCTCACCGGTTCTGGCAGGTGAGCTGGGGAAATTTATACAGAACTGAAAGGTTGTAATGCTTCAACAACTAGTGATTGATAAATCTGGATCCCCTCCTCCCACCCTTCAATGCACCAAATCTTCAGTTGAAGGAAGTAGAACCTTATGAACAAGTATAAGCAAAACTGCCCCTTTTTAATATAAAAGGTCAAAGTTAGCAACCTGTATAGTAAAATGTCCGTGTCAAAATTATGTACTGCCTCATCCACCCCACCCTGCCCACCATCTTATGGAAGACTACAAGGAGAGAAAAAAGGGCACAATGAGATAAAGTTTAAGTCTAATAGAGATATAAAAGGATAAATCAACTTTTGTTCAATATATAAAAATCAACTAGTAAGGGTAGTTTCTAAAAATGTTTCTCACTCACTGCTATTAAGTGAATTCTGACTCAAATGTTTAAACTTCTTGTTTATAGTCAATCAAGTATTTAGTTCCTTAGCCAATATATTTTTAAATGAAATAGAGTGGTTTTGTTTGAGATTTTCCATTAAACAGAAAAAGTGATTTGATCAATCACGGCGAGTACTTTATTTGTACAATGTGATCGACAATACTTGCTTTGTAGAGATTTACGCATTCCTAGTATATATGTTCAATTTCTTATCCTTTCCAAAGGTTCCATTGGAAATGCTATTGCTTTAAAATATTCACACATACACAGCCTGTATGAATAACAATTATTTCCAAATCTGTCTGTGACGCTTTGGAGAAGAGAGAGTAGCTGCGAAGGAAAGGGAGAGAATATTCTTACAGGGAACACCGGCCAAGATGGGAGAAACTGAAGTGCGCTGTCATTCCCTTCCTCCTGCGTACTATCGTTCTACTGTACAAAAACTTCCTGTGGCTTTAGCACAACCTGGTGGAGATAAACTTCACTTGCAGGAACTATCAGAAAAATTAGGTTTTCTTTCTAGTTACTTTAAATCCACATGTTGTTTAAGAACATAATTTTTTAAATCAAGAAATCTAAATAAACATTCAGAGCAACTAGAAAAAAACATAAACCATATAAAAAATGGCATTTACCAAAAAGGAGTTAAACTGCAGTTACATGATTACAGGTAGTCTTTAAATAAACACCAGAAAGTAAAATAAACATGACTCTTCCATCTTTCCAATAAAAAAACCCCTCAGCTCAGCACTTACGACTATCTCATAAACCATTGCTTTTCTTGCCATAGCACCCTTCCTTACTTCCCCAACAGTAATGACTTTGTTGAGTCCACTTAAGAAAAAAAATCTAAGTGAAAATACCAACACCCAATTCCCTGTCATCTAGTTGATGCTAACTCATAGTGATCCTATAGGACAGGGCAGAACTGCTTCGTGGAGTTTCTGTGACTGTTAATGGGAGTAAAAAGCCCAGTCTTTCTCCTAAGGACAGGCTGGTGGTTTTTAACTGCTGACCTTCTGGATCACAGCCCAACTTGTAAGTAGCACGCCATTATTTGCAATAATTTGTGTATAGTTAGAAGGCCTTTGATGACTGCTTTCCATATTTAGTAGTTATTAAGACTTAGAATGAGATTACCTACTACATAAAATCTGATTCTTATATTTTGCTCTGGTTCTTCTGTTTTACATATTTTTAAAAATACTCCTGAAGTTGGAAATACTTCAGAATTTACTGGACACTGATATTTAATTATTTAAATATTTTAAGTAAAAAATCGTGGAAGTGATTAAATCCTGAAAGAGCTCAGAGCAATTTTTATACATTTGTCTTGCAGTGTTTATGTAATTCACTTCTCTCCCTCACACGTCACATAATATCCAAACACTGACGTGTTTATGTAATTCACTTCTCTACTTCACATGCCATATAATATCCAAACAGACTCCTTCCTACGTGCTCACAAGGTTCATTGGAAGCACACAACACAGCAAATAATTTGAATGGTGATTTTCCATTCTTCTGAGGGTGCATGCTTAATACGATGCTAGATGCACACAAGAATTACAAGTAATCGATGCTATAGGGAATTGGGGAACCTCTCCTGGAACCTCAATTGAGAAAGACTATGACAGCCTATCATTGACAGTAACATACCTCCCACCCAGCCTCAACTATGCTAGCCTTAGACCCATTACATCTATTTGACCAATGGAAAACTTGGCCCTGTGTATACACTCAAGAGAAGAGGTCCTCAGAGCACACAGGAGCGATGACGGGGGAGGAGGAGAGACTGGAGCACATCCTGGCCCACCAGGCCTTGAGGAC
>NW_022103968.1:48690888-48699958 GCF_000313985.2 Echinops telfairi | reverse complement strand
GCTTTCAGGACAAGAATGACAAGTAAACACACACACACTTTTGAAAGAGTTGGGGAAGAACATCTGACCACATCAACACCGTTAGAGCACACTGGTCACATTACAACGCAGGTTGGCAACGTTTTCTGTAAAGGAGCAGGAAGTAAGATTTCTGAATTTGAGAGCTACCTGTCTTTCTGGCAACTACTCATCTGTTGCTGTTAACACAAAATAGTAAGTAATAGAATGAGCATGATTGTGCTCTAATAAAACTTTATTTATGACCTTTGAATATCAATTGCCATGTGTCAGGAAATAGATATATTCTACGCATTTAAAATTTAAAGACAACTGGTAGCTCACAGGCCCTGACGATCAGGCAGTGGGCTGACTGGTTTGACCTGCAGATGACATCTGTCCACAGGCCACAGTGAGCCAGCCATTCACACACGTGTCACTTTCTATGTGATGCAAGACAGGTCGATCATGGTCTAGAGATGTTGGAGACTTGCTTTCTAAGCCTCTCGTTTTTAAAAGTTACACTAGGCATAATCTCCACTTTGGGGACAAATATCACCACGAGAGGAAACAATATTTTAGGAAAAAATACCATTCTCTAGGTAAAGCAGGAGGCGGGGACCGTGGGTTAAGAAGCAGTGAGTTAAGCACAGGTAGACTAGTGAGAAGTACTGCTAAGCCCAAGGGTGGTTGGAAGACACTAGCCGCTCCACGTAAGACAGAGGCAGGCAGTTTCCTTCCACAGTGACGTACAGCTTCAGAAACCCTATCGAGCAAGTCTACTCTGTCCTACAGGATTGCTATAAGTTGAAATTAACATCTGTGGGTAGTTAAGATAAAAACAAATCTTTCATTTGAAAACAAAATGTGAAAACATGGAAACTAACCATATATTAAAATTTTATTCTATGCATAATTTTAGTTATGCATATGAAATATGCATAAATTTGGTACATAATTCTTTTAGTTTTGCTTTAGGAAAACAAAAAGACAATGAGGAAAGCTTATAAAATTCTCAGTCCCCTTTAAAAAGATGCAACTAAAACCAGAAATCATTTGTATGTATAGCTACATCGACTGTGAATACAACATGAATCCTACCTAGGAATTAAAATTTACCTAGGTCAGTGCTGGGTTTTTTTGTTTTTTGAAATATACAATTACATCATAGAACATTGGCTCCTATAATTTGGAACAATTTTCTAAAGCAAATTCCTACTTCCATAATATAAAGAAGAAAAATCTTTCCATAGTCATCATCCAGTATAAAAAGTTCACAGTCTGATAAAGGTAAATGATTCACTGCTGCGTTTGCATGGATTCATTTTGCTCCTCGTAGTTCCCAAACCAAAAATACATTTAGCAAGAAACGTACATTTGTTTGAGTTAAAAAAAAAAGTATTGAAACAGCATGCATTAAAAATTGGCAAAAGTCCATGAGCTTAAAGGAAAAGGAATTGAATATAAAACGTTTGTCAACTTTATCCTTTCAGTTTTACCAACAGCTTCAAGCATTGAGACCTAATGGTTTGTTGCGCCTCTCTCCCCATGATCTGATAAACACAACCCCATCTTGTATTTGATCACTGCGCACTGTCATCTTTTGTTCGGTTCTTCTTGTTCGGTACTGTGCGACGTACAAGGTCATTTCTTCCAACTTCAATCATTTGTGCTTCCCATGATTTCATTTCATTATCGTAACGAATTTTATCATCTTTAGCAAGCTGAATATATATCTGAGGAAAAGCGAAATTTTTAAAATATTAGAGAATAATCTTTGCAATTCATTTATGGAATGCCTTCATATAGAGGATACGTTCCCAGACTTATTTGGCCAACCACCCTCCCTTTTCAGAAAAAAAATTACTCAGTGCTGGCCTTGCAATGATACACTTTTGTATCATGGTCCGAAATACAATGGAGGTATCTGCTCTTGCAGCACCCCGGGAATGTCCCAGCACCCCGATACAGATTCTAGAAATGACATTATTGCTGTAGGACAGGAGAAGCAATGACCCAAGGAAAGGTTTTCGAGGTAAAGCTGTTGCCCTTTTCGGGAGGTGGGAAGGGAGCAGAGGAAGAGTGTGGTCATCGCTGTGCCCTAGTGAACGCGTGAAACCTATAGGCGGCCACAATTATCGTTTAAGTGTTAACTTCATTTTCAGTCCAAACTCCAAGAGAAAAGCACAACTGATTCTAAAATGACAGTATTTTCACTATTCTAACTGTGTTAACATGATTGTTTCCACTACAAGAAAAGGGCCTGCCCTCACATATTCTGACACTTGAGACTAAAAACTGTAATACTTACTTGCTTTTGAGAACTAGACAGATTTTTCCAGTTTTCATTCACAGTTTTCAGCTTTGCCTGTAAGACAACGTATGTGTAAGCCACTGATCAAAGTTATTTTTCTTTTATTCCAACAACCAAAACTCAGGCATAAAGAATGAAAGGAAAGTCTCATCAAATCTTCACATCTTTCCTCTCTAAATAAAAACTATTAAACTGTTAAAATTTATAAAAATAAATCAAATGAAGATACTTATCACTATTATAGTGAAATATATGCAACAAAACATGAGACGGTTTCAGTAAGTTCATGAAAACTTCCACTCTCTTCATTCCATTTTCCCACAAAGTTTTTGAAGCCCCCTGTATTTGCGAATTCAAAGGTTTTTCCCTTGTACAATTCATGATATTGACTGTATTTACCCTGCTGTGCCTTCACCACAACTGTCTCCATGAGCAGAAGGCTCAGGGTCCCTCCTAGCCCTGGTTAGCAACTCATAAACGGTGCTTTCAATACAGTTGCCTGGTTCTTCCAAGTGGGATATATTACTTGCTCATTTGAGACGGATTTTTTCACGAGGTATAACATTCTCGAGGTTCCTCATGCTCTAGCATGCATCAGCATGCCCAAACCAAACTCACTGCCATCAAGTCACTTCCAACTGAGTGACCCTGTACAATAAGGGTAGACTGTGGATTTCAAAAACGACAAACTTTTACGGAAGTAGAAAGCCTCATCTTTCTCCTGTGGAGTGGCTGGTGGGTTTCAACTGCTAACCTTGAGGTTAGCAGCCCAATGTGTGACCTACTACAACACCGGCATGCATTCACCAGTTGGTCAACATTCCGATATGGTTCCACCTTTTCACTATTGTGAACAGTGCTGCAATAAACACTGGCATACAAGTTTCTGTTTGAGCTTCTGCCTTCAATTCTTTTGGGTATAATATGCCTAAAATTGGAACTGCTGGGCCATTATGAGTCTAGCAATTTGAATCTTTTTTTTTTTTGTAGTTTATGCTTTTGGCACAAGGTGTAAGAACCATTGTTAAAAATGAAGTCAAAGTATTGCCTTTGTTTTCTAGTAAGAGATTCATGGGTTTAGTTCTCACATTCGGGCTTTTAATTTTCATATATAATGTAAAGTATGAGTCCAGTTTCATGTGGAAATCCAGTTGTCCCAGTATCATTTATTAAAGAGGTTGTTCTTTCCTCCACTGAATAGACTCACACTCTTGTTGAAAATCAGCATATGGGTCTACTTAGGGACTTCCAATTCTTTTCCACTGGTGTAGTAATATGTGTATCACTATAACAGTATTGATCTGCTTTGACTATACCAGCTTACAGAATTCTTTGAAAAGGGAAACACGTCTGCAAAAGCAGCTGCTGGAAATTTTGATGGAGACTACATCGAATCTCTAGATTCCTTTGGGTAGTAGGGCCCTCTTAACAATACTAAGTCTTCCAGTCCATGAACATGGAATGCCCTCTCATTTACTTAGGTTTTCTTTAATGTTAGTAATGTTTTATCATTTTGTTCGCAGCCCAACTTGTAACCACTTGACCACAAGGACCACTATTTTTTATCATTTTGCATGTACAAATCTTTCACCTTCCTACTTAAATGTCTGCATTTTTACTGTTTTAATTTATTCCTAGTTTATTTAGATGCTACTGTAAATGAACTATTTTCTTAACTTCCTTCTCAGAACGCTCATTGCAAATTCATAAAAATCTGCCTTTTGTTGTGCTGACATTATACCTGCCACTCTGCTAAATTCATTTTTATCTGTGGGGGGGTGTAGTAGTTACATAATCTGTCAATTTGAGATTAAGAGTGAAGGGGGGGGTTAGCTTGTCAATCAGGTTGCAGTTTGATGACCTCATTTGGGGGACACTAAGGAGATAAATAGCACCCTGGAGGCGGGACACACACTCACTCCCTGGGAGACATTCCTTCTGACAAGATAAATGGAGCTCTACTATATCCCTGGGAGCTGGAGGAGCCATGTGGAGACCCCTGCCAGCGCTGAAATGCTTTTACCGCCACTGGATCCACAAGACTTTCCACCTGCTGGCCTGTGATCATCTTGTGTTCAACATTACTGCATGGCTGTGTAAGTCCAAAGAGGAATTTATGGTCTACTACTGGACATTATGGGCCAATATCGGACTTATTGACTTGATCTGGCCTGGGCTGAGATGTTTTCTCAATATTCAAGTGCTGTATATAAAGCTCTTTGTGATTCACATGAGTCTCCCTGGATGTTTCTCTAGTCTACCCAGACTAACACAGGAGGTTTCCTATGTACCGTCTATACTCAAGAATCAGCCGACCAGAATATAAACCAAGGCACCTAATTTTACCACAAAAAACTGGGAAAACTTATTGACTAGAGTATAAGCCTAGCTGGGAAATGGAGCAGCTACTGGTAAATTTCAAAATAAAAATAGATACCAATAAAATTACATTAATTGAAACATCAGTAGGTTAAATGTTTTTGAATATTTGTTTCAAAGAAAAACAGTACAATAAATGTACAAATGTGCTTTACATAATTGATGTATGTACGGATTGTGATAAGAGTTGTATGAGCCCCTAATAAAATGATTTTAAAAAAAGAAAAAGAAACAATAGTAAACTAGCTCTGTAAGTGAAAAAGAGGGTCAACAAAAACAATATGGTACTAACAATAACTATACACGCTGTTACTGCACGCGCTGCATTACTACATGTACACAACACAGCTTGTATAGTTTGAGGCCTAACGCAGGCTGATGATATTACAGAATGTGATGACATGACTGCATAGAGCAGCCTGTTAGGGCTCATAATATACACGTTGCATTGTGCACGCACTGCGTTATTGCATGTGCTGCATTACTGCATATGCAGCGTTACCAAGTATGTATGAGAAGTGCTAACACAACACATGCAGTAACACAGGGCGTACACAGGATGTATATTATGAGCCCTAACGTAGGCTGCTCTATGCAAGTATAGTCAACACTGGGTCCAGATAGGGGTTAATAAGAAAATAAAAAATAAAACATAGCAGACTAAGTGCTGTAAACAAACATACTGTATATCTAAGACGAGAGATATAGGGAAACTTGTATTCAGCAATGCTTGGACGGAGCAAGGGGGCGTGACCAAGCACGGGTAAGACTGTAAAGGCTACGTCATTGGTCACAGCCCTGGAGAAGAGCGGCCCTATCTGACATTGATCTGACAAGGATGCGGTGCGTCCAAGGACCAGCACACAGAAGCGGGCAGGTTCTCGCCCAGTACCGCACGGTGGACAACACCGAGGCTGCTGGCGTGCAGGAGAAAGGAAGAGCGGCGACATCAGCAACCATCGGACCACCCACAGAGGTTGCAGGTGCCCGCAGATGAGCCAGAGATCGGAGAACTGTTTAAGTGGGACCCTCACTGGAGTATAAGCCGAGGGGGGCTTTTCCAGCATAAAAAACGTGCTGGAAAAACTCGGCTTACACACGAGCATAGACAGTATCTAGAATTATGTGTTTACTTCATCCTTCCCATCTTTCATTGCTTTTTCTTACCAATTGCTCTGGCTAGGACTTCTGGTATGGTAACCAGCATTGCTAAGAATAGGCATGCTTGCCTTGTTTCTGATCTCGAGAAAACCTCTTGTTCTCCTCCAAATTTGCTGTTAGCTGTGTGTGTCATAAGTACCTGTGTGAGACTGAGGATCATCCTTTCCAGTCTGAGTGTTTGGATTTTGTCAAATGTCTTATCTGTTGTCATTGAGGTGACAATGTGACCTTTCCATCGTAGTGTCTTACTACACTGCTTGGCTGATTTTCCAGTGTTGAATCATCCTTACTTTTTTAGATAAATTGAACTGGCTCAAGGTGTTAAGTCAAAAAGTACTGTTAGTATTGTTCTAAATTATACATGCACAGGTTTATTCTAAACAAACCATGCCTAAACACTTCTCTGAAATCAGTGCATGGCTGCAAACATGTTCTCTCAGTAATATGAGGGAATTTCAAAATGTGGGTGAAAAAAAGATTGATTTTTTTTCCCATGAACTTTTTGAGAGACTCCGTGAATACTTGTCTGTGTTGCTAGGATGCCTTACAAAAATCCAATCAAAACAGTGGCTTCCAAGGGGATCTGCTGAGCCAGTTACATTTAAGGCAGCAAAGTTGGCTCAAAGGTTATGGAGACCGGTTTGGGGGATTTGAAATGGATAATCTTACAGGTTTTCTCAAAGAATATAGGGTGATCACAGGGATTTACTAAGATTAGCTTTACGAAAACTGAAAATTGGTGAGAAAAGAGCCATGAAATTTATGCCAATTCATTTATTTTCAACCCCACAATGCACCTGCTCATTCTTTGCGGGTAGGAAGGGCTGTCCTAGCAGAATTCCATGGGGAAACATCACTCCATTTATTCGACAGCCCTAGTCTTATCCTCTTACATTCCTTTTTCTCTCCTAAGAACATTTAAAAGGAATATAATTTCAGTCCCTCAAGGATGCCAAAACTTCCGTTTTAGCATGCTAAATCAAAAATTACTTTGGGGAAGAGTTAAGGTGATAAATACCACCTTCGGACGTGTACGTGAGGGAGAATATGCCACCAGAAGAGCTTCATATATTGATATTTTTTGTTTTAATCAAGCTTTCTTTGATTTTGTAGTATCTTCTTTATTTTCCCTCAAAATTCTTTTAATATTATGATTTCGTTTGCTAGTATATTTTGAAGGATTAGACATTCATAAGGGATCTTGGCCTAGTTTTCTTGCAGGATCTTTTGTCTGGCTTCAATAGGAGGTGATTGCTAGTCCAATGAATGAGTTAGAACATGTTTCCTCCTCTTCTATTTTTTGAGAAAGTTTAGGAAGGATTGAAACCTTTCTATAAATCTTTGTTACCAATCAGTTCAATGAGCCATGATATAATGTTTAAAACCTTAAAGTCTTTAAAAACCAAAAATACCCCTAATGGCTTTTTAAAACAAAACAATTGTGACTCAGTGATGTTTCCCTTAGAGCAATGAGCGGCTTTAAAGTGCTGACCTGTGTTAGCAGCTCAATGGATAACCCACCCCCATCCCTCCCCATGGGGCTCTTAGAACAACAGTTTACCTTCACTAGAAAAAGAAGGTCTGCCTAGGGCCGGCACTCTTCTAAAACCTATGGACAAGGAGTCAAATGGAAAATAGCAATTCAACTGCTTAGACGGAAAACTTAGATGGCAGTGAGTTTGTTTTAATGGGAGATGAACAACTTGGAAAAGGAGAATGAACAATGGCTTCACACCTCAAAGTAGTAGTCAGTGAACTGAATTACAGTGAACCCTCGCCACTTTGCGCTTCGACTTCCGCGGCTTCACTCTATCATGGTTTTTGCGTAACAGCGCATGCTCTGTCATTACTGCCACTGATTGGCTCATACTGTACATGCTTGATGCCATAAATAATATAATAAATAATTAATGATAATTGTAACGTCCAAAATGTTTTACTGTATTTTCCCTTTTTCGTTTAATAAATTGGGTAACACGAGTGTAATGGTGACCAAAGGGTGTTTTTTCATGTCCTCTATGCTCTAACTACGAAAATATTTGATTTACAAATAAGGAATCCTACTTCGCGGAATTTCATTTATCATGGTAGGGTCTAGAACCGATTAACCGCGATAAACGAGGGTTCACTGTATACATGTGGAAATTATTGTATGTTCTGCTGTATTTACTAACAACAAAATATATTCTAAAAACAAAAACATGTCACCTGTTTTTTTGATACCAATTTAGTCTCTTCCCTTAGGAGTCTGTGTGATCATCTATTTCTTTTTGAATCCATGTAGGAAGTTTATGTTCATAGGAATTTATCCATTTCCCTTACATGATGTTCATTTGCTAGTGTACAATTGTTTAAACTATTTTCTTATGATCCTTTGTATTTCTGTAAGCTAGGTTGTCCCTATTTCATTCCTAATTTTAGGTATATCGTCTCTTCAATCTAAGGAGTTCTGGTGGCTATGAATGGAGCTACTAGCCCCACGGTCAGCAGTTCAAACTCACCAGTTACCGACAGGATAAAGATGAGGCTGTCTGCTCCCATCAAGATTTAAAGTCTCAGAAACCCAAGAGGTAGTTGTACTTTGCCCAACACAGTTGCTGAGTCTGAAATGACCGGCAGCAAGTTTGCTTTTGATGTCAGTCTAGCTAAGAGCTTGCAAATGTTATTGATCTTTTCAAAATACCAACTTCTGGTTTCATTGATCCTATTGTTTTTCTATCTTAAAAAAAAATCATTTTATTTCAGGCACGTTCAACTCTTGTCACAATCCATACATACATTCATTGGGTCGAGCACATGTGTATATTAATTGCCCTCATTCCCAAAACATTTGCTTTCTACTTGAGCCCTTGGCATCAGCTCATTTTTCCCCTCCCTCCCAACCCCCTCTCCCCTCCCTCATGAACCCTTGATAATTTATCAATTATTATTACTTTGTCATGTCTCACACTGTCCGACATCTCCCTTCATCCACTTTTCTGTTGTCCGTTCCCCAGGGAGGGGGTTATATATAATTGGTTCCCCTTTTCTACCGCACCTTCCCTCCACCCTCCTGATATCACCACTCTCTGCACGGTCCTGAAGGGATCATCTGCCCTGGATTCCCTGTGTTTCCAGTTGCTATCTGTACCAGTGTACATCCTCTGGTCTAGCCAGATTTGTAAGGTAGAATTGGGATCATGATAGTGGAGGGAGGGGGTAGGAAGCATTTAAGAACTA
>NW_022103968.1:48676456-48689451 GCF_000313985.2 Echinops telfairi | reverse complement strand
CTCATGAGGGAGGGGGGAGCGGGGAGGGAGGGGAAAAATGAGGACCTAAAGTCGGGGGTTTAAGTGGAGAGAAAATGTTTTGAGAATGATGTACAAATGTGCTTTACACAATTGATGTGTGTATAGATTGCGATAACAGTTGTATGAGCCCCTAATAAAATGTTTAAAAAAACAAGTCAAATCCAAAAAAAAAATTATATACATGTATTTCTAAGACATAACCCTCATGGACAAAGAAAAAATTTTGAACGACAAAGCTACAAATTAGATGGAGAAGTAATTAACATAAGACCTCACTGATCCAAGAAAGCTCATTCTTACGCTGGCAACAGGGAAAACCAAACAGCCTGACTTACAGAAAAGAACTTCTAACAACTCAGGAACTGGTAGCACTGAACCAAGCCCACTGCCATCAAGTTGATGCTGACTCAGAGAGACCCTATGTGGGATTCATGGGAATAAATCTTTATGGGAGCAGACAATCTCAGCTTGTCTCAGAGAGCAGTTGTTAAATTTGAACCGGCAACCTTAAGGTTAACAACCCAATGCTGAACCCACACAGGCACTAAGGCTCCTTTAAACTAGAGGTAAAAATAGGGCTAAAAACAGGACTGGCTGAAAGTCTGTTTAAGAGAGGTTAAATCCTCACCAAGAAAGGGCGTTTACCTGAGGGTACAAAAAGACTGTTCCACAGCTGGTCTCCCCCAAATATACATATGTCAGACCTAGGGCACTGTTTGCAACGAATGGTAAATGATTGCCAAGTTATCTCCCTGAAGACACCAGCCTTCCACAGGAAGCAGACACCATTGTTTCTCCCACAACAGGTGGGGCTCACTCCCTGCTGTTAGGGATAGTGGGTTGCTTCCCCTGAAAGCTTAGACTATATCAAGTCTCCAGCTCAAGGGTGACCATATTGAGACTGGAGTCCACCCTTCTTGTCACATGTGTACCCTTAGTCCCTCCCTTTCCTATTACATGTACACACCTAGCTCATCCCCTTCCTGGTATGCTTACGCCTATTGTACAGCCTTTTCCTGTGATGTGTATGCCTAGTGTACAACCCTTCCTGTGACATCTTTACCTGTAATTAGGGGCATGCAGGCCCCCACAGATATATAAGCCTAGGTTAGTAATAAGTCTTGCTCGCTCCTGCCCTCCCGGCTCCTACCTCCACGTGTACCACCAAGAGGAACTGAGATGAGCATGCTACTATGAAATGTGTCTGACTTCATTTTACTCTCTCTCCTATTTCTCTGACTTTATGATAATCTTTATGTATATTTTAACTGTACAACTGCACTTTCTGAACCTGTGATAGTGTGAGGGGTGGACTATCCCCCATAATTACCCTCTCAAAAGAGACAACTACAAGAAAGCTTTCAGAATATTTGTGTAAAATGGAATTAAAAGATAACAGAATTTTCACACCAAATTAATGATGTCCCCTTCTAAGAGTCACACTGAAGAAGCCAGACACAAATGAGCGTGAAATACGATGCTAAAAATAAGGTGCTGAAGCGAAAATATATGTACACATTATCCCAGAAAGCAAAGCAAAACTGCTAAGATAAAAAATTTGTAAAGATAAGAAAATTCCTGGGCCAGTTCATAAAATATGTAAATGATAATCAGAAGAAATCTATATAATAATGTACTCTAAACACTGCTTGAGAACTACAAAATTGGTTTCCAGATTGAATACCAGCCCTGCACCAAGCATACCAAGAAATACAGGAAGAGGAGGGAAAAGAAACCACAGAGCACATTCAGTAGATGAAAGTCTAGCGATAGGTCTGTGACACCAGAGGAGCACAAGGCAGAGTTCTGAGCTTTCCAGCGCACAAGCCAGGTCAACTGGAGTGCCTTCGGGCAGAAGGCTCACTTTCGGAGTGGGTTGCCTCCAGGCACTTACAAGGGTAGCTAAGTACGCTGACTCACAGAGCAAGAGCTGAGCACCTTCAGGCTGAGGTGTACAGCAAAATGGTGCACTCTTTAGGCATTTATAATGGGTGCTAATGGAGTATGGAGTTTGTAACATCACCAAAGCTGGGAAAAGGTCAAGGGCCATGTGGCTAAGAGGCTGAAAACCAAAAAGAAGTATGCATGAGGGAACAGCTGAGAGTAAGTGCTCTTAACTGGAAGTTCAGAACTGCTAATTCCTGATTCTGTTAACTTCCTTAATAAACCCCCTAATTGAGAGAATCTGTAAGCTGTGTGGCAACTGCAATGAATTAGCAAGTCCAGCTGTGACATACACAGAGTGCAGGAGGAGGGAGAGCTGGTATCAAGACTGGTAAAGAAAGTGCGAGGATGGAGTTATTATGTCTAACCTCCACCTCATAGAAACTGGCCTTTGACATTGGGCGTCCACTCTAGTACTCCCTCAATGCAAGAATGCTTTCATCTCTTAAACTGGCATTCCATGATGCTCACCTTCATGACATGATTGCTGAAGACAAAGCAGGTGCATAAGCAAATGTGGTGAAGAAAGCTGATGGTGCCCAGCTATCAATAGATGTAGCATCTGGGGTCTTAATGGCTTGAAGATAAACAAGCGGACATCTAGCTGAGAAGCAACAAAACCCACATGAAAGAAGCACACCAACCCGTGTGATCACAAGATGTTGATAGGATCAGTACCAGGCATCAAAGTACAAAAAATCATATCATGGTGCATGAGGGGGAGTACAGATTGGGGACCCAAAACCCATCTGTAGGCAACTAGAAATCCCCTTACAGAAGGTTCGTGGGGAGGAGACGAGCCAGTCCGGGTGCAGTATAGCAACGATGAAACATACAACTTTCCTCTAGTTCTTTAATGCTTCCTCCCCCCCACTATCATGATCCCAATTCTACCTTTCAAATCTGGCTAGACCAGAGCATGTATACTGGTACAAATAAAGAGGTGGAAACACAGGGAATCCAGGACAGATAAACCCCTCAGGACCAATAAAGGGAGTAGAGATACCAGGAAGAGAAGAGGGAACCGATCGCAATGATGTACATATAACCCCCTCCCTGGGGGAGGGACAATAGAAAAGTGGATGAAGGGACACATCGGATAGTGTAAGACATGAAAAAATAATGATAATTCATAAATTATCAAGGGTTTGTGAAGGAGGGAGGGGAAAAAATGAGGAGTTGATACCAAGGGCTCAAATAGAAAGAAAATGTGTTAAGAATGATGATGGCAACAAATGTGCTTGACCCAATGAACATATGTATGGATTGTAAGCCCCCATTATAATGATTAAAAAAAAAAAAAAAAAAAGCAATTGGCCTTAGGCTGATGTTTATGAAGTCAAATGTCACCCAAACCATTCTTACAGTTCCCGGTTAAAATTTAGAGGGCGTATAATACATCTAAATATTGAAACACTTAAAATTGAAGAGTGGGGGATTAAGCTATTAATAAATACATAGAAAACTAAGCAAATAAAAGCCTAAGGACTTCAGGGAAAATAAATTGTATAAGAAATTAAACATCTTCTTACCACCATCAAGTAAATTCTGACTCATGCAACCCTACAGGACAGGGTAGAAATGCCCCTGTCGGCTTCCAAGACTATAACTCTTTTCGGGAGTAAGAAGCCTCATTTTCTCCTTGAAGCAGTTTCAAACTGCTGACCTGGGGTTAGCAACCCAACATATAACCACTACAAAACCAGCGCCGCTTAACATTCCTACAAATCTCGGGGGGGAAATTTTTTAAAATCATTTCACTGGGGGCTCATACAGCTCTTATCACAATCCATCCATCCATCCATTGTGTCAAGCACATTTGCACATTTGCTGCCATTATCATTCTCAGAACATTTGCTTTCTACCTGAGCCCTTGATTTTTTTCTCTCCCTCCCCGCAAATCTGAAAATTTTATATAAATTTTAAAATTAGAAAATGTTGATAATGTACACAGTCACAACTACAAATCCCAAACTACATACATTGCATGCAGTAAGAAATAGTTTTTTGTGGTTTTTTTCCGAGACAAAGTCCAGGAAAGAAACACTAGTGTAGAGCTTAATTTCTGTAATTCACCAGCTTTCTTCACCATGATTTGGTGGTGACAATCTCAAAATTTACAACAAATACAATATGTTTGCTTTACCTGTGATGATTCATCCTTAGCTTCTTGGAAGCGTTCAGCTATAAAAATGTTGTAAGCTGAGCGAGGTCTTTTTGGTTTTCCAAGCATTGATAGCTCCTGCATCACAAAAATAGAAGAATCAGATATGGCTTTGATATCCATGAGATGTCATTTTAATTATGGAAACTTTAGTCACTACTATACAGTATAGAATATTCCTGAAAGTGAATACTATGATCTTGTATAAAATACATGATTATAAAGTCAGAATTACTTAGCAATGCTGTTTTGAAAATTGTAACATACTTTAACATACTGATACAGAAATTATTTTCATAGTTTCCATTAACTGTATTAAAAACAGAAACTTTGAATAGACGCTTGTCTCCTGACAACCCCACGTAGTACAGAGTAAAACTAGTCCAAAGGGTTTTCTTGGCTGTATCTTTACAAAAGGAGCCCTGCTGGCACACAGAGCTGAGAGCTTCACTGCTAACTAACAGAATGGCAGCTCACACCCAGCAGTGGCCGGGGGAGAAAGACCTGGAGATCCACAGAAACTATCCCAAGAAAATCTTTTGGAGCAGGTCCACTGTCATAATGGGCCAGGAGTCAAAATCCACTCAACACCTAACACCAACACAATCTTTATAGAAGATGGCCAGGTCTTCTGCAATACTGATTGGTGGGTTAAAACCACCATCCTTAAGTCACAGTATCTGCTCACTGCCATCAAGTCACCTCCAACTCACAGTGACCATCTACGGAGTTTTCAACTGTAAACTCTACAGACGCGGATTGCCTCATCTTTCTCCTGCAGAGCAGCTGGTCTGTTTAAGCACCAATCTTGCATTAAAAGTCCAGCACTTAAACTTAACCCAACAGCATCACCCAACTTAGTAGTCTAAACCTGCGGTTCTCAACCTGTGGGTTGTGACCCCTGGGGAGGGGGGGTGTCAAACAACCCTTTCACAGGGGTCACCTAATACCATCAGAAAACACATTATTTCCGATGGTCTTAGGAACGGAGACACCGTTCCTCTATCCATCTCCAGGCAGGTCCACCCACATGCAGATATGCCCATATATGAGTATCTCGCGTGAAGACTGTTAGCCATGCTACGCCATGCTTCAAGACAAAATTTCATTTATTTGTCATTAGAAATAACTATTTCACAATATATAATTACACATTCTCTTTGTGATTAATCACTATGCTTTAATTATGTACAATTTGTAACAATGAAAATATATCCTGCATATCAGATATTTACATTACGATTCATAACAGTAACAAACTTACAGTTATGAAGTAGCAACAACAATAATTTTATGGTCGGGGGTCACCACAACATGAGGAACTGTATTAAAGGGTCGCGGCATTAGGATGGTTGAGAACCACTGGTCTAAACTGTGCCATCCAAAACCCTTTCAACAGGTTTACCACACATATTTACAAAATCCTTTTTTAAGCGATAGTTAGCCCAGTTTCATTCCTGAAGGGGACTATGACCCACACAGCACAACCAAGCATCTCTCACCCCATTCCCTTCCCAGCTCGTCTCTCAACCTTTAAACCACAATATGTGTGTTTTTATTATTCCTAACTAGGTACCAAAAGGAGAAAACATGGAAAAGAATACAAGTGTCCCTTGTTACATAGAGCTTTTTAGTTCCTGGATTCAAGTGATGAAGGATGTGGCATTATCCCATGCAATTTTGTTTCTGAATAGACAGTGAAGAGTAGCTAATTTACAAAATTCTGTAGATTTTAATGATTATCTATGGTCAATGACAATTCCAACTTGAATACTGATAAAAGCTGACTCTTCCCATATAAATTCAGGGTTTCTGATTTTCATCTAGAGATTATTTCCATCTTCCTGGACCTCTCATTATTTAATAAAATCATTGTAGAGTCCACGTACTTTACGATTTAAACAATTTCCCAGTTGTTTCTTCTACAGTTTCTAGTTGCCACACTTCTCAGCTACCTTTGAAATATGAGAGTACAATTCCAAAAGGGGAGTGTGAATATACAGAGAAACTCCTAGCATCTGCCCCCAGTCCTCATCGTTGGTCCCTTCTCTTCTTAGCACTTTATGTGAGCACTAAAGCATCATTTTATTAATCTTTTATTAATTGGGTCAGCAGTCCTAGTGCTATGACATAACTCAGGGAGAGCTATCATGGAATCCCCTATTCAAGGCTGGCATTAATTCTAATATTCATTTTACATAATACAGAATAAACTACCAAGTTGATGCCCTCAGAACTAATACTATTTCCTTAAGAAAGGGTGGTCTAACTTTCAAGTAATAAAGTTATTTGAATTAACATCTTGCTGTTAGCTATCGTAAAGTCAATTCTGGCTCAGAGATGCCATGCTTTGTACTAGTACAGGATTTTCCTGAATATAGTATTACAGGAACAGATGCTCAGTCTGGTTTTTCACTTAAGAGTTTTTGCATAGGTTCAAGCCACCAACCTTTCCACTGATGGTGGAATGCTTAATTGTTTTTGCAACTAGCGAATAAACAAACCAAACCCAGTGCTTCAATTCAATTCCAACTCATAGCAGTCCGATCAGACAGAAGTGAACTGCGCCTTTGGCTTAATCTTCACAGCAGACCGTCTCGCTCACCTTTCCCCCGCAGAGCGCATGGCTGGGGAGTTCTAGTTACCCTGTGGTCACAGCCCGACTCACAGTCCGCCACAGCAGCAGGGGGCGCCTTAGGGACACGTCTCAAAACAAACACACCACACCTACGGCCACCCTATTGATTCCAACTCGTAACAATCTTAGTGTGTCCCAGGCTATTGACCTTTATGGAAGCAGATGGCCTCTTTCTCTCCCAGAGTTGCTGTTGGGTTTGACCCACAGATCTTGAGGTTAACAGTTCAGTACTTAACAGCACAGTTACAAAATGGTCAGTTACAATATGGTTACATCCAAATGTAGCAACAGAAGTATACAAGGAAAATTCAAAGGCAAGAGGCCTTACCCTGTTTCCCCGAAAATAAGACAGTGTCTTATATTAATTTTTGCTCCCAAAGAGGCGCTAGGTCTAATTTTCAGGGGATGTCTTGTTTTTCCATGAAGAAGAATACAGTACACATCTATTGTTTATTGTTTTATTAAAAGAGACCTCGCACTTCCTGTCTGCTCTGGCAGCGCTGCGGCCAACAGTGAGCTGCGTGGTGGCGCCCTCCGCTATGGTCCAGAGTCCAGAGTTACGGTAGCTTCAGGGGGAGGGGGGGCTTATTTTCGGGGAGGTCTTATTTTCAGGGGATGCCTTATATTTCAGCGAGAGGCAAAACTGTAAGTAGGTCTTATTTTCAGGGGATGTCTTACTTTCGGGGAAACACGGTAGGAGCAGAGGTTAAGGGAAAAAAAGGTCCCATTTTTGCCTAACTAAATACACTTACTGACATTCTACCACTTATCCACAAATAAAGATAAATCTAATCCCCAAACCATACAAATTTCGACTCACAGGCACAGTATATGAACATGTCAACACTCACTCTCTTTTTCATTAATGCTTTCTTTTTTAAACGTCTTTGCATGACTTCTTTCTCCATTGTTAAAATTTGGTTTGGAGTTAACTGTTCTTGAATTCTGTTTATCTCTTCTTTGTAGGCCTCCCAGTCAGCCCTGTAAGCATCTTCATAGAGCTGTAAATGAAAAAGAGTTAAGAGGTCCACAAACAGCTGTTGACAAATTTAACATAGCACACCTGTTAGAGACAGATAATAAACATTTCAAGTAAATGAAACCACAAGACAGAAAACATGAGTTGGCATCACATGCATGTGGATTAAAAAACATGCTTGTTTCCCATATGCATGCTAAGCATGGTAAAACTCTAGCCATTAGTCTTCAATGTCAATTTGCTGACAATCTTTGACCTCCACCCCCAAAATCCACATTCTCATCATTTATAAGGATTGTAAATTATAATTTTCCTTTGCAGAAAATAGATGTTAAAAAATATATATGAAGTCTGGGCGATCTGGTCCCTTAAAGACATCATTATCCCTAACCACGCGGGTCAGCAATGTTAAAGACCTATGTGCTCACCGACCAGTGAAATCAAAGTGAGTCCAGAAATAAACCTACACATCTATAGGCAACTCTTGAATAAGGGTACCAAGTTCATTTGTGGAGAGAGTGTCCTCAATAAAAGGTGCTGGGAAAATTGTATTTTCAAATGCAGAAAAACATAATGGGATCCATTCTTCATACTACACACAAAATGAAAATAAAAAATGAGGAGGACCTAAATGTACAAACAAAAACTATAACAATTTAAAAAGTAATTGCAGGAGCAATGCTGCCAAGCCTGGCTTGTAACAATGATTAAGTAGTAGAAATAACTAAGGTAAAAAGAGAAAAGGCAAAATAAATGGGACCTATAAAAATTCTAAACTTTTCACCAGAAGAACTTTACCAAGAGAGTGAAAAAACTAGCTATCAATTGAGAGATATCTTGAGAAGCCATATATCCAATTAAGAATCCAATTAACTAAAAGATACATAAAATTTTGACAACAACAAAAACATAATCCTAAAATGGGCAAAGGACTTGAATATATCTTTCAGTAGGAGGAAATTCACAAAACACATAAAAGATGCTCAATGTCAATACCCAATGGAGCAGTGCAAATTAAAACCAAATGAGACACCATTTCACTAAGGTAGAAAAAAGCAGAAAGCAAACAATAACAATTAAAAAAGCAAACAATCACCAGAGATATGCTGGAATTGTAACCCATATCCATTACTGGTAGGAATGTAAAATATATAGCCACTGTGGAAGAGGATTATAGTTCTTCAAAAAACTAAAAAACAGATCTACTGTGACTCAACAATTCCACTCTAAGACTTGACAGCAAAGACTCAGCAATGTGTTATCTGCAATACCCTAATCGGGCTGGTTTCTGTGCAACAGTATCCATAATAACCTAGCCATCCATCCCTAGATAAATGGACAAAGTGTGGTACATACACACAAAAAGAAAAATGACATTTTAAAGTTCTAAGTTCAAGAACTTACACTTCCTGCAACCAACAGTTTCAAAACATTTTCTTTCTTCTTGAACGCTTTGATATCAGCTCCCCTTTAAAACCCTCCCTCCTCCACCCTACTCCCCTGGAGCCCGTATTATGATAAATTACCATTATCTTACACCATCTAATAATCTGCTCACCCACAATTCTGTCATTCTTTCTCGAGTGGGATTGTACAGTCAACATTGCTATCAGCTCCCCCACTCCCTGTACCCTCAGGGAATCATTACTCCCTTTACTGTTTCTGAAGGGTTATCACTCATGCATCCAAAGATCTTAATTATACAAATGAACAGATAGGTCTGACAAGATTAATGAAGCAAAACAAAGACCATAAAAGTGGATGATATATTAAAAGAACTAGAGGACAGTTATGTGTTTCATCAGTGCTATACCGCACCCAGGCTATATCATCCTTCCCATGTGGCCCTTCTGTGAGGGACGTCCAACTACCTTACAGGTGGGTTTTAGGTCTCCACTTTGTCCACGCTCCTTCATGCCAATTTGGTTGTTTTTGAACTGTTACCTATTCCCGTGGATGCCTCATGATCACACAGGTTTGTGCTTCTTCCATGTGGGATTTGTTGCTTTCCTGCTAGATGGCCGCTTGTTTAACTTCAAGCCTTTACGACCCCAGATGCTATCTTTTAATAGGCAGGCACCATAAGCTTTCTTCACATTTGCTTATGCACCCATTTTGTCTTTAACAATTATGTAGGGAAGATGAGTATCACAGTGCCACATTATTAGAACAAACCATTCTTGTAAAGTAAGGTTTAAGTAGAGGCCCAAAGTCTATCTGCTTTCTTGTTGTATTTATACACACACACCTATCTTTATATATTACATATATATGTACATATATATTTACATATCTTTATATATTTACATACATTAAATATCTAAAAATTACATATTTAGATACCTATATATGTAATTTTTACTTTCTTCTTTTTCTTTCCTCCTGTCCCACTATCATATTTACCCATCCTCACCTCTCAGTAATTCCTCTCAGATTCATTTCAATTGATCAAACACGACCAGGAATGCTACACCATCGTCACTGTCAATTTGAGCAAGTTCATGAACTTTGTGAAACCGCCTCAAACAAGGGAATACTGCCCAGCCAGTAGGAGAATGGAATTTTTCATACACGTTACAATGTGGGTAAAGTTTAAATAAGTTATGTTAACTGAAATACAGAAATCACCCAAGTACAAATAACGGACGCCTCATTTATATAAGACAAGAAAAGGCCAGTTCGAGGCCAGTTTACTAGCAGCCGCCAGGGGGGCGAGAGGGGAGAGAAGGAAAAATATCCGTTATGGATACCGAGTTATGCTTGATGGTGATAGGGACACTGCACTGACTGAGGCTTCAGAGCTAATTATAACAAGTACTGTCAATGAATTACAGAAGATCGAATTGGTAAAGGTGTATGACAGACATAGTTATAATAATGACAAAGAAAAGCTGCTGTTGAGGTTTCTTATTTACAACCAGAAATATCCTTGGTTTGGAAGTTTAGAATCATGATATCCTAGGACATCCACTAGTTGGCCTAAGAATATATTTAGAGTGTGTCTGGTTTATCTTCTAGCTCAGGGGTCAGAAAACTATAGCTTGCGAGCCACATGCAGCTCTTTTGGTACGTACTTGTGGTTCTGAAATAAAACTGGAAAAAAAGTAAAGGACATTATTCCAATAATGGTGATTTCATTTGTTGGTAAAATGTTTATGGCTCCTGAATAATTGTTAAATTGTTCTGAGAGACAGAACTGGCTCTTTCGTCTCAAAAGTTTACCGCCCCCTGCTCTAGCTTGCTATATAGCGCTTGAGGTATTAAAAGCTTGCAAGTGACCATCTAAAGTACCATAACAAAGGAAGGAGTCAAGAATAGCAGGATGAAATAGAAGGTGTGACTAATTACCTCCATAAGCAAATGTCCCCTATGCCATAAGACTAGAAGTAGATGGTACCTGGCTGTTCATTACTAACCATTTTGATCAAAGATCTCATAGAAGAATCCTGATCATGTGGAGAAAAATGCAGTACAGACCTCAAATTCTCCTGGACTCCAGATTTCCCGGAGCCATGGAGGCTGGATGAACCCCTAAAACTATTGTTCTGAAATCATCGGTAAGCCTTAAGTCAAAAATACCCCTTGAAGTCTTGAAACCGAACAGTTTAGCTAAGCAAGTAAAAAAATCTGCTCTGAACTTTATGCTTATTTAAGAACTATTCATATGAGATCAAATTGACAGAGCAACCTGAATGATTTGAAAAGATCCTTGAGAGAGAGCGAGTTAATGGTATCAGGGGAGAAAGTGAAGGTGAACAGGTATATGATAAACCAAGAAAGTGAAGGTGAGAACAGCTGCACACCTTAAAGAATGTCACTGAACTGTATACATGGATGAACAGTTGAACAGGTATATGATTTGCATATAATCTCCACAAAGACCCCCAAACCAATGTGGTTACCTTTTTCTCTGAATCAGGAAGTTCCCTCCATATCTGGGCGATTTTTTTAATTAGCTCTGAGTTTTTCGCATCTATGGATTGAAATAAAATAGTGGGGGAAAGTCACAATTTCATCTGTCTCAAGATTCATTTCTGAAGACTTCCAAGAAAATAATCTCCACAAGCAGCTTATACTAGAGATTTCTATAGCACGCACAACTTTATACTATGATTGAACGTTTTGCTCTCAACTGTCGCTGCCATTGAGTCCATACAGACTCATAACTCCCCCTGTGGGTTTCAGAGACTGTAACTGTTTACCAGAATAGAACACCATCTTTCTCCCACAGAGAGGCTGGTAGTTTCAAACTGCAGAACTAGCAGATCACAGCCCAATGCGTAACCACTGCACCACCAGGGCTCCACTACCTTATATCCCAAAGTAACATCCCCACAGCCATTTTAAGAATTCAACAAATAGCCTACGTGGTCATCTCTTTTAAGTAACATAAGACAAAAGTTATTTTCCCTTGCAAAGCTCATAAAATTAACAGTAATTTGCATGCTGCTTTATTACCTGCAAAGCACTTTTCCATTAAGTTATTTCATGCAGCTTCATTACCTTTCTTCCCTAAAGCAGACAAGGAGCTAAGCAAGAATGGAGTAACTCACCAGCGGTCTTCTAGGGCAACTAGACCCAAATCTCAGGTTTTCATTCTCCTCACAGGAAACCTGCCATCTACATGCAGCTATCTTAAAAAATCTTTACGAGTTCTCAACTATATTTAAAGCATCTCAATTTAGAGGCTTTCTATACCCTTAAAGAGTTAGTCTAGAAACCCACAGGGGCAGTTCTATCCTGTCCTATCGGGTCTCTGTGAGTCAGAATGGATTGGACAGCAGGCAGAAAGACACGCTCAAACTCACTGCCATCGAGCTGATCCTTAGCCATACTCTCTTGTGCAGACCACACAAAACTGACTAAATGACGGGATGGATGTTTCTGCAGCCACGGGATGCTTTGGGTGAGTGCAAATCAGGGGTGTGGTTTAAATGCTTCGCATCCTTTGCAACTGCACAGGCACAGCTCACTTTATTGTGCTTCCCTTTACTGCGCTTTGCAGATACGGCTTTTTTTTTTTTTAAACAAATTGAAGCTTCGTGACAATTCTGCTTCAACCAAGTATCTTGGCGCCATTTTTCCAACAGCGTGTGCTCACTTTGTGTCTCCTTGTCACATTTTGTTAATTTCTCACTGCTTTGGTATCTAACTTTCCTATACTCTGGAAAACCAACAAACAAGTATGACTTGGCTTTATTGGTTTTATTTTGTTCTAGGTTCACACCTACTGTATTTCCTAGTTACAG
>NW_022103968.1:48670225-48676356 GCF_000313985.2 Echinops telfairi | reverse complement strand
GGGAATATCAATCCACAAAATGCCTTACCTGGGTTCTGCGCTTTAAGCATGGGTAGCTGTTCTGTGGAAAATCGCAGGTATGAGCTCAAAGGCTTCTTTGGATAACGACCCAAGGTGGAGGAAAACCATCTCGGCAAACACACAAAACTGAGGAGAAACATTGTCAGTGTCAGGTTCATTGCCAGGGTGTATGAACACACATTCCAACCAAGGTGTAGTGATGCTCTATACCTAACATCTTCGACCAGAAAGTTGGTGACATTTCAAATCCTGTCGTACGCAGGAGGGGGAACCAAGCCCTTAACTCCTACAGAGCAGAGGAAAGCAACTCTACTTCAGTTAGGGTGCCAGCTTCTTAAAGTGGCGGGAGACTCTTGGCGCGACTTCAAAGAGGATGCTGACCAGGTGCTCAACTGGAGCGGTGGAGGGGCGGGAGGGAGAGCGGTGGAGGGGTACTACCGGCGGACGGCCTGCTTTCAACACCGCCCGTCCCTGGGCAAGGTCGAGGTCTGAAGTTAAAGGTCAGAGTGGCCCCGATCGCTCGAAGAGGGCCAAAGACGGCACTGCAGCCCCCGGGCGTCGGAAGCCAGCAGTCGTACCTGAGTGGGAAGCGCAGCCGACTGCCACAGCCCGCGCAGAGATCCGCTCCGGTCTTGCCCAGCGCACTCAGCACGCCCCACACGCCCCGGAGAAGCGCCATGGCATCTGCGCCCAACGCAGGGACCAGATTCCAATCTCGTCGTCTCCCGGCACGCCAAAGCCGCAACAATGACACCTAGAGCCCGCGTGCGCACCGCCGGAGTTTGTTATCATGCCCGCCACTCGCGAGGCACTCTGGGAAGCCTGCTAACTTCCGGTCGGGAGACGTGGGCGGGACGAAAACGGAGAGAGCAAATCGGCTCGGGCGCTCCAGGAACGCCCCGGTGGGCGGGACTGCGCAGAGCGACGGGAGCGGAGCAGGTGATCTACGGGCCCGTGCGCCTCCGGGGACCCTGGCCACTAGGGGGCGGTGCAGAGCTGCCTGTGCCCCGGCCCCTCGCCGCGGGGGCTAGATGACTGACTGCGAGAGGGGAGGGCTCACCGGTCCCGCCCAGGGCTGGTACGTAACAGACGCTTTACGGAGCCGGTACGGAATAACCGAGCAGCCTGCGCGCACTGAGGTCTGGGTGACGGGGCTAAGCACCAGCGGAGGCGCGCAGAGCTCAGGTTCAAAGACATGTGCTGTGCTTAGCGTGGGCTGCAGGGATGTGTCCCAGGGACCTGACCCCAGAGCCTGATTCTAGCAGTCTGTTTGGGCCCCTGAATCCGCGTCTTTAACAAGTTCCCAATGGGTAACAAGTTCTAATGCAGGTGCAGGAGCCCTGGTGGTGTAATGGGCTCTGCACTGGACTGCTAACTTCACAGTCAGCAGTTTGAACCCACCACCCGCTCTGAGGGAAGAGAAATATCCTTGACACCTATTTCAAATCTGAATCCAACTCCGTTTTAGTCAAGGGGAAGAAACTTTGCTAGTTAGTTGTCCGAAGACTCTCGTTCTAGTCCCAGCACTGACAGTAACATCTTGACCCAAAGGTGTAGCAACACCACCTCCCCTTAAAATTTGATTTCTTCCTCTCCAAGTGAGGGTGGTGGACTTCATCAGATATTTCCCAACCAAAGTTTCAAGTACGTGGGGTACATACACCTTGAGTGCTGATAAATGTTTATTTTCATTAGAAGACTTAAAATTTTCATATAAATGATTTAGTCATTTTCTTAGAGTTTTACATTCTATTTTTCTTCGGGTCATATAATATAAAGATCCCATTGCTGCTACAACAGAAATACAAGTGGCCGTCTTTAACAAACCCATTCCTAGGCTTATTTTCTTAGTTGAGAGTCAGAATCAGAATTCAGATTGCCCACTCTAGCAAAAGTCTGTCTCTCTAGATGCTCTGGGCAGAGGGTGGGAGGTGGAGGAGTCCTTGCCTTCTTGATAGTAGAACTAACTCTTTCTCTGCGGGCTTCTATCTTCTTCGGTCATTTATAACATAAAAGTTGCTGCAGGCCAGGAACTCTTGGGCCATGACTGTGACGTGATTCAGGATGTTATATCCCACCCTACTCCCCTTATAATTGATGGGTGGGGTCAAACCCACATCATGGGGGATGATTACATTATCACATTATTACATAACTGCCAAGCCCCTGAAAATCATGGCTCTGCCAAGATGACACAAGGGGACACAATTCAATCCATGACAGATCCCATATCCTGTTTCATCAAACCTCACGCTCATCACCACATTCCCTCCAGTTCACACTCCCCAAACCAAACTCATTGCCATCCGCTTGATTCTGACTCAGTAGCAACCCCATTTGGGGCTTCCTAGGCTTTGTAAATCTCCATGGGAGCCAACAATCTTACCTTTCTTCCTCAGAGTGACTGGTAGGCTTCAAACGTCCATCCCGCAGTTGGTAACTTAAGGCTTACCCCGGAAAGTACCACCCAGTTCAACCAAATACCATTTTGGGCGTAGGCCATCCCATAGAAAAGATTGGGAAGACCGAAAGTAAAGATATTGACAGCCCTTTGCAATTTTTAAATTGCAGTTATTTCAAAGGTAACCCACCTCCTTAGACACCCTTTCCTCTCTGGCAGAGCTGTCATTGTTAGAAAATTCCCACCAGTGTAAAATAGAGCTAAGAGTCTGCTGCCTTTCTGCAGCCTGCCAGCATTGGCCTTGTGGAGCCACAAAGCCACCAAGGACTAAGCCCACTTCTTCTTTTATGCTATGTAACTACCACTACTTCCTTTTTCATAGACAGAGTTGAAAGGGAACTTGCGGGTCATCTGTTCAGCCCTCTCATCCTGTTTTTGTTTTTTCAGTTTATTCTATGTAGGCCTCCTTGGGAGGGAGTGGTTAAAGTGCTGGGCTCCTAACCAAAAGGCCAGTGGTTAAGCTCGCCATCCATTCCATAGGGGACAGAGGTGCCAGTCTACCTCCCTACGGCTTGATAGCTTGGGAAATCCTATGGGACCACTCTGCCCTATCCTATAGGGTCACTGTGAGTTGGAAGCAACCCAAAGGCAGTGTGTTTTGTAGATACTATGTGCAAGGCCCCTAATAGAGAGAAACACCTTTCTCTCTCTAAAATATGGTGGCAGAAGCAAAGAAATGATTATAGGTTATATAGCTAAATGTGGGATAAACTTTTTTAAAGAATACAGCAGATTTCTAAAATAATTTGTTTCCTCTTCTTCTACAATAATTCTGTTATTTTGGATGTTTGATATTATTAACTTCTTTGGGGAATTTCAGGAGCCCAGGGTATGAAGTGGATAGCAGGTTGGGCAGCTAACCAGCAAGCAAGCAGTTTGAGCCCACAGTCTATTCCAAGGCAAAAGGATGAGCTTTACTGCTCTCATAAAGATTTGCCCTCTCAGAAACCCTATGTAGCAGTTCTACTCTATCCTACAGGGCCACTGTGAGTCATCATTGAATCCACAAAAGTTGTTTTATTTTGGAGGCTTGGACATTTTTAAACAGCTTTTTATAATTGATCAGAAATATTTTTTTCTCATTCATTTTTAATTAGATACCCATCTTCTTTAAAACTCAGATATTAGTGATAATTAATGCTAAATACTGTATTTATAAGGAAAACATAATACCTATTTACTCAAACTGTCTTTGGGTCCAAAACACATATGGTTTCAACGTGAGTGGTTCAAACTCATCATCCTTCAAACTTACTTTATAAAACAGAAAGGGTCTCCACTTTTACTTATGCTTTAAATGTCATCCACTCCCATGATCTCAACTATCCGTTAAAGCTTTATGATTCCCATATTCTATATTGCATCTAGACCTGTCCTATTTATTTCCACATTCACCTAAGCGACTGACTGTTGGATGCCCGTAACATTATGTCCCACACAAACTTCAATTTCAACATGCCCTGGATACAATTCACTATGTTTCTCTTGAGTCCTTTATCTTGGTAAGAAACACTAGTATCCCACTGAATGGTCCAAGCCAACTATTGATGTATATCTTAGAACCTTGCCATTGACACTCCTCCCCTATCCACCTACTCATTAACTTCTCTGGTATGCATTACCTTTCTCATCCCCATTTTTATTGCTTTAGTTCAGACCTGTGATGTGCTAGAAAGCTGGCAAGTAGACCAAGCTGCTTCCATATGTCACTGGTCCAGGATCTGCCATCTTTTGCTGAACTCAGTTTTCCTACGAAGTTTTTGAAAGGGCAAGTCCCATTTATTCATCTCCTCATTGAATATGCATTTAACAGATGATGCCAAGAAGATATAAATATGTTCTTGACACTTACAATGGATCTTTATTACCCACAGAATCAAGTTCAAATTTTTCACTCTATAAGTCCTTGAACTGGTCCATCTGCTTCCTCGGTAGTTTCATTCCTCATTTCACCCTTTCTTGAAATAATTTATGGTTTTAATACCTACTTATTCTTTAACTTCAAGACACATCAAACCACTTCGTTTGACTTGGAGTCTACCAATGATTTGTATGTGGTATGTTCAAGTTCTAGAAATTACTGGCAAGTACACAGATTAAGAAGACAGATCTGAAAACAGTTTGTTACTTATTCACTATGTGGCCTACCAATAAGTCTCTCTCGGACCCAGAGTTTTGACCTTTTAAAATGCGGGCAGGAAGGATTGGTTCTCTGGATGGTTGGGAAGATTTAAGTTAGATAATGTCTGTAAAGTTCTTAGCAGAGTCCCTGGCACATAATAAAGACTCAATAATTAGTGACTATTATTATCCTTAGCACTATTTATAGGAGTGATTATTAGCTTCTAAATAATTATCAGTAGAGTATGAGTTATTTCCAAGCAAAAAAGTCAGATTTGCATCAGAGCCTTGCCATTACTTCTTTGTCATTTCCTCTTCCTGTAAGCCAGCTCACATATATACACCAGTGTATATATTGCGACTGAACTCCTAATAGTCCCTCAATTAGAAGCCTTTGAGAATAAATAGGGCTATGTCAGTGGTTTTCAACCTTCCTAATGCCGCGACCCTTTAATACAGTTCCTCATGTTGTGGTGCCCCCAACCATAAAGTTATTTTCATTGCTACTTCATAACTTTTTGCTACTGTTATGAATCGGGTGACCCCAAAGGGGTAATGACCCACAGGTTGAGAACCGCTGGGCTATGTGATAACAATTAAAACTACCCACCCCTGGGTGTGAATCATTCTTTAATATTTTAAAACAACTTTTTAAAAGTTGTGACTCAAAAATCAAGGTAGATCACCCACTGCCAGTGAATGGATTTCCACTCAGCACTCCTATAATAACCCTATAGGACAAGGTAGAAATGTCCTTCAGGGTTTCTGCGTATAAATCTTTACAGGAGCAGATGCCTTTCTTTTTCTCCTGTGAATCAGCTGATTTTGAACCACCAACCTCATGGTTAGCAGCCCAGTATTTAACCCACCATGCCACCAGACCTTCTTGAAGAAGCAGGCAGAGAAAGTATTATTGGTTCATGGTTCCTAATTACAGATGAGAAAATGAAGTCCCAAAAGTCTAATTCATAAAGTTGTAGTAGTAAATTGTAGAAATTAAAATCTGGGCCTCCAACTCATTGCCCTGAGTTTTTCCTACTATCCTGGACCATGTCTCAGACTCAGTTAATCTAATAACGGCTTCATGCTAGCCCAAAATATCTTCCTGGGGTGTTTTATAGTAGGTGAGCCTTGTTGTTACATGCTGTAGAGTAGTTCAGACTCTTAGAGACCTTATATCCAACAGAACAAATCCCTGGTGGCTCCCAGGCCATTCTCCCAATTGTTATGTTTGCATCCATTGTTACAACCATATTTGGGCCTTATGTGGGACTTCGTATCTTACTTATTTAATTAATTTATGTATTTATAATCGTTTTATGAGGGGCTCATACAACTCTTATCACAATCCACACATACATTAATTGTGTAAAGCACATTTGTACATTCATTGCCCTCATCATTCTCAAAACATTTGCTCTCCACCTAAGCCCATGGCCTCAGCTCCTCATTTTTCCCCTCCCTCCCCGCTCCCCACTCCCTCATGAATCCTTGATAATTTATTAATTATTATTTTGTCATATCTTGC
>NW_022103968.1:48611712-48668849 GCF_000313985.2 Echinops telfairi | reverse complement strand
TTATTTTGTCATATCTTGCCCGGTCCAATGTCTCCCTTCACCCACTTTTCTGTTGTCCGTCCCCCTGGGAGGAGGTCACATATTGTTCCTTGTAATCGGTTCCCTCTTTCCTACCCACTCTCCCTCTACCCTCCCTGTATCGCCACTCACGCCACTGGTCCTGATGGGATCATTCACCCTGGATTCCCTGTATTTCCAGTTCCTGTCTGTACCAGTGTACATCCTCTGGTCTAGCCAGACTTGCAACTTCATATCTTATTCTCCAGGTTTTAGTCACTGTTTTTCTGTTTGCTTGTTGTTAGCTTTCAATGTATACCTTCACTGCCCCACCCCTCCCTTAGCACATAGTAACCTACTTGAGGACAAGAGTAGGTCTTATGCTTCTTTTTACCCCTACAGGACATGGAGCAAGACTGATAAATGGATAGGTAGATAGAAATTTTACAATTTTAATCCCATAGAAAACAATAGCTAATGCCCAGGAGTTTCATTTGCCAATTAATAGGAGGGACAGATGGGAACCACATACAACTTCAGGAACATACATGGGGAAATAAGGATCACAGTAAACTGATAGTTACACGATGGTAAGTAGTATCAATCGCTGGCAACAGTAGCCAGAGGCCTAGATTATTTTCTCTCAATATTGATGTTAAGTGCATAGATATATCACTCAAATGAAGAAATGTTCTTCAGAGAATGCAGTCTTGCTTTTATAATGACATATCTGTATTTAAAAACGCACTGCCACCAAGTCAATTCTGACTCATGGCAATTGTACAGATAGAGCACAACTGCCCCTGTGTGTTTCTGTACCTGTAAATCTTCACAGGGGCAGGGAGCCTCATTTTACTCCCACCAAGCAGCTGGTATGTTTGAACTGCTGACCTTGTTAGCAGCCCCATTTATACTCCACTACACCACCAGGGCTCCGACACATGTTATGTAAATATGATAGAGATCCCCAGGTGGTTGTTATGTATATATAACAGATCTAAACCACAGCTTCTCCTTCAGTATGTCTGGGGTGGAAATACAAATTCTCAGCCAGGGGTCAAACTGCAATGAAGAGATCCTTCAGAAAAACACTAAAATGTAACAAGAATTCGTTGTTGCACTTCTAAACATTTATATAATTTGTATCTCTGTCCCAGTTTATCTTTCCTGTTAGCGAAAATCAATAAGTGATACATGTAGAAAGTTGCATGCATAATTGCACCCTTCAGACCACTTGCATTTACCCGGAGGCAATTATCTCAATTCATTGGCGTGTGCCTTTCAAATCCAGAGTCAGAAGGGAGGGAGGGAGGGAGAGGATGGAGAGTTAGGGCAAAGATTAGCGAGCAAGAGAGTAAACAGAGAAAGAAAGGGATCGTTAGCATGTTACTAATTCTCAGCTACCCAAATTAATGCACGAACTCAACTCGGACAAAGTCTGCATGCAGCCTTAAGTATTAAAAGCATATCAGTCTTATTTTTAGCCATTGCTGTAGTAGCATTATGCAAAAATAAATATAGCTCTTCTATTTTAAAGCTGGTTCTGAGTCAGCAGGAGGTAAGACAAGCAAAAAGACAGCTGTAATTGTATGCAAATTCCCCCCCCCCAAAAAAAAACCCCAAACCATTCATTTGACTGGATATTCCTGAAAGCTGACTGAAAGGATGGAAGAAATCCAGATGACTGCGTCAGTGAAATAATGCTATCAGCGGGACAGGAAATGCTAATGTGTGTGCCTTCACGTCATCGTAAAGCACTCCTCCAAGGACAAAGCATTAATATCATTTTTTATGCAACAATATGCAAGTGTTTGCATGCATTATCTCGAATCTTCTCATAAGCCTCTAAGGTTCATATTGTTTCTATTGTACAGGTATAAAAACTGGTACAGATATGTGTAGGAAGGATTATTACCCTTATGAATATTTTACAAGTAAAAACAGCTCCCCCAATATTTGCAGTTTTGAATTTACAGTTAACTTTATGTAAGTGTAATATAGGCAAATAGGTCTTGAATTTGCAGAATTTTTGTAAACACTTGTTCACAGTCCAGGACTTCTTTTCTGCCTCTACAAATTTTACCATCTCTTGGCTTCTTTGACAAATGAAAATTTGTTAACATAACAACTTACGTTTCTTTATATAATCATTCAGTTATTCAAAAACACTTTTGTTAGCTTGCACTAAACCTAGGGTTATTAGGAGTCAAAACTGACTTGATGGCAACAGATTTTTTTTTTTAATTCACACAAATGCATGGGTGAGCGTGCACGCAATTGAGCTTAATAGTGATTGCATATGAGTATTTTAGGAGTGGATGATACTTTCTACTTTCTATAGATTTCTATTACTGTAATTTTTCTCAAAATGCAACAGTAATATTCATCGTTTGTAATAGTTTTTAAAGCCTACTAATAGCAGAGCAATGAGTTCTAATAATACAAAGATGACTAAGGCATGATCCATCTGTTTTAACCTGCTAAGAGGGTAGGGGAAGGTGTCTCAGAAGGTGACATTTGGACGGTCTTTTCAAGTGGAGAGGAGAAGTGCTTTCCAGACAAAGGAAACAGCGTGTGCAAGTCATTGGTATGTATGTGGGCATGACGCCTGGAGAAATGATGTGAGGGGCGGAGAGTGGTATGAACTACACTTAAAGAGAAACAAGAAAGACAAATAGACACTTGAAGAGGTTGGGTTGAGTTAGGCTGTGAAGGGCTAGGTATAATAGATTGGGGAGTTTGTAAACAAAAGATAGCCAAACAACTTAGTTGGCAGCTGAGAAGCATGATTGAACCTGTTTTTAGAAGGAAAAAAAAACCTCTGATGGTATCAAAGAAAATAATGGGCAAGGGCAGACTTGCAGGAGATCAGTTACAAGGACATTGCTACAATTCAGCAAAGAGGGGATGAGGCTCTGAACCAAGATGGTGCCATGGTCCACACTCCAAACATGTTTCTAAGTAAAACCCGGATTTCAGTGACATGCTAAATAAACACGGAGAAACCAAGAATGACTTTATGGTGAGGACTCTCGGATGACGTACTGACGATTCCCATTCAAACTGCGTCCTCCCTACGCGGATGCTTTCAGCGTCATTACTTTGCTGTCCAAAAATATATTGACTGCTCGCAGGCTCGGGAATCAAGATCTCACATCCAGTGGGTCTGCCTTCTTTTCCTGTCCACAGAAGGACCAGGCTGGTTTCCTTTCTTTCCACATTGTTACCTTGGTTTCTGTTTTGCTAGCTGAATGCCTTCCCACCTTCAAAATGCCAGGAACCCTACCTGTCTCCCACGATGCAGCCCATTCCTTTATTCAGTAGACATTTGAGGGGTGCTGAGCTTGCTATTTGGGGGGGAGGATGGGAAGTAAAACAATGTGGGTGACACATGTTCAGCTTGACCAAGGTAAATGTCATCACTAAGAAGTATGCAAGGGAAAAAAGGCCGTTTTGATCAACGTGAGGATACTTCCGACTGTGCAACAACTACATCATAGGCGTGTTGGCACAAATGTATGTATGCACACAAGTGTGTGGGTACATAGGTGTGTTTATATACATGGACATTTATGAGAAGGTTTCAATTGCATTTTTCCACGAACTTTGTGAAGCCTCCTGTATCCATGTGTGCACAAGGCTAAGTCAAGATGTATTGCTACTAGGGCCCCAGTTCACATGAACAGGGATCTCCCGAATGAAACGTGTCTCAAGCATGTTTCTGCAATCAGTGGATGATTGTGGATAAGGTCTGTCAGTAATACACTTGGCTCAGTCTCACTGGGGTGAATTCAAATAAAAGATCCCATCCAAGTCATGGCTCCTGAGAAAATGTACTGGGTCAGTGAAATTCCAGGCAGAGGTTGGCTCAGAAGATTATTGCCAGTCTTCTGGGGTCCCAAAGGGGCAATTTGGTGGATTTCCTAAAAGGATACAGGACAATTATAAGGGCTTATTATAGGGAAGTTTTAAGAAAATAGAAAACTTCTGGTCCTAGGGAGAAAAAGGTCAGTAAAGTTCTTCCAAGGTGCCCCAACGCCATCCCCCCTCCCCCCTCCCCTCCATAACAATATACCTGTTAATTTTTCTAGGGTAGCAAGAGTTATCTTACAAGAATTACAGTTTACAGCCCTATCTCTCCCCTGTAGGACTTCTCTTTGTTCCCCAAATTCAAAGACATGCAAAAGGAACATGATCTGAGTGCCTCCAGGATGGCACAGTGACATTGACAGGGGAGGATGCAAAGTTTCCCAGGGAAATGCTGCCTTCCAAAGGGTATACAGCTTTAGATGTAGGCTCTGTCAAGAAACAGCTATTTCCACATCTTGATATTGTTGCTCAATAAAGGTTTCTATAATTTTTTAAATGTTTTATTAATTGGGAGTTAATACATATATCATTCCATAGTTCAGTCACATCAAGCAGTATTGTTCAATGGCTACAACAGTTTCCAAGGCTTCTATAATTTTATAGCACCTATATACATATATGCAATAATATCCATAGAAGTACTAATACAAATACTAAATTAAACACCTAGTGGGAATGGTCTCAGGTTTAGGACTATAATCTGTGGTACCACTCAGTCAACTGGCATAATATAGTATGCATTTTCACCATCATAGTTTGGTCAGTAACATCTGTAATCTTAAAGCTTGCATGTAGCTGAGATACAACTATTGATCTCTATGCTTCTAGAATGTAAGAAAATGAAGAAAACCAAAGTCTGAGGAAGGAAACTATTCCATAGGATAGTATCCTACAAAAAACATGACCTCATCTACACCAGAATTAGATGACGTCTAGCTACCACTATCAAGAGTTCAGATCGGGAACACAAAAGATGGATCCTGTAGTATTAGGTAACCAGATAGGGATGGTCCCTCTCTATGCCAAGGCATCCCTACAGGTTGCTGCAGAGAATCAGGCGAGCCCAGCCAGCCCTAAAGGATAAAGGGCATGCACAAATTCAGGCCCTTGTGACAGGAAGCCAGTACACCTGGGAGGGCCCCAATCTAGGCCAGGTGGGCTTCTTTCAGCCAATGGGGTCAACCAGTACTGTCCACCAGGCCTCCCAGCGGAGGGCCCTGAAGAAGTCAGAACTGGGAGCTCTCTTTTTCCAGCTGCAATTCCACCGGGCTGTGGTTTTCTCGGGCCTCAGGTCTCCACGTGTGGGTGTGAAGTGCCCTGAGGGTGCCTGTGTAAAACCTGTAACAACTTCTACCCTGTACAAAAACTCACTTGGATCACAAACCAGGCTTCGGAGTAAATTCTGTCTTATGTGAAGCCAAGGACCGAGGTATTTCTAACCCGAGAAACCTCACAGTAGGAACAGAACTCAAATTCTTGAAGCTCAGACTTAACTCCCCAGTGAAACAGGAGGACTTCCTGATTCTGTCCTCCTGAGATACTCTTTAAACCTTTAACCAAACCAGTCCATGAATATATCTTTGAGCTTCAGGACAGATTGGCTAATAAAATAAATAACACAACTAAAGAAACGCAGTTGTTGAAACTGATAATACAATATAACAAGGACAGTTATAAAGATGGCCCCGGTGTTCTGGAATGATAAGGAACTCTTACTTCCTCAACAAAGAGGATAAGAGATTTAAAGGATGAGCTGGGTCTAAGGGATTTAAAAAACTGAAGAAAAACATGGAAAAACATATAAAATAATTTGGGAATTTATCACAAAACCGAAACCTGTAAAAAGATCAAATGATAATTCTAGAATTTGGGGGCTGGGGGGCTGAATGGGTTAAGAGAATGTTTGACACAGCAAGATACCATTAGTGAACTGAGAAAAAGGCCAAAAACATTTTCCTTCAGGATCACCGTCTCAAGGGACACCCAGGTCAACTGGCATGGCATAGTCCGTAAAGACAATGTCCCACATTCTAGTAGCAACTGGGATATTAAGATTGTGAGCAACCATCTAAAGTAACTAATGGTTTCTCACCTCCCAGAACATAGGGGGGGGGGGGGGAAACCTCCAAACTTCACTGCCATCAGTCAATTCTGAGCACTGGTAGCATCGTGGGTAACTCATTAGGCTGCTAATCATAAGGTCAGCAGTTCATAACCACCAATCGACCTATGGAAGGAAGATGGGGCTTTCTACTCATAAAGATTTTAGTCTCAGAAACCCACAGGGACAGTTCTATTCTGACCTACAAGGTTGTTATAAGAAAGAAGAGTGACACACAACCCCCCCCCCCAAAAAAAAGACAAACTGAAACAATTACTCTAAAGGACTAATGCTCCACACAAGCATCAATCTCCACAACCCTGGGGACCAGAAGAGCTATCTGGTGCCCTGCTACCACTACTAATTACTCTGGGAAGAGTCCCATCAGAAGGTCCTGCATAGAGTGAAAGAAAAATGTAGAACAGCACCCCAAAGTATAAAAGCGACCAGGCTTACTGGTTGGATTGGGATTATTGGGACCCCCAATACACTACCCCTTGCCTTTCAGCTCTGGAACTGAGCTCACCTGTGTGTTAGAATAGTCAACCTTTTAAGAGCAAAAGGGCAGTATTTACCTAAGGACAATACTCAGAGGGTTGGGTTTTGAAACCAGAGACACAAGAAGTCATGAAGGGATTGCAATAGACAAATTGAGTCAGAATATGAATTAATGTAAAAGTATGATATGCTCTACAAACCTTCACTTAATTCACAATAAAAATTTTTTTTAAATCTTTAACTTTCTAGAAAAACTTGTTTCAATTTGTACTATTCCTCACTTATTTTGATGAACAGTGTGACACCCTTTTTTCTTTAAATCATTTTATTGGGGGCTCGTATCACAATCCATACATCCATCTATTGTTGACACCATTTAAACTAACTACAACTGCATTGATCTACACTACAAGGCATTCTGTCTGCTAACCAGGCCCTTCCCATTTCTGGCCCATAGCCTGAGGGAATTCACCAGAGCCTTCATCCCCTTGGGAAAGGCTGCAAATGGGTTTGGCCTTTCACTCTCATCCATAGACTTCAGAATATTAGTTCTAATATTGTTCCGGCCTCTAGATTTGGATTTTATTATTTACAATCCCAAGGCTGCAAATTTTAATGGGAGCAGAAAGCTTCATCTTTCTCCCTTAGAATGTACTAGTTGGGGGGGGGGGGGGGGAAATGTAAACATTTCTGGGAAAAAAAATGTACTAGTGGGATCTAACTGTGACCTTGTAGTTAGCACCCCAATGTCTAGCCCACAGCACCAGCAGAACTCCTTAAAGCACCATACTAACAGGTAAGTTCTCTTTTCTTGATTAGGTTACCAATTTTATCTTTTCAAAGAATTAATGTTGTCAGCTTATCTTTTCAAACACATGCACTCAAAGACTATTCTTTCCGTATATGACTTAAGTCGCCCTGGTGGAGCTGTGGGGTAGGCATTGGGCTCCTAAATGGAAGATCAGCGGTTCAAACTCACTAACCACGCCAGGGGGACAAGATGAAGCCGTCTGCTCCCTCGAAGATTTAGTCTTGGGAACCCTGGGTCACCATGAATTGGAAGCAACACAACAGAAGTTTTATTTTCTTAGTATGACTTTAGTGAGTTTTCATTATAGTTTAAATAGAAATATTTTCTGATTCTTGTTTTGATTTATTTATCTGAGCTGTATAAGACTATTTTGTTCAAATCCAAGCAATTGAGTTTTTAAAAGCTATACTTTTGTTACCGATTTCTTGCCTAATTCCTCCATGACCAGAAAACATAATCTAAATTATCCTTTGGAATTTGTGAAGGCTTACTTTATGGTCCATCACAGCGTAAATGCATTTAAGAGAATGTGAATGGTGCTGTCAGGTGTGCTTTATGTATGTCCATAAGATCAAGTGTTTCCTCTCACAACCATTAAGAAGGATGTGTTTGAGTCTCCTTTTCTGATTGTGAAATTCTCTATTTTTTGTTTAAGTACTGCTGATTATTTTAATTTGTACAGGATTACACCTCCTCAAATGGGTTTTTGTCCAGAAACGTAAGGATGATTTAACGTTGAAAAGTCAGATATTGTAATTCACATATTAATACAGAAAAGGGATCAAAGTTATTATCATCTTTATCCCTCTGCCGTAGTCAATGCCAACTCAGCCACGGGCAGGCCAGGTAGGATGGAGCAGACGTGCCCCTGGGGTTTCCCAGGCTGTAAATAGTTCCAGAAGCAGCCAGCCACATCTTTCTCCTGCTGAGCAGTGGCTGGGTTTGAGCTGTAGATCCTTGACTTCATTCTTTAATCACTGCGAGAGTTGGGTGCCTTAATAATGTTGACAGATGAAAAGAAAGGTGATAAAATTTAACATGTAATTATGACTTAAAATGTTGATAAACTCGGACTGTATGGCAATTTCCTAATAAAAAGCAAACATTATACTTAATACCGAAAGAACGAAAGTTCTCCTTCAGAAATCAAGAATGAAATAAGGATGCTCGAATTCACTGTTTCTGTTCAGTATAACACTGACGTCCTAGCTAATGCATCAAGGAAAGAAAAAGAAAATATGAGACACGGAAAGGGAAGAAGTAAAAACAAGCACTGTTGCAAGTAACATGGAAACTGCAGGAAATTAAAAATTCTACAAATTTTGAAAATGTAAATTTAGCAAAGTTGCAGGGCACAAGTCTGCACAATTTTTTTCTACACAGGAAAAAGACACGAAAATAAAAAAAACCTTTCACAATATATTTTGAAATTGCAGATCTAAAACTAAATCCATGAAAAGTATGCAAAATCTCTACATAGAAAACGACGAAACAATGAAATCAATGAGAAATGAAAGAAAACCTAAGTACACCACTGAATGGATTCATGGAGTGGAAGATTTGAGAAGATGTGTCGCCATCATATGCCAGCAAGTCAACTGAAGCACAGCCACCCAGGGGACAGAGTCGAACTGCACCACAGGGTCCGAGATTGTAATAATTGTGGATATTGCCAGGTTCTTCTCCCAAGGAGAAGTTGCCAATTTTATCTTTTCAAAGAATTAATGTTGTCAACTTATCTTTTCAAACGCATGCAAAGACTATTCTTTCCGTATATGACTTAAGTCGCCCTGGTGGAGCTGTGGGGTAGGCATCGGGCTCCTAAATGGAAGATCAGCAGTTCAAACCCACTAACTTCATCTTGACTGGTTGGTTTAAACTAATGATTAGCAGTCAAGTACTTAACTCTTGTGTTAACATGGCTCTTAAAATATGTTACCCTTAAAATGTTTGGCCATGGAGCAGTGGGTCTGTGTCTTCTGAATATAAATGGGCTTGTTACTGATTGACCAATAAACTATAGTAAAAGCAATGCTATATGACTTCAAAAGGTATTATCATAAAAGGTCATGCAACTTATTCTTGGTCCTCTTAGAAGGTTTGCTCTCTACATGTTCCCTTTTGGAACCTACTATTTTATTGAGAAAAGCTAAGCAAGTTGCAGAGGCTGCTATCAGTGATCCAGGAGATAGGCTTTGCCCAGGTACCAAACATTAAAAAAAAAAAATCCTCCAAAGAATTACAGAACCCATCCACCCATCCTTAGGTCCTGCGTCTTAGGGAGCCAAAAAGTCTTATCTACTATGCCTTCTGTCAATTCCTAACACAGAGAATACTTGAGCATAAAAATCATTGTTGTTTTCTATCATTTTAGAGGGTTGATTTGTTATTCAACAGTAAACAGCTGGTATAAAAGATGCCAATTTTTAAAAATCATTTTATTAGCGGCTCATACAACTCTTATCACAATCCATACATAAATCAATTGTGTAAAGCGCATTTGTACATTCATTGCCTTCATCATTCTCAAAACATTTGCTCTACACTTAAGTCCCTGGCAAAAGATGCCAATTTTATTATGCTTACATTCAGTACAATCCCAATAAAAAAACGATAGCTGTATTTTTTGGGGTAGAAATCAACAAACTGATCCTAGAATTACTCATCACAAGTGTCCTTCCCGTTGAGGAAAAAGAACAAAGCTAGAAGACTTCCACTACCGGATTATCAAGTTTAATTATAAAACTACAGGAGTTAGAAGTGTGATATCAACACAAGTATAGACCAAGAACTGGAGAAAGGAAAGAAACGTCTCAACATATCCTCTATCTAGGTCTTTACACTTCTAAAGGTGGTGTTTCCATGCCCATCTCTCTAGCCCTCCCCTTCCAGCCCCCCTGAAGTCTGCACTCTAATTTACACCATGTCAAGACACTCATTTTAACATTCTTCAGGGACTCAAATAGTGTTCCTTTATAATATACCTTAAATGTTAGGAACGATGAGAAACCTCAGGTTTCAAGGCTGTATGGTGGGTGGGGTAAGGTTACCTACCGTAAACTTCATAGGCCAGCCCGTGCTAATCTCCAAGAACAAGCGGGTGCATTGTTGGGATGGGAAAATATCACTCCATCAAATTTTCCTGGCTTTTACTCACTAATGGGAGTTTCCATTTTCTTAAAACTTCCTAACCTGCGATTGTCCCACGCCCTTTGAAAAAAAAAAATCTATCAAGATTCCTTCTTTGGAATTCCAAAAAAAGTCAACATAACTTTCTGAGCTGTCTTGAATGTAATCGTCCCTACAGATTCCCCTGGAAGCCATTTTCTACTGCACCTTCTTCTTTGATGGCACCCTAACAAGACTAAGACAGGGTGTTACCCAGAGAATTTGTCTGCAGCCACCCACTGACCAGAGAGATAGGTTTAAACCTCTTTAATTAAACCTAATAAGCTGGAACCCTTGTAACAATGCTTTTTAACCCACTATTATATGTCTATTATCTGATTGATGGCAAAGGTGGCACTGCAGTATCATGCAGGAAAAAACAGTCTTTTCAGCAGATGAGTAGGCATCAAAATTGAAAGCATTTTGCCCCTTCACAGCTGCTGGAGGAAGAGGTCAGTTTCCCCTTGAGAGAGAGCACCGGCCACCTGCAGATGGATTCCTCCAGGCCCCACCTGGCGTCCATTTCCCCCGACTAGCTGAGTGTAACCATAGGCTGAGCCCAGAGAGACCACGGAAACCAGTGGTGACACACACATTCCCTGTGCTGTTGAAGTATTTCACACACAGCTTGTGTTTGAGTGTACAACTTTATCTTCAGCACTAATGAGATATTAGCACACCTTTAAAAATCATATTTATGTACCACTATAGTAAAAATAACTTCATGAATTCCTTAGACCCGACCACTATTGAAACCAAGAAAACGATAGATGAATTCCTTTTGTTTTGTTTGAAGATGATTTTCAAATATCCGATTATAAAGATACCCCAATGTCTAATACTTTTAAGTTAATTTTCCTTGTTCCTACTAACTCAATTCATTTACAATTGGAAACTGTACTTTTTAGATGTAAAGAGCTAAGAAGAGCATAGTTTCTTATGTCAAGTGACACAAATGAGCGACATATCAACTGGAATGTCACCGAGACACTATGGCATTACAAATTATTCCTACAAGCAAAATATCCGCTGTCCATAGTCTGTTCTCACAGCAATCAAATATCAGAAAGACTAGTTTGTAGAGATTACCCAGCCCCCCTCCTGCCACCCAATCTACATATCGAGAAAGAAATAACTATTCATGGCAATTTTTATAAAATTAGATGAACTCTACCTGATGTCCTATTTGTATAACAACAGAACAGTTAGAGTAGCAGTATAAAAATAAGAACTTTTACAAATAACAAGCCTTTCTCTTTACGACAACTAAAATTAAAGCTTCACTTTGCTTTAGGGATACTTTTTCTGCACGTCTTGACTTCGCTAATATAGTGATAGAACTGTAATTTTTTAAAATTTCAGATTTGTTAGTTTGCTGTCTCTTAATAGACCAAATCTAGCAGTCAGAACACACAGGAACTCTATTTATAGGACCATGGCCAAAGCATTAATTAGTTTCCATGGCTAGTCTTAACAAGAATGAGTCACAGCACCGATGATGCTACCACAGAGCCCAAATTTAAAAGCATCATCTATTGGACTGGGCTGGACTCTGAGTCCAGGTCAGATCCACTATCAATGAAAAGTCACAACATAAACAGTTGTCTTTTCCTTTAAGAAGGAAATTAAATCCCCCATCTTTCTTTTAAAATACGGAATTGTAAAAGTGGAATTCTGTTAAACATCAATGACTGAATCATGGGTAAAAATGGACAGACTGTGGTTAATAAGTAACGAGAGAAATGTAAAACTACAGGAGAGCATTTTTATAATGCATTCATTTTAAGAGAGTTATTCTTACGAGAGAACGCTTAAGGCTGCTCTTAGATTCTTTGTTCACGTAACATCTAGTCCTTTGGTTCTTTAGTTGATTTATAAACTAATAATAATTTTTCCTTATGCTCCTTGGTGGCAAGGATGGTGAGAATCCATCTCATGTACTTTGGAAATGTTATCCGGGAGACCGGTCCCTGGAGGCCATCAAGTGTTCTGAGCTGGAGGAACAGAGAAAAAGAGGAAGGTGCTCAAGAGGATGACTGGCGCAGTGGCTGCGATCGTGGGCTCACACGTCGCACAGCTGTGAGGCCAACGCAGGGCTCGGAGCGGTTCCATTCTGTGGTGCGTGGGGTCACTCTGAGTGGGGAATGTAAGTCTAGACGTAAGTATTATATATGGTTGACACAGGGATGGATGCAAAGCTCAAACTTGAGGAGTTATATGCTGTTGACATCATCTCGAAAGGATCGGGAGTGAGAGAAATATTGGCCTCACAACCTGTATTACTGATCTGAAAACTATATCCCAAACCCACGTTGATGCTCGTTCTCAATTACGCCTTTCCAAGGACTTACGAGGTATAGGTCCTAAATCCCCAAGAAGTTTCTGCTTTCCTTCACTCTGAGGAATGCTTTTAATTTCGTTTTAAGATGTAGGTAACTGGGGGGGTGGGGGGGAGTGAAGGGGGAGTAGCTGATAACCTCATTGTAGGAATTAAGGTAGACAGATATCCAAATATTGCAAAAATAATTTTCCCAAATTGCGACCTGACTGGTTATTATATCATCACTACTGAGCTCTTTAATATGATTAACTAATGATGAGAACTTGTGCTCCCTTTTCAACATACTGACTTTATAATGAAAACAAAAAAAGACAATAAGTGGGATATTTCAAATATTTTAATGAAAAAAACGACAATTTCAAAAATAAGCATCATACAAATAAAAGTTTAGAAGTGAAAAATATTCAAGGAACAAAATCCTTGATTATTAAAATATACTGAAGATGAAAAGCTAATGATGTTTAGTGTTCAAATTCAGGGCAAGTTTAATTTATAATAGTATAGCTAGTTGTGTTTTTCATGATGTGGCTCTTTAAAGCTGTCACTCTTAGTTACTTTTTTATATTCTATATTTTCTTAAACTGCATTTCATTTAAATTATTTCATAGTCATTTATAAAAAAACAGCATATTTTCTAGCAACAGTTTAATTTGTGCTTTAATAAGGAATCTTGATAAAATACTCAAGTGACTTAAAAGTTTTATGACTCCACCCATCAGTCTTGTAGTTATTCAACCAGTCCAGTAGCCAGAAGACCTACAACTGCCCTTAAAAGTAGAGCTCATGTAAATTGAATAGCATGTTCAAGATTAAAGAGATGTATTTTTTCCATATTAAAACATTAGAATTTTATTTCTCACTGTAAAAGTTGTCATGTTAACTTAAGTTACTCAGTTCAAAATTTATAAAATATGGAGGAAAGCATCATTTCAGTGTTTGCTTTCTGACATCTATAGGACATTAATACATGTTATTCAAATTAGGATGGCATTACAATACATTTTAGGACTTCTAGCTTTAAAATTTCCAACAAACATGTCAGTTCCATCTAGAGGGGTATTTTAATTCATTAACCTAGTTATTATTGTTATTGTACAGACATATTCTCAGTATGCAGGATATTAGCATATACTCATTTCATTATCCTAGTAAATCATTTTAGATGTAATAGAAACCTCTCAACTTACTCGAAATTTTCCACTATCACGAAAGCATCACACAAATCCTCTTATAAAGAGACGCTTCAGTAGAGACATGAATCTAAAACAATACAATCTCCAACGCATGACGACCACTGTCACACACCCCCTCCACTCATAACTTGGAATTAATTATCATGCAAAATTTACTAGATTTTTGATGCTTACCTATAAAGTAATTAAGTTTTCTTTCTCATAAGTAATCAGGACAAGTAGTAGAAAAAGCATTTTATTTATATGGAAAAAGCTACAGTAAGACCTGTAAAAGGTGTCGATATAGTATTGCCTATACAGAAAAAAACTCAAATGTGAATAGCAACAAATAAAAGTTACACATCTTCCTACATAGCAGTGCAATTAATTCACATTGCAATAAAGTTAAGTCAAGTATAACAAAATCAAAACAAGTGTTTCTCCATTAATCAGTATGTTGAGAATTACAGTGTAAAGATCATTTCAGGTTTTAAGAAATCTTCCATCAATCTACAGAATACCCTAAGATAAGGGAGACAGACAGTTAATTCATTTAATTATCAGCTGTTGAGTTTCTTCAATACTGTTCACAGGAAAAAAGTCATAAGTTGATGCACATGGTAAATAGAATATATTTCATCTATACAGTAAAAAAATACAAATTATAAAGTGAGCTAACAAAGAATGAAATCTGAAGACATTTATAAAACTGACGACGTCTTAGACGGCACAGACAGTATTTCTCATGTAAAAACACCTAGTTTCAGCAAAAAATAATTTGGTTGCTTTTCAGCTGCATTGTAGATCTTGTAAGCTGAAGATGCAGATGTCCAAGTATCTTAAAAACCATAATAAATGTCTTTCTCAAGGCATACAAAACAATAAATGCTCTCATCACAGTCTTATGAGTATTTTTGGAAGTTTTTTGTCTTGCTTCAGAAACACATTTAAAATGGGTAAAAAATCAAAGAGTTTCATGGTACACTGAAACAGTAAACAGTGCTCAATTTACTGCTAATATTGACGGGGGAAAAACAATCCTAGATTTTACAGTACTCTGGTATATATGAAAAATTTTTTCCGCATTTACATGGCATATTTCTGAGTCCACTCTCGTGCGTGTCTGTTGTATCTGTGGGTAAATAAAGGAAGACAGTGAAATACACACATTTCATTTTTAGAAGTATCGCGCCGAACAAAAAATCTTACCATAGTGAATGATGGGGGGAGTGCGGAGTGGAGATCCAAAGCCCATTAGTAGGCCACTGGAGATCCCCTTGCAGAGGGGTCTCAGGGAGGAAATGAGCCAGTCAGGGTGCGATGTAACAACGATGAGAAATACAACTTTCCTCTAGTTCCTAAATATTTCCTCCCCGCTCCCACTACCATGACTCGAATTCGACCTTGCAAGACTGGCTAGACCAGAGGATGTACACTGGTACAGATAGGAACTGGAAATACAGGGAATCCAGGGAGGATGATCCTTACAGGACCAGTGGTGTGAGTGGCGAAACAGGGAGGGTAAAGGGAGAATGGGTAGGAAAGAGGGAACCGATTACAAGGAACTATATGTGACCTCCTCCCTGGGGGACAGACAACCAAAAAGTGGGTGAAGGGAGACGTCGGACAGGGCAAGATATGACAAAATACCAATTTATAAACTATCAAGGGCTCATGAAGGAGGGGGGAGCGGGAAGGGAGGGGAAAAATGAGGACCTAATGTCGGGGGTTTAAGTGGAGAGGAAATGTTTTGAGAATGATGAGGGCAATGAATGTACAAATGCGCTTTACACAATTGATGTGTGTATGGATTGCGATAACAGTTGTATGAGCCCCTAATAAAATGTTAAAAAAAAAAAAAGTATCGTTCCATGGAAGACTCTAGTCTACCTTTTTTTTACATTCTACTTTCTTATGCTTACATTTCTTATGCTTATTATTGTAATTATCCTACACATACTAACTACAAGATGAAGGCCTAGTCTCATGCATAAAGAAAACAAAAGCAATAGTTATTTTTTTTTAATTATGAGTCATATGATGGATCTCTTGAAAACCCATATGAAAACCTACCTAAAACATCAAAAATAAAACAGAGAACCCAAATAGAACAGAAATCCAAAAAAGCCAACTCTGGAAGGGTCTTATCTGTAAATTGCAAAATGAATTACGGTATCAGCAAGATGAATTACCTTGAAAATAAATTCAGTTGAGGGGAGGGGGACTTAGTTAATTTATTTTCTTAGGAGAAGATAAAAAACATAAAATACAATGCTTTCTAATTATTAAATTACTTCATGGTTAGCTTACCATTTAAAATTAAACTTAGCTATCACCATTAGAAAATAAAAGCAGGTAATACTGTGCAAAGAAAAATTACTATTAAATATTGAATAACCAAGCAGTAAATGGGAAACCATAGGTTTTTTGTAAAGATAATAGAATTGAAAAAATATCAACTTATTATAACAAGAACATAATTAAATGTTCTTAAATTACTGGTAATACTCTTAGGACTTGGCAAACAACACACACACACACATAAATACTGCAATTTAATCTAAGTAAACACTTACTTTTCCTTGTCTGATTTGTAGATTTGGGCGATATCTGGTACTAAAGGGTCATCTGGATTAGGATCACAAAGTAGAGAACATATCGACAATAAAACTAGATTTAAAAAAGAACAACACCACATTAGACAATCATCTTTTTACTTTACACACACGACATGTGTGAAAACAAGCTCACCAAATATAGATATATTTGAAGATATATTATGAAGAAAAAAAATAAAACTATTAGTTTAAATTTTATACTAATTTTGGCTGGCAGCAAATATATGTATCTTTTAATTACAAAACTCAATTCTATTTGAACTTTCATTCATTTTAAAATGTGCACCTTCAAGGCACTGTCCTTGCTAGTTGCCACTGGCCCATTCTGGTCCATGGAACCCAGGGAGTGGAGGACGGGCTGTTCGGTAAGGCTTCCTTGATTGTCATCCGACGGGACAGCAGGTGGGCAGGCCTTCCCTCATGTTAACACTGGGGTCTAGCTGCCAACCTTAGGGAGCTATCAAGCACAAAGAGTGTGTGCCAGCTGGGGACCTGAAATAGCTCTTACCGACCTTTGAACTCAAAAGTTCTCTACAAAACTATTTTTAGAGAATGGATACCAGGCTCTAAACAGTATCTGATCAAAACCTTTTCAACATGCCACCCTACTTTTAGGTGTTTCTTAGAGGCACTATTTATAATTCTAATTTAATGTAGAGAATCTGTGATCTAATCAACTCCAGGTAAAGCAGTGACATGACTGGTAACAATGTTGGAAACCACATTCATGTGTTGTTCTACTTTGTATTAGGGCTACACGCTGTCTACAAAGAAGGGATATTTATATGATATCTTAAATGAATCTGTGTTTTCCATGTACCTCACATGCATTTAAAAATAATTAGAAGAGCGATCTTTTCATAACATGAGTAAGTTGAGATATAAATGACAAAAATTTCAAGTTATTTCTTGTTATTATAAGGCAACGGTTAGACTAATGCAGATAACTTTAAAAAAAAAACAGACCTAAGCATCTGAAATGGGAGGGAACGAGAATTCTGATGTCATTTTGCGGCTTCAATTGCATGCCACCACGTCTGTGGAATCTTTGGAACGGCTCCCATCTCCACCCCCCTCTGCCATCTTATGTTTCCGTACCCTTTCAAGTCTAAAACTGGAAAGACCGAGCTGACTTGGGTACAGTAAGGGCTAATGAAAAAATGAGTTCTACCAGTCTTCTCTATCTTTCCTCTGTCCACTGTAATTTCAAGTCTTACAATAGGAAACCATGGGGTGTCTTTCTAGGATAGCCTTTGCTTACACCCCAGCATGCTTCCAGACGATGCTTATGAGGGAAAGTAGAATCAGACATATTTGAAATCCAGAAAAGTGAAATGTGTGCAAGCCCATGAGTGAAATATGAGGTAGCATTGTATAACAAGCAAGAGGGAAGTTTCCTATCTCAAATCCCTGCCTCCAGGAGTCATTTGCCCCGATTTTACCATTATACATAAACCAAATCTTTTAAGATAAGGAAAATGGTGATAAAATTCACATTAATTTATGTGCCAGACACACAGGGACCCTAAAAAAAAAGCAACCACACCCACGGCCATCCAGTCAACGCCTCATCATAGTGTCTCGACGGGCAGAATCGAAGTGGTCTTAGAACTACAAACCTTGATGGAAGCAAGCCGCCACATCCGTGGCTGTGAGTCCAAACTACATGCTGTGTACACTCATGATAAGCCAAGTGTTTCAGCACATTTTTATGCAGCTTTTTAAAAAAACTTTTATTGGGGGCTCTTAACATCTCTTATCCCAATCCATACATTCATCCAGTTTGTCAAGCACATTTGCACATGTGCCAGCAGCATCATTTTCAAAGCATTCTCTTACCACGTAAGCCCCTGATATCAGCTCCCCATTTCTTCCCCTTTCCTCCCCCGTTTTATGCAGTTTTTGTGGTAAAATTAGGTGCCTCAGCTGATATTTGGGTCAGCTTATACTCAGGTACATACGGTAAACTTTTGGTGAGCCCTTGAGCACTTTAACAACTGTACAGCTAGAACCCCTTCCTGGTGACCATACATGGAAAACACTAAAATCCCCATTTCCCATAAGAGGAAACCAAGGCTATTTGATTTCTTAAAAAACAGTGCTTCCCGAAGCCAGCAATACTAATGTTTCTCCATAAGAAGTTACCAGTGTCAGAAGACAAGATAGGTGGTACACAGCACCTGGCAGTCTGCCCCTGCTTATCTATGTGTAAGTACTTTGCTGATGATGAAAACAAGCTTGCATTTCGTGAAGGGATTCCAGAAAAGAGCATTCAATTAATTTGAACAACTGTTTAACACACACTTTTACAGCCAGTGCACAAGAGTTAAGCTATGTGAATGATTTTAGAATGTTATACCTTCAGGTCATATGTCATTAAAAAAAATAAATGATCATGGATTCATATCACTAACTCTTCAAGGGAAACCTCTTTCTTGAATTCTACAGAAAAGGATAACTACCAAGTTACTTCAGGGACAGATACTTCTAGCCCAAACAATATTTTCCAAATGTCAAGTTATCCTCTGTTAGAAAAACAAGACACAAATTAAGAGTTCTGGCATAGGAAACCGTTTTGGCTAATGAAGCAGAAATGGCTTCAGATGGCCTATGCACACATCCGCTAACTGAGCAACGAGCAAATGCTCTACATCTTGCTGAGAGGCGACAATCAGCACAGATCATGCCAGTATTTCAGTGCTACTGTTGAATGTACATCTAGGCGGGCATGCTACATGTGCTGTCACTAGCCCAAAGTATAATAAATGGCTTTCATTTTGATGCACTTATTTTATTGGCCAAATATCCGTTTAGTTCTCCCTGAAAGTAAATCAAATGTAAAGTCTTACTGTGTCTATTTAATGAATGGACAACTGCCACGAAAATCTTATTTTGACTTCTGACTCTCTCTTTTTTAAAAAGATACACCCGAAACTAAAGGGGTAAAATGGAAATAGGTTTATGTATCCCCAAAGTTCCAGCACTCACATTTACATTTTCTTGTCGCACTGTTATTGAGATTTGCTCCTCCGCGCCCCAAGCGACTAATAAGAGACACAGTGGAGCATCACACAAAAGCTCCAAAAGGAAAGCAAAACAAAACATGGACTCCTTTTTAAAAACAACCTTGGACCTTACATACTTCTGCGGCATACTTTTCTGTCTTTATAAACTCATATGTACATATAATCTGATAAATGAAATTACCTTTTGATACAGTCAGAGCTGGTGACCACTGTGACCTCAGGATATCAAGACAAATACTTCCATTACTATTTATGTTTGGATGATAAATTTTTGTTGTGAAAGCAATCTGTACACAAAAACAAAACAAAACAAAAAGTGACAACCCATGAACTATGAACAAAACAAAACCCATCTGTTCTGGGGGGAGATGCCTCAACTTTATATCATTTTAGAGAAGAAATGTATTCAACCCAAAATGAATGAGAATTTTGAGTTACACATGTTCTAGCTATTGGGAAGGTGAACGCAAATACACCAGTGTCCCTCAACCTCTCCCCAAGGGGTTGAGAAGTACTGTGGAAACCGTGATGAGTTGCCGCCAATAGCTGGTATCAACTGGTTGAGTAGCATCCGATGTAATTAAGCCTTGCTTTCTTTCCACGGCAGAGCCATCCTTTTCCTTGTTTGTCTGTTTTTGTAATCCTTTTCATAAAGTGATTATGAGTGAGGTCTCAAAGTGACAGTTGGATCTAAAATTGGGGTTGCTAGCTGTGGTTTTCAAGGGAATGTTGAAAGGTCTTACTTTGCTAATCTATCTTAAGAAATCTACCAAAGAGCCTAGTATTCCAACAAGTTGTACCATGCCACTTCATATGAATGTTATTGTTTTAGAAACAGAAAATAATTATTTTCTGACCGAAACCATTAAAATAAAAAGTTCCCCTTTTGACATCCCCATCACTTGTCTGTTTCCTGTTTAAATACAATCTAAATTAAAACTGGTAAGAATGTTTTTATCTCCCAACACACCAAATAAGAGGTCTATGTCATATTTATTTTGATATTCCCTAATGAAACAGAACATGGTAGATTCTCCATCAATGTTTGTTCAATACTAAGCATGGAGTAAGAGAGGGAGGGCCAACTACTTTGAGAATACAATCCCTTGAATGGAAAAGTCTGATTCTTGACTATAAAAACTTCCCAATTTACACTTATCCAAAGACACAGGAAAGAAACAAAGTTTCTAGCATCACGGACACTGTCCTCTTGTTTTACAAACACAGCAAATATTTGCATAAGAAAGTCTATTGCATTGTCCCTCTCATTAAAGTGCTGTTATTAGTTGCTACCAAATAGGCTTCTAATTCACAGTCACCCCAAGTGTAATGGGACAGACATCAAAACCACTGTGACCCATATGGTTTTCATTGGCTTATTTTTTCAAAGTAGATTACCAGGCCTTTCTTCCTAGTATGCTTGTGTTTGGAGGGTCTGCTGAAAGAGGCTGGTAGTGGCTTTTGCCAGGAAGAGAACCCGAGTCTCCTGCATAGCAGATGAGAATTCTACTACAGAATCACCACTGCCCCGATGGACATCACAGTCGACAAAATCACAAAACGCTTCTAGGTGGTAAAATCCCAGCCCTGGGAGTCATATCAATCATAAAAATAAAAATACCTTTGGTGGTTTAAAAGGATAGTCTGTCGGAAAGTGTACAGTGAGAAAAAAGACGCCACCCTGATAGGCGCTGTCAGGCTGAAATGACAAAACATTCGCATCAGTGTTGAATTATTACATTTACTTAGTAACTTAAAGTAACTCTCCCCTAAAGATTATCCATTTAGGGGGGAAAAATAAGGCTTTTACTTTTTTGTATGCCATAAATTCAAGTTATTTACCTTGAAAACAGGTTTCCCTCTCTCAGCAGATGTGAAGGAGGATTTTCCAACCAATAATGTTGACATCATAGAGTATAAAACAAACAAACAAAAAAGCAGGACACACACACACAGTGGTGTGATATGCCCAAACAAATCTGTTTATGAATACAGACTTTCTAAGATGAGAACACATACAAGTCTGCTGTAAGAAAAGGATAATTTTCTGCAGTCGCAATCAGCATTTTAAAAAGGCTTAAGGGTAGCACTTTGCCTCTTCCTTAACAAAAAACACAAAGTTACAAAGAGAAACGATTAAGGGACACTGTTATACAAGTTAGACTTCAAATCTTCATTTGGAAACAGTGTATAAAATCTTAATGGGGGGAAAAAAGATATTAATGGGAAATATGCTACAGTTGATTAGTGTCTCATTCCAAATTCTATGTTGGTGTATCATTCAAAATAGTAGAGCTAATTTATATCCATAATGAATAAAGAACAAAAAAGGCCAAAATAAAGCTAAGTAAATTCCAATCTTTACTGAAGTATCAAATTTGGAATCAACTAAGCAAAGGGAATGTAAATTAGCCATCTTGCTTTGTGGCCAACAGAAAATATTTATGACAAGCCCGCCCCCCCCCCAAAAAAGAAACAAAAGACTAGAAAAAAGGGAGCAAAAATACATCTAAAATTACATTTCATACTCAACTAAATATACTATGTTATATAACATCTTGGTACAGCAGCAGGAGTATTATTATTTCCTTCTTAACTTTCTACATGTATCTATTAGAGGGCTGTGATAGATAATTATTCTTATGATATTGTTTAATTACAAGGAAGGTAGAAAACAAGCAAATGGAAATGATAGTTCAGTGTGCTTTGATGTTTACATGATACTATAGAGTACTATAGAGGGGCATGTTCACATTATTAAAATAAAGGGGGGAGGCATGTGTAACAGAATTATCCGCTACATATGATTTAACAAATAAATCTTTTAAAAGGCTACAATTTACATGTGAAGGGAGGGCTTTTAAATGGATAGCATTTTGAAGTTTGTTAGTAAACAATAAAAAACAAATGATTAGATTCTTATTGAGTTATTTAGATAAATACATGCATTTACCCTTAAAAAAAAACTAAACAATATGTTGATACTTACCTAGGAATCCTACACTGAATTTTTTTTTAAAAGATAAAGGCATGGCAATATAAATCCTGTGGCTTACTATACTAAAAGTTCTTTCATATGTTAGGGAGGAGGAATGAAGTTCGTGGATCTATGCTACTAATGCGCTCTGCTATGGATTGTATTGTACCCCGTCCTTGTCCCTGCTACCCCTCCCACAAATATCTGTTGAAATCACACATGACCTTGTTTAGAAATGGGGGTTTTCTTTTGTTATGTTAATATAGTCATACCAGAGCAGGATGGGTCTAAGCCTAATCATTTCTGCATTATAAAAAAAAGTAATATAAAAACAGAGACACAGATGGGGCAGACAGACCATGGAGGTCGATGTATCTATAATTGCTAGGCCAGGAATGCCAAGGATTGTGAGCAGCCACCAGAAGCTGAAATAGATGGAGACCCTCCCTAGATCCTTCAGACATCTAATCTCCTGAACTATGAGAAAATACATTTCTCTTCTTTAAACGACCCCCTTGTGGTATTTTGCCACAGCAGCCCTAGGAAACTAAACCACACTCTATCCTAGAATATAGTCGTGAGTGGTCAATGCCCATTCCTATATGACCAGGTTACTTTGCTCAAGAAAAGCTTGTTTCAAGTCCTAACTGCCTCTCAGGTGTACAAAGAAACATTTTAACCAAGGATAACAAATATTAATAGAAGTCAGTCATAAAACAACAGGTAATTTTGAATTCAGGAAAATTGCAACCATATTAAAACAACACACTCATGAGTTGGCAAAGACAGAGTCAGGGCAATATTTTATCAGTTTTCTCTCATAAATAGGAACAGTGATGAAACCTATCATTGCAAAGTGGTGCATTAATTAGACTTAGACTTATTTATGATCTAGTAAAACTATCAATATGTGAATGATTATGCTTAGTTCTGAGCCAATGACGTTGTGTGCGTGTGTTACTTTTTTAAAGATAAAGAAATCACATGTGGCTACAAGTCGTGGGTGACCCATTGCCATGTAGAACGATTAAGGATCAGGCAAAGGAGAACATGAACATCATGAATCCTTGATCATATTTTGCTTTCTGAGGTTTAAGAGTACAAGCAAATTCAATGTTAGCCACAAACATCTGATTGAAGGTGAATTGGCAAGAATGATGGCTGAAGGATTGATTGCAATATATGAATCATACTTACAGGCCCCATAATAGTTGCTTGCCAGTGGAACACTGCAACAAACAAAGGAGTTTTGGAGTCATTAACAAATGTTTAAACATATATTATTAATATGGCAGCAAAATCCTAGAAATAGAGCAAACCTTACAGTCATCTCCCACAGGTCCAGCTGAACAGTGAGCGGGTGGATCACGTTGCAAATCACTTAATTCCTAAAGAAAAGCAAAAATATTTATGGTTTATTTTTTTTTTTGAGGAAAACAATAAAAAACCCATTAAGAGGCAAATTATTTACTTTAAGACTCATCTTAGACAAGTCTATTCAAATTATGAAAACATAAAATTTATTGTCACTGAGAGAACAAAGAATGCAGAATAAAGTGTTACATTCCTTATTAATGAGACAGCTCCAACTACTGAAAAATTTACAGAGTAGCATGTTTCTAATACCCTGAAAAAAAGATATTCAAGGAGTATCAATTGTAAGCAGGGTAATTTATATAAGTGAACAGACATAAGAAACAAATCCATTTCCCAAGAGATTTATAGTCTAAGGAGGAAGAGGGAAAGCTTACAGATGGATATTTAAGGAATAACGAAGTTTAAAAAAAAACAAAAACATTGTCATTGAGTTGTCCTTGCCTCACCAGGACTCTGGAAGATGGAACAGAACTGCCCCATATTGTCTAAGGCTGTACTTCGTTTCTTTTTTTCTAAAATTTTATTGGGGGCTCATACAACTCCTATCACAATCCACACATACATCAACTGTATAAAGCACATTAGTACATTCGTTACCCTCATAATTCTCAAAACATTTGCTCTCCACGACGATGCTTTTTTAAAACATGTATTCTGCCAACCTGTGGCTTTTACCTTTTTTTTTTTAGCACATTTGTACATTCATTGCCCTCATCATTCTCAAAACATTTGCTCTCTACTTAAGCCCCTGGCATCAGCTCCTCATTTTTGTCCCACCCTCCCCTCCCAGCTGTCCTTCTTTACAGAAGACCGCCTTCTCTTTCTCCAGCAGAACAGCCAATGAAGGGGTTTGAACCTTCGACCTTTCAGTTAATAGTCCAGCACTTAACCCCCACTGCACCACAGAAACTCCTTGCTTGAAGGTTAGATAGAAAGAAAGAATAGTCAAGTCATGTTTTGAAACATACCAAACTGATTCTACACAGAGATAGTACAGATGTAAATAAATCATGCTGAGAAGCCTAGAGATGACAGTGGAAGCCCAGAATCCATTTATAAGGTCCCTACATAAGACCAGTGAATACCCTCTGAACATACCCTGTTTCCTCGAGAATAAGACTGTCTTATATTAATTTTTGCTCCCAAAGATGCGATAGGTCTTATTTTCAGGGGATGTCTTATTTTTCCATGAAGAAGAATATGGTACACATTTACTGTTTATTGCTTTATTAAAAGAGATCTCGCACTTCCTGTCTGCTCCGGCTGCACTGTGGCCAACAGTGAGCTGCGCGGTGTCGCCTGCCACTATGGTCCAGAGTCCAGAGTTTCGGTACCTTCTGGGGGCCTTATTTTCGGGGGGATGCCATATATTTCAGTGAGAGGCAAAACTATTAAGTAGGTCTTATTTTCGGGGGATGTCTTACTTTCGGGGAAACAGGGTAGTACAGGGATGTAAATCGCCTTGTTTTCAGGTAGCTTTATAAAGTTGTTTATGGCAGAGATGAGTTATGTTAAAATATAATTCCATATCATTTGATCTCCGTTTGGACCCATTTTAAGTTGTGTCTGTTTTTAATATTTTCTGCTTTCTTTTCAGTTGAGGTTTTTCTGTATTTTGTCAAGTCACTGTTGGGTTTTTGTTTGCTTGTTTGCTTCTTGTTTGTGTTTTGTATGATTTTCTATTTATGAAACCCAAAACAGGTAAATAACTGGATAGAGACAATGACTGGATTAATAATTACCTAGCGGCATGGCAGGTGAGTTTGGGGGAAATGAGGCACTAACAACCATGAGTACTAGAAGACAATGTTTTCAAATTGACTCTGGTGATGAGTGCACAATTGAATACTTAAACTCTATGATGTGTGAAGTCTATGCCAACAAAACTACTTAAAATAAAACTATTTAAATCATTTATAAATAAATAAATAATGCATACACACAATCTGAGGCCCAGTGATGCAGTAGTTAAAGCACTTAGCTGCGAACTGAATGGGTCAAACCCAACAACTAATCCTCAGGAGAAAGATGTGGCGATGTATTTCTGAAAAGATGTACAGCCTTGGAAACCCTAGGAAGCAGTTCTACTATGCCCCATAAGGATGCTTTGAATTGGAACCAACTGAAGGGCAATGAGTCTATGTATCACAAATAGAAACTTAATTCTGTTTTACTTAGAAAAGCCTTGAACCTATTCAAATTCCAAATGGCATGCTGCTCTTTAAATTTCCTTAAAATATTATGTAAAAGTAAAGGTTTCCTTTTTTTTGCTCTGTGTCCTGATTCTACCTCCTTTGTTAAGAAGAGGTAGGGCTAAGAGATGAAATTCAACAACTGAATTTTGCAACATTTCAAAGGTGTCTAATTAAAACTCCGTGACTATAGGAAAGTAGCAGCTGATTAGACCACACATCAAATATTGGTTATTGTTGTTGCGTCGGCGTCAGTTCCAACTCATAGCAACTCATCAACAGAACAAAGCACCGCTCGGCGGCACCCTCACAATTGTTCCTATGTGTGAGCCACTGTTGCAGCCTGTTTCATCAGCTAGTACTACTAATGATTATTTCAGTAGTGCTCTGGTGAGAGTGCTTACATATCTTAGGATCTTTAAGTGGGGGTTCTCTTTGTCAAACCATGTACCTGGAACCATGAACCTGAAAATATGCCCTAATACATTGTTTGGAAATAATGCAACGGACGCTATGGGGCACATGTGCAGATAAAATGAGAGTCCCAGCAAAGACCATGCCCCACCCACAAATATACAGATCTTTAAAAAAGGTAAGATGATGTGGTAGTTATATAATCTGTTGTCAATTTGAGAGGATTAAGGTGTTGTTTAGCCTGTCAATCAGGTCGCAGCTTGATGTCCTCATTTGGAGGCATGAAGGGGATAAAAAGCTCCCTGGTGACAGGATGCAGGCTGACTCCCTGGGAGACATTCCAGCGGAGAAGAGACATGGAGCTACGCTGGGCCGGAGGAGCCACACAGAGACCCCTGCCAGCGCTGAGATGCTTACACACCACTGGATCCAGAATACTTTCCACCCACTGACCTGTGATCCTCCTGCATTTGGCATCATTTCATGTGTTTCGTGAGTCTGAAGAGGATTTTATAGACTGTTACCGGACATATGGGCTAATATAGGACTTGTGGACTTGATCTGGACTGGGCCGGGACATTTTCTCAATACAGTGAACCCTCGCCACTTCGCGCTTTGACTTCCGTGGCTTCACTCTATCGCGGTTTTTGCGTAACAGCGCATGCTCTGTCATTACTGCCACTGATTGGCTCATACTGTACATGCTCCTGTCTGCATCGCTACGTATCGGAGCTACGTATCAGATGCATTTTTGCTTTTGTACAGTGTACTGTAATTGTTTGCGATTTTTAAGAAATTTTATCTAAGCCCTATGATGGCTCCTAAACGAGCTGCTTCTTCTAAGCCTTCTGACAATAAAAATAAGCGCCAGAGGAAGATGCTCACCATCCAGGAAAAGGTAAAACTTTTGGATATAAGGAATCCTACTTCGTGGAATTTCATTTATCACAGTAGGGTCTAGAACCGATTAACCGCGATAAACGAGGGTTCACTGTATTCAGTTGCCCTTGTATATAAAGCTCTTTCTTATACACATATGAACGTCTCTGTGAATTTGTTTCTCTGGTCTACCCAGACTAACACAGATGATATTTTAGAAAATTCTAGGATGTGCCAACCAGGTCAAGATATAAAACTACAACCAAACAAATCATTAACCCCATCTTTTTTCCTTAGATTCTGCACTTTTAAATAATATACAAAAAAATTTAAGGATCACTTATATTCATCAAATTCTTTTAATTTTGCTTATTCCAAAACTTTTCTGAAAACACTTGGTTATGTGAGTGCTGCTAAATTTCTGCTCTAGCTAGCATATATAAACTTCATCCTAGATTTTTGGATTAAATAGCTAGCATTCTTTTTTATCTGCTTCTGGAATCATGGACATGCATGAAGTATTCATCTAGGGATTTTCATATTATGCCAGAAGAATGGGCTAGAATTTGGGGGTCGAACGACCCTTTCACAGGGGTCGCCCAATTCATAGCTAGCAAAATTACAGTTATGACATAGCAATGAAAGTAATTTTATGGTTGGGGGGTCACCACCACATGAGGAGCTGTATGAAGGGCCGCGGCATTAGGAAGGTTGAGAACCACTGCTCTAGGACCTGCCAGTAACTGCTCCCTCACCATCAGGCTTTTTGCCCAGACTCTTCGTGGTTAATCTTTCACACTGCTGAGTTTCAGTACACGTAAAATATCTCAGAGACAATGCATTTAAAAGTATTTATGTTTTAATAATTATTTAGGGTATAAGAGTAACACACACAAAAAAGCAGTATTGAGCAGCCAGTAAGTTGTAAGAAGATTTTAAGGTGGAACTCCCTCACTCAGGTCACCTTCCTGATGCAATTAATTATGTACATTTATCATTAGAAAGCCAGAGAGAAATGTATGTGTAATCAAACTATTAGAACACTTCCATCCAGGGGTTTGGTGGAAAACAGACATGTCACGCACACTGAGGCAACAACAGTGAAAGTGGAAAATGTGTATGTATGATCTCTGATCCAGCTATTTCACCTCAAAGAAAGAACAGTCCTGACAGCCAAAGACACATACATAAGTATGTTCGTTCAGTGCAGCATTCTGTATGATTATGAAAACTGAAAATACCCTACAGGTTCATCAGTAAAGAAGTGGTTCCATACAGTGATACATCCATATTATAAAATACTGTGCAGGTATCAATGATTAGAAAAACCTGCACTATCATCCACTGGTATCCTTGTGAGTTTGATTCCAAGACGCCACATGGATACCAAAATCAGAGGATGCTCTAGTCCCTTATATGATAGGGTGCAGTATTTACATATGAAGGGGTACCCCAAAGAACCCGGATTGCGTTGGGCAGAGCAGAGCTTTCGTAGTATCCCTTTTTCCCACTAGGTGGACATAAAGCAACTCTTTTTGAGTGAGGGCCCCCAGTGGCATCACCTGGGAAGGTTCTCTCTAGTCACTGAATTTTTTTGTAAAAGCAGTTTCGCTCAAACCTCATTTAACAGAACAGCATGTGACGATAAAATTTTGTTTCCTGCTAAGGAAAAATGCCACAGAAACTGTGGTTATATTGAATACAGCTTACATGTACAGTGCTATGGGAAAAACTCAAGTGTACAAGTGGTTTTCTTGTTTCAAAACAGGTGAAATGTCGATTGATGACAAACCTCATTCTCGAAGTCCGTCAACTTCCCAAATGGATGAATATGTCAACTCATAGCACATTTAGAGTTCGTTCCAATAGGTCAGACTGTTAATAAAGCTTTCTATTTAGAGGTTCTGAAAAGATTGCCTAACAGTGTGTGAGAAAAAAGGCCTAATTTGTGGCACACGGGAGGACTGGTTTTGACACCACGAAAATGCACCTGCTCACGCAGCCATCTCAGTGCCAGTTTTTGGCAAAAACAGCATGCCTCTCTTGCCCCATGGACCTTTCTCACCTGACCTCTCTTCATGCGACTTCTTTTTCTTTCTGGGAATGAAGAAGGACATGAAAGGACAGTAATCTGAGGACATAGAAGAGGCAAAGAAAAAAATGAGGGAGTTGTTGTCAGCCATCCAAACAGATGAGTTTGAAAAGCGTTTCAAGAATGGAATCGCAGATTTGACAAACGTATGAAGTGTAATGGAGAGTACTTTGAAAAAGGTGATGTTTGAATAGATATAATTTCTACTAGGGGACACACACACACACACACACACACACCAGAATTTTCCCCCAAAAAACTATCCTACTTTAAATCACCTCTAGATTACTTACAATATCTAATACAATTTAAATGTTACATTACTAGTACTTTATGTTACTACATTATTTTCCTAGTTCCTTAGATTTGAGGGACTGCTTTGAGCACTCAATTGGCTCCTATCACTCATATTCTCGATCCACGATTGGTTGAATTTGTAAGTGTGGAACCTGGAGATAAAAGTATCGACTCCAAACAGGCATATCTCCAGAGATAAAAGTATTGCAAGTTCAATTCCAAACCACTACAATAAAGCAAACTTTTTGACGCCCAATTGATGAATTCTACCTTAACTCCCATTAAACAGTGCTTATTATTCACCTAAAACCCAGTGTTATCAAGTTGATTTTGATTCACACTGACCCTATTGGATAGGGTGGAACTGCTCTAAAGGACATTTGAGACTATAAAGCTTTATGGTAGCAGAATGCCTCATCTTTCTCCCGTGGACCAGACTGATGGGCTTGAACTACTGACATTTAGGTTCCCAGTCCAAGGCTTCACTCACTGTACCTTTTGCTTATAAGAAACAATGAAGTTGCCATCCTTGAGTCAATTCCAACTCAAATAAATAGCCTCAAAAATTCTCCTATGGTGAGTTTGAACTGCTACGACTATGGTTAGCAGTCAAATGTTTGCATCAGGGCTCAGTATTGCCCAAATCAATTTAGCGGTCAATCATAATTGCCTCCTAATACTCTGTACTATTTCATAAGAATCTTTTAAAAGCACAGATTTGCTTACTTCATTCCTCTGCTTAGAAGATTTCAAAGCCCTCTCATTGCTTATTAAAGACCAAATTCAATCAATGAGGGCCTTTCCAGTATATAGTCCCAACCCTACCCTTTCAACTGGGCTCCGCTTTAAAACTCACCCAGTGGTTCTCCAAAGAACCTAGTTTGCTAAAGCACATTCAGGAAGCCTGTGAGGTCAAAACAAATTTTATAGTAAAACAGATGTTATTTGTCTTTCTTATTCTCACAGTGTCTTGTGAGTATACAGAGGAGTTTTCCAATGACTTCATGACACGTGATATTTTAACAGACTGAATGCACAAACGTGAGAATCCAGCTGTCATCTATAAACTCGACAATAAAATGATGGAAAGAAACGCGGTGAAGGCAGGCAGTGAACAGTGTAAGATTTGAAACTAATAATTCATTATTTATCAAGGGTTCATGAGGGTGGGAGGGTGGAGAAGGGAGGGAGAGAAGAGGAGCTAATACCAAGGGCTCAAGTAGAAAGAAAATGTTTTGAAAATGATGGCAACATATGTACAACATGAGCTTGGTACAATTGATGTATGGATTGTTAGAAAAGCTGTAAGAGCCTCCAATAAAATGATTTTTTTTTTAAAAGATGGGCAAACTAGAAAACCATGCTACTCTTCTTGTGTGTTTTGCAAAATATAGTTGCGATTTTGGGTTTTTTGTTTTAATTGCTAATGCATTCGGTATTAATAGACATAATGCACAATAAGAACAGTTCTTTGGAGTCCACAATAATAAATAAATTATGAAGCATCATGAGAACAAAAAGTCTGAAAACTATTAGACCAGCCTGACCAGTTGCATGTTCCCTGCATATGACAAAGCTTTTGGGCCTTCATAATTTCCCTTTTCCTGGAATAACTTTCTCTCTTATCTTCTTTTTTTTTCTTTTATCACTTTGTTGGGGGCTCATACAACTCTTATCACAATCTATATATACATCAATTGTGTAAAGCACATTTGTACACTCGTTACCCTCATCATCCTCAAACATTTGCTCTCCGTGTTTCTCTGATCTTCTTATGCTCAAGTTTCACCCCTCACCTTGCAAAGGGATCCTCTCCTCAGAGGTCCCTTTCAAACACGGGTTTTAGAATTGGACCTCGGTCACAACGAGCCTTGCTAGTACTCTTATTAGATGTTGGGCAATTTACTTAACCAGTCTCAGACCTGAATTGCCCCCCTAAAAAACAGGGAAAGTATGCAGAATGAAATGAAAACACATAAGGAAACTGCCTTGCATGTTGAAATTGTTAGCTGCCAGGGAGTCTCCCGACTGATAGTGACACTGCCTGGTCCTGCACCGTCTCCATCATTGACTATGGATAGCACTGCCGTGCTCCGTTGGGTTTTCCTTGGCTAATTTGGGAAAGAAGATGACTAGTCTAGTCTCCCTTAGTCTGGAGGCCCACTGAAACCTGTTCGGTATCATAACAACAAGTGTCCACTGACAGACAGGTGGGAGTTTCGCATGCCAATAAATACTTAGTAAATGCCAATCTCTCCCCTCCTTCTCCTCCCCTCCCAACATGTTTGTTTGCCATCCCAACTTTCGTGCATTTTATTCCTACATTTCTCTATAGTACTTAGCACAAAGTCTTTCACAGAAGGTGTCTGATAGTATTTGAGACAAGCAATAACATTTAAGGAATAATGTGATCAGTAGAAGCTAACCAAAAGAACTATCACAAATCTCAGCCTTATAGGAATGCAAATGATTGGATTTGGCAATGGGGAAAAAATCAGTTACTCCTTTATGTGGCTATAGAGATTACATATCATTTAAAAGATTAGCATAATAACAGGTGTTAAGACAGAATTGTTTGGGTCACTTAAAACAGGACAGCATTTCTTCCCAACGATGGCCTTGTGTGATGGCTTCTGACAAGAGAAGTGATGTGAAATGGGCCATTTTGTCTTCAAAAAGTGGTGACCAGAGAGCACACCATTATTATTCACAAATGCATCCATGGAGTGGGCCCCTGACTACTCAAGATCTGGAATTCTGCCATGAAGAAGACGGATCACCAGATGCTCCCACTGAGAGCAAGCTCAACAAAACTGAATGGGTCAGAGGAATGAAGAATGTCTTACACCCTCCCTATGATGCGAGGTAGTCCAGAAACAGAATGAAGATGAAGATTCACCAAACTATCTCTGTACATTGCTTACCTGTATACTGGCCCATATTTAAGAAACACAGTGGATAAAAACACATGATTAGTAAGTAGAAATATAAAATTAAAATAAAACACTGGGGACAACCTTTTAAATAACATATTATGATATAAAAAACTGATCATCAAAATATTAAACATTAAGATATTAAAGACACATCCCCTGTCACAAGTGGTTTTCAATTTATAGAATGTATGTTAATCTGGTAACGCGTCCAAGGTCACACAAAATTCCCGTTAGGAATACTTATTTGGGTTTTTCTGGCTTAAAAGAGCTCACACTCTAAATATTTGGTCCGTACTGTTTATTTAGGATGCTGCTGCCCTACTTTCAGGGCACAGCTCTGGGGTATGTTAGGAGTTAATGAGATCGTGTGGGGCAGACCCAGCATCAAACTAGGTAGTCTTGTATTCACTAGCAGCTTTTGGTGCGAGAGCAGCTCACACACAGGGCTGCAGGTTTGCGGCATGGATAGCTTTCTTTTTTCAGTCCCATGCTCAATTTAACCAGCTAGGCTAATTATAGCAGAAGTTTATGAAGTCCTCCTACATTCTTTCTAACAGGCATCATGATTATGATTTTACGTCCCCCTTTCAACTCCAGCCTATTATATTTAAAGGTTTAATACAATGGTATCAGACTATGATGCTTATAAAAATGTTCAAGTCACTGGTCCCATATGTTAATGACTAAACTAAGGACATAAATTCCAGAACAACTTACTCAATGGGTGTGGGGGGGGGGCATTCATAAGTTATAGTTTTAAAAGGTATAGAAAAGATCCTCTGAATTCTTAGAAACTTAAAAGTAGCTGTAGTCCTTTTGTCTGCAAAAATATGAATGTGGTCATTGAAGTTTGGAATAGTCTAAGGAGTGCTGGATAAGTTTATTTTATTTTTAAAGAAAGATTTACATTTGTAGAAAGAACGTATCTCCTAGGGCAGAAGAGTGATCGAGGAAGGAACTGCCATTAAATAATTTGACTCAAAATAACCCACTATAAGCACTGATGTAATAAACACTAAAAAGTGAGGTTACTCATGAAGAGACCACGGAAGAGATGGGGAGGGCAGCAAAACGTGGTCAAGAAATCAGAGGGTGCCTGGCTACCAAAAAAAAATAGTATCTGGGGGGTCTTATCTTAGAAGCTTGCTTAAGACAAGCAGCCATCTAATCCACAGGGAAGAAGCATACCAACCTGTGCGATCCAAGGACTGTAAATCATAAATTCCAAGGCTAGAAGAAGTTACTGTATTAGTACTTAAATTCTGAGCACTTGGTTTGCAGAAGTGAAAAGCCAAAATCCATCTGCACGGTCCTCTGTCGATTTGGCCCCTCTGACCACACAGAATATCCGAGAAGGTGGACTAATGCATATGTGGTGAGGTTAAAACTGAACACATCATCGTTTGTTCTCCCTTCTGACCCATTTGAAATTTGCCCTCATTTTTATCATTTTCTGCTTTCTTTTGGATTAAGGTTTTTCTGTTTTATGTTGTTACTGTTGTTGGAATTTTGTTGTGGGGGTTTGTTTTCTTTTTTTTAAAATGTTTTTCTTTAAATGAAATCCAGGATAAGTAAATCTATAGAGACAGTAACTAGGTTAATAGTTTCTTAAAGTTATGGCAGGGGAGGTTGGGAAAAATGAAGAGCTAATAATAATGAATACAAGAATGAGGAAAATGTTCTAAAACTAATTATAGTGATGATTGTATAACGTTAAAGAACATGTTTAAACCATCAGAATACATGGTATGTGAATTGCATGTCAATAAAACTGTCTTAAAAATTTTAAGTAGCATTATAAGATCTGGCAAATATTGAAAGTCATATGGACTGCTTCAGTATTCACCTCTACTCCACCTCTTTAAACTTCTGGCACACTTCCGACCTATACTTCAACATAAGCCACACTTACGTGTTACACAGTGGGGTTTTGGAGGCACAGAAAAAGTTCATGTTTTTCTATTTGCCAGTTATTTCAAACAGCATTCAGGATTGCTGCATTCTGCCATGCAGGCCAACTCCCAGGGGTGCCATCCACAGACCACAGTGTGAATGGCGTCCCCTGGAGCTAGCAGAGATAGTTTTATTACGAAAGTTGCACGTCAAGGAAATGAACAACATGGTCCTTAAGCCAGGTTAGGATGTCGTCACTGTCTTAGATAAACAAATATAACACCTTTGATGTGGAAGCAAAAGTAATGAAGTTTGATATCTGAGTGGAATCAGTCCTTTTTTAACTTCAGTTATTGCCTCAGTGTGATGAAAATGGGAAGAAAACAATAGCCAACTTGGAATTAAGGAATTAAAAAGCAACAACAGCAAAAAGCTAGTGGGAGGGGGGAGAGGATGAAGGAAAATATTTTTATTAAATGGTGCTGGAACGACTGGGTATTTTGATGTCCCCCACTTCAAACCATACAAAAGAATCAATTGTAGGAATGGCAAGACAATAACATTTTTCAAAGAAAACTTGATGGCCTTGGGGAAGAATGAGTTCCTAAACAAGACATGCAGATGTCCTAAACAGGACACAACTCAAACTCCTTGCCATCGAGTTGGTGCCGACTTGGGGCAACTCTGTAGGACAGGACAGAACTGCCCCTGTGCGTTTCTGAGACTGGGGCTCTTACAGAAGTAGACAGCCCCATCTTTCTCCCAAACAGGACACAAACTGTAAAAGAAAAAAGTGGTAAATTTAGATTTGATTAAGTTAAAATTAAGAGTATTTGTCCCTCAAAAATGGGAGCCCTGGTGCCATAGTGGGTTGGACTGCTAACGATAAGGAAATGGGCCTGTCATTTGCCTTTCAAGAGAATGTACAAGTGAGGCCCACACCCAAACTCAGATTGCCACACGGAGACCTGCTCTATTCTGAGAACTGAGATGAAGGTTGTGGAGCGGAAAGACCAAGGCCTGGCCCTCAGATCGTGGTAAAACCATGGCCGTTCCATAGGAGAATGAGGCTTTCTACTCCTGTAAACAATTACAATCTTGGAAACCCACAGGAGCAATTCTACCCTGTCGTATAGGGTCGCTATGAGTCAGAATTGGCTTAATGGCAGTGAGTGAGTTCCTCAAAATATAAATTAACCCAACAACATTTTTTTCCCCAACAACATTTTTTAACAAAAAGGGAAAACTAATCTCCAGCTTTAGATGGAAGGAAAGAGGCCCAAAATAGCTAAAGCAAAATGAAAGAAGAATAAAGTAGGAGATATCACAAGACTAGGTTCAGAACTTAAGATCAAGCAACAAAACCCAAAAGAGCCTGGTCCAGGCAGCTATACAGACCCACGTAATAGAATTCACTCACTGCCATCGAGTCGATTCTGACTTGTTGAGAGATTATCACTCTTACACATAGCTGGTGGTGATGTAAAATTGGACTAGAACTATGGGAAAGTGCTTCCCCAAAGAGCAGGAAATAGAAATACCTTATGATCCAGCATCCCACTCTTAGGTACTGTATATACTCGAGTGTAAGTCGACCCGAATATCAGCCGAGGCACCTAATTTTACTACAAAAACTGCATTAAAAATGTGCTGAAAAACTCAGCTGATGGACGAGTATATACGGTCCATATCCTAGCAATGTAAGAACAGTGACACTAGCAGACATACGCACACTCACGTTCACGGAGACATTCACAACAGTGGCGGGATGGAAAGAGCCTAAGTGCTCATCAACTGCTGAGTGAAGGGAGAAACTGGTAAGTGGAATACTCCATGAGGATCAAGATTAATGACGAGGACTTGAAACATAAAGTGGATGAATCTAGAGCATTATGCTGAATAAAATAAGTCACACCAGAGAACAAATATACCACTTTCATAAAAAGCCAGGAATAGTTATACCGCAGAAAGCAACATTCTTCGATGGTTACCAAGGACGAGAGTGGCATCACTTGCTAGGTAGTCAGCATGTCTTCATACTTATTATAGAAAAAACACTACACAATGTGGAGGGAGTCAGTATAACAGGACCAAGTAAATGAAGATACGGAGAGAAACTCACGGACAAAGGACTCCAGTAAATGCTGTAGGATAGCAAAGTCTGCAACAACAGTACTAACAGGCAGAAACGTGACTCACATAACTCACACACACTAAAAAGAGCAACCATTAACAGAGAGGGCTCTGGGCCGGCCCTGATCCGAGCCATGCTGACCCCCACCCTAGAAGAAAGCACTACAGAGGTCAACACTGAAGCTAGAGGCTGGGGAGAGGGGCCGGCTGTCCTGCCCAGGTAGGAGCAAACTAAGAAAAGGAGAGAGTGAGGGACTAAACCTCATCCTGACACATCAAGTCCTGAGGGCGACGTCCCTACTCAGAGCAGCTAAGACACAGAGCGAACTGCAGGGCTGACAACAGCTTGAGATATGATGTCCCCACAGTGCAGCAGAGTGCTACAGAGGGCAATACTGGGGACACGTGGGCAGTGAGTCTGGTCTGACCTCCCCACAGTGGGGCGGAACAAGAAGGGAACATAACAGACCACCAATAGGAGCAATGTCATGAAGCCCTGAAAAATCCCGAAAATAGACCAGACTGGGGGCGTGGGGTAGTACCTGGAGGCCCTGCGGACTAGTGGGGAGATAGTCATAAAGGTCAGCAGACAGACCTGAAACTATGTATAGGCTTTTTTGTTTTGTTTCTTTTTTGTTGCTGTTTTTGTTGGTTGGTTGGTGTTTTGTCTTCATTGTATCTGCTTGGTCTATCGATATAGATAGGCATAAGAAGCAAGCCTGAGGAGAAAGCACCTGACCCACAGTTCCAAGGGGTCTGGGGGAAGGGGGTAGGGAGCAAATATGGTCATTGACAGGGGAACAACTAGGGATGTAAAATCAATGATGAGGGCATAGAGCTCCTGGTAGTGGTGGAGCAGCTGTAATCTAGCTGTGAGGAATTACTGAGAGGCAAACACAATACAGGGCCAGGAGGAAGGTTAAAAAAAAAAATAGAAGAAAGCACTAGGAAGCAAAACTATTTATAGAGGTATAAACATAGGGGTGTACATATGTAAATATATTAATGCATAACAACAGGGGTATTGGCCTATATACATATATTTATATAGCAATACATTGAGGCAGTAGAGGGACTCTAGGCCTCTACTTAAGTATTCCCTCAACACAAGAACACTTGGTTATAATGATGCGACACTGGGCGATGCCCACCGCCCTGACACAATCGCTGAAGACAAACTGGGTGTGTAAACAAATGTGGTGAAGAAAGCAGATGGTGCCCGGCTATTAAAAGATATAGTCTGGTGTCTTAAAAGCTTGAAGTCAAACAAGCGGCCATCTAGCAGGGAAGCAACAAAGCCCACATAGAAGAAGCACAACAGCCTGTGTGATCATGAGATGTCAACAGCAGCAGGCACCGAAGTTCAAAAATAAACAACCCCATCGAGTTGATGGAAAGGGGTCAAGGTGGAGACCCAGAGCCCATCTGTGGATAACTGGACATTCCCGTACAGAGGGGATGCATGGAGGAGAAAATGCATTCAGGGGGCAGTTTACTAAACACACAACACTCCTCTAGTTCTTTAATCCTTTCTCCCCCCACTATTATGATCTCAGTTCTACCTCGCAAATCCTGCTATACTGGTGTACATATAGTGGCACAGATAAGAGCTTTCAATATATGGAATCAGGAAAGATGGCCCCCTCAGAATCACTAATGGGAGTAATGATTCTAGGAAGGTAGGGGAAAGGATGGGGGAAGAAGTGGGGGAGGGGGAACAGATAGCAATGACAGCAGAATAAACCCCCTCAAGGGGTCTGAATACCAGGATACTAGGTGAAGGGATAGAATGGGTGGCATAAGATATGTATAAATAGCACTAACAATATATAATATACTAAGGGTTCATGGGGGTGGCAAGGTGTGGGAGGGAGGGGAAAAAAGAGGGGCTGATATCAAAGGGTTCAAGAAGAAAGATAATGTTTAGAAACTGTTGATGCCAACAATTGTATGTGTCTGCTTGAATTAATGGATGTATGGATTGTTATAACATGTTAGAACCCTGAATAAAAATGATTTATTATATAAAAAAAGATGTGAGTGGTTACATTGGTAGATATATATGCTGGATGGGTACGAGTACAGCATGTGCATAAATAGATATATTTGTGGACATAGTTTATATATGCTTATATGTGTTGTATATAATATTCATATATATAATAAAACACATCAGGCAACAGTTATGAATACTTCTAAGACACATTTAAACTCCCCAAGAGATTGATTTACTGAGTTTCATGGCTCAGGACCATAGTCTTATGGGACAATTAGGTCACTTGGCATAACTTAGTTCAAAAAGATAGTGTTCTACATTTTATTCTGCTGTGTAGTGTTTGAGTTCTTCATAATCTGAGAGTGGCCATCTAGGATACAAGTATTAGTCTCTTTGTATCTGGAGCAAACAAAGGAGAGTGAATGAAACAAAGAATTCAAGGAATAAATTAGTCCACAGAATTAATGACCTACATGAATTAGAGCCTCTTTTATTGAGACCAGAAGAATTGGATTAGATGATACCCAAATCCCACTACCAACCATTCTGACCAAGCACACAAAGGGTTCCAGTTAGAATGGGGGAGGGTGGAGCAAATTCTGTGGGATGCAAAAGGGTTTTCCCCAGGTTGTCTCCCCAAAATATATGCCAAACCTAAGACATGGCTTGCTACACATGGTAAATGACTGTGCACTTGGAAGTCAACGCAAGCTGCTTACAGGTTAACCTCCCTGAGCATTATAAACCATCTAGAGCAACCACACTGTACAGTCTATCCCACCCTAGTTAGAGCCCACTCCCTTCTGATAAGGGAAGTGGATTGTTTCCTTGAAGGAGAGCCTAGAGACAAAGTCGAGCCCACTCAAGGATGACCAAGATTAGGCTGCCATCTTGAGTCTAGGGTCTGCCCATCTTGTCACATGTGTACCCCTCGTCCCTCTTACCAGTACACCCCTAGCTCATCCCCTTCCTGTCATGTGTATGCCTATTGTACAACCCCTTCCTGTGATGTATGTGGTTACCTGGTAATCAGTGGGGCTTGCATGCCCCCATGTATATATAGGCCTTGGTCAGAAATAAAGAGCATAAGCTCTCTTCTCCCTCCTCCTCCTCCCACTCTCTGCGTAGACCTGGCTGCTTAGATCATGGCTGTCCCAGAGATGAATATGCTACCATGGAATGTCTGACTCCTTTTCTTATCTTCTCACCTACCTTCCCTATGATCTTCTATGACTTTCCTATAATCTTGATATATTATAACCGTACAATTGCTCCTATATCCCCACGGATGTTAGAGGCTGGTCTACTCTAACAAAATTCATTAAAAATATCAGATTTGCTGGAATCTTAGAGATGAAATGTACCACTGAGACTATCACCCTAAGATATCCTTTGAACCTGGACCTGAGGCTGCTCATTCTCAGAGGTCACCTTTCAGCCCAGTAATAGATTAGCCTACAAAATATACAATGTCAGCCATGAGGAATGTGTTTCTTTAAGCAATCAACTAGATAAGTCCAAATGGTGGACGTTGATGCCAAAGAAAAAAAGTAAGAAAGCAAGAAGAGGCAGGGAAACGGTATGGATGGAAATGGCGCTGTCTAAGTGAAAATGGTTAGAGTGCTGACACATTGCAGGGACAACAGCCAATATCACAGGAAGTTTGTTATGACCTATTGAATGAGAATCTAATTTTCTGTGTGAACTTTCACCCTAAAAACACTAAAACATTTTTTGAGATGAAGAAAGCCATAAATCACTCTTTGTGGCAATGGTGAATGATGGTGAATTTTCCACTCTTTTACCTATGGCTTTAAAATAACCTGGACATACACCTCTATGTGGTAGTGCCCAGCCTCCCCACGTCTGGGTTCTGCCCTTTCCTGGGCCTTCTGTTTTTCATTCAAGGCCTCATTCAAAAGGCTGAGAGAGGTGGACCCTTTACAGATGGGGGGTGGGAGGGAGAGGGGAGGGTCATGTACTCACCCAGGCCCTTCCCACCAATTCCCAATACTGAATGTTTAGATAAACTATCCTACAGAGATCTTAATGAAAAGGTTCTCCACAGGGGAGGGGATGCAAAGCAGAGTTTTAAGTCTGCAGTGGAATCGAGAATTTCTAGAGCCAATCAACTGCCAAACTGTCCCGAGAGAAATCTTTAAATATTAACCCAAAACTTTAAGAGTGACCTTTGAACCAAGCAATAGTTTAGCTTAATTAGTAAAGTATGTCTACCTTGAAGGAGCCTTGGTGGTGCAGTGGTTATGAGTTGGGTTGCTAACCACAAGGTCAGCAGTTCGAAACCACCAGCCACTCCTAGGAGAAAGAGGAGGGTTTCTACTCCTGTAAGAAGTTACAGTCTCAGAAACCCACATGGACAGTGACAGTGAGATTTTTTCCTTCTTTAATTTTGTCTGCCATGAGCACTGTGCTTTTTAAAAGAATTACCATATGGGATCAAATTGACAGCAGCAACTTGGAAGGTTTGATATGTATGTTAAGTTTGTGTTAATGCTCATTTAATAGTCTGGAAAAGGGTAACAAGAATGGCTGCACAATTTGAAGAACGTAATCATTGTAACTGAACTCTACTGTTGAAACTATGTATCTTTTGCTGTGTACATTTTCACCATAAAATAAAATAAAAATTTTAAAGGTTGATCAAAAGTATGAAAACGCAATCCACTGAAGTTGGAGAACATTCATGAAAGACATGTATCTGACAAAAGACTCGCACCCAACATGAGTATGGAGGTCAGGACTCACCCTACAGGTCAACCCGAAGAAGACAGACTTGAACGGGCACTTTACAGAAGGAGCGATCCCAATGGCCACAGACGTATTACAAAGAGCTCAGAACACTAAAACCACAATGCTATGCCACTGGACGTCCCCAACAAATGGGTTATAAGATAAAAAGCAAACAAGAGGCAGTAAGGATGTAAACCACCTAGCACTAGTGGAATAAAACTGACAGTAACCTCTCAAGGTGAATATAGGAATAGTCTATGACCCAGCAACTGCAAGGCGTCTACCTAACAGAAGCAAGCAACCCATATGTCTACCAATAGCAGAATGAATAGTTTGTAGCATATTCTAGCAATGAGAATATGCTTTATATTTCCTTTCTGATGACTTTTTAAAATTCAAAATTGAAATATATAGCTCCTTCCCTTTGAGACAAAGTAAACTTCAAACACATGAACTTATCCCTAAACAGAGATAAAGCAACAAAATCATCAAATTGGTGAAGATATGATGAAGATAAAAGTAGTTTGTGTCAATGAAGCCACTTTCTGTTCTAATGTGATTAACACGAAATCAAGAAAACAGCTAAAGTTATCTAAATTTTAAAGTAAAACCATGAGATATATTAATGAAAGATACACTATAAAATATTATCCTTAATATTTTACCTGGACATAAAAATAATAACACTATGATGTCACAAAAACAGATACTTATGAATGTATATAGCCTTAGATGGCTAAGTACCTCTGTTTTAGTTGAGCTTTCTAAAGCAAACTGACAGAAAAGTACTAAAGGTTCTGAAACTGAATTTTAAATTGGCACAGATGGCATGTTTATAACATTCCCACAATATGGTGAGTGTTCTCCATAAAACCAACCTAGCACAGTCCCGGCCTCTAGGGAACTTAAAATCTAAAAGTAGATGAGGCAGCCCGATTGAAAGAAAGCAAACAAAGTGGAAAGCAAATGTTCTGAGAATGATGAGGGCAATGAATGTACAAATGCGCTTTACACAATTGATGTATGTATGGATTGTAAGAGTTGTATGAGCCCCTAATAAAATGATTAAAGAAAAAGAAATAAAGTAAACAAATAAAAGGAAATAAGGGAACTCAGAAGAAAGGCCTAAATTCATCTCCCAGGTCCCAGAAGGGAAACAGTCCAATCTGAATAGTGGGCAATAGAAAGTAGCAAGTCAGAACAACATTAGTTACCAACAGACTTGAGTGTGATTCTGGGCAGTAAATACTCCCTACAAAATTCTGCTGCTCAGAATGAAGAACATGCCTCATTATTTTCAATGGTCAACTGCAGAAGATGTAAACTTCAGTGACAGATATAATCTCTATCAAATTTAGTGCCTGGTAAAAGAGCCCAGGTGATTAGACTACCTGCCCCCTTAAAGACTTATAACCTTGCAGTACTATAATAGAGGGGGGCACTATGAGTCAGATTGACTCAATGGCCAGGGTGGGTGTACAGTAAAGGATATCATACAGTCCACATAAAAGAACTGATTGACAGTAGAAAATTTAATGGCTCCAAAGCACATGAAAAGTATTGTTTCAGAAATCTATCTCAACAGGCAATTCATTAATGTGAACTCCTAAAACAAAATGCCAGTGATCTGTTACATGTATGTGTAATATTTTATTGTGTTTTATGTGAAAGCAACAAAGTTCTCATTTGACAAGCTGTTCATTAAGTTTAGCTATATTTTTCACCACGCGTCAACATTCTCCATTTCACTCTGGTTGCTGCATCCTGGTGTCGTTTCACTCGCCCCGTATCTACTCATCTTTGCTTAGTCAATGTTAAACTGTTAGACTCAAAGAGATGATTTTTTTAATGGCGCACAAAATTCATATGTAATCTCTTGTGTGTACCAATTCTACTGCTAAAGATGACCTCTGTGGATAGTTTCAGCTCAAGGTTTAAAGAGTATCTTAGAGTGATGGTCTTAGAGTCCTCTGTCTCAACAGGTCCAGTAGGTCTGGACTACTTAAAAATTTAGCACACAGCGATTCTTACTAAATTACATTTTTAGTATTGTCTCTTTGAGTTACAGCTGGTGTGTCTATAAATAAGCATTTCATGGGCATTCGGATCAGAACCTGATCTCCTTATCCAGTTGTCTAAAACTACTTACTAGAGATAGTCAAACTATATAGACATTAAATAATTGTCAGAAATGTCTCCAAATACAGAGCCTTGTTAAGGATTAAAGGACATCTTTAAGTTAAGCACGCAGCTTCTTCCTGGAAGCTTTCAAAATGTTGACAATGTCCAATTAATTAAGATGTAGGAACCACATTCACTTCAACTGGCTGCTTCCCTGTCCTTTTGGACTTGGTGTGTTTCTCTGGCGAAAGCTGTTCATTTAAAAAATAAGATAATACAGTCAAATTTCACACACACACACACACACACACACGAAGGTAAAAAAAGAAAGTGATATTTCTTGGACCTGATCATTTGTATTGAAAGTACAATATAAGGAAAAATAAATTTTTGAGGTCAGGGTTAAAACTCACTGCCATCAGGTCAATGCTGACTCACAGTGACTGTGTTCCTGGTGGTTTCGAACTGTGCCCACCGCAGCCCAATGCGTAACCATGACACTACCAGGAGGTCAGGTTTACGGATATCATTTCCCTTTCTATACTATTTCCATCATGATAATCACAAAAATAAAAATACATCTTAGAGAAATTCAAGGTAATTCCATAAACACTCCTTCAATGTCCTTTATTACAGCTACAGGGTAGCTGTGAGCTGGCACTGACTGGACGGTAGTGGGTTTTGATTTTGTGGTTAAAGTGTATTTATTTACTCCTATCTGTAACTCAAACTCTAACTCTAGACGTCATCATTGAATTCCTTTTCCCCTTCACCTCCTGCCTGGCTTTCCTACCCTCTCACATGACTCAGTAACTCTTCAGACTTCTGAACCCTCCCCTTCAAGAGGCCATGGGAGTAGGCCAGGCCAGACACCAGAGAGGGCAGCTGAGGTCCAAAAGACAAGAATAATCTAAGGACCCAAAACAGGCACTTCAGATAAGGGGCCTCGAACCAGGTAAACACTATTAAAGCATCTGGAAACAGACTGGATAGCAGAAGGGTGTCTGAATAGATTGCTTAGCATGATTTAGTGTCTGATTTAAAGAGCCAAGGTGTGATAAGCATAGACAATCAATATGACCAATTCAAAAGTACTCAGTAGTGTAGACACCCTGGAATTTTTCTCATCTAGCCTTCCTCTCTTTAATTTTCTTCTGCTGCTTCCATAACCCGGACTTCGCTTAGATCTCACTTCAGACAAGTGCACTGATGCCTTAGTGGACTTACTATCCTGGTCCTCTGTCTACACATTGCTGCCAAGAAGATCTTCCTGAGGCTATCATGTCAAACCTGTCCAATGTTTCCTTAGCGTGGAAGTAAGATTTATAAATTCTTAAAACTGCTTACCAGATCCTTCAGGATCTGACTCCTAGTCTCTAGCCTCACCACTGACACTGCCCTCCAGTGAACGCCTCTGTGCCATGACATTTGATTGCCCGAGGTATTGATCTTACCCCTAGTTTCAAACTTGTCTTGCTTGCAGATATCTCCTCCTATAGAGAGCCTACAGGACAGAGGAAAACAACCCCAGAGTTGCAGACAGCCACAAAACTGCCAACCTTTCTGTTAGCAGGGGTACGCTTAAACCACTACACCACCAGAGCACAATTCCTTTTAGAAATTAGATTCTTAATCACTTACACACACACACACACACACACACACACACACACACACTTTTCCTCCTCTTTTACATTCAGTTCTCAGCATAAATATCAGTTCATTAGGGAGGCCTATAGTGGGTCCCTGGCTATATTTCCATAATATTCTGTGCTTCTCTTTTCATGACATTCATCCCATTGACCATAACAAAGAGTAAACCACCTTGCTTCTATAAGAGGAAAGTTTCATGCCTAGAACAATGATGGAATAATAAGGTTTTTTACTCTCAAATCTTCAATAGCTTCCCAAGCTTTGGCATTAAATACACATTTCTCCATTTGGGCCTCCGAGTTCCTCCTCAATATCTACCATTCTTTGAATGTTCCTCCAATACAGAATTATCTCTGTTCCTCAAACAAGCCAGAGACTTTCTACTTCTGTGTGTCCTTTCTATCGCTTCCTCAAACATGGCTTTCTAGGGCTTTCAAAATCCTACAGATTTTTTCCAGGCCTATATCCAAGTCTGTCTTATCTATAGAAGAATTCCTGGTCGCCTCCGACCCTCCCCCTAATAAATAAATAAATAAATAAATAAAATCAGCTCACCCAGATTAGTCTCCCTCTTCAAGGTCAAGTATTTTCTATTTTTTCAAGGGCACATCCCTAGTTTACCTAGTCACCTTAGTCCACTTTTAATCCTCATTAATTTTAAGTCCTTAAACAATGATGGTCACATTTTCCAATTCTTAGCTATCTCCTTACAGCATTTAGTACATAGCTTGCATTCAAAAGATACCCCACAAGTGTATTAACTCTGTTAAAGGTAAGGGAGGCAGCTATCTAAATATAGGAGAAAAAATTCCTTTAAAGTACAAACAAAAGAAAACCCACCTGTAAAGTCCATGGAAGCTGAATGGAGTAAGATAGGCATGTTATCTCACAAGCATATCTAATAGAATACGTTTTATTTGCATCAAAAATAATCACTCTTTAGTCATAGAGTCAATACATCTTTAGGGACTCATTAGCCTTATTTTATATATTGAGGTATCCACATTTATGTCAATTCTGAGATCGCAAAGCAAATACAATTGTAACTCAAATTTCAAGTAGCTACAGCACTTAGTACCACCATTCAACTTTATTCTTGGCCATTTTTGCTTTTTGCTAACAAAAACACAATGCAAATAACATTATTTAGGCTTGCTTAAAACTAAGAACCAGAAAGATCCTTAAAAATTATCTAATTAAGCCCATTACATTTCTAGATAAGGAAAATAAACATTTAATGATTTCATGCCCAAGGTCACAAAAACAGTTAGGACAAAAGTCCAGATCACCTGACTTCAATCCACCCCCAGCTCTCTTCCCAGCCAGCACAAGACTCCTCTCCAGACTGCCACTACTGAAGCATCTGACTCTCCACTAGCCCTAGCTCCAGTAGTGAATTAAGGCCATTTGCACATTTTCAGCAATGCTCAAGAGAAACAAAAGTGTGAAGAGGGAAGGAATAAAAGGAATTCTTTTCATCTTTTCCCAGGAGCCTTATTATTGCTTATAAAAAAGATTAGAAACGAACACACTGCTTCATACACTTTGAGGGGAGTGTTTGTGTCCAAAGACACTCTGACAGGCAAGAAAAACATGATAGGAAACTACTTACAGCTTTAAAAAATATAGTGGTAGAGTTTTGACACATAATGAGGCAAGCTACACAAAGCATTTTGAAGGCTGTATTATCAGTAGTTATTGTTTATCTCACAGTAACCAAGAAAGAGGGCTGCACAGAAAGAAAACAAGAGACAAACTCGCTGCCTATTTCTTAAGCCTATTTCAAACATGCCAACAAAATATTTTTTACTAATTTTTTTTATTGCTCTATCCCTTAAAAGGGGAGAGAGATGAGGTCTTCTATGTCCATCAAGAGTGACAGTGTCAGACACTCCCAGGGGCAGTTGCACCCTGTCCTGTGGGGTTGCTGTGAGTTGCGTAACTCGATGGCAATGAGTTTGGTTTTTATCCCTAAAAAAACGTGGTGGCATAGTGCTGCACTGGAGAAAGATGAGGCTTTGTGCTCCCATAAAGATATACGGCCTCGGAAACCCACAGGGGCGGCTCTACGCTACCCTACAGGGTTACTATGAGTTCGAACCAGGTGCAGACAGTGAGTTTTGAGTTCTTATCCCCAATGAGTGGCATCATTAACAAATGTTCAGGAGCCCTGGCAGCATGGTAAAGAGCTCAGTTGTCATGGCAGTTACATAATTTTATTACATACATTCATAGAATGTAGGGGTGGAGTCTAGCCTGTCAATCAGGAAACACCCACCAGGTGGATTCTGGGAACTCCCTCTCTACCTCCCTTAAGGCGGTATGCTCTCTCTCTCTCTGCTATACTTTCCTGTGGACAAGTCACATGGAGCCACGCTGATGGCAGCCAGAGCCCTGGAGATGCTTTCACCTCCACTGGATCCACAAGACCGTCCACCCACTGGCCTGTGAGCCTCCTGCATTTGGCATCATTGCATGTGTTGCAGGAGTCTGAAGAGGAATTTACGGACTAGTATCAGAAATCTGGGCTAATATTGGATTTATGGACTTGATCTGGACTGGGCTGGGATGTTTTCTCAATATACAATTGCTCTTTGATATAAAGCTCTCTCTACACACATATGAGTATCTCTGGATTTGTGTCTGTAGTCAATCCAGTCTAACACAGTTGTTAACCAACAGATCTATAGTTCAAACCCACCAGCTGCTCAATGGGAGAAAGATTGGCAGGCGCTGTCCATGAAGATTTACAGCCTTGGAGACCCACTGGGGCAGTAGTACTCTGTCACAGAGGGTCAGTATGAGTCGGAATAGATGCTGGCACAGTGGTTTGATTTGGTTTTTAGGTTAGGATGCTGAACAAGTTGCATAGGAGCTTCCTAGCAAAAACAAAGAAGAAAGGCCTGGTGAGCTACTCTGACAATTACCCGTGAAAACCCTGTGGATCACAGCTGTTCTATCCACAACAGTCATGAGGATGGTGCAGGACCAGGCAGCGTTTTGTTCTGTTGAGCATGGGAACTCCACGAATCAGGAGTGGGATTAATTGTACCTAGCAACAACCCTCATGAATACTCTGCCTGTATATCAGTGACTATAAAATCCCGGAAAACAATAAGCCTTGACAAATTGTATCTAACAGAAATGTTTCTAAGGCTAGGATATTTTACAATGTGTATGTGTCTACTTGTAGTATGTAGACATTATTTCTCTCAACATACACTGCATGCATTTTTTGCAAACTAATTTTAATTCAGGAACTATGGAATGATAATTTTCAAACTTTCCTTACAACAATTGATAATGCATATATATATTTTTGCATCACGACCTAGTTACACATACATGCACATGGGCATACAGGTAAATAACAAATAATAACAATAAATAACAAAAACCATGTTTCCTGAAGCACCACTCCTTAATATTCTATGAACAATATAATATTAAGCACCAATATTCTTTTTAAAATCACAATTTAAAATAGTTCTGATCCAAAAAACTGAATGTCATTCCTGTTTTGGAAATCCATAAAAGATTTGTTTTCTAAAGAGGGCAAAGGAAACCCTTAGTTTTGTAGGATGTGTTCCAGGAGTTGGGAAGAAGCTACCATCTGTAGAGTCTGGAGCTTCCCATAGCTTCTCACTACCGTCATGTTCTGCAACCGCCTGTGCAACACTTCCGAGTTTCCCCTCCTGCTCTCTACTCAACAGCATCCTGTGTGCCCGGCTTACCTCCTCCGTGTACCACCCTGCTCCTTTAGATCCCTGAAGCCATTCCATCAAAACAAACCTTCTCCAACAGGGACAAAACTAAGGTGTAGGTGCGCTCCCTCACCTTAAACTTCCTCAGTATAAAAATAACCTGATTGTTCTCACTCCAGGTGGCCACCCTCCTTTTTCAGCAGAATTTGGGAGCAGTCGGCTTGGATGCTCTGTAAGGAACTCCACAGACCTGGTGCCTTGGGCTTATTGTTTGTCTCTAAGCCCGTGAAGCGCTGGCCGGTGTTGTGCTTCCCCCGAATTTGCACAGGTTGTGTTCTCATTTTGAGAGTTACGAAATCTTCTAGTTTCCATTTGGACTTCTTTGGCCCATGGGTTATTAGTATTTTCATTGCTTTCCAGACATTTGGGAATTTTATAGATATTTTGTTACTGATTTCCAATGTAATTCCACTGAGGTCAGGGAATATGTGTTGACTAGTTTTAAACTTGTTTTATGACGCAGAATATGATCTGCATTTTTGTTAATTTACACAATAATCTGGTAGCAATATGGGCTAGGCATTTGCCTGGTAACTACAAGGTCAGAGGTTCAAACTCACTAGCCACTTTCCATAAAGGTTTACAGTCTTGGAAATCCTGTATAAGGTTGTTCTACACTTGATTTAGCCAAAAGGCTGAGTAGCAATCTGTATAAGGTTGTTATGAGTCAGAATTGACTTGGTGGATTTTGTATTTAGGGTACTCAACTCAGATTTTGAGTAAATCATGTTAATAACTTCTAGACTTCATTTTTTCATTTTTCGGTTGGTATTTGTTGAGCTTAGGTTCCTTTCCTAAACCAGGAATAAGTAAAACATGGAGATGTAGAACCTGATGGTAATGAGAACAGCAGCACTGGACTGTATACTTTCAAAAGGTAGCACCTCCCCAATTTCCTAGAATACAGTAGCCTTCATTACTACCCAATGTGTGGGACAGAACTCTCATGCATTCATCTCAGAACAAAATTGGAGGCAGAAATTGGATCTCAGTTCCATCTAGACCGATGCACGCCAGAAACAGACCCCTCCGATCTTCAAACCTTGGGAATCTGGGTCAGAAGATAGGTTCTCCCACCCAGTATCTCACAGGGGTGGGAGGAACGAGGGCAAATAACAAAGATCACAATGCCCATTCAATTGTGTAATTATATTAGTTTATCAAGTGTTCAAACGGGATGGGGAAAGCTAATGGGTTAGTAGACTACCACTACTAAATCAGATCTGACGGCCAAGTATTAGGTGCCTCCTTCTAATCAGGAGCACTCACGAACTGAAAATAGAGGTGATGTGTTTTCAGCTTGTATTTCTGGGAACTTCAGCAAGTAAGGATGCTACTCTGCTTCACTGGAGGTAATCCCACATCCTGCTTGGTTAGGTTTTCTTATGTGCCTGACTTCCTAAAATAGGCAAAAACAGCCTTTTAAAATTCTATTTATTTCCATGGAGACGAAACCTCAGAACTTTTGAACTACAATAGATTGCTTCACCAATGTACACCCTTCTTGTTAGGGATGAAGAAAAATACATGATGGTGTGGGCCAAAACAAACATGAGCTAGGTGACAAGCATTAAAAAAACAGAAAATTTAACATATTGGTTTAAAAGCTTTTCATTCTCATCGCAAGGCAAACCAGCTATCTACCAAACAGCATAAATACTCCCCCCTGTCCCTCCCCCCACCCCCACACACACTTTCTTAAACTGCATCTTCCTTATCTGGAAAGAACTGGCAATCTTGGATTAATCCTGCGTTCTCAAAGTCTTTCTAACTTATCTGTGCAATCTGAACCACTGACTATTGTTCAAAGTCACCACAGGAACAAAACAAATCTGCATCAATTTATAAGCAGTTTTCTAAAATTACAACTCCACAGTTGAATGTGAACACCTGACAGGACATTTGTGAGCCTACAAACCAATTTTTCTAAATCCTTTTGGAGGAGAAAATTTTAATTAAAGCCCTATATTGGGTGGTATGAGGCAATCATTTGAATACCATATCCTTCTACATCTTTGTTTTGCTGGAACAAAGATGTAGAAAGCTATGGTATTCGTTGACTGTACTAAACGATACAGTACATTACCCTGCAGCAGAGATTTACAATGCATAATCAACACACTAAAGATGCAACAGTAAAAATGATTATGTATGCCAAGGGCTTAATTATAACACCACTTCACATTTGTATAGAACATTCTAGTTTGCAAACCACTTAGGTCTATAATCTCATTGACTCTAGATGTCTTTCAGTTTAAGTACCACACACATGAGTCACTCTGGATAAGTATAGAGCTATGTAATCAAGTGGTTTAAGAGCATGAAATCTAGAACCAAACTATCTGGTTTGCAATCCTACCTCTGCCACTTCCTAGGTGTGTGATCCTAAGTTATTCCACAGGTCTGTGTCTCAGTTTCCTCATTTGTAAAATGGGATAATAATTTTTAATCTCTTGAGTCTACTACGAATTATATCAGCATATGTCAAACACTTGGAATAGCGCCTTGTACAAAGTAACTATCATACAAGGGTAGCCCCCGGGTACCCCCCACCCCGCCCAAAACTGGAATTGTGCTGGGTGGCGCGGCGCCTTCGTAGTATGCATTGTTCCCACTAGCTGAGCATCAAACAACTCGCTGAGTTCGTACACCCAGTGAAATTGCTGGGAAGGTTCCCTCTGGTCACAATGAATTTTTTCATAAAGGTAGTTTGGCTCAAACCTCATTTTTTTGTCATGGTCGATTTAACAGAACAGCATGCGAGTGTGAAATTTTGTTTCCTGCTCGAGAAAAATGCCGCAGAAACTGTTGTGATGTTGAACACAGCTGACAAAGACAGCGCTACGGGGAAAACTCAAGTGTACAGTGGTTTTCTCCTTTCAAAAAAGGTGAAATGTTGATTGATGACAAACTTCATTCTGGACATCTGTCACTTCCCAAAGGTTGAAAATGTCAACTCATAGTGCATTTGGAGTTCATTGAACCAGGTCAGACTATTAATCAAGCTTCCTATTTAGAAGTTCTGAAAAGATTGTATAACAGCGTGTGACAAAAAAAGGCTGATCTGTTGCAGATGGGGGACTGGTTTTGTCACCATGACCATGTACCTGCTCATGCAGCATCTCTGTGAGCCAGTTTCTGGCAAAAAGCAGCATGTCCCTCTTGCCCCACACACCTTACTTATCTAACCTTGCTCCATGAGACTTCTTTTTGTTTCCAAAAATGCAGAGGGGGCTTGGAAGGACAGAGATTTGATGATGTAGAAGAGGTGAAGAAAAAAACAAGGGAGGTGCTGTCAGCCATTCCAAACAGATGAGTCTGAAAAATGTTTCCAAGAATGGAATCGCAGATTTGACAAATATCTTAAGTATAATGAATGGACAGTGCTTTGAAGGTGATAAACTTGTTTTATAAAAAATTAAAAAAAATTTAATACATAGCTTCGGGGAAAAAATTTTCATTTGGGGGGCAGTGTACCCCCTCTTATACACACTACTATGAGCATCACGGTGTGACTGAGGGAACTGAATCTAGTTTAAGCCAAAGTCAGGAATAGAGACCAAATCTTCTTATTTTCATTTGATACTACCTCCACAAAGTGCTATGGTTTTTCTTCGGTATCCTAGGTTTTCTAAACTGACATAAGTTAAAAATGGATCATCCAACCCTAAAGATTCAGTAAGTGAGAACATTTGTAATGATGCATTTCTATCAATGTTTCAATATATATCTGCCACCGAGTCAATGCCAACTCCTGGTACCATGTGAGTCGGAGCAGAGCCGCACTCCACAGGGCTGTCAAGGGCTGCCTTTGTAGAAGATCACCAGACTTTCTCCCGGGGTGCCTCCTTTTTTGTTAGCAGCTGGTACATCCAATTCAATGTTCTCTTTGGAAAATAGAACAGTACACTAAGTGACAGTTACCTACGTTTGTTGCTCTAGTAGCAAAAACAAATTCCTGTTTCACTTTTCAAAGGCTAAGCAAATCATGGCACGATAAAGAAAATCCTGAAGGAAATATGTGAAAATGATGACAATGGCATTCTTTCCTTTGGTTGTACTTTCAGCTATTCTGTACTGCAACGTGACATGTGCGATTTCCAGTCTTCTCAAGGATTGAACATGCTGTTGGTAGGAGAAATGTTTAGAAATGAATGCTGAAAAATAACATGCTCTGCAGAAAAACCGCCCTTTTCTTCAGACATGTTTTAGGAGTCTTTCCTCAGGTTTGTTCAAACCTTTTCCCTTTAGCGACGACGGTGACTGATAACATCTTTCACTGTATCTAAAAATAGGGTATGAGCGTGTAAATTTATGAGTTGAAATACAAAACTGGCACAGGATGACAAAATTAGAATATTGAATCACTTAGCATAGTCTGCCATAAAAATAAAAGAACGCTGGTGGTGCTGTGGTTAAGCACTACACTGCTAATGACAAGTTGACAGCTTGGAAACCAACACCCCCCCCCGCCCCCCCTCAACGCCAGTGGCTCCCCTGGAAAGGGACCTGGTGAACTGGGCCCTTAAAGACAACAACCTAGGAAAGCCGATGGGACAGCTCTACTCTACCCTAGCAGGTCACGACGAACCAGAACAGACTTGACAGCCCACAACAACGGCCACCCTCAAAAACATACCGGATATACTCAAGGATAAGCCAAGTTTTTCAGCACATTTTTAATGCAGATTCTGTGGTAAAATTAGGTGCCTCGGCTGATATTCGGGTTGGTTTATCCTCGAGTATATACAGTACTTTGCGCAACATTGCCCCCATCATTTTAGTCCAAACATCTTTATCCTTTTCATAATGAAGAGTGAAATCCTGAACTTTCTAACTTTCTCAAATATGGTATATCACTTAAGAAGCTGACCTTTTTAAAGGCAATTGAACTATGGAAGTGTACGAACCCCAACTTCACCTATGGTTACTGTGGGTGAATGAGAAAGAGTGGAACCGAGTTCATGTTAATGATAGTGGAACAATTGGAAGAGGGATTGTCAATAACGGCTATACAACATGAAGAGTGTAATCAATGGCACTGAATTATAGCTGGAGAAGTTGTTGAATTGGAGAATGTTTTGTTGTGTATATTTTTGCCAAAATTGAAATAAATAATTTCACAAATAACAATGAGTACAAGGAAGAAAATGTTCTACAATTGATTGTGGTAATGACTGCACAACTCTTCTTGACATGATTAAACTATTGAATTGTATGAGACATGGATGCAGTGCCAAGGAAACTTTTCCAAAAAAAGGAATTGGCCTTGGGCAAAGGACTCTTCCATTCTACTTCTCAATTTCAGTTTTTGAAAAATGTTTAAAACTAGATTATCAGTAGTTTTCAGCCTTCTTTCCATACTAGCACAACTTAGAGATTCACTATCTGTCCATTTACAGCCACGGGGACAGTCTGAAACTCAGGGAGGTCACCCTGAAAGCTGTGCCCTGCCCCTGCCTTCATGGGAATCACTACTCCAGAAGGTTCTGACAGTCTATACCGCTCTGAAGTTGGCCACATTGGGAATTGTAAAACTGCAAGCCAGTGACCTGAAATTATACAACACTGATGCTTTATTAGGCTTAAAAATAAAAGACTGAAAAAATAAATTAAATAAAAGACAAAGTTAGAAAACATCTTTATTTACTGGGACATGAAACATTCAAATAATAATTTGTAAAAATATGAAACTGGCACAGGATGACAAAATTAGAATATAGTGATGGTATCAGAGGACTTTATAACCATTCTCAAGCCAAACAGCATACCTTACCATGAATCACACTTCAATTCAGGCAGGTGGGCAGGAAGAGCAGAAAAAGGGAACAGCTTGAACAGTGATTAACATACTATCTATATAAATTTGCTTGCCTAAAAATAGAAATCAGAAGCCAAGGTGTGATACATGGAGATGTGATGTTATGTGACCCCAAGTGTCTCCTTCAAATAGCAGTGTGACATGGCTGTTGTTGTTGTTAGATGCCACTGGGTCAATTCCTATACATAGTGACCCTATGTACAACCGAACGGAACACCACGCAGTCCTGGGCCAGCCTCACCACTGCTCCTAAGTTTGAGCCTGTTATTGCAGCCATTGTGTCAATCCTCTCTTTTGCTGCCCTTTTACTTTATGAAGCATAATATCTAACACAGTTTCCATATAAGTGACATTTTTGTATCAGACAACTGTTATAAACTAATAATAACTAGTAGTTACTAAAATTATGATTTGGGCATATGCAAAACTATAAATATACGCCAAATACACTGGCTCAGTATGGTAACTGCCAAAACTGTCCAGTGTGATTATTTACAAAAAGTCTCCATATTTCTCTGACTAGCCCACTTATCCAAAGTAGTTGCAAGCTGCAGCATATGTAATGTCATATAAAAAACTCTCCCAAGTAGTTAAGATGAATACTGTTTCAAAACCCTCTTGGAAGGTGTTTGATCCAAATGTGAACCTATATTACATCATCATGAATAATGTATGCAAGGTATTCCAAGAGTGCTGACAAGTTTAAAATTCACAAATATATAAACACATCTTCAAATCAGAAAATATATACATTATTATATTTTTGCAGTGAGATGACCTCCAATTGTGTCATCAATAACAGTGATCCACGGATTTTATATTGAAACACCACCAAATGGCTACATCTAAAAGTTGCTGTCCTCAGTGCTTAAGAATGTCACCAGGGGTGACTGGGTATACAATGTATACATCTCTGTCCCTGCGCTAACACAGTACTAGCCAGCCGTCACTGAGTCAATTCTGAGTTACAGGAACCCCATGTGTGTTCAAGGAGAACTGAGCTCCATAGGATTTTCAATGGCTGATCTTTCGGAATCAAATCTCCAGCCATTTCTTCCAAGCATCTCGGGAGTGGACTCCAACCTCAAACCTTTTTTTGTTAGCAGTGAACCCCAGGGCACCACCCACAGAATCCAACATATACTAGTTCTATCTTGATTTACGGTTGACAAGTTGATAGAAATTTGCTTACAAAACAACATTGTCTGTGGTTGGCTTAACTTGCAGAAGGTACTCCCTATTAAAAAATAAATGCTCTCAACAGCCAGTGGGGACAAGAAAAAAGAAGTTTCCGGAGTTGACTGTGGTGATGACTGCACAACCCTTCTTGATATGATTAAACTACTGAATTGTATGATATGTTCATTATAGCTCAGTAAATTTTTATAAAATATAAACTCTCAATGTTCCTAATACGGGCTATCACGGTACCACCTAATACACGGCGGGTTAGTGAACAGACGACCAAGAACACTTGGGTTAGAAGACCAATATCCAACAGGAGATTAAAGTGAACAGACAGAAAGAAACGGCTCATATCCTCCAATTTAGTGAGGAGTTCACACTGGAAACAGTAGCAATAGGTCATTTGCAAGTGAAGACAATCCCGTGCACAGAACTGGAGGGGATAAATATTTGTTAAGTGAATATATACAGTTCTTCCTCATTCGCTGCCCCTGTGTCAAAGCATCAAACCATTTAATTTGTGGCGGTTTCTGTTGTGTCGTGAACTTTGCCTATAAGTTTAGCATGGGGGGGAACCTGTTTGGCTTGAGTCACCATGAATCACAGCCAGGAGGTCATCTTGTTGTGTATCAGCAACTATGTTTTCACTACAGCTATGTGACCTCAAGTGGCAGCAGCCGAAACACCAAAATAGAAGGGGCAGGCGGAAGGGACTCGGCCCCAAATGGGCTTTTCCTGCCCATTCGGGCAACTGAGCAAGAGCCAACCGCAAAGAAAGCGCAAATCCAATCGCTCAGAGGAGAAAGGCTGCAGGCCCACCACACCTACCTAGCCTTCTCCAGGGGCCCGGAGAAGCAAGAACATAAAAGACGACGGGCTAAAGAAACAGCGCGCAGGTCCCACATCTTGACAGGAGCCCAACCAGCCTGATGTGGGGCAAAACCCAGCCGTGACCCCGAGGCACCGACTGGGAGGCAGGTCTGGAGACCCGGGAGGATCTCCAGCCGCCGGATCCCGGCGCAGCTCCGGCGCTGGCGCGCAGCGGGGCCCCGGG
>NW_022103968.1:48597463-48611188 GCF_000313985.2 Echinops telfairi | reverse complement strand
GCGCCCGCCCCGCCCCGCGCCGCCCCGCCCCGCCTGGCACACTGGGAAGTGTAGTCCCGCACCCTTCAGCCGCCGCTGCCCGCCGCCCTCCGGGCGCTGGCGGGTGGCTCGCCGGTGACCTCGGCCAGGAAGCCTGGGGGGACAGCAGCCGGATCTAGGGTTGGTCTCCGTGGTTGGACTTTGAGACAAGTCCCTGAACCTGAGGTCCCCTCTCCGTACAACGGGGAGAGCAGAATGGGCCAGTGAAGGACGTATAGAACATGCTGATTCTGCTCTCTTCACCTTTACGGATTGTATTCTCTTCGCAAACACCTGCCTTGCTTCACCGTCTTGCTCCCCACACGTGCACGGCTCCCAGTAGTAGATGACTCTTGCCTGACCTCCGTGGTTGGTCATTCTGAGCAAACATGTGCCTCGGCTATATCATGCTAATCCTGGATGTCAACTTTTTTTTTCTTTTTCTTTTTCTAGTCTTGTGCTTGTAAATGGCACCTTCCAATCTGGATCCTTCGCTTCGGGCTCACGATTCGCGCCTGCCCTTTGTTCTACAGCACCTGCTCCGCAGTCTCCACCCGGGGACTCAGCAGTGGGAACTTGTGGACGCGTCGAAGCTGGACTTCTTCCGGCGCTGCTGTAATCCGTGTTCACTAGAATCATCTTTGAGTTTCTAACTACGAAATCCAATGCGCTCTTTCTTCTTGGGGATGGTTTGCACCATTCGATTGCTGGCCAACCCTTAACTTTTCAAAATGCTCTCTGCCTCTGACTTCTACGGCGCCAAGAAAGTTGGGTCGTCTCTAACGTTCCATTTTCTGTCCCTCTTGTTGCCCTTGTTAAACACAGAAGATTCCTGCATAGCGACCCTGGAGACAGCAGAGCGAACACGGCGCCAGACTTACTCTGTTTGAGCCCAGGATACAACTCTGGCGTCAATCCGTCTTGTTGAAGAGCTTCCTCCTTTCCCAAGATCCTCTACCAAGCATGACGTCCTTTTCCTGGGATGGCCCCTCCTGATGATGTCCAAAGTACAAGAGGAGCAGTCTGGCTATACTTCTTCTAAGACAGAATTGTTCATTCTTCTGGAAGCTCCCGCTACATTTAATATTCATACCAACACCATAATTCAAAGGCATCAGTTCTCCTTTAGTCTTTTTATTCAAGGTCTAACTTTAGCATGCATATGAGGCGATTGAAATGCCATGTCTTGGGTTAGGTGCATCTGATCCCTCAGAGTGATAGTCTTGCTCTTCAACACTTTAAAGCGGTCTTGTGCAGCCTATTTGCCCAATGCAATACCACCACTTGATTTCCTGAATGCGGCTCCCAAGGATCTTGGTAATGGATCGAAGTAAAATGAAACTCTTGACAATTTTAATATTCTGTTCGTTTTGGTGTGATGTATTGATCTAGCTAGTCCTGAGGATTTTTGTTTACATCAAGTAGCAATCCATACTGAAGACTGTAATCTTTGATCTTCATCAGTGTTTCAAGTCCTCTTGCCTTTCAGCAAGCAATATTGTATCATCGGTATATCATAAATTGCTAACAAGCCTTCCTCTGATCCTGAGGCCACATTCTTCTTCATCTAGTTCCCCCCTTTCTTATTATTTACTAATCATACCAGTAGCTATATTACAACACTGATGCAGTCCTTTCCTGATTTTAAAACATTCCCTTGTTCTGTCCAAATGACTGCCTCTTGGTCTATGAACAGATTCTGTATGACCACAATTAAGTATTCTGGAATTTCTATTCTTCATAATGTTATTAAACATGCATTATATTCACACAATTTAGTACCTTTGCATAGTCGATAAAACACAAAAAAATCTCTGGTGTGTGCAGCTGTGTTCCCAAGTGACATGGATGCTGCGATCCTGGAGCCACACTTTAAAGTTGACTGCTCTAGAGCATTACTACTAAAAATATGGTCCTACTAAAAGCAACAGTGTCATCACCTGAGAATGCTTTGAAATATATAATCTTTGGCCCCAGGAGTTACAGGAGAATTTGCATGCTAATACATTTCCAAGTGATTCATATAAGCATTATAATTTGAGAAGCATGGACAATTTTAAGTCATTGATAGAGCAGGAACTTCCAAATATCCCTTTAAAGAGCTTAATTTAATACTTTCAAGTGAAGTTCTGAAATCTATGCTTTTTAGCAAGATTCTAATGCAGATGTCTTAAGGACAACACTTTGAGAATTTTTACTTGAGGCAAATCTTTAAACCCTCCGAACTGCATTCTCCTCTTCTATAATTAAGGCAATAAATGTTGTATTTGTTTAAAGTGAATGGAGCTGAACATTTTGGTGCCCTTCCAAATCAGAGGTCTATGACTTGTCGGGGGTGGGGGGGAGGTGTTTCTTTCTCTTAGTTATAAAAAATAAGAAAGTTAAAAATGAAGTTCACAGGTTTATTTGGGTCTTTCTAGGGCAAAATTACCTCCCAACAGAAGGGAAATCACACTTTAAAAAACTCCCTTTAGCATTTTTTTTTACAATAATAGCTTACACTTTGGGATCACTTTAAACTATTCAAAGTCCCTTGCATGCATTTTCTCAACATGTAAACATGCATTTTCTCAACATATGCCACACATAGCTGTTCAAACTTTTAAATATAGTCTCTTACTCTTTCTCCCAGAGTATTTTCAATGTGTGGTTCATAACCTGCTGTGGTGGAATGGAATTTCTTAATATGGCTCTTCTACCCAAGTCTCTGTAGAGCCCACCAAATGACTGGCTGGGACTACACAAATAGGGCACGTGTACTCATGATAGAGAGGATCGATCAGTTTTCACCACCACCCCCTCACTGTAAGCATGAGCCATCTTTGCAAGAGCAGAGGGCAGAGAAGCACCCAGGCCCTTGGAAGAGTGCCTTCAGGATCTCTGTCTGGAGTGGCAGAGGCCATCAAGACCAGCTGCATTAGGGGCCGTGGCTTGGAGACTTAGAGGAGCGGCACCAAGACAATGGGGTACTTCTTCTCATCTGCCTGGAGACTATGGTGCTGCAGGACAACGGGACAGGCAGGCTGGCTTCTTGGCCCATGTAGGAAAAGCCGTGGGAGTATGTAGCTGAGAAATTAAAAACTGGAGAGAGACGTGGTTTCTGGGAGAGACCATGACTATATCCTTACTGTTTGCTGATTCTGGCATGTGGTAACCTACTGACTTCCCGAATACACCCCCTTTGTTATAGGTATGGTCTGTGAGTTCTGTGTGGTCATTACTAAGAATTCTGGAACCCAGCATATATGTAGAGTGGCGTGGGAGGAATGGTTGGTGTCAGAATAGGTAAGAAAGGATAGAGTGTGCAGGCTTGTTGAACTCTTGCTTAGTGGCAATAGGGTAATCAGAGGAGGACAGGTATCTCCACCTCCATGCAGTTAACTGCATCTGCATAAATAATTTAAAAGAATCACTATACTCGTGTGTAGCCACTGAAGATGCATGATGAGGAAAACAGACAAGGTCCTACTGTTAAAGAGTACATCAAAATCCTGTGGAATTGGTGTGAAATAACGGGATGAGAAAAAGTTTGTGCGTGATGGTTTAGGTTTTATGTCCACTTGGTTAGGTCAGGATTCTCAGCAGTTTAGCATGTAAGACCAAGTAATTCCAGGACCACCACTTGTCTCTCAGTTTGTTGTGCTGTGGCAGCTGGTGTGTTGCCATGATGCTGGAAGCTATGTCACTGGTATTTCAAATGCCAGCAAGGTCAACCAACATGAACAGGATTCAACGGAGCTCCCACATTAAGAACAAACAATGAAGAAGGGTTAGGCTCCCCACTTCAGAGGAGGTAGTCGCTGAAAACCTTATATCTCTCTTGGATGTAAATATCTCTTTGAAACTTATATCTCTCTTTGAAACATTGTCAGATACTGAAGGCCTAATGCATGGAAGCAGAACATTGTTCGAGATGCAGCCAGAGGCTAGGCCCCAGCGGTCTGAAGGCGCTCACAATGTGGCTGAGGAGGAGCTGCTTTCTGGCCATGGTGATGTGAAGGGAGTAAGGGCGGTGAGAACAAAGATTTCCGGATCTTCATTTGCGGATGGTACAGACTCAAAATGAGAAGAAACAGCTGCAAAAATCTATTCATAATCAAAATTTGGAATGTGTGAAATATGAGTCTAGGAATATTGGACATAGTCAGAAATGAAATGGAATGCATAAAGATTGGTATCCTAGGTATTAGTGAGCTGAAATAGACTGCATTGGCCATTTAAAATCCGAAAATCATATGATTTACTATGTTGGGAATGACACAATCAAGAGGAATGACATTGCATTCGTTGTCAAAAAGGACATTTCAAGTTCAATCATGAAGTACAATTCTGTCTGTGATAGGATTATATCTATCCCCCTTCACAGAAATTCCATCAATACAACTATTATTCAAATTTATGCACCAACCATGTAAGTGAGTGATGAAGGAATGGAAGAATTCTACCAACATCTTCAGTCAGAAACTGATCAAACATGCAATCAAGATGCACTGATAATTATTGGCAATTGGAATGCAAAAGTTGGAAACAAAGAAGAAGTGACGGTATTGAGAAAATATGGTCTTGGTGACAGAAACAAATCTGAAAATCACATAATAGAATTTTACAAGACGAAGACTTGTTCGTAACAAATTTTTCTTTCAATAACACACAAATAGCAACTCTACACATAGATTGTGCAGATGGCATGCACAGAAATTAAATTGACTACATCTGTGGGAAGAGATGATGGAGAAACAGCTTAAACCAAGCCAGGGGCTGATTGTGGAATATATCCCTAATTGCTCATATGTACATTCAGGTGGCAGCTGAATTCAATTAAAACAAGTCCACAGGAGCCAAAATATGACCCGGAGTCTGTCCCATCTAAATGTTGAGAACATCTCAAGAACAGATTTGATGAACTGAACACTAATGACAGAAGACTGGATGAGCTGTGGGAGGCATTGAGAACATCACTCATGAAGAAAGCAAAAGAAAAGGTCAAAGTGGATGTCCAAAGAGACTCTGAAACTAGCTCTTAACCAGAGAATAGCTAAGGCAAATGGAAGAAATGCTGAAGTCAAAGAGATGACCAGAAAATGTCAAAGGACAGCACGAGAAGACAAGGCCTAATATTATAAGGAAGTGTGCAAAGATCTAGAGTTAGAAGACTAAAAAGGAAGAACATGCTCAGAATATCTGAAACTGAAAGAACTATTAAAAAAATTTTTTTAAACCAAGCCTCGAGTTGCAATATCGAAGGACTCCAAGGGCAAAATATTGAATGATGGAGAAAGCATCCAAAGATGGAAAGAACACAGTCACTGTACCAAAAAGAACCAGTTGACATTCCACCATGTCAGGAGGTAGCCTAAGAGCAAGAACCGGTGCTACTGAAGACAGATGTTAAAGCTGCATTGAAAGCATTAGCCAAAAACAAGGCTCCAGGAGTTGATGGAATACACATGGAAATGTTTCAACCAGCTAATAAAGCACTAGAAAGACTTCCTCATCTCTGCCAGGAAATTTGGAAGGCAGCTAATTGCAACGGACAGGAAGAGATCAATATTTGTGCTCATTCCAAAGAAAAGTGACCCCACAGAATGCTCATATTATAGAACATCACATTCCTATCACATGCAAGTGAAGTTTTACGGACGACCAACCCTGGTGGCAGCAGTACACTTTCAGACGTTTAGGCCAGATTTAGAAGAGGACATGGAACAAGGTATATCATTGTTGGTGTCACATGGATCTTGGCTATAAACAGAGAATAAAGGAAAGATGTTTATTTGTGTTTTATTGACTATGCCAAAGCACTCAACTGTGTGGATCATTACAAACTATGGTTAACATTTAGAAGAATGGGAATCCAGACACTTCATTGGGCTCATTTGCAACCTGTACAAGAAGCAGTTGTACAACCAGAATAAGGGAATACTACGTGGTTTGAAAACAGGAAAGGTGTGCATCAGTGTTTATCTTCTCATCGTACTTATTCAATCTGTATGCTGAGCAAATAATCAGAAAAGTAGATTATATGAAGAAGATCTTGGAATCAGGATTGAAGGAAGGTTTACCAAGACCCTGCAATATGTAGATAGCAAAACCTTGCCTGTTGAAAGTGAGCAGGCCTTGAAGCACTTGCTGATGAAGATCAAGAACTGCAGCCTTCAGTATGATTACAGCTCAAGGAAAAGATCAAAATCCTCACTACTGGACTGACGATGACTCGGTGCCCTAGAACCGTGGTGCTGGAGAAGAGTGTTGAATGTACCAAGGACTGCCAAACACTTGGCAAGGATGGTGAGACTTCTTCTTCCGTGCTTTGTACATGTTGTCCAGCGAGAACAGTTACTAGGGAAGATGTCATGCTTGGTAAAGTAAAAGGGCAGTGAAAAAAGGGAGGGCCCTCAAGGAGATGGATCGACACAGTGGTTGCAACAATGGACTCAAACGTAAGAACAATTGTGAGGACGGTGCAAGGCCTGGCCGTGCTTTGTTCTGTTGTGTGTAGGTTCACTACAGGTCAGCAAACACCTTGATGGCACCTAACAAGAAGAAGGCTAGCTTCGATGTACTGATAGCCCTACAAGCTAAACCTCTCTTCAGACTGACTTTTGGAATCTTCTACTGCGTGTTGGTCAGAGTTTTCATTAGCTCCCAATTCTGACACTTTCAAGCATATGGTTTAGTCTGCGTGTGTTTTAAGTACATGCTATTATTTTGTTATAGTTGATTTTGTCAGATTTTCTGGTATTAGTTCTAATATTTTGATAATTAGTATTTGTGAACCTAAATCTGTAATTTTTTTGAGAATCAAAGAAAAGAAGAAAAAAAGTTAAAAGGACCCCCAGACAGTAAGTATACTATGATTAAGAATGCTGGATTTCAATGTAAAAAGATTTTACGGAACAATTTTGATGCTTTATTAGTATAATCTAATAAATAATTACATTTAAGCAATTTACCACTGTGTCTATCACATATTGTTCTATCATTTAAATTGATAATAAACATTACTAAGAACTCTGTGTGCTTTGACATAGGAAGAGGTGGGAGTGACACCGGGAGTTTCCTCACTGGTGACACTGCTGACACCAGGAAATCAGCACGGCATGCTCCACAGAGAGTCCAAGAGTTCTGTTGCAAGCTAGAAAGGAAATACAGCTAACAAGATCCAGTGGGTTAGTATCAGCAGAGTAATGGACAAATGACTGGTTTTCTTTTTTAAAAAACTTATAGAACTTACTAAACTTCTTATTATGAATTGGGTGTGAAGGTTTACAGAGCAGATAATCAGTTTTACATCAAACAGTTCATACACATTTTGCTTCAACTCATTCTTTGCAACCCCCTCAATGCAAATTCACTCATCCCACCCCCTTCTTTGGTACTCTACCTCCACTCCTTCTTCCTAACCCTTCTGAATTTTACCCTTGGGCAAACGCTGCTCTTTTGATCTCAAATGGTCTGTGTGCATACCTTGTTGGTGGCCCTGTTGCCCTTACATTGTTTGACTAAAAACTGAGCCTTGGGAGTGAGTTCAGTTCCAAACCTTAAGGGTGATTCTCAGGAAGCAGATAGCGGGAAGAGCGTGTACATAGGTGAATCATTTATTCTCATATATTAAGAAGCCTGGCAGGCTGGGTTTCTGGGGTGGAGGGAGGCCTTCACCCTTGTGAGTTGGAAGTGAGTCCCAATCACATTCTCATAATTAATAGTGTTCCCCAATACATCCTCCCATAGTGCTACCTTAAAGTTACATCTTACAAGCACATGGCTGATTGCTATCTAGCCTGCCGCTTTAAGGACAAGAGCAGATATATGCTATTGCTCTCTAGGCTCTAACCCCTTACCTGCCCTGGACACTGGTGTTAAGTTACTCCTCCTATGTACTCAGGGGCCTTTGGGGCTAGGGTACAGCCCAATTTGATATGTATGTGTTTACCTGTAATTAGGAGGGCTTGCATGCCCCCTGGGTGTGATATCCTTGTTTTTCAACACTTTAAAGAGGTTTTGTGCAGCAGATTTACCCAATGCAATATGTTCTTTGATCTCTTGACTGATGCATCCATAAGCATTGATTGTGGGTCCAAGCAAGAAAATATCCTTGACAATTTCGATCTTTCCTCCATTTAGCATGATGTTGGGGTTTTTTAAATCATTTTATTGGGGGCTCATGCAGCTCTTATCGCAATCTGTTTGGGCCGGTCCAGACCAAGGCAGCCCTTTGTACCAGCTTCTCGAGAAGCGTTTCACAGAGCTTACCCCCATGAACAGAACACAGCCCCCCCCAACCATCCCCCCCAGCACTGTTTCCTAAGAACAACATGATTTACTGACAGGACATCACCTGGCCCGAAACTTGCAACCACAGCATATAGAACCTCCTTTCCCCTTACTGGCCCATATGCCTTTAAGCTCATGCCCTACATATGTCCCGCAGCCCCAGTACCAGGTGAAACTTTCCCCACCTAACTCCTTGGGTCTCGGAATCCGCCCAGGGGGGCTCAAGGTGCCCCCATCCCTTTCCTTGCTCTCCCTCCCCTCCCCGGAGCTCTTTCCCTGCCTCAATAAAATCTTTCTCAACTTCACATTCCTGCCTAAATTCTATCTCTGTTCTATGCCTCTGTCTCCAACCTTTCACAATCCATCCATACATCTGTTGTGTCAAGCACATTTGTACATTTGGTGCCATCATCATTTTCAAAACATTTTTTTCTACTTGAGCCCTTGGTATCAGCTCCTCATTTTTTTCCCTCCCTCCTCTACCCTCAATTACACAACTGTCCCTTGGACCCATTCCATTGTGGCGGCTGGTACCCCACAGGGGATGAAGAGCCATCAGCTCAGAGATTCCACTAGACCCTATCCAATCAGTAAGCTTGAGGATTTTTATGATTCTAAGTTTTGTTCCACTTTTTTCTTTCACTCTACCTTAAGTGATTCCTTTCAAAGTAGATAGTAGACATAGCTGCACACCATGTGGTTCTTTGGGTCTCAGGATGATGGAGGATATTTGCATAGCTCACTAGTCTATTGGACTAATTTTTTCCACGTGTCTTCCATGTTCCTCACTCTGCTTTCATCTAGACAGGAAGAGACTAATAGTTAACCTCTCATAGTTTAACTTTTAATTGTGAATTGAGTGAAGGTTTGCACAGCAGATCATCAATCTTATAGCCAGCACCACAGCTTTTAATACCCAGAAATGACTGGTTTTCTTTGGACCCTTTAGGAAACCCGCAGCAGATTTTATTACTTCTCTAAGTTCACAGACATTCTTGCATGGAGACTTTTCAGGAAGCATTTTATTTTATTATTATTATTATTTGAACAATACAAACGCTTTGTTGAACAGTCGCAGCCCATCCCTGATGATCCAGTGGTCGACCAGACATCTGAGACCTGGCAGCGGCCTCAACGCAGCCTCAGAGCTCTGAGCTCTGACTCCAACAGAGTGAGCACATTGCCGTCGCGCACGGGGCCTTTCACGTTGCGGATGATGGAGCGGCTCGTGTCGTCCATGAACTCCACGCGCACCTGCGTGCACTGTCCCTGGGAGCCAATCCGGCCCAGCACTTTGATGACTCTGGCCAGATTGATGGGCTACACAAGGCTGGTGTCCATGACGGCGGTGCGGCGGGGTTGGGCCGAGAGCTCCGAAAGTATTTTAAATACTCGTAACAACAGGAAAACTGATGAAGATAACATAGTAACAGCAATGGCTTCAGAAACGTGGAAGAATTCTTAAAAACAAATATAAAAACAGCTTGTAAATGACCAGTCCTAGCCCTTCTCTTGTTCTGCCACTGTACTATCTTCCAAACAAACAACTTAAACTCATTGTCAAGGACAATTCTAGCTCTTATATTCAGATGTTCCTCCCACAACCCTTCTCTTGAGAATCATTTGTCTCCTAGAGGGTGAGATTTACTCAGCTTATTCTGGCTAGCCCTACTCAAGCCAGGGAGTGCTACTCCTTCCATTGTGAGGGGACGGCTGGGTCAGCATCAAGTCTGTGAGGGAGTGCCTTTAGCATTGCGAAGAGTGGGCATTCCAGACCACTTCATTGTGCTCCTGCAGAAGCTGTACATCCACCAAGAGGCGGTCCTTGAAAACCCAACAAGCGAATGCTGTATGGTTTGAAATCAGGAGAGGGAGGCATCATGGCTATATCCTTCCCCCATACTTATTCAGTCTGTATGCTGACCAATGAACTCAGCGTCAAGATTGGAGAAAGGCTTATTAGCAGCCTGTGATATGCAGATGACACACCTTGTATGACGAGAGCGGGAAGGACTGGAAGCACTTGCTGATGAAGGTCCAGGATAACAGCTCTCCATATGGATTACTACTCAATGTAAAGAAAACCAAAATCCTCTCGCCTGGATTGATAGACAGCATTCTGATCAACAGAAAAGATGGAACTTGCCAAGGATTCCACTTTGCTCTGATCCACAGCCAATACTCATGGAAACAGCAGTCAAGAAACCAAACCATGCATTGCATTGGGGTCAGCCTGATGTATAAGACCTCTTCAGAGGGTTGCAGAACAAGGATATCATTTTGATAACATCCAAAAGTGTGCCTGGTCCAAACCACAGTATTTTCTTTCTTTCTTTTTCACAGAAAAGTCCAATTTATTTATTTAATGAAAAACTAAAATTTTTAACAATTAACAAACAACACCCCCTCCCCCAAGCCATGGTGTTTTCAATTGCTTCAGATGCATGTGAAAGTCAGACAGTGGTTAAGGAGAATTGAAGAAGAGTTGATGAATTTTGAATTATGATGTTGGCAAAGAAGATGGAAAGTACCATAGACTGCCAAATGAACAAACACAACTGTTGTAGAAGAAATACAGCTAGAATACTCCTTAGAAGCATGGATGGCAAGACTTTGTCTCATGTCCTTTGGACATGCTAACAACAGAGTGCAGTCCCTGGGAAAGGGCCTCCTGCTTCACAACGTGGAAGAGCAGCGAAAAACACAAGGGGACTGGTGATGAGATGGGTGGGCACAATGACTGCAACACCAGGCTTAAAGATAAAGATGCCAAGTGTGCGAATGGCACAGGACGAGGCAGTGTTTTACGTTGTTGTGCAGAAGGTTGCTATGAGTCTGAACCGGCTTGAAGGCACCTACCAACAATTCCAGCTTTTATTTGTCAGAGGATTGCATTGTTGTTTCATAGGAAAGGGACATACTGTTTGATTTGGGTGACTAGGAAAAAGAAAAATGAAGAGAGATAGGAAATGAGAAGTCAACCTACTTTGTAAAACTTGAACATAACTGACCTAGTTCCAGTACCTGAAAAGGGGAACTCACCTGGGCTGTCTGGGAGAGGCGGGGAGAGGAGAGGAGAGGAGAGGAAGGGATGGGGTAGGAGAGGGGAGGAGAGGGGAAGAGGGGAGAAGAGAGGGGGGGAGGGGAGGAGAGAGGAGGGGACAGGAGGGAAGGAGAGAGGAGAGAAGGGGAGGGGAGGTAAGGGGAGGGGAGGGCAGAGGAGAGGAAAGGAGAACTTGTTCCAGAAGAAATTTGCTAAAGGGATTTGGGGTCGTTAGATAATTTTATGTCAACTAGACACTCCTGACTGGGGTGGAGTCAAACCTCTCAATCAGGTCACAACCTGATGCCATCTCCTTGGGAGTGGGGTCTTCTCATAAGGAGGACCCTGTGAACCTCCTTCTCTCTCTCCTAGTTCATCTTCCTCCTTGCTGGCCACCCTGAGAGCTGCCGGAACCAGCCTTGTTTCCGCCAAACTTGGATCTACATGACTGCATCCCCTGGCCTGTGGTCTTCCTGCATTCTGCATCATTGCATGTGGCTGTGTGAGTCTGAAGAGGGACTTGGGACTAGTATCAGACTGATGGACTTGAGTTTAACTGAGCTGGGATGCTTTCTTGATATATAATTACTTCTTGATATAAAGCTCGTTCATATATATATATATATATATATATATATATATATATGTCACTAGATGTGTTTCTCTAGTCAACCCAGCCTCACACAGGATTGTAAGGGTCCATATGCACAGGACAAGGGAGGAATAGCCACTTAATTGAAAGGAAGCTGTTTGTATTTCAGGTCAGAAGAAAGGAAATAAACAAACACATTGCTTCCAAGGCTCCGTGATGAAAAGAACAGGGAACCAAGCTCTTGGTTGACGTCAAGAAGCATGCTTAAATAGTCATGCTGTCATTTCAGACTATGTAAATAAAGCCTTTCTTTTCCCTACAAAACAAACAAACAAAAACAAAACTTAAAGCTAATTGAAGCCAGGGATTCTAGCAGCTACTTATATAACAGTGTTCATTGCAGCATTATCAACAAGGTGGAAACAACTCAAACATCCATAACAAATACTAAATAAAATGTGGTTGATTCACACAATGGGAGACGCTTTGATTGTATTCATTTGACATATCTAGAATAACTAGATTAATGGTTACCAAGAGTTGGGGGAGGTGGGAATGGGGAGTTATTGCTTCACCAGTACAGTGTTTCGGGTGATACAGTAGTTTTGGAAATGAACAGTGGTGATGGCTGAACAACCTGGAGAATTTAACGACACTGAATTATACATCTTAAAAATAGAATGACAAGCCTTACGTTATACATAATTTACCACACTAAACATGTTAAAGAGTACAGCTACCCAAGAAACAGTGAAAAGGATAGAAACAATATCGGAGACTTTGAGGCAGAAACTCATTGTTTGCAAAGGGTAATAGTACTGTTTTGATTCGGGCTGGTCTGGGAGGACAGAACAATTAAATGGAAATGGAAAGAGAGTCACAGTTTCTAGGTTTCCACGAAAATATGGCATAAAGGGTGAATTTACATAAGTAACTGCTATGTTGTTAATTCCTTTAACTCTCAGCAGCCCAGCAGCCTGGTGGGGGATGCAAAAACAATTAAGTCACTTATTAACATTAACATCCCACCCACCTCAAAATAAAGTCAACTTTTGCTGTCTGGATTGAAGTTTCTCTTTATGTCTGCAGGAAAAGGAGGCTGATTAATGTGAATGTAGGTGTTGTAGCTACACCGTTGCTGAAGTCTTCACACTTTAAAAAAGGAAGATCACCTTTTTCTGCGGGTGTTGAAAATCTCAGGCAACTGACAGGCTTAAGAACATTCAGCCTCTTGGAATAATTTTCAGATATTTCTAACACGGAATGCGGGAGATGGGGAAGGAAGAGGGAGAGAAAGAGGGAGGGAGGGAGACACAGAGACAGAGAAGTCACAGAGGGAGGGAAACGGGAAGGTCAGCCCCGAATGCGTTGTTTCCTGCTGGATCCCAAAGGCCCCTGGCGGTGGTTTTGCATTTGAGCACCCATAAGATGCACCAAAAATGGAAACAAAGCTGTTTCAGAAGTACAGCCAGGATTTTCCTTAACACACTCTTCTTACGTTCTTTTGACAAGTGATCTGGAAGGACCAGTCCCTGGAGAAGGACAGCATGCTTGATTTGGCAGGTATATAATCTCCTGTGAACTTTCTTTTCTTCTTCTTTTTTTAAAAAATAGTTTTATTAGGGGCTCATATGACTCTTATCACAACCCATACATACATCAATTGTGTAAAGCACATTTGTACATTCATTGTCCTTGTCATTCTCAAAACATTTGCTCTCCACTTAAGCCCCTGGCATCAGGTTCTCATTTTCCCCCCCTCCCCCCTCCCTCATGAGCCCTTGATAATTTATAAATT
>NW_022103968.1:48589767-48595763 GCF_000313985.2 Echinops telfairi | reverse complement strand
ACCTCGTGGTTGCATAGGCTGGTGTGCTTCTTCCATGTGGGCTTTGTTGCTTCTGAGCTTGATGGCCGCTTGATTACCTTCAAGCCTTTAAGCCTCCTGTCAACTTTCAAAGAGGTGGAGTCTAGCCTGTCAATCAGGTCACAGCTTGATGACCTCACTTGGAGGCATGAAGGAGATAAATAGTTCACTGGAGGCCAAACTCTTTCCCTGAAAGACGTTCCTATTGACAACCCACATGGGTCTACACTTATGGAGCCAGAGCCTGGGAGCTGGAGGAGCCATCAGGAGACCCACACCAGTACTGAGATGCTTCCATCACCACTAGAGCCATAGGCTTTCCACCCACTGGCCTGTGATCTTCCTGCATTCAGCATCATTGCATATGTTGTGTGAGTCTGGAGAGCAATTTACAGATTGGTATCAGACATATGGGCTAATATCAGACTTATGGACTTAACCTGGACTGGGCTGGGATGTTTTCTTAATATACAATTACTCTTTTATATAAAGCTCTTTCTTATACACATATGCGTGTCTATGAATTTGTTTCTCTAGTCAACCCAGACTAACACATTTGGTAAAAGTAGAGGGTCAGCAAAAGAGAGGAAGACCCTCACAGAGATGGACTGACCGTGGCTACAACAAAGGGCTCAAATGTAACAGGACCAGGCAGTGTGTTGCATTCTGCAGCTCAGCTCGTAGGATTGCTAAATTAGAACCAACCTGATAGCACCTAACACCAAAGACTTGGATTCCTGCTTTTGAGTTGAGAGTCTAAGGAAGACATTAGTAACAATCACTTTCCATTGAATTTTGGGGTACACTCATGATCCAGTTATATGCCAAGGGTAGAGCTATGGGTGTTGCTCACTGTCTACGGAACTACAGTGGAGATTTAAAAAACAATACTGTAACTGATGTGTAGGAGTAAGAATGAGTACTCTGTTAAAATAAAACCAAAAAGATTTGTTGAAAACAGGGATACACCAAGGATACGCTTGTTCTACAAAATGAAATCAAGCACTCAGAAGAGTTGAGACTCCCAGGCATCTTGATACAGTAAAATCAGGAGCTAACAGTATAATTTTCGGATTGGCAGTTTGGAAATAAAGAACCAGGCAACCGTGAACTGAGGTTCTTGTGTTGATTGGTTTACAGAATATATATGGGCTTTTTAGATTGGCTGATGAGATGGCTAATGAGGTGACTGATTTTTAGATTGGCTAATGAGATGATTGAAGGGAAAGATAACTAAAGAGGGGCTTCTTGGGTGATCATAAGACAATGATATTGAAATGAAAATATTCCTTTTCTGAGAACATTTTATTAAAATAACTTCTCAGGTAAAATACTTCCCGAGAGCTGCTCATGCAGATTTCAGATAAATCTTTTTTTATCAACTCCCTCTCAGGGAAGCTTCATCAGCATCCTTCTTTAGCGTGGACACGGGGGAATCTGCTCCTCACTACAGGCGTGAATCTATGTCCAAGGTAAGTCGTTGCGAGGTGAGTCAGCAGGAGTTAAGATGGAGTCTAGACTCAGACCCAAGCCAGTCATTTTATTCAGGGCACACACCTCAATTTTGGTGCTCTCACACACTGATTAAATCAGTTGGCTTTTTATCGTCATGACAAGGCAGCAAATCTAATCAATGCCAATAATAGGATACTCCTACCCTCAAAAGTCATTCACTGATTTAACTTCTGAGAAATTCTATAGTTCCTGTTGAGTTTTTCCCCCTCATAGCTTCATTGAGATAAAACTCACATACCATAAAATCCACTCATTTAAAGTGTATAATTAAATGTTTTTTTTAACATATTCACAGATTTGTGGCTCTATTACCACAGTCTAAGTTTAGATCATATAATCATCTGTAGAATTTTAGGAATATCCATGCAAGTTTGTTTTCTGTACTATACAACATTGCATAATTACAGAACACCATCTTGCATTACTTTCTTTTTTATATTGTTACATATTTTAAGTGCTCATGTATTTTATTTATTTTCCTCTCCCTTCACTCAAGTTAATATATGCCTACCTTCTAGTTAGTTAGTATAAGCTTCTACTAAGCATATTGTTATGACTTGTCTTCTAACAGTAGATGTTATTTTGAATGAAATAAAAGTTAATTTGGAGAATTTACAATTACTGTTGACCTCATCATCTATGCATGTAAAATAGTTTGGAGAACAAGTTCATAATGGCCTACAGTTATTTAAGGTTATTCAAGGCATTGGCAGTTTTCCCATCCCTATAGTTTACATATTCTGGGATTCAAATGTAGATTCAAAATAATAATGATATTATTAAGCGACTTCTTTCCTGGGTTATCAGTTTTTCTGGAGTGAAATTTTTAGAAGTTAATGAGATATACAAAAATATATTTGAATCCGGTAGCAGATTTGAAAAACATGCAATAAAACATCAAGCTAAACAGTTGCCAATGGAAATGATGAAGAGAGTCTAAGCAACAGGAGAAGTCAGGAGCTTGGACATTTACATAGAAAAAGATTAAGGTCTCCAAGGAAAATGATTTAAGAGCCCGGTCTTACACAGGTGGAAGGAAAAAAGCCCATGTTTGAGTATCATGGGCTGGACATTCATTTTAAAGCAATTGATCCCAAAACACCAATATTTTCTATTATTGAGTAATTTCCTCAAAATTTTTCATAAGAAGAAAAGCTTTGGAAATTTTTACTAAATGTAATTTCTGACAAATTCTCTGATGAAGATAAAAAATAGTGAAAATGTTTCCTTGTGTGTATTGAGATATTTGAAAATTACTAGAATTTGTTCTGAAGGCAAAGACATGAACAATATTACAATTTATGGAATTGTGAAATTTAATTTGTACAATTCCATGCCAAACTCACCCATATGTTCTATTGTTCTTCCCCCTAACTGGGCGTGTGTGGGTATGTGCCATTCTTTGCAATTGGTGCCCCTCCCTCCCCACTTCTTCCCCTTTCCCCTACTCTTTTGGTATCTCTGTTCCCGTTCTAAAGACTTGTCTTCAAACAAGAAGCCAACTAAGGGAGGCATCAACTAAGTCCACAAGACTTCAACTAAGTCCAGCCTGTGTGATTCAAGGATTGTAAATAATAAATTTCAAATTCAAAGGAGGGAATAGTATAAGAGCTTCAATTCTGAAGACTTGACTTGCAGGATGCTGTAAATGACAGTGGAAGCCCAAAATCCAATCGCAGGATCCCTACATAGATTAAACCTCCAGAGAATTCCCTCAGACCATAGCTGAGGGATGCGAATAGCCTTGCTATCAGTCAGAGAGCATTGTAAAGGTGACTATGACAGATATAGTTAGATTAAAATGTAATAACCTTGGACCCCCACCCCTCTTCAGAAGAATGCACTACAAGGGACAACACTGAAGATATAGCTTGGAGAGAGGGGTGGGGTCTGCTCAGAATACCCGGGAGTAAACTAAGAGGGAAGGAGAGAGACAGAGATAATGGACTGCATTCTGGCCCACCAATCCCTAAGGACAATATTCCTGCTTCAAGCAGACAATGCACAGAGAGGACCATAGGGCTGGCCCCACCACTAGACATGGCATCCCCTCACTGATCCACTACAGGGGACAACACTGGAGACACAATGTGGGAATTGTGCCCGTTCTGACACCCCCCCCCATCAACACACACACTGGGTGAAACACAAAGGGAGCACAACAGAGCAGCAAGGGGAGCAAAGCAATGAAGTCCCCAGGAATCCCAAAAATAGACTTCAGGGGCAGAGCTTGGTATCTCATCAGACTCGATTGGAAAACATTCATAAAGGCCAACAGACAGACCTGGAACTATTCATAGGTTTTTTTTCTTCATGTCTATCTATATAAGATAGGCAGGATAAATAATCCCAAGGAGAAAGCAATGGGACCCATGACTCTGGGGGTACATGGGAGAGGGGGAGGTGGGGGAAAGGAAGGGGGAACAACCAACCGAGGGACAAGGGAACAACAAGTGATCTAAAATCAATGACAAGGAGGGTGTAGAATGCCTGGGTGGTGGGGAGGGGTGGGGGACGGTGTTGATCAAGTGCAAGGTGCAATGTAGCCGAGAAGAATTACTGAGAGCCGAAGGAAGGTCAAATATTGTGGGGAACAGAAGGATTTCTCTTAAGTTGTCTCCCCAAAATATGTACCAAACTTAACTGCTTAAGAGTGACTGTACAATAGGTGATCAGCGAGAGTAGGTCAGAGGTTATTCTCCTTAACATCGGCCATCTGTAGTGGCTAGACTATTAGTCTGACTCACCCTAAACAAGACCCACTCCCTTCTGATAAGGATAATGGTGGTCTATTCACTTGCAAGAGAGGGCAAACCCGCCCAAGGGTGACCAAGGTTAGTTAGCCATTATCAGCTGTCTAGATCAAGCAGACACCACTGTCTATTCCACAATCAATGTGGGCACACCCCTAGGTGATTCCTCTCCTATTGATTGTATTGCCTATGTTAATATCCCTCCTGGTGACTCAGGTTATGTCCACTATCAGGGAACTTGCATGCCTCCCAGAATAGTAATTGTCTGTTTTATTATGTGAGACATTAGAGTGATCAAACTTGTTCTAGAATGAATTGTATTGCCCCTTTCTGTGATGTATGACTCTATGATGCGTGGTTAGCAATAAATAATGAGGCTCCCTGGTTCTCGAGAGGGTGGCTGGCCAGAGGGTGGCTGGCCAGAGGGTGGCTGGAGAAGGTGACTAAGGAGGATGAAGCAGCGGCTTCTTCCCTGATGGCTAAGCCCCCTCCACGAGGACCATCAAGCTGGGCTGAGGTGAGCAATGTTGCTATGTATCATGCCTGACTGTATTATTGTATTATCTCTCATGCTCTCGATGACTTTAATATAATGCTTATATATCTCAACCGTACAATTGTGCATTACTGAACCCAGAAGTAGTATTACTGAACCAGTGAGTTCTAGTACCGGGTGGGGCTGGCACCTCACCCCCCAAAGACAATTTTATTTAATACTACAAAATATGATAGTGGGACAGGAGGAAAGTAAAAGAAAATAGAGGAAAGAACTAGAAGACAAAGGACATTTATAAAGGTATAATACAGGCACGTACATATGTAAATATATTTATATATAATGATAGGGATATAGGTCTATGTACATATATTTATATATTAAGTATTAAGATAGCAAACAGACATTGGGTCTCTACTCAAGGATTCCCTCAATGCAAGAATTCTTTGTTTTAATAACCTGGCACTGTGTGATGTTCACCTTTCCAAAATGATCCTGAAGACAAAATGGATACATAAGCAAATGTGGTGAAGAAAGCTGATGGTGCCTGGCTATTAAAAGATATAATGTCTGGGGTCCTAAAGGTTTGAAGATAAACAATTGACTATCTATCTGGAAAGCAACAAAGCCCACAATCATATCGATGTGAATGAGTGGGAGAGGCATGGAGACCCAAAACCCATCTGTAGACAATTGTTTGTTTTGGGTCTTCTGGCCAGCGTGCTGTATAGCACCAACAAAACATACAACATTCCTTTAGGTGTTGTTTTTTTTTTAAGTGAAAATATTTAATGTGGCATAAACTCCAACAGTTATTTCAAGATACACAAAACCCATGTAAATCTCTGAAATCCCATGTTTCATAATTAACATTCAAGACCAATCTGCTTTTGAGTTCCACTATACTTGATGGAGAAAACCTGTAAAATATCATACAAACATAAGTGTCTGCTATAAATAATGCCTGTGAGATCACAAGGCGTCAAAGGGATCAGGTATGGGGCATCAAAGACAAAAAAAAAAATCATAGCATTGTGAATGAGGGGGAGTGCGGAGTGGGGAGCCAGGGCCCATCTGTGGGAAATTGGACATCCCCCTGCAGAAGTGCCGCAGGGAGGAGATGAGCCAGTCAGGGTGCAGTGTAGCAATGATAAAACATACAATTTTCCTCTAGTTCTTGAATGCTTCCTCCCTCCCTCCCTCCCCCTCCACTA
>NW_022103968.1:48583151-48588351 GCF_000313985.2 Echinops telfairi | reverse complement strand
TGCTATACTGCACCCTGACTGGCTCGTCTCCTCCCCATGACCCTTCTGTAAGGGGATGTCCAGTTGCCTACAGATGGGCTTTGGGTCTCCACTCCTCACTCTCCCTCATTCACAATTATATGGTTTTTTGTTCTTTGGTGCCTGAGACCTGATCCTATCGACACCTCTTGATCACACAGGCTTGTGCATGCACAAGTCTTGAATGATTGAATGACTAAATTGTAGGATATGTGAAGTATATGCCAATAAGATGGCTTCAAAATAAAATAAACTGAAGAAGTCTTGTGCAGCAACATTTGTTTATCATGATGGTTTCTGTTGGCTCAGTGGAGAGGGTTTGGCTTTCTTTACACTGAGTAGCAATCCATACTGAAGGCTGTAGTCCTTGGTCTTCATCACAAGGCTCCTTACACCATATGCAAGGAAGGCAAATGACTTTTCTCTTAATAGAAGCAAGTCCTCTGTGTGGCAAAAACTGTTTGCCCTTAACTCTCAGGAAACCTTGAGAACTGGAACTTCATGGGGCCGCCTTGTTTTTTTTCTGGGTCACACACACGTTTTGCACTTTTAATGGGGTATAATCTATCAGTTTTCTATGGCTCAAGTTAGTAAATAATATTTCAGTGTTTCTTCTGTGACTAGTTACTTCCTGCCTTTTAGAGGTTTGGGCTTTAAAGGTTTTACTTAAAGGACAATGGTTTACGCTGTAGAAGAAAGGCCGGGTGATCTGCTCCCATAATTACAGCCAAGAACTCCCCAAGGTGAAGTTCTGCTGCGCAGCCACCCACGAGGTCTCAACAGGCTCGTTTCATTTAGTTATTTTTCGTAGAGAAGCATAAAGTCATCATAGACAAGAGCATGGCATTCTTACAGCTCTGTGAAGTGAAATCCCTCTACCACCTTCCAAAGGCTTCTCTATGTTTTCTCTGAATCACTCTCTCTGCCGTGTGATCCTGACTCCAGGATCACCATTAGGCCTGGTGATACACTATTGTGCCCAAGACAGTTCCTTCTCTGGACCTAAGTCCTCTGCAGTGAGCCCTGCTACTGCTGCTTTTGCCATATCTCCCCAAAAGAACTGCCCTGATCTCTACAGCCATCATGAGGCTCTGTGCTCTCTGTAGTCTTCAGGGTTCTAATATCTTACTGTGTGGTACAATAGACAGTGGACTGTCTCTCCTTTTCCTTTTTCCTGGCTTTAGGCCAGGGCTTCACGCCCAGCTTGGAATAAATCCTACAAGACCAATCTCTCCAAAGAAACTTATCTACTGCGGCCTACAGTATCGCCCCTGTGTTCATCATCTGGTTGTGAGTGTGAGGTGCCAGCGAGTTTGTTCTGACTAATGACACTGCGTACAACAGAACCAAACATCCCCTGATCCTGCAGCATCTGCACAGTTGCTCTTACGCCTGAGGCCGTCATTGCAGCCACTGTGGCAATCCATCTCATTGAGGACCTTCCTCTTTTTCACTGCCCCTCCACGTTACCAATCATGTGCTTCTCCAGAGCCCGGTCTGATGACATGTCCACATACATGAGACGAAGTCTTGCTAGCCTCGCCTCTCAGGAGAATTTTGGCTGTACTTCTTCCAAGACAAGGATTTCAGCATCTTAAGTCGGTTTACTCTTTGCATCTCCCTCATTCCCAGGGTTAAAATTGTTCTGGCTGTTCAGGTTATCAGATACGGACATCGACTTCAGGACAAGAAAGGCAGAAGAGACCTTTTCTATGTTCTAGATGCAGGGTGGAGTATGTAAAAGGAAGCTCATATTTCATCACATTTGGATTAGTATCTCAGAGTCATGCAGAGAGTTTTTGTTTTCTTCTGTTGGGTGAAGTCAAAAGTTATGGCTTCCATGTTTTCTGTTATAAAGATCTTCACCACTTTAGAAGTTACCAAATAACATCTTATCTTTGCGAAGTTTTTATTGTCTCCTTACATTTAAGAAAATCAATTTAAAATTTATTTTATGATATCAGGTAATAATAGGTATCTAACATTAGTTTTCCCCATCTGGCAATCCAGTTGTTTCAGCATAATGCTTTGGGTTATTCATTCTTTTTTCAATGATTTGAAATGCAATTTTTATATTAGATTCTCACTTGAATAAAATTCTGGCCTTCTATGTATTCTCATACATTTTCTGTTTTCATGCTCCATTATCATATCATTTCAACTATTAATATGTTTAACTCTGGGGCTTATAACTTGTTGTTTGATCACCCATTTGCTATCTTCCTACAGTGATCTGGAGAATGCCTCAGGCCTAATCATTACATTAATCTTTTTTCTTCCACACACAGTATACACATTAGTAACTGGTTCATTCTAACTTCAAAGTACTATCCTAAATCTGACCGTTTCTCTCCCACTCCACGATAGACTGCACCGCCATCATTTCTTTTGTCCAGATCAGTTTCCCGAAGCAGACCAGATGGCCTGCTGGGGGTGCTGGGACCATCCACCGTGGCTATAAAAGCAGACACCCGCACTTTCCCCTGGATTATGGGCTACCGTACAAAAAGTCTCAATTATCAGGGGAGTGGGCAGAGTAGTTTCCCCCCCTGAAAATGGAGCGGTATGCTGAATAACTTTGGGAACCTATGATCTAGATTCTTACAGTAACCCCGCCCCCCAAATGATCTCCTGTGCTCCTGTGATTGGCGCTTGCAGTTTAGTGTCCAAAACACAAGGCAGGCTCTCCTTGCAGATACAAAGCAGGTGTCTGTTGTACTGCAAACCCCTTTAGCTGCATTGGCTCTTACTCAGAATGATGTGTAAGTTCTCACCATGGGCCACAGGACTGACCTGGCGCCGCACCAGCCTGCGCCCAGCTCCAGTCTCAGGGCAGCCTGGCTAGTCCTCAAACACACAGTCACAACTTAATCTACCCCAGGCTTTTCATAGATGGTTTCCTCTCTCTGGAACGTGGTCCCTCCGCTCTTCCTTTAGCTTGGTGGCAGAGAGGGGAGAAGGGGATAGGAGGTGCACATGTACTGATGTCATCATTGTTGAATAACTAGGAGCTATGTAGAAACTCCTGAACCTCCTCCCGAATTCACTGACTCTTCAGGGGACAAATCTGGGAGCCTCTACAGGTCACATCCTTCCAGCAGGTCTAGAGGAGTCCCTGAGTGGTTACGGGCTACATGACTACCTGGGAGGCTGGCAGTTCCTGCACACCCAGGGGTACCTAGGGAAATAGGGCTGGCGATCCGCTTCCCAAAGGTCACAGCCTAGAAAATTCCACCAAGTACTTCTACTTGGCACACCTGGGACAGACATGAATCAGGTTGCACAATTGCAGCTAACAAGCTAGCTACTATCTAAATACATGGATGCTTAAAATATATTTCAATATATTTCAATACAAAGGTAACTACTCAAAGATAAATACAAGGCTTCAAAAATTTGTAGGTAAAGCCCCTTATCTTTTCAATCCATAATTCCATGAATTTCTTGAAGCCTCCTCATACAAGCTTTACAAATTACTGGAGCAACACCCAGGGCACCACAAAATAAACACAGAGCACAGAGTGAAACATGACAAAATATATTGAAAGCGGCTGGTTCTTCCTTTCTGCTGTCGGCCCGAGAGCCTGTTGTCGAAATGGGCAAGTTCATGAAACCCGGGAAGGTGGTGCTGGTCCTGGCGGGACGCTATTCGGGACGCAACGCCGTCAGCGTGAAGAACATTGGCGATGGCACCTCGGACCGCCCCTACAGCCACGCCCTGGTGGCTGGAATCGACCGATACCCCCGCAAAGTGACAGCTGCCATGGGCAAGAAGAAAATTGCCAAGAGGTCAAAGATCAAGTCTTTTGTGAAGGTGCATCACTATAATCACCTCATGCCCACGAGGTACTCCGTAGACATCCCCTTGAGCAAAACTATCGTCAACAAGGATGTCTTCAGAGACCCTGCTCTTAAACACAGGCCTGTCGGGAGGCCAAGGTCAAATTTGAGGAGAGGTACTAGAGAGGCAAAAACAAGTGGTTCTTCCAGAAGCTGAGATTCTAGATCTTGAGTCAAAATCATTAAAAACACCCCCAAAATAAAAAATATATATATATTGAAAGTAAGAGAAAAATAGTAATTTTGATAATAAAAGTAAGACACATCTGTTATACCAATAAATATAAGTGCGCTAAAACATCTATTTTTTAAAAGTCATTGAATTATTTAGAACAATTCCACATTGTATGTTCTGTATATAAGACAAGAGTGCTCAATTAAAATTATGTGGGCAAGTTTGAAAATAAAAGGACGGACAAGGGCATTCTAGAAAAATGCAAACAAAAAAGTAGAGGTTGAAATGTTCATTCAAGATGGGATTAAATGTTGGGGGGAAAAAACCCAAGAAGTCACTTTATAAAAGGTGCGTTATACAGTGCAGAGTTTACAGATATTATGTTAGTCTGGGTTGATTGAAATAAATGTATTTAAAATAAAACTGACAAACTGAAGAGATGAAGGCAGTTGGTCCTTCACTCTGACAATATAGACCCCATGTTACCACGTCTTTCAAGAGAAGCCAGAAATCCACTTTATTGTATAAAAACTCCTGATTTTCAATAACTCAAAGGGACACACAGAAATGTTGTTGTTATTCTATGTGTTTGCATAAATATAAATACTCCAGTTTTTAATTTGGGGGCTAGTAGATGGTAGATGGGTACAAAGAGATACCTCCTCCTCATCTCTTTCCTCTAGTCAGCCAATGGCTCTACAATGCGCCACACTCTTCTATGTTCATTCTCTGCCACTGGTGCACCACTGATTGTTTACCAAGACCGGAGATTCCATAATAACAGGGGTTATAATTAATTTCTGATTGCATCTCTTCACCTCCTGGGGCCTATCATAGCATCCTATATACAAGAATCAGTCATTGATTAATCCATTCATTCAGCAAATGTTACTTAGATGGTCAGGGATCATAAAAGACTTCATAGCATTAGTGAATAGGTTTATTTTAATAAGTTCAATAAGCGCTAACCAAAATAAGCAAAGAATCATGTGGCGTTCAAGAAGGATCATCTAATTTGAATTCAGGGGCCAAGGATGGCTCCCCAGAGAAAGGGAGAGCTGAAGTAACTCCTTAAAGAAATGCTAGGTTTCCAACTACTATGTGGACAACTGACCCCCCTCCCCAGAGGAATTTATTTCAAAGGACGGCATTGAATCTGCAGCTCCG
>NW_022103968.1:48560258-48581530 GCF_000313985.2 Echinops telfairi | reverse complement strand
GGACAACAGAAAAGTGGGTGAAGGGAGATGTCGGATAGGACAAGATATGACAAAATAATAATTTATAAATTATCAAGGGTTCATGAGGAGGTGGAAGTGGGGAGGGAGGAGAAAAATGAGGAGCTGATGCCAGGGGCTTAGGTGGAGAGCAAATGTTTTGAGAATGATGAAGACAATGTACAAATGTGCTCTACACAATTGATGTATGTATGGATTGTGATAAGAGTTGTATGAGCCCCTAATAAAACTATTAAAAAAAACACAACAGGATTGACAAGCAGCATTGAGACCATAAGGCAGATCCATGAAGCAGAATAGTGGGTTTCCTGGCCTACAGAACAAGTAAAATTGTTTGCCTTTGGGCAGGAGTCTAGCTTGCAGAATGGGTGCTCTTGAGCATTTATCAGAGGAGCTTTGTAACACTTGCCAGACCTGGGCAGAGGCCAAAGGGGCCATGTACCTGAAAGGATGAGGACCAGAGAGAGATATACCTGCTGGTACGGCTATGGACAAAAAGACTGTGTTTACTGTTTTCTGATTAGACTTATAACTTATTAACTTCCCTAATAAACACCCATGATTGTGGAAAAAAGAAATGCTAGGTTTATCCAGATTTTTTTTTAAAGTGTGCATTTGTGGGGCATTAGGGGGATGTAATGGAGATGCATTCTAAGTAAAGGAGAGTAAGTTGGGGCTGGAATCCAAATTAATTTGGGGTAGTTGGGTCCTTGAGTATGAGGTGGAGGCTCTGGTAGAGTAGTAGTGGTTCTGAGCTGGGTTGCTAACCCAAGGCCTGCTATTCAAAAGCACCGGCTGCTCCTTGGGAGAAAGACAAGGCTTCCTACGCTCATAAACACTTACAGCCTCTGAAATCCACAAGGGCAGTTCTGCCCTGTCCTATAGCGTCGCTGCAAGTCCAAATTGACTAGAAGGCAGTGAGTCTGCTGTCTTAGCATATGACACACCTTCATGCCTCGCTTTTTTGTGTTGGCCTTTTTCCCTCGCAGAGGATAATAGGTTAGGAGTTTGGGCTGCTAATCGCAAGGTCATTGGTTCGAAACCACCAGCCACTTCAATGGAGAAAGAGGAGGCTTTCTACTCCTTTAAGAAGTCACAGTCTTGGAAACCCGCAGACAGTTCTGCTTTGTCCTGGACAGTCACTTTGAACCCACTTGGAACCAAGGGCAGTGGGCTTTTTGAGTCTTTTCCCTTCTTTTATTATCTCTTTCCTCCAGTCTCGGCCCCTTTCTTTATTATTTCCCCCTTCTTCTTTGCCTGGCTGAGTCTCATTTTTCTTTCAGGCACCAGTTAAAAACCCTATTTTGTTCTGAAAGGTAGCCTCTGTGGTCTCATAATCCAAAATACAGAATGCTTTTATCTCTAAATAGTTTTTATCATTAATATTATTAGTTTTAAACTGATCTCTCCTGTCAACTAAACTGAGATCTTTTTAAAGCCGAGGACCATTTCTCATTCATCTTTGTATCCAAAGGATCAGTAAGATATTTTGTATTTGCTACTTGAATAAATGAATATTTGCCTCTAAGTGCTTGAGGAGTACAAACGAGAGTGAGAGATGACCAGGAACCTCTTGGAGGAGATAGTATTTAAGGTGGATGTGAAGACTAAGGAGTATGTCTCTTACAGATGGGATAGCATAAGCAATGAGTGTAAAAGAGATGCTGGGGGATACTGAGTAATGTACCATGGACTAAATATGAGACAGGTCTTAGGGAGTGATGAATGTAAGAAAGAAAGAAGGGTAAGTTAGGGTTATATTATAAAGAGCCTTAAGTGTTTGATTGAGGAATTGGAATTTAACCCATGAGCAATGTGTAAAGTATTCATAGATTTGGTAAATTTTCTTATTTTATTCTGAAATAGCCCACGGACAATGAATAAATAAATGCAAATGTGTCCGACTTTGGATACATAGCTGTGTATCCAGGAATCAAATATTGGATTTTCTCTCTGAGATTGATTTATTCCTCCCAGGTCTGAAACATGTCTGCTTCAGGACTAGGTCTTACCATGAATATTTCATCAGTATGATTGCTATTCTGATCATTGACCCTTCAGTAGAAGTTTAGATCCACCTTGAGGAAGAACAGATGTTGTCCTTGAAAAATAATCAATGTGTAGTAAAGATAATGAAAACTGAGCTTTAAGACGAACTGAAGTTTAGAAGAGGCAGAATAATAATTAATAAATAATTATTTGACACTTATCATGTAACAGATAATGATCTGAGTGGTTTAGATATAGCATCTCATTTGCTTTTTTTTTTGTTTTATTTTTCCAAAACCATTTTATTGGGAACTAAATCAGATATCATATTGTTTCATAGTTCAACCACATCAAGCAGTATGGAACAATTGCTATCACAATCAGTTTCAAAACATCCTCTTCCTTCTTGAACTCCTTAACATCAGCTCGCCCCACTCCCTAGCCCCAATTTTTTCTAAAATTTATTTTTGTTTCTTTTTTTTTCAACGACTTAATTGGCATATAATTCACATATTATAAAATTTAGTAGTTCAATCACATCAAGAAGAGTTGTATAATCTCATTAGCTCTGTGTTAGTCTGGGTTGACTAGAGAAACAAATTCATAGACACTCATATGTGTATAAGAAAGAGCATCATATAAAGAGAAAATGTACATTAAGAAAACAGTCCAGCCCAGCCCAAATAAAGTCCATAAGTCTGATATTAGCCCATATGTCTGATACCAATCTATAAAATCCTCTTCAGACTCATGAAACACATGCAATGACACCCAATGCAGGAAGATCACAGACCAGTGGATGAGAAGTCTTGTGGATCCAGTGGCATTGCAAGCATTTCAGCACTGCAGGGGTCTCCACGCGGTTCCTCCAGCTCAGGGCACTAGAGTAGTTCCATGTGTCTTGTCAGCTGCAATGTCTCTCAGGGAGTGAACCTGTGTCCTGCCTCCAGCGAGCTATTTATCTCCTTAGTGTCTCCAAATGAGGCTGCAACCTGATTGACAGGCTAAACGCCACCCCTCCACTCTTAATACTCAAATGGACAACAGGTATGCAACTACCACAAGCTCTTTTCTTTTTCTTTTTAATCTCATTTGGGTTTTTTGGTTTGTTTTTGTTTTAAAATCATTTTATTGGGGGCTCATACAACTCTCATCACAATCCTTATCATTTGTTCTTAAAGACATCCAATTGAAATAAACACAATCTTTACTCTTTTACACACAGTTTTAGGTTCACCCAGATGAAAAGTGGGGTGGAGACAAGAGCTACAGACTGCCTTGCCTGGTGACAGCCAGTGTCACAAAGGAAGTAGATCTTTCAAAACCTACAGCCAAGGTAGTCAAGACAGTCTGGTCCTGGTACAACAAGAACATGGAGCGATGGAATACAAAGAAGAGCCCATGAGTAAATCCATTTCCCCAAGGACAGCTGATTTTTGACAAAGGACCGGATCACATGACGTGAGGTGCTATATTCCACTGGTAGAAGAATGAAATAAGACCTATAGCCACAAAAAACTCAAGATGGGCCAAAGACCTAAATGTGAAGCCTAGAACTATAAAGACCATCAACGAAAAAAACAAACACAAGCTGAGAGACCCTAAGACACGACAACGCTACACTAGCAGGCCAAGGAGATGGACCAGGACGACGCGGCTCTCAAGCAGCAACAGAAAGAAGAGCAGAGGAGACTCAAGGAGCTAAGATCGAAGGCTGCGGGGAAGGCCCCCTGGCCACAGGAAAGACGAGTGATGAAAATCGAAAGACAGGTTGGAAAAAAGTAGTCTGATGAACTAAAGGACCACACCTGTCTCCACGACCCTGAGCCCCGAAGGACGAGAAAAGGGTCACAGAGGTCCTGGATCGAGGAAGACAATGTGGAGCAGAACTCAAAGTTATGAAAGAGACCAGGCTTACTAGTTGGATAGAGGTTGGTGGGATCCCCTCCACCACTACCCCCACCCCCCAAGACTATGATCCTTAAGGTCTGGAACTTAACTCAGCGCCCCACCCCATGGTTAGAAGCATCAAGCGTTTCAAATCAAAAGGGCAGAATTTACCCCAGGACAAGGTTCACAGGGTGGGAAAGAAGGAGGGCTGGAAACAAGAAACAGAGAGCAAGTGGGCTAAGTGAGGGGCTATTGAAGGCATTACAATGTGCAGGGATTAAGGAACGAATTATATATGAATTGCTGAATGATATACAGATTATATAGGGACTGATGATTTGCTTTGTAAACCGTCACCTAATTCACCATGAAAAATTTAAGAATAAATAATTAAAAGTGAAAAAGGGGGTTGGGAATGTAGTCAAAAGAGAAGAAAAGGAAATTCCCTAGAGTCTTCATCTTGTAAGAAATGAAGTGTGGAAGAGAAAAAAGTAGGAAGATAAATTCTACTACAGGCCGAGGAGGTGGAGGGGCAAAGGGATTTCTAGTGTCCTTTATGTAACACTGGAATGGGAAAAGAAAAGTTAGTAAAGTCTCAGAGGGAAAAAATTATATCAGAAATCTACACAAAGGACAAAATAATAATTTATAAATTATGAAGGGTTCATGAAGGAGGGGTAAAAACGAGGAGTTGATGCCAGGGGCTTAGATGGAGAGCAAATGTTTTGAGAATGATGAGGGCAATGAATGTACAAATGTGCTTTACACAATGGATGGATGTATGGATTGTGATAAGAGGTGTATGAACCCCTAATAAAATGATTTAAAAAAAGAACCTAGAAAAAAAAAGAAATCTATACAAATATTTTTGTGGTCCTGAAATTAGTTTCAAAATCAGCTGGTCCCCCAGGATTACATGGTTGAAACTTTGATATGAAATGCCATTTTCCCCAGTTTCAGATAGATTGCAAGGAAGGCCTGTGAGCTAAGGTTTATGATTTGTGCAGAAGGAAACATTTAAGGAATAACGAGAGATTTACATTAAACAAGATTAAATCGCTTTTACACTAAACAAACTGGAGACTGGTTTTTACATGAAACAAGATTAAACAACAGTGCCAAAGATTGCTCAGTGAGTCCACACCAAAACATGCACCAATCCATCGGTTTATCTGAGTCTGAGTATCCTTCAGCGACACCAACACAGTCTTTGAATTGTGTATCCATGTTCCCCTGCATCTTCTGAGTTGCTCCTCCCCTTTAACATCAATTCACTGCCCACTGAGGTTTCTATCTAACCTTTCAAGTTGCTGTTGTCAATTTGATCCCACATAAATAGTTCTTAAGAGAGGGTAATGTTCAAGGCAGACATTTTCTTTTATATGTATATATGTGTGTGTGTGTGTGTATTGCTATGTGGACATGGGATGAGATGTGATATTATGCTGGTACTATGACAAAGCAGTATCTGAAATATCTACCCTGTCCTATAGGGTCACTTTGAGTCGTCATTGCTTCTATGGTAGTGAGTGGTTTTTGGATTAGTTTAAGATGCATTTGAAGACAATACCGGATTTGAAATTTTATTCATCACATGCAGAGTTTCTTAGAGCTACTATCCTGTGAATTTGCGTTTTTTCTGAGCTTACTGATGAGCGAACAGTGGGAACCTCTGGCTTCTATGCAAAGGCTCATGTGGCATGTTTAATTCTGCCCTGAGGGTTTACATTCTCCCCTTTCACCACGAAAAACATAACTTTTGAAATGGATTGTTTGAAATCAAGTGGTTCGTTGATAGCAGTCAATAGAACTAATCATGATTAAATGTTAATGAGAAACTTTTACCAAAAAATCTTTGACCTGTCCTAGTACCTCGTCTTAGAAAGATGTGGCCAGGACGCCCCCTGGTGGGTGTGGTAACAAGTGCAGGGGAAACTCCAGAGCCTTGCATTTCATCCTGTCCTTGTGGAGCAGTTAGCGAAGGAGTATAATAGATAAAACGGGAAGGAGAAACTGTTGCGATGTGTGTGGGGGTTTATTTATCTCAGCTCAATCTTTCCCATATTTACTTTTGTATAATCTGTTTATGCTGTTGTCCTCTGGGTTCTTCTTTTGGGTCTTGCCATAGTGTTGGATCTGGAATAACAACCCAAGTTACTTTACACCTAAGCCAACTATGGCTGGCTGGCTGTAGTTCTCGCCAAATTATAGTTCGCAATCAAGACGACGACTCACTTGAACTGAAATGGTCATGATTATGCAGTAGTAAAAAGTAGTAAAGTAGAATTCTGATCTTCAGGTGAATACTTAAACTATTTACCAACTTTCAGTATGGATTACAACTCAATGTAAAGAAAACCAAACTTCTCACAACTAGACCGAGAGACAACGTCATGATAAATGGAGAAAAGTTGGAAGTAGCCAAGAATTCTCTTTACTCGGATGCACAATCAATGTTCATGGAAGCAGTAGTCAAGAAATCCCATGAGAACTTGCATTGGGTCAACCTGCTGCCCAGATCTATTTAAAACATTAAAGCGCAAAGAGAGCACTGTGAGGACTAAGGTGGGCCTGACCCAAGCCATGGCCTTTTCAATTGTTTCATAAGCACGGGAAAGCTGAACAATGAATAAGGAGACGAGAAAAACCGAAGCATTTGAACTACGGTGTTCAATCTGAAGACTATTGAACGTACCTGGGACTGTCAGAAGGACAAACTAATGTCTTTGAGGATGTACAGCCAGAATGCTCCTTGGACGTAAAGACTTGGACATATTATCAGGAGAGACTCGTTCCTGGAGAAGAGCATCTTGCTTGATAGAGTAGACTTGCCGTCAAGTGGAGTCTGACTTATAATAACCAAGTAGGACAAAGGAGACCTGCCCTTGTGGGTCTGAGGTTGTAAATCTTTATGAAAATAGACACCCTCATCGTTCTCCTGTTGAGAGGCTGATGGTTTTGAACTACTTTCAGTAAGCAGCCCAGTGCATAACCCACTAAGACACCATCCCTGGGTAGAGTAGAGGGTCAGCGGAAAAGGAAGAAGCCCTCAGTGAGATGTACGGAGACAGTGCCTGCCGCAAACAGTGGGCTCAGACTTAACACTTGTGCCCATAGGGCAATGTCGCACTGTGTTGTACATGGGGTCACTCTGAGTCAGGTACCTAACGGCAACAACCAGGTGTTTGAGCATAGTAGAAAGTGCTTCATATATGCATTTAGTTTTCATGGTGCTTGAGTGACATAGGCAATATACGACTCTGCCTGTTTTACTGGGCTCCGAAAAGGTAAAAGACCTGTGCAAGGGCACATAGCTATTAAGTGGAAGAAGCAGGGCCCCTTTTTAGCTCATTGATTGGTTAGGATCCAGATGCTCATTAATGGCCAGTGAATATTAATAATAGTCATGCTATGAACCCTACTTTTGAAGAGCTCTTCAAAAGTACCTCACTGTATAGCACAATTTAAAACAACACCACTGTACCAGAATCATGAAACATGTCCAAGTAGCTTAGGTTGTTCATTAGGCAATGATGATAATCCATAAATAACATTGATTTAAATGTTTGGCCTCTCTGAGGAAGTGGGTTGAATACAAGAACTTTTGAGTTTTGACTAAGACAATAGAGACTAGCTTCTCTCAACTCTGAAGAATGACAACCAGATTGCATTTTGCATGTTCGAATTCAGGTGGGATATTGGTATTGATTTGTTTTGCACAGGAAGATGCACTACAGAAATGCAGTGTTAGAACCAATCCGGGCCATCGCTAACACCCACTGCCATCAAGTTAATTCTGACTCCTAGCAATCCTGTAAGACAGGGTAAAATTGCCCCTGTGGATTTCCAAGACTCTGCTGCTTTATGGTAAGAGAGAGGCTCATCTTTCCAAGAGAAGGCGGAGGAGATTGCTCTGGGCCACTTTCCTCCCTGGAAACTTACCTTCCTGCCTTTGTTGTCAAAACCTTACTCATTCTTCAGTTCTCATTACCTTGACCTGTGACTGGCTTTGGCTTTAGGCCCCTTCTGCTCTGAAAGCTTCATTTGCTCTCCCACCACATACTGTACCTCCAACCCCATTTGCTCGATTACTTGTAACACAAGCTTTCTCCCTATTTGGAATGGGAGGGGATTCCCTTAGGACAGGGAATCTTCCAGTCTTGTTTGAAGCCGGGCAAACTGTAAAGGCTCAATCATTATTTGCATAAAGCATTGCAGAAAGACCTCCTGTTCACACACTAGATTTTTCTCTCGTATGAAGAAAATTAAGGGACCTTTTTTTAGAAAACTGTCTTGGGAATGCTAACAAAATAAGTGTGCCAATGTCCAATCACTTCACTGTATTCTTTGGGTAGAGAAAACAAAAATGGAATTTCTTTCTGAACACTTTCAGCAAGAGATAGGATTTTAGGGCAATAAGGTAAAGTTCTTATTAGGCATCAGATGCGTCAACTCATTATTTCCAGACCTCACAAAGTTGGTACTATCTTTGTTTTACATGGTTGAAAAGAAAAAGCCAAGAGAATACATTCTTCAAAGTCTAAACTGTTTGATGACAGTACAGGGATTTGTATTTCCATCTGATTTAGAAGCCCATGATTGTTTCACTACTCTACACTGTCCCTGAGGAATAAGGCAATTGATAGGTCTTCTCGGCTGAGAAAAGTTAAAGGAGATTATTTTAGACGAGCCAAGTGGGCCCAAGTTTTCCCAAGAGAGTCCTTTCGGGTTGTGACCAGAGAGTCTTTTTCATAACAGTTGCTTCTCTTCTCTTACCTACAGCACAGCCATTGTGTCAATACATTTTGTTGAGGGTCTTCCACTTCTTTGATGACCCTTTAAGTTCAGCAGTTCAAATCCACCAACTGCTCTTGGGAGAAAGACAAGGCTTTCTACACCCTGTAAAAATGGATAGCCCTGAAGCCTAAAGATTGAAAACCTACAGGGTTCAAAAACCCTCAGGGACATCTAATCTGCTCTACTCTGTAGTGTATGAATTGGAAACATCTCAATAGCCGTGAGAGAGTTCTCTACTAACATGACGCTTTTTCCAGGGGCTCGTTTCTCCTGAGAATATGCCCAAAGTATGGGATACAAAGCCTTACCAGCTTCACTTCTAAGGAGCATTCTTGCAAACATACAGACTGGTTTGTCTTGAATTAAGTGCTGATTACACACTAACTTATAGTTTTTTTTAATAAGATAGCTATTCAACAAATTTTCCTAATAGGTAAGTTCAAAAATTGAGAGCGCTGTATATATTGGAGGGATAAATTAAAAACAAAAATTATTAGTTTTTGAGGGCAATCAGACAAATTGACATTGACAATTAGAATGTTAACCTTTATATTATATATAACCAAATTTATATTTGTTTTTGAGATTAATTAAAACAAATATGTTTTCAGTACTTGTTACGTTATTGTACAACCCCTGAGCCACAGCGCTTAAGTGCGTGGTGGCAAACTGAAAGATCGCTGTTTTGAATTCACCAGGCCCTGTGAGAGACACATGTGGCAGCCTGCCTCCTTAAAGATTAGTCTTGGGAACCCCATTGGGCAGTTTTGTAGTATTGGAGTTGTCTTGACAGCGAAGGGTTTGGGTTTGACTGGGTACTCTGGAATACTGTAATGATCAAAACTGAGGATGCTATACTCTCTCAGCGGTTAAACATAACTTACCTAAGAACTGTACACTCTCCTGTAAATGACAAACCTTTCTGGGTTCATAAAGTACTTCCAGATTAGGAAATTAAGCCCGCACACTTAATGACATTGTTAAATAGAAATGTAAAAGGTAATATTTATAGTTAATCATGTCCACCTCAGAGACTTCCACTAGGTGGCGATAAGGGTCTAGGAGGAAGTCGACCCCAGCAACAGTGCTTCAATGTGTTTTCACTTCTGTCCCAGAAGCAGCTTTGCTATGGATCCTAAGAGAAATCATATGAAGGAGAGAAGAGGGTAATCAACGTACTTACAGGAAAGGCTGAGGAGGTGAACAGTCATAGAAAAGGTGTATGTGACAGCTACAAAGCAGACTACCAACTGGAATAATTGAGACTAAGGAATTGTAAGAATGAGGAGGAACCTGTGTTAAAATTTCCTAAAACTCCTACAAGAGTGAAAAGTGAACCTTACTGGAATTCAAGACAAGATGGGAAGTGCAGAGCATGTAATCTCGGGTATGTAATCTTGGACAAGGCGATTATATTTCTGGTGGGTGAGCGTGTGGAGCAATCTCTCATAGGGCGGGGTGGGGTTGAGTGGGGAGCTGAACAATATTTATACAGAACCCAAGGGCAGAAGACGCTCAGTACCATCTTGCTAAGTGGATACTTATGGCCTAGTTTCTGCCAGCCCTTGGTGACCCAGGGCGCGTGCTATAGACTACTGGGAATTTAGGGTCTGCCGTTTTGAGGCGCACAACATTCTTCATAGGTCACACCAGAAGGACTCGATGTGGAAACATCTCTGAACAAATTGGGCTTTACCTCAAACTCACCTGTAGCAGGTTTAGGGAACCAACATGCTCCCCTGGTCTAAAAGCTGAACATCCCTCATGTGAGAGGAAGCAGCTGACTGCTGTGCTATCCCAAGGTTATGGAATTGGTGGTTGTTGGACTTCTCGTTTTGAGGGTGCCCAATGAATGGTGGCATGAAACGACCATTTTTTACTATTTAATGTCCTCTTTGCATTATTATAACATGTATTAATCTGGTAGCCATGATTCTACCTCTGTGAATGAGTGCTATTGAAAGTTTAGCCCTATTACCCACCACCATTGTTTGTGTAAATAGTGGCCAGTCACTCAGAAATGTAATCTGTTGTGACCTCACAGCCATTGGCAAGGGCTGGTTCCCGGATCAGTAGCTTGGGGCCTGGCCAGGGCTTGTTCACTGCAGAGGAAGCAGCTGCTGCTGCACCATTAGCACTGTGGTACAGGACTTCCTGGTTGTCTTCTGCAGTGAGACCTACAGCAACTTGCTGGTGTTGGGCAGTGTCATTTGGTCACCCAGAGAGGTGAGTTCTCCTTCTGGGAGATGATTTCCAACCTGTCTCTCTGCAGCCATCCGAACCCACACAAGGTGCTGATCCTCAGGGACAGGGCTAGAGGCAAGCTGTGGGAAGGGGCCGCTGTGGTCCAGTGAGAAATTGATGAGGATGTCATTCACAGTTTTAAGAAGTTCTGTTAGGTAGTCTAGCTTAGGGGCTGAGGCATCCATTACGCATGACCAGAGGTCCGAGCTACCCGAACAAGGAGGGGCACACTGTACATGCTCAGAGATTCAGGTTTCCGGCCAGAAAGGGGAGGTACACCTGGGTGGGTGCTGCACCTGGATTGGCCCACCTAGGCCAGGTGAATTCAATTCAGCCAATGGGGTCGACCAGGGTCGTCCATCATGCCTCCCCACGGAATCATTGAAAAGGTCGGAGGCCGGAGCTTTTCCGAGCACCTTCTAGGGAGGTTGCACGGGGTGACGGGCTCTGCGGGTGCCTGTGTAAACCTGAAACTGCGTCTAACTCCCATAAAACTCACTTGGATCACAGACCAAGCTTCGGCGTTAATTCTTTCTCACGCAGAGCCTAGGACCGAGGTGTATCTCTTCCCTGAGAGATCTAATAGTTCCTGCTTGGCATGGCTGTTGGCATGGCAATTTCAGCTCAGAGACAACGGTTTTGAGTTCATGAAACAGAGCCAGGATGTCTGGGATGTTATCGCCACTGACACCTCAGACCCCATGGGTGCCCCATGCAGAGAACCTTCAAGGAATCCTACTGCTGGCGCATGAGGACCGCCCTCAACCCGGACAGCATCCTCTGACATCACAGTGCCAGTAGCTGCACCTGGACCACCTTAAGGAAGTGCTGCAATTCTGCAAGTCGCTTTCCCCCTTTGTGGTCTATGCCTACTGCACCATCCCCACCTACCCCAGCGTCCAGATCGGCTTCGTACTACAACTCCGACGTCTGTGGGCAACAAACATTACTTCCCAGGTTGGACGTCCCCACTTAATGTATGCCAAACCTAAGGTGCTGCTTGCTAACATGGTCAATGACTATACACTTGGAGGTCAACTGCTTAAAAGGTTATCTCTCTGAAGGTTATCAGCCATCGCAATCAGACCCTATTGTCTGTCTCACCCTAAGTAGAGCCCACTCCCATCCAATAAGGATAATGGATGATTCCCCTGAAGGAGAGCCCAAAGACATCTAAGGTCAAGGCAACTCAGGGAGGACCGAGGTTAGGCTGCCATCTTGACTCTAGAACCCACCTATCTTGTTTGTCACATGTATGCATCTAGTGCCTCCCCTTCCTATTGTGTGTGAATACCTGTAGCTCATCCGCCTCCTGTCGTGCAACCACTTCCTGTTACTTATGTGGTTACCCGCAATCAGGGCGGCTTGCACGCCCTCTGAGTGTATAAACCTTGCTTGGAAATATATCCTCTCTCTGCATGGATCTGGCTGCTGAAGTCACGATGGTCCCGGAGGTGAGTAATCACATGCTTTCTTGTCTGATGTCTCTTTAATTTTACCCTCAATTACACAACCGCTCCCTGGACCCATTCAATTGTGGGGGCTGCTACCCCACAGATGTCCACCATCCAGCCCTTGTGTAGCCAGTTTGCCCACAAGGCCCTCCCTGAACATTGTATGACAATTGACCTGTGTTCTCCCAGCCTACGGGCCTGACTCCTACTGACCCCCTTGTAGGAGTTTGGTTATGTCTAAGAAGTATTCTTAAGCTTGTCCCTCTATGCGCTACCATATTCAAGGATAGATTTGCAGCAAAGATACGTGCCCATATACAAATATCCCGCCAAATTTATATATTCATGGGTATACTCCCCCTCCCCCTCCCATACCTGTGTCAGCTTCAACTCAGAGACCACAATTGCAGGGTTGTAGATGTGTTTGCCTGCATTACCTTGCAAATCTCCCAGTGTCATGTGTCTTGCCTTCTCCTTCACACAAGTTAGCACCTGTCTGCCCTCCCCTTCCCACACCTGGTAACCCCCAAAATATCATTTGATGTGATGATCCCTGCTTGGCTTTTTGTAATAGTGGTCTCATCCAGTATTTGTCTTTTTGTAATTGACTCATCTCACTCAGCAGAGCGTCCTCCAGGTTCATCCTTGTTGAGGTATTTTTCACATTCATTGTTACCCTTTAATGTTGCATCATATTCCATTGTATATACCAACGATGCTTTGTCCACTGTTCTACCGACTCGTAGGTGTTTAGATTCTTCCCACATTTTTGTTATTGTGAATAGTGTTGCATAAATCTATTTGTGCTGCAGCTCTTGTATCTTTAGGATAGATAACAGGCAGAGGGATTGCTGGGTCATATATTTCTATTCCCAATGTTTTGAGGAAGCGCCAGACTGCTTTCCACTGTGGTTGTAGTTTTACAGTCTCACCATCAGTGAATGAGGGCTGCAGCGCTCTATACCAAGTATGTTTTCCTTTAATAAATCATTTTACTGGGAGTTCTTACAGCTCTTATAACAATCCATACATCGATTTTATCAAGCACATTTGTGCATGTTGCCATCAACATTTTCAAAACATTTTCTTTGTACTTGAGCCCTTGGTATTAGCTCATTTTTACCTCCCCCCCCACACCCTTAATTCTAATTTTCATATATTACACTATCTGCTGTCTACTTTCACCCATGTTTCTGTTGCTCGCACCCTTCGGGGTGGGAGGTAAGGGCGTTTATACGTTGATCATTGAGATCGATTCCCCCTTTCTTCCCCTTATCCTCATGGTATCCCAACTCCCAGTACTATTCGTGGGAGGCTTATCTGTCCTGGATTCTTTGTGTAGAGAGTTCTTATCTGTACCAGTGCACATGCTCTGGTCTAACCGGATTTGTAAGGTGGAACTGGGGTCATGATAGTGGGGAGGGGAGGAAGCATTAAAGAACTAGAGGAATGTTGTGTTCTGTCATTGCACTTTGTTATAAATGCAGGTGATAGCTCACTGTTGTTTTGATTGGCATCTCTCATTCAAACGGCTAACAATTGCAAGCATTTTTTCCTGTTTGTTGGCTGCATGAATGTCTTTTTTGGTGACCTGTCCATGCCCTCTGGTAATTCTGGATTATTTCCTTTTCTTGTTGTTTCTTCTCTCATTCTTTCAGATTACTCCCTTGTCTGCTGTGTCACTGCCAAATGTTCAGTCTGTAGGTTCTTCTTACACGTTGGGTGGTCTTTTGATGCAGAGTGTCTAAATTTTAGGAGTTCCCAGTCATCTATTTTTGGGGTGGGGGTGGGGGGGTGAAGGCTGTACATTTGTTTCGATAGTGTATCATGTCCCTGTATTAGGGCCGTTAAGTTTGTCCCAATTTTCTCATTGATGATCTTTATAGTTCTCGGTTGTACATTTAGGTCTTTAATATATGTCAAGTTCGTGCTTGCACACGGAGTGAGATGTGGATCCTATTTCATTCCTCTGCAAATGGACATCGTTTTGCCAGCACCATTTGTTAGGGACTCTTCCTCATTTCATGTGTTTCGGCCCTTTGCCAAAGATCAGCTCTCCTTGGGTGGATGGATTTACTTCTGGTTTCTCAATCACTCTTCATTGGTCTGTGTATCTATCATTGTACCAGTGCTAGGATGTTTTGGATACTGTGGCTGTGTGGTTCTAGGTTTTTTGTTAACTATAAAAATGACTAGCACATTTAAAGCCATTATGCAAAATTTTGGTTATTAACTTTATCTATACAAATACTATAATAAACAATATTTTGTAAAAATCAGTGATAACATATGAATGTTGATGGCCAATTTAATTGATTTTGTGAGTTCCAAGATAACTAGGTTTTATTAAGCGGAAACTTATGACTACTTGTCATGAAACTGTAGCTTTGTATTGAATAAACCCGACTTCAGGATCTCCTCCAATTTCTCCGGTTAAAGCGTTTCCTGCTCTTCTAGCTGGAATCCTACAACACTGTATTTTAAGGCATCATTTGGGAAGATTTTTTTTCCTTTTTTTTTTTTTGAGGCAGTGAGTATGTGTGAGTGAGGCAGTGAATGAGTGACGCAGTGAGTGAGAGTGAGTCACTGACTGAGGCAGTGAGACAGTGAGAGAGTGAGAGTGAGGCAGTGAATGAGAAAGTGAGTGAATGAGAGAGTGAGGCAGTGAGAGGGTGAGAGTGAGTCACTGACTGAGGCAGTGAGAGTGAGGCAGTGAGTGAGTGAGAGCGAGTCACTGAGTGAGGCAGTGAGACAGTGAGAGAGTGAGTGAGGCAGTGAATGAGAGAGTGAGGCAGTGAGAGGGTGAGAGTGAGTCACTGACTGAGGCAGTGAGAGAGTGAGGCAGTGAGTGAGTGAGAGCGAGTCACTGAGAGAGTGAGTGAGGCAGTGAATGAGAGAGTGAGGCAGTGAGAGGGTGAGAGTGAGTCACTGAGTGAGGCAGTGAGAGGGTGAGAGTGAGTCACTGAGTGAGGCAGTGAGTGCGTGTGAGTGAGGCAGTGAGTGACTGGAGACAGTGAGAGGCAGTGAGTGAGGCAGTGAGTGAGTGAGACAGTGAGAGTCACGCCCTGGGAAGATTTTAAATCTAATAGTACTTCAATCTAAATCTCCACTATTGGCTCTGGAACGGACCGGGTAAATACCTGTGAAGGGAAGTGACCTGGCCTGTAAGGATTAAGCCTAGGAAAGTCTATGCGCCAGTTCCACTCTGTCACACTGGATCCCTGTGAATGGGAATTAACCCGATGACAGACAACATTAAGGGATTAATATGGCTTAGCAACACCCAATTAACTGTCTTTGTTAATGAGGTAATATGATGAGGTGATTTTTCCTTCAAACTTACAGGTATAGTCTGCAAATACATGATTTTGAGAATAATTTAATGTTAACTTCAACATACAACTACATTCAGTTATCATCATTATTTGGAGTTCAAAGAAACAGATCCTTAAAAGACTGAAATAACCCACAGGCCAAGAGATTGTTTTTTTTCCTTTTCTGATTAAACAAATGTGCACCACCGATGTTTCAACAAGTAAGGCAAATGCCGTGACTGTAAAAGCTGTAGTTTACAATGTGTACCACATTTAGAACCCAGGGACTGTGAATTTGACATAAGTGGTATTCATTCTAATTAAATAACCGGGTAACATTATGACAGGTTAGCTTGCAGCCTCAGAATTGGCCATTAAGTCTCTTTTTTCTTGATGATCAGAGGTCCCACGTTGTCCCCGGTCTCTTCATTGTGCTTCGTGTGAGCTCCATCACAGAACGGGAACTAGCAGGAGAGAGAGAGCGTGTTGAATATCTAATCACAAAACTGGGATCATGTTTGGAACGGTGGATGGATGTTTGTCATATGATCACCATAACTCAACATAAAGCTTTTCTTGGCCACCTTAAAGGCTTTTTAAAAAAAAGATACAAATTTAACTTTATTTCATTTTATCAAATATAAAAACATTTAAAAAAAAACATTTTTAAAGAGTTCTCTACCACAGAAAATTAAGCAGCAGAAACTCCATAGCTTCATAGGTATAAGTTACATAAACTAAGATAAACTAATTGGATATGCTTTCAACATAAGAATTACACATTTAAATAAATGGTGGAAGACCTCTATTTTTCATTACTCATGGATTATGTCAGTTATTTTCAGGATCTAAACAAAGATTCTGAATATTCACTTTTTTTCTTTTTTGCTGTAATTTTAACTAAACCTCATCCATCTTTCCTATACTCTTGACTCAAAATGGCTGACACAGGAAGACCTTTGTAGTTTCAGAGTAAAAAATGTCCCAAGTACAGTTAACACCAGTAGAGAAATTGACATTACAATGCTGATGAATTCTGCTATGCTCCTCTAGAACACTGTGCAATGTTTTTTTTGCACTGATCTATTTAGCCAGGCACACTAACAAGGGAAGAACATAATCTCCTTTAATTCAGGATGTAAGATCCATGTAAGCGGACCAAAAAAATATTAATTCAGTAGAGTGTAATGTTTCCCCCATCTTCAAAACCAACTAATGAAAGAAAACATAACTTGTAGTTGATTTAGCTTCGGGAAAACACATTTGCGATTTGCAAATACATCCTTTTTCTCATCTCATCGCTCAGTCACTGAAAGGGATTTTGTAGGCTACCAGGCTAATTACTTTGTGGATTGTAGTAGTGAACGAACCAAGACGAACTTCCTCAGAATTGGTAATGAACGGTGGTGTTCTCTGGGTACACGGTCATCATTTGCAGTCTTGTCACACTCCATGTCAAACCGCCATCTTTCAAGGACCTCACCACTTGCAGTATCTGAGTTGACCAGACCAGGTTCTGACCTGGTTATTTATATAACCAAGGTTTTAACTGCTCTGCCACATAATTTATTTTATGAGGTCAGGACACAAAGTGAGTCCATATCTTTGCACAAGAGCAATGTTTCAGATGAATATATATATGCTGTTCACACCAACGAGAGGCATATAACTGCCGGTATAAAATGCTGTTAATGCCAATGAGAAGTCAGCTCCACGTTCAGCGCCCACACGCAGGGGGAAGCACTCTCCCGGGTGCGCTGTGGCGCCGCAGACAGAGGTGCGTGCTTTCACCGGGCGGCTCCGGCAGCAGTTCCCCACCGCTTGTTTCCAAATAGTGCAACCCCTAGGCTTTCTTAAAGAGCATCTGCAGAATATACATATGAAGGCTCTTCAATAAGTTTATGAAAATGTTTATTAGGAAAAAATTATGCATTGATTAAAAAAATTTACCAAACTCGAACTAATTTGTTATAATATAGCAGCTGCGCAGGATCTGGCTTGAGGCACTAAGAAGAATAAAGATAAGACATCGGTTTGAAAAAAAAACCTCTATCAGAGCAGCATGAATTCCACCGAAGGAGAAGAAGCAGGGGCAAACATCAAACTTAGGTTATGGTGAAGTTTGGGTGTAAGAATGGTGAAATCGACAAAGTTTTACAAAAAGTGCCATGGGGACAATGCTTCAAAGAAATCAAGTTTATAAATGGCTAACTCATTAAAAAATTTTTATATTAAATACTTTTATTGGGGGCTCTTACATTTCTTATCATAATCCATACATTCACCTATTGTGTCAAGCATATTTGTACATATGCTGCTATCATCAGTTCTTTTTAAAAAAAATCATTTTATTGAGGGCTCGTACAACTCTTATCACAATCCATCCATCTAGTGTGTGAAGCACATTTGTACATTTGGGCTAACGCATTTTAAGAAGGGATGAGATGTTGAAGATGAAGCCCACAGCGGCAGATCCTCGACATCAATTTCTGAGCAAATAATCTTGTTCACGCAGAAACAATAGCCAAGACCATAGACATCTAAACTGACTATCCGCTAACATAATTCTGACTGAAAAATTAAGGATGAGCCAACTTCCCCTCAGTTAACAATGAAAAAAGACTGCATTGACATGGTTTAATTCCCAAGACCTTCACTGTTTTAGGAAAGGAAGGAATGGCTGTTAGGGTTAGCTGACTTTAAAGAAACTTATAATGAGATAAAAGTCGATTTTATTTTTATCTTGTTGTTCAATTTTTTCTATGAAGTCTCCTTGAATATACTTTTAAAATTATTAAATACTTTTATTGGGGGCTCTTACATCTCTTATCACAATCCATACATTCATCTAGTGTGTCAAGCACATTTGCACATACGCTGCCATTATCATTTTCAAAGCATTTTCTTCACACTTGGAATAGACTTTTATTTTTTTCCCTTCGGTGACCCTCGCCCCAGACTACCGGAATATTCTTTATAAACACACAAAACTCACTGCCATCGAATTGATGTTGACTCATAGTGACCTTAATGGCAAGGGTAGAACTGTCCCTGTGAGTTTCCAAGACTGTAACTCTACAGGAGTAGAAAGCCCCAGCTTTCTCCCGAGGACCCACTGACTGGTGGTTTTGAACTACTGACCTTGCAGCTATCAGCACTCAGTTTATAACCACTATGTCCCCAAGGCTAAGTACTGCACAGGAGAAACAAATCAACTTGTGTGGCTCAACTTTCAGCTAAGGCAAACAAATGACAAGTCTGTAAGGGAGATACATACTCCTTTGATCAATCAATCATACACGATCAAAAGGGCAATGTTTGCCCAGGGATAAAGCTCAAAAGACAGGCGGGATGGGAGCCAAAGAAGAAAGGAAACGGTAAACACAGGGAGGAAGCAGGAAGAGGGTTACAGTTACATTGTAGGAAATGAGTTCATGTCATGAAAAAAAAGTGTCTGCAATGTTGAATGGTAAACCCAATTACTCTGTAAACGCTCACTCAACTCACAAGTCAAAAAAATAAACACATCAACTTACGGTTAATACACAAATCAACAATCCCATTTCCATTGCGATATTTGATTATGGATAAAGAAAAAAAATTTCCATGCTTAGATGCTAATTACATTTCTCATGAAATGCTTATGTCCACTACATATTTATTTGTAGGAATATACCTGCTGCACAAGACCTCTTTAAAGTGTTAGAGAGCAAGGATGACACTGTGAGGACATAGATGTGTCTGACCCAAGCCATGGTATTTTCAATCGTCTCAAATGCATGTGAAAGTTGGACACTGAATAAGGAAGAAGAATTTGGGCTTTTGGATTTTGGTGCTGCTGAAGAATATTGAAAGTACCATGGGCTGCCAAAAGAACCACCAAGTCTGTCTTGAAAGAAGCACAGCAAGAATACTCTTGAGAATCGAAGATGGCAAGACTTGAGCTCACGTTCGTTGGACATGTTTTCAGAAGAGACCAGTCCTTGGAAAAGCACACCATGCTTGGTAAAGTAGAGGGGCAGCAAATAAGAGGAAGACCAATGAGATGGACGGACGGACGGACGGACGCAGTGGCTGCAACGACAGTCTCAAGCCTTAGAACAATTGTGAGGCTGGCGCAGGACAGGGAGTTGCTATGAATCAGAACAGACGAGCAACAGATTCCCAGACGACAAACCAAGGCGGGATCCAGGTTGCCAAGGACTTCCTTTTGCTTGGATCCACAACCAGCGCTCGTGGAAGCAGCACTCAGGGCAGCACGTGGCACAGTGGAGTAAATCTGCGGCAGAAGACCGCCTTAAAATGTTACGGAGTAAAGACGTCACGTGACTTTGCGCACTGAGGCGTACAACAGAAGAAAGAACAAGTGTGCTTTGGACTTTTTATAAAGAAGGAGATAATCCTCAATTTACGTCATCAGAAGTCTCTATCCTGGGTGAAATGCTCACAGATTGACCATTAAGAAGTACGCCCACCCCCCGAATGCTGAAGGTGGACTTTAGGGCCAGGGCGTGGTACCCCAACAGACTGAACTGGAAAACACTCCTAAAGGCCAACAAATAATCCTTGAACTAACTACAAGCTCCGCCCCCCACCCCCCACACACACCCTGTGGCCTGGCTCTGACTCCAGTTAAGCTTTTCTTTCTTGTGTTTTGATTTGTTCTTAATCAGTGGTTTGTTGTTTTGTTGTACATTGTTGCTTGGTTTTGCTCTGTCTTGTTTTTATGCATGTTATTATCTCCACAGGTCTGTCTAAAGAACATAGGCTGGATGAACAATCTGGAAGAGAAAACAACGGGACCGACAATTCTGGGGGAAGATGGGAGAGGGGGAGGTGGGGGGAAGGAAGAGGTGTTAACAAACCCAGGGACAAGGGAACAAGTGATCCAAATTGGTGGTGAGGGGGTGTGGGAGGCCTGTCAGGGCATGATCAAGGGTAATGTAACAAAGAGGAATTGCTGAAACTCTGGTGGGGACTGAGCATGATAGTGGGACAGGAGGAAAATCAAGGGAAATATATGAAAGAGCTTGGAGGCAATGGGCATTAATAGAGGTCTAGATAAAGAACTGTACATATGCAAATAAATTTATACATGAGGATGGGGAAATAGATCTATGTGCCTATATTTATAGGTTTAGTATTCAGATAGCAGAAGGACATTGGGCCTCCACTCAAGTACTCTCTCAATGTAAGAATACTTTCGTCTATTAAATTGGCATTCTATGATGCTCACCTTCCCAACACAACTGCTGAAGACAAAGCAGGTGAATAAGCAAATGTAGTGAAGAAAGCTGATGGTGCCCGGCTATCGAAAGATACAGCATCTGGGGTCTTAATAGCTTGAAGGTAAACAAGCGGCCATCTAGCTCAGAAGCAACAAAGCCCACATGGAAGAACACATTAGCCTGTATGATCACGAGGTGCCAAAGGGACAAGTTATCAGGCATCAAAGAACAAAAAAATCATATCATTGTGTGCTCACCTCCATGATACGAGTGCTGAAGACAAATGGGTGCATAAGGAAATGTGGCGAAGAAAGCTGATGGTGCCCGGCTATCAAAAG
>NW_022103968.1:48538018-48559664 GCF_000313985.2 Echinops telfairi | reverse complement strand
CAAGGGCTCATGAGGGAGGGGGAAGTGGGGAGGGAGGGGAAAAAAGGAGGACCTGATGCTGGGGGCTTTAGTGGAGAGCAAGTGTTTTGAGAATGATGAGGGCAATGATTGTACAAATGTGCTTTACACAATTGATGTATGTATGGATTGTGATAAGAGTTGTATAAGCCCCTAATAAAACGATTTTAAAAAAAGTGCCCCCACCCCCCAAAAAAAGATTTGTGTGTGTGTGTGTAAAGAATATGACAAATATAATTCTACTCCTGAGGAACAAAAGGAGAAGGAAAGAAAGACTCAGAGAAAAAAGTCGGCTACAGGACAAATAATTTACACAAACCACACCTCATCTACAGCGAGCCCAGATGACACAGTGCCCGGTTGCCTCTATCAACCATTCTCATCAGAGCCACTGTGTACACTGATAGAATGGGAGAAAAATGTAGAACAGAATTCAAATTCTTAAAAGGTCTCACTTGGGTTAAGATGAGGCAACTCATCAAAACTTTTGGTCCAAGGTATTTTTCAAACTGTAAACCAAAATTAACATCTGAGATTACCTTTCAACTAATTAACAGGCTGGTTTAGTAGCTAAGACTATCACTTGTAGGGTGATGTGCTCCTTTGAAAAAAATCATCTATATGAGACTAATGCCAAGGGAGGCTGACAAACTAGAATACTGGGGAGGGGACAGCCAGAATAGAATGACAGACAGGACGACGCATCGTGAACATGTAACCAATATCACTAATTTATGTAGAACTTAGTGACCCACGACTGTGGAGTCCTTTCTGATTCATGTGACCCTCCTAGGGCAGAGTAAAGCTGCCCTTTGGTATTTCCAAGGCTGTAGATCTTTAATGGAGCAAACAGCCTCATCGTTCTCTCGAGATTAGGGAAACCTAACTTTCTGAAGTAATTTTTACTTCACACAATAAAATATTACTTTTTAAAAAGAAGTCTCTAACTTAAGGTTAACATTTGGTTGGTGCTAAGGAAATCCAATTTTAGTTTTACTTTCTAAATCCAATTTAGTTTTACTGTATAGAATTTTGAGTGCCACTAAATTAGTTAAGAATTACAGAAAAATTCAAGGTATCTGCATACATTTCCAGGTATACATTCTATGCTGGGGTAGCAGCTATGTCTATGTAATGCTTTTAAAGCGTGTATTTTTTCCTTTTAGGTGTGAAGCGGTACAGAGCATGGGATATGAAAACAAGTCTTTGCAGCAAAAAAAACGAGCTTAAGCTTTCAGTTTTTTCTTGGCTTAGTTGAAAGAAGCTATAAAACCCAAACGAAAAAGCATCCCACAGCAAAGAATAACATTTCTAAGTGACATATGTTTAATAAACAAGCATAATTTTACAGTGAGAGTAAAAGTTTACATTGTAAGAGGCTCCGTTTTTATAAATAGCACATTCAAAACACTTCACCGTTGATTATACTACATAGGCTACAAAATACATTTCTAAAAAATGAAATGTTTATAAAATGTCTTTCTAAAACACGAAATAAAGTCTTAAGTGATGACTGAGGTGGCGTATTTTAACTTTTTAAAATATGACACACATTTTAATATCATTACTTAGCATAAAACAGTAACAATCACCTATTAGAAGCTTGGAAATGGCTGGGAGCACAGGTGAGCACTAGGCTCCTATCTAAAGGGTGGCTCCCAGGAAGACATGCTTGTTGGTCTGCATGTAAGAAGTGACAGTCTAAGCTATCCCCACTGCTCACCTCGCAGTGTTCGCTCAGATACAATTTGACTGATCAAACACAACCAGAAAAACTACACCCTCTTCGCCATCAGTTTTAGAACACTTACTACCCCTGTACCGTCACTGTCGGCTCCCCGCCCCCAGGGACCGTGGGAGCAGTCACCTTCTCTGTCAGACTGCCTACCTCGTATAGATAAACACCAAAATAGAAGAATAAGTAAGCATTAAAAAATGTAATGAGGAGTAGATCCTGGATATGTTACTAAACGTATGCTTTTAAAATGTATAAAACACTTATGCCATTAAAATGGAAACTAGAAATTACAAACCATTTTGTTCAGGGACATAGCTGTATCACTTATCCCCTTAGAATATCCCACTTATCCCACTGAAGTCAGAATCATTTCCCAAATTTAAGTGAAGATGAAGTATTCTCATTAAGATTAAAAAATATATATTTTTCCAAACAAGATTAAAATGGGTAATTATTTATCTTGGAGGAAGTACAGTCAAAATGCTGCTTAGAGGTAAGGGCAGTAAGACTTTGTCTCAAGTCCTCTGGATGTTGCCAGGGCAGACCAGTCCCTGGAGAAGGACATTATGCTTGGCAAAGTCGGGGCAGCGAAAAAGAGGAAGACCTTCGACAAGATGGACTGACACCGCGCTGCACCCTGGGCTCCAACCTAAGAACAACTGTCAGGCACGAGAATCAGAGGCTCATTCTGTTGGACAGGGTGGGTATGAGTTGGAACTGGCTCGATGGCACCTAACAACAATGGAATACATTTACTAAAATTAACTTATGCTTTCCAGTTTAATATATGGGAGTGAGTGATAATTCTGTGGCTTTAAAATTCAAATGGTAAATTACATAACTTTTTAAAGGAAGTGGCTTGTTTTATTTTTACCCTTCTATGAAGGAGAAAGAGAATTATGTGGTGATTGTGTACTTTGTTTTATTTATTTTTTAATCATTTTATTGGGGGCTCATACAACTCTTAACACAATCCACCCATCTATCCATTGTGTCAAGAGTGTACTTTGAAATATATAGGAGTGTGTTGTACTAAGAGTAAAAAGATAAAATGTGATAATTACAGTAACCAATCATTTATCATTCTGAAATTTATTAAAATGTCAGGCAAAAAGAAGGAATTATAAAAAACACAGCATGTATATTTAATTCTGTTTAGAAAATCTCAATGCTCAAAAAAGGAAATGGTCAAAAAAACTGATAGAAAAAACGTTCGCTCAGAGTTGTTTATAAAATTTGTTCTAAAATGCCAGTGTTTATATAATAACAAATCCGGCAGAAAGTTTGTGAATCAAGTTGCCTAAAGCTTCTGTATCTCCAGAAAATATTCTGTTAGCTAAATTAGAACAAATCTTAAAAACTAGTGAAGAAAGAGAGAGGAAAAGTTGGAAGACAGGGTCAGGAGGGAAAAAAAACCCAACACTGCAGGCCCTGGCTTTGTTTCTTCTGGAAAGTTAACAATACTTTAAGGGTCTTCATAAAATCTTTAAATCTTCTTAAATCAGAAACCACCCACAAGATTTATATCTTCTTAATAACTCCACACCTAAAGTCATGCTGTTTCTGTATTTAGGGTGATGCAGTATTAAAATAGGTAAATTATCCTCCTTGACGCATCTATTATTCTACCTACAACAATCTTAAAAAAAAGAATTATCAACTTTCTTGAAGCTATTTTTAGTGCGCACTTTGACTATATGAAGTGGTTTCAAAAAGCGAGTACAGAAATGAAATAAAAGATAATGGGGAAAAAAAATGGAATTTTCGCACAGTCTGTTGATGTCCACTTATATTTTCCAAGGAAGTTGTTGGCTCACTTCCATAAATTATGAGAAGCATACTTCCTCTGGTTGAGAAGGAAAACAAAATGATGGGCTCTTTGAGCCTATCTAGAGAACAAGGTGAATTTTAATATTCTAAAGTATTTGTTTTAGTAAAACACTAAGATACCAAAAATAAAAGGGCAACGTGAAAGCTGAAAGGAAGATTTTATAAAACTGTCTTTACGAGGGTTGGCCAAGGAATGTCAATAGTCAGACTACCGTTTCTATGAAGAAATGGAACACTGCCAACCAGTTCATAAGATAGGGACTCTTTATAACTAAGACATTCTCCAGCCTCCTGCCTCAACAAGTCAAAACCAAAAAAACAAATCCTGAAATCATCAATGAGAGAAAATAATTATACATAGCAGGTAGCGTTGCATTTCAAGTCAACTGATACTGACACGCTTTTCCTCTATTTCTTGTATATCCTGGTCTACCTTCCTCCGCAGTCCAGACTCTCCCTCCTACCTCCTAGGTGACCACCAACTAACTCAGTCAATGATCTAACCTACCAGGGTGAGACTTTAGCAAGCCGATGGCATGTCTACCTCTTCCTTTTTAAGACGATTCTCACACCTGCATTCTTATTCTCGTTGTCTTTCATCCACTTTTAAGGGAGCCCTGATAAGGTCAGTGTTTCCAACCCACCAGCTACTTTGCAAGAGAAAGGTGTGGCAGTTTATTAGTGTACAGATTTGTTGTTGTGATTGTTGCTAGGTGCTGTTGAGCAGGTTCTGATTTACGTGAACCCTGCACTATCATCACCATTGTGGTTAAGTGTGAGCCTACAGTTGCAGCCAGGGTCAATTATCCATCTCGCTGGGGGGTGGGGGTGCGGTCTTTCTCTTTTTTTCTGACCCTCTACCAAGTTCAGTGTCCTTTTCTAGGGACTGGTTTCTCCTGATAACACGTCCAAATGCTATCAGCAGATGAGCTCAAGTCTTGCCATCCTTGCTTCTCAAGAGCATACTGGCTGTACTTCTTTCAAGACAGATTTGTTTATTCTTCTGCAAGTCCACAGTGCTTTCCGGATTCTTCACTAGCACCATAATTCAAACGAATTAATTATCCTCCAGTTTTCTGCATTCACATGTAGGAGGCGACTGAAAATATCATGCCTTGGGTCAGGTGCACTTTAGTCTTCAAAGTGACATTTTTGTTCTTTAATGTGCTCAAGAGCAGATTCCCCTTCAGTGCAATACTTCGATTTCTTGAATTGCTTCTATCAGGGTTGATTTGTGGACCCAAGTAAAAAAAATGCTCGATGGCTTTGGAAACCCTTGGGGGTATTTCTACTCTGTCTTGCAGGATCACTATGAGTCAGGATCTACTTGATGGAAGTGGGTTCGGATTTTGTTTTGTTTCTGGTGTTTTAAGATACCACTCTCTCTGTAGTCTCCTGTGGGATTATAAAGAGACTTTCCCCCAGCTTTCTCTCTCCCAAAGACTTCTGGAGAGGTCAGATGCCTACAGACATCCTCCCTGAAGGCAGTTAGTCGCCAGACTACAGTAGGCCCCCGCTCCCTGCTGTTAAGGACAATGGGCTACCCCCTCAAGACTTGCTACCATTAGCTTAGTTCCGTAGGTGGGGTTCACACCCTACTGATAATGGTTCCTATGGAGATCCAGGGAACAGGTCAATCGGGCACCTGACATGCAAAGTTAAGCTGCCATCCTGAACTAGTATCCACCCATCTTGTCATATGCATATCCCCAATCTCTCTTCCAATTGCCTGTATATCCCTAGATTGTCCCCCTCTCATTGCTGTATAACCTATAGTACAACCCTTTCCTGTGATGTGTCTTTACCTGTAATTAGTGGGCTTGCACGCCCCCCCCAAAGGTATATAGGTCTGGGTTAGCAATAGAGAGCGCTTTCTCGGCTCGTCGGCTCCCTCTCCTCCCCTGTACTCTTTCCCCATGGTCTCCTTCCCTTCCCTCTCCTGTCTCTCCATGTGGACCACCAACGAGGCTGAGGTGAGCTTGTTACTATGAAATGTGTCTGACTCCGTTATTTCAATATCTCTTCTATCTCTCATGCTCTCGATGACTTTAATATACATATATCTCAACCGTACAATTGTGCCTATCAAACCCGTGATTAGTGGTGGGGGCTGGTACACCCCCCCCCACCCCTCCTGTCCAACCACAGTCTCCTTAATTATTTCTTCTCTATGGGGCCTGTTCCTTCTCTCTTCAAAGAGCGATAGCATTTTGGTGAAAGACTATGAACTAAGTTAGTCTATGACACAGCTGAAAACATACTCATCCTGGCGGGAAGGGAGGAGAGAAGGTATGAGAAGTGTTAAAAAAAATAATTTCTGTACATCACTAAGAGATTCTGATTTATTTGATTTGGAAGCCTCAAAAAAACAACCCTTAGACACACACAAGTTACTAGTGTGGGTACTCTCAGAATGAATTTGAACTAAAGGTTGTATCACACATCATATTTGAGATAGGTAAAAGAGGTTAAACTTTTGCTGTAAACACAAGTGGTCTGCTAGAGGGAAAGATGATAGAATATAAAAACTCAATGCGGTGACTTAAAGTATTAATCACAAACCCCCATGAATTGGCATGAAAGTGAGACTCGGCCCCTCAGGAACTTCGGTAATGCAGGGAGTTTCCAAAGGTGTCTGAAGAGTTACGAACAGCCATTCACTAGAGTACTAGTCAAAGTAAACTCCGGCATTCTGCTACAGTTGCTGTTAGTTGACCCTGGATTCCTACTCATGGCTTCCCCAGGTTTGCAGAGTAGAGCTACTTCATAGAGTTATCTCCAGGCCCATTTTACAGAGAGCCTTTCAGTGGGGTCAAACTGCCAGTCTTTTGGCTGGTGAAGTTGAATGCTTAATTGTTTGTGCTACCCAGAACTCTTCAAAGTGAACTCTAAATTGATTCAAGCAGGAGATTTTCTGTGAAAATTTAGGCTGATAAATCCTAGATGCACAAATGGTAAAGAAAGTTTAAAAAATATTTTAAAAAGACATTGAGAAAACTGACAATCAAATGCACTGGGGCCTCGCTGGTCTCCTCTCTCTTAGATACGGCCCATGGGAAAGGCACTCTCTAGTCTCACCATCCGGAAACTCTAAAGACAAACTGCGTAAGAAAGAATCCTATAATGTTTTGTTGAATTACAAAGTCTAATAAATAGTTTAACACTAGCTTGTGCCAGAATTATTTGATTCTTCCTGTGAAGCTTGAGCTCTTTATTTTTTAAAATCATTTTATTGGGGGCTCGTACAACTCATCACAATCCATCCATACATCCATTGTGTCAAGCACATTTGTACACTTGTTGCCATCATCATTCTCAAAACGTTCTTTCTACTTGAGCCCTTGCTATCAGCTCAATTTTCCCCCTCCCTCCCTCATGAACCCTTAATAATTTATAAATTATTATTATTTTGTCATGTCTTATGCTGACCGAAGTCTCCCTTCACCCACTTTTCTGTTGTCCATCCCCCAGGGAGGGAGTTATATGTAGATCCTTATAATCGGTCCCCCCCTTTCTGTCCCACCTTCCCCTTCCCCTCCTGGTATCGATACTCTCATTATTGGTCTTGAGGGATTTGTCTGTCCTGGATTCCCTGTGTTTTCAGTTCCTATCTGTACCAGTCTACATGCTCTGGTCTAGCCAGATTTGTAAGGTAGAATTGGGATCATGATAAGGGGGTAGAGGTGGGGGGAGAAGCATTTAGGGACTAGAGGACAGTTGTATGTTTCATCCTTGCTACACTGCACCCTGACTGGATTGTCTCCTCCCAAGCAAAGCAAGTATCCTTGACTTCAGTCAAGCTAGAGTTCACGTAAGCTTATTGAAAATTTCACACATACTCGAGTTCTAAAATTTCTTCATTCACACTTTAACCCATTTGGACACAGTTTATCTTCTGTTCCATTGAAATGACACTACTTATTGTGCAGTGAAAGTCAATTGCCTCCTAATTGCTTAATCCAAAACCTTACTATAGTAGCTCCTTCAGCTAGGTGTGTGTGCACAAGGAAGGCTCACTACCAAGTCTTCTTTGAACTTCAGTTTTTTCTACTGGATAGTCTTAGGTTTCATCTAACTCTTCCCGTTTATTTCATCTTCTTACTGGTTCTTGCTCCTCTTTCCAAAATGCAGAAAATTATCCAAGATTTCTTTTCTTTCTCCTTTTTACAGTTTTATTGGAACATAATCCACATATCAAACAATAGTTCAATCTCCCAGATTTCACACATTCTCCTTGATTTTTATCTGTATTATCAAGGGTATCTTACATTTCTGGGTCTGACTCAGCAGTTTTGCTGATCTCTATCTGCAGCCCCGATGTCTCAACTTTAGTCCCACATTTCAGAGAGTCTGCTGTACTTTTCCATTCAACTGTCACCTCAGATGGATTCTTTGGAACTTTTTTGGGAGGTGGGGTGGGACACTACAACAAATCTGGCCCTCCAATTTTAATTTTAATGTTATAAAAATCAAGGAAAGGCAGAGAAGCAACTGTTCAGGACTGAAGAGACAGGACGTTCACGTGTTAATACTGTACGCTTGATTGCATCCCGTATCAGAACAACAACATTGCCATAAAAGATATTAGGAAATTTGCAAAATAGAAAGTTGTACAACCATGCTAATCTTCTCTGTATCGTTCCAATTTTAGTACACGTGCTGCTGAAGTGAGCAGGACTCTTTGAAATTTAACTCTTTATACTCTCCTGGAAAATTAACTTATTCTGAATTCCTTATTTCTGTTAATGGCACCTCCCTTTAGTACGCTATAGCTTCTGTCCCATTTTCCATAACATATTTGGCTGAACTTTTCCTCAAAATGTTTATGTGTATGTTTGTTTTTCTCCATTCTCCTAGCCAGCACCCTAGCATATCACTGTAAATAACACAACTTTATGTCTAAAATCCTACAGCAAAGGGTTCATAGCTCTGTGCATGGAGGATGAATTCCTCATACTGGCTGTGGTGGTCACCTAATCTGATGTCAGTTTAAGGATTAAGAGTGTAGGGGTGGAGTCTAGGCTGTCAATCTGGAGATAGCCAATGAGACTTCTGTGGGCATGGCCTTCTCCTGAGAATTCTGGGAAATCTGGTACTTCCTCCTTGGAGGCAGAAGATACCTCTCTCTCTCTCTCTGCTACTCCCTGGGAGGCACTGCAGAAGACAAGCCACATGGACGCAACCAGACCTTGGAAGCTGGAGAAGCCAGAGAGAGACCTCTGCCAGTCCGGAGATGCTTAAAATGCTACTGGGCCCAAAGACTTCCTACCCACTGGCTTGTGATTGTCCTGCATTTGGCTTCATTGCATGTGTTTCATGAGTCTAAAGAGGACTTTATAGATTGGTATCAGACATATGGGCTAATATCAGACTTATGGCCTTGGACTGGACTGGGATGTTTTCTCAATGTTCAATTCCTCTTGTATTCTAAACCTTCCCTTATATACACATGCGTGTTTATGAATTTGTTTCTCTCGTCTACCCAGACTAACACACTGGCACTCAGGATTTTCCTGAATTTGGACTTTGAGGAGGTGGGGATGTAAGGTCTGATTATATTCTTTATTAGTAATCCTACATTAAATCAGATGAGTCCTTCTGGTAGATTTTGAGAAAGAGTTCTAAATACTAACTATTTTATTCAAATGCCATTAATTTTTCCAAGGAAGTTAACTGCCATGTATATCACTATTGCTCCCCCAGCCCCTCCCCCGCCAAATTCGAGTCCATGGTGTAAGCTCTTCCTTTTGTTGGGAGCACTTCTGAAAACTGTGTCTGCTGTGTTACTATGGACTTTTTCTCATGCTGTGACTTCTCTGCTATTAACTTGATTTCTACTAAAAGCAACCTGGGAGAACAGAATAGAACTGCTCCCGTGGTTTTCTAAGGCTGTAAATCTTTCCGAGGGCAGAAAGCCTGCCTTTCTTCTGTGGAGTGGCTGGTGGTTTCGAACAGCTGACCTTGAGGTTAGCAGCCCAATGTGTAACCCAACATGCCACCAGGGCTCCTTTGCAGTGACATAAAGTAACCATCAAATAAACTAAAATCAAGACCACCGAGTACAATACTATGGTTCTCAATTCAGAAGTTCGTTGAGGCATTACTTTGTATGCTTTGGAGGGCAGTCAGAGATTGCGAGCTGTTCTAGGCACACCTCTTAAAATACAAACCCGTATCATCTACAGAACATTAGTGAGACATCCTTTTCTAGCTACCATACAAGCACTTATGACCCTCCATTCCAAATTAGCAGTGTTCTTAAGTACAATTAGTTGTAACGTGCTTTTAATTCTTGGTTTCTTATGTTCACCAAATTTTAAAAACAAGATAAGCTAAGCGCACACTACTGGACTCACAACTGTGTAAGTGGGAGGGCACGGCAGAAGATGCTGTCTAGTGCCCTTTCTGTGTCTCGCCCTTATTTATAAGACAATGGCTCTTCACTGTGGAAGGAGACCCTCAACATACCAGCTTTGAGAAGTAGAGGCATCATTGTTACTCTCTATTTTCTCAGGACTTTTAGTATTATCTTTAGTGAAATCTTTAGTGAAGCCAATTCCCCCCACCACCCCCCCTACCCCCAAATTTTCCTTAGTCGTGCAGTGAATGAAGCCTTTCAATATCATCTTAGGACAACATTTTACCTGTTTCAGATCACTAGCAGCCATCAAGGAGCTCTGGTGTCATAGTGGGTTATGTGCTGGGCTGCTAACCAGAGCAGTTGGGCTGCTAACCACCAGCCTCCAAGGACGAAAGATGAAGCTTCTCCTCCCGTGAACAGTTAGTCTTGGAAACCCACCGGGCAGTTCTAAGCTGGCCTACAGGGTTGCTAGGAGTCAGAATCGACTCGAAGGCAATGAGTTTTGAGCTGCAGCCATCACAGAGAAAGCTTCCAAAGGGAACTGGATGAAAGGCTATGTCTTGGTTACACTTTAACTATAGGAGCTATAACCAAAAGAAAGGCTTAAGACAAATGGACCCTACATTAGATAAGAAATTTTCAAGGTCAAGTTTTCTTTGTTTAAAGCAGTGGTTCTCAACCTGTGAGTCACGACTCCCTGGGGTGTTGCCTAAGACCATGGGAAAACACATATTTCCGATGGTCTTAGGAACCGAGCCATTGCTCCTCTATCTGTCTCCAGGGGAGTCTGCCCACATGCAGATACGCCCACCTACGAGTGCCCAGCGTGAAGACTGTTACTCATGCTACACCATGCTTCAAGACAAAATTTCATTGATCTGTCATTAGAAATAAGTATTTCACAATAATTACATATTGTGTTTGTGATTAATCACTATGCTTTAGTTATGTTCAATTGTAACAATGAAAATACATCCTGCATACTAGATATTTACATTACAATTCATAATAGTAGCAAAATTACAGTTATGAAGTAGCAACGAAAGTAATTTTATGGTTAGGGGTCACCACAGCATGAGGAACTATTTCTAAGATTGGTCCCAAAACCCAGGACCTGGAAAGCACAAAAGAATAGGCTTCTTTTGTTCCTTTTTGTGTCTGGACTGTACATTCCCCTTCCTGGAATAAGATGTTAAGAAAACTATTTGGAGAGGAAATCCAAGGTGGGGTGGGGTGGGGGTGGGGGTGTCTGAACAACAGCAAACTAGCTAAGAGGAGGTCCCAAGAGGCAGATATAAGGGGAAAGTGGCAGTGGGGCAGGAGGAAGGTAAAAGGAAACAGAGGAAGGACCTAGGAAGCAAAGCGATGGATAGAAGTATAAACTTAGCGGTGTATATAGGTAAATACATTAATCCACAAAAATAGAGGTATTGGCCCATGTATATATATTTATACAGCAATACACTGAGGTAGGGGATGGACTATGGGCCTCTGCTCATACCCTCCCTCAATTCAAGAACACTTTGTTCTAACCAATCAGCAGTCTGAGATGTTCACCCTCCCAACACAATCGTTGAAGACAAAACAGGTGCATAAGCAAATGTGTTGAAGAGGGTGGATGGTGCCCGGCTATTAAAAGATATAGTGTCTTAAAGGCTTGAAGTTACACAAACCACCATTGAGCAGAGAAACGGTAAGTCCACAGGGATCGCTGGTGCAATCATGAGGAGTCATAGGGACCGGGTAATAGGCATCAGCAGACACATAACAAACAAAAACATATTGTTGAGAACATGAGGGACTGGAGCAGAGATCTAACGCCCACCTGTAGACAATGGAACAATCTCCCCACAGGGGTGCCACAGGGAGGGGATGAGTCACCAGGGTGCAGTAGAGCATAGATGAAACACACTATACTCCTCTGGTTCCTTGAGGCTTCCTCACTCACCACCACCATGACCCCAGTGCTGCTTCTCACTTCAGACTAGACCGGAACATGTTCACAGGTATAGAAAGGGATGGGAGCTCATGACACACAGAATCCAGGAGTGGGAGTGGCGATGCCAGAAGGGTTGGGGGAAGTGGGGGTGAGGAAGGGAGAAAGGGAGAACTGATCACAATGATCGACACATAACCATACACCCCTCTACGGGGGGTGGGGTGGGGTGGGGTGGGGGGTGGGGGAGTGGGGGGTGAGAGAACAACAGAAAACATGGGGGAAGGGAGACAGCGGTCAGTGTGAGAGATGAAAATAGTAACAATGTACAATCTATGGGTGGGGAGGAGGGAAGAGGAAAAAAAAAAAGCTGGTACCAAGGGCTCAATAGAAAGTAAATGTCTAGAAGAGAATGAGGGCAACATATGTGCAAACATGCCTGATTCAACTGGACCCGGGCAGTATTTCATTCGGTTGTGCATCAGGCCGCTATGGGTCAGAACCGACTCGGTGGTACCTAACACAGTTAAATCCACTTACACTCCTGGACAGTGCGATGCACAGCAACCACACACTTTAGGAAATATATTCTTGATGAGAAAAGGGTAAGTCTCATTTGAGAACTAAAGGAGGGGGCTAGCTGATAAGAGTTTGAGGGAAGAGATTAAAAAGAAGCACCACGGCCTGGCTGTAAAGCAGTGGGTGTCCTCACCTTTTTGGATCTCCAGCAACGGCAGTACACAGCTTTATCTCCCAAGTCCTCCATGTCGAAAGCGTGTACCACCTTGGGGTTGTCTTTCTGGATGTGAAGATTTACCATGGCTTTGTGGCGATGGTCTTTGACATAAAATCTCTTGTAAGCTAGATAGCCAATTGCAGCCGTCCCAGCAGCGATGGTCACTGCTGCGATCCATTCAACTACAGTGGGGGAGAAAAAGAGGAATGGTCAAAACCCAAACAAGCCCTGATCATCAGCTAACAGGAATGTTCAAAAACTTCCGTTTTTGAGGAGGAAGTGCCCCCAGTGGTCAAAGGGTTTCCAACAGTCAACACAGTGACCAGAACACACGAGTGCAACATTCCCCAGCACTGACTGAGGCAACTGTTTTGTTTCGTTTTTATTGAGTGAAGTTAAGATAGAAGAGAGAAACAAAATTATTCTCTACATGAAGAGGAAAAACAAGGCTTGATAATCTTTTAAACGCATTGAAGACAAAAATACCATGTGTACCTGTGGGTAATCCTTGCTTAAAAAAAAAAAAAATTAGCAAATCAAAAACCTCCCAAACCCTGAAATAACAACAACTGCAGCAATAACAAAATTCAGATTACAAGCATGGTGAAAAACAAAACAAAAAACAGGAGGCAATTGCATTAACCAAATGACTCATTGCAGTTCATTTAAAGACCAACAGCCTTAATTTTAAAATATTTCAATTTACCACAACTCAATGGCAACTACTGCATAAGGCATTACCCGAAACAGAATTAGCATCTGACCCCAGACTAAAAGAACAAATTAAACTAACCACAGACTTGAAATATATCTAGCAGGATTCTGGGTTTCAGAGTCATGGGAAAAATTTTTTTAAGTTCAAAGTGCTTTCTATTATTTTTTTTCCAGATTTTATGGAAAGGAATTTAATAATGAATGCTCATTTTGGCTTAGTTTTCAAATTGTTTCTTTTCCAGGAAAATATTACAAATTAATAGTTCCAAATTTCAGTTCCTACACTTGTAGCTTTTAGAAATAAATTTAAAATCATGCCTCTAATTCACTCTGTCTCTTCTTTCAAATTTCAGGGATATTGTAACCACAGTTCTCCATAACTTTCCTTTTTTAAAAAAAACCAAAAACAACATTTTATCGGGGACTCGTACAACTCTTATCACAATGCACACATCCATCCATTGAGTCAAGCACATGTGTACATTTGTTGCCATCGTCATTCTCAAAACATTTGCTTTCTGCTTGAGCCCTTGAGATCAGCTCCTAGTGTTTTTCCCCTCCCTCCCCACTGCCTCCTCCCTCATGATCCCTTGATAATTTATAAATTATTATTATTTTTTCATATCTTATACTGCTTTCTCATTATTAAAACAAAAAATCAGAATTATTAGTTCCATATTTTGTGGAAAACATGAGTGCTATTATTAGTCAAAACTTTCCTCTAATAAAAGTTCTAAACTCTAAGTGCCCACCAGTACGTGAATATCTGAATTCCCTACAAGTACCATTTTCAATTTAATGACATTATTCTATGTAATTACTTGCTTGAGTAACAGGCCATCTAGTTAGTTTTTCTTGTAGCTTTTTAAGGAGTCCTTAGAAACCCAAACACTTAACAACTACCCCAGCTCCAAGGATTGAAGGAGTGCAGAAAGTTCGGCATAGTCTGGTTAGCCTCCGCCTCCGCCTCAGAGGAGAGTTGTCTATCCCCCGCATGGAGTGGGCTGCAGGAAAAAGTTGAACAGGGGTCAGGATAAACACACTGGACTGCTTCCCAGTACTTCCTGAGTCAGATCTTTAGTGTTTGAAATAAGTTCCCAGACTATCAAATAATGCCCTGGAGAGTTCAGGGCAAAACACAACCCAAGCCAAACATAAACTTGTCCATAATAAACAATTAACTGTAGGCCTTATTTGCACTAATGGGTCAAATTTCTTACTTCACTGAGATCAACCATAATACCTATTAGCGCCTTACATAAAATTGGGGCTCAGTCTTGTAATACCCAATCTCATCCATGGTTCCTTCTAGCTTGGTCTTCTAGTTTCTTATATAATTAATTTTCATTATATGCTTCTTTTATTTTTTATTATTATTATTTTATATATTTCTACTTAGCATGCTCCTTAAATTCTATTTTCAACCACAGCAGTATTTCTTCTACAAAGTAATTTAGTTTGTCTTCCTTCCCACAGTTCCATTCCTCCGTGTAATCCTCTAGAATAAACATTAACTCTATGTCCTTCCGAGGTCCTTCCACGTGACTGAGAAAACATCTGCAGTCATTTGACAACTGTGGCCACATGGGAGAATGTTTTGAATAACACATTTTGTGCAGAATTGTCTTGAGTTTTAGTGCTGCTTCATAGCATTACCCTGTGGTGATTCCATACGGGGCAGCATATTTGGGCTTTTAAATTAACTGGCTGCTGCTGCTGCTGCCAGGTGCCACGTTGGTTCTGACTCAGAGTAACCTATGTGCAGCAGAAAGGAACACTGCTAGGCCTGCGCTGTCCTCACAGTTCATAATCTCCTTTTTTCCTTTTTGATTATTCACCATGGAACTCCCTTCAGGAAATAGTTCCCATAATAGGAGTTATAGTAATCCATTCCTTAGCTTGGGGAACACTATTCTGAATAGCTACTATATTTATGACAAAGGAACAGAAGCCTAGCTCTGCATAGTTATATGCTCAGTGTTTGTGCAAAGTGATAGTAAAACCGAAGAGGAAAATACCCCCCCAAACTAGCATGATACCAACTACATTTGTGAAACTCCACTCTAACTTTAGATGGATCCTGAAGCTAGCATATTTCTTTTGATGGAGCTTAACCAGCTGCCCTGAAGTCACTTGGAAACATGGTGACCCTATGTATGTAAGAGTAGAACTTGCTTCCAAGAATTTTCACGGAGTGGCTTGTCAGAAGTAAATCAACTGGCCTTCTTTCAAGTTGCCCCTGCATGGATTCAAACTTCCAATCCCTCAGCAACCAGGGATTCCCTCTCTGCTTCCTACACATGGCAAAAGTCTTGAGACTCAAAGAACCACCACCTATGGGCTAGTATTATGTCCTGATCGAAAAAGAGAATCCTATATTAAACTCATGATCAGCAAAATCATTAAATAATTAAAATACTAGCTGAATACATATGGTGACTTTTCTAGTTGTTGCTGTTAAACCGTTACCTGTTTTTTTGAAAGTGAAAAAGACAAGAGTAACTGATATGGAAAGCAGGCAGCTGCACAAAGCAGCTGAAAAATGGGAGCCAGCTCTTGTCCCCCAGGGGACGAGACAGGTTCATTTCTGACCTAGGCAGATGTCATAATACCATGTGTATACTAAGAAAATAGTTTTGTGACTTGCTTGAACTGATTTTTTAGAATCCAGAGCTAGATAAATTCTTAAGAATTTTTTCTGTCTTCCTACACTTAAATTCTCTAATCTCATTATCGACAAATGTATGCATTTCCAAAAGCTTGATAAGAGATTCCTATTTTGTCATTTCATTACTGGCAAAAAGCTATGGGTGCCACTGGCCAATGGAGAAATACAAGGAAAAGGAAACTATATGAGACAGATAAAAATGATAATGGATACCGAAGTCAACAATAAATAATTGAAAAGCAGAGACAGTAAACAAGTACAAATAATAAAACCCAACCAACATTTAGTTCAACTGAACGGAGCATAAGCCTATCTAAAGCAGACAACAGTTTCAGAAGCAACAAGGGATTTTCTCCAAGTCCTACTTTGTCAAGATGTTTCATTTTTAGACATTTTTCAGAACTGAAGTCTAGAACATTTCTGAGCATTATTTTTACTTCTTCCGGTTTATTTTCACTTTCTTTGTCTATAGACATCTCAGGTACAGTTAATCTTCTAAGTAAATCCACGCCCCCCACCCCCACCCAGGCTTGTTTAACAATGCTTTTCAACTACACAAATATCATTAATAAGCCAACCTAAAGAACAAAAATACACGGCAAGTTACTATTTCTAAATAATTCCCTGTCTTACTTAACTCTAGGCCTACTAGTATATGATCTTTAATTTTCTTTGAAAAATAAACCTCTGGCTTTTCTGTATTATGGGATTTTTTTCTCACCCCGCTTCTCTTCCTTTAGCTTCTTGTCAGCCAAGAACTGCCCTCTCCGCCTACGTCAACTGCCACAGAATCAGAATGCTCCTCTCTGGAGGGGGAGGGGAACTGTGTTTAACCCAGGGTTTCAAAGTGGGTCAATCCAGTTGGACCCCCTGCTGAGAATTTGCATTTCTATCCCAGACATACTGAATCATAAGTCATATGGTAAGGAGACCCCCATGTGACATGCAGATACGTCATAAGCAACACTTGGGAAGGATTAAGAACCATTTGGGGATCTTGTTGAAACACAGATTCTGGTTCAGTGAGCCTGGTGGAAAGGCAAATTGGCAGGACGCTGTACTGGAAGGTACCTTTTCAAGGCCTTCATTGAACCCTTCCTCTCTTACATTCCTCCGATTGGTAGGCTGCACCTAATACGTATTTTGGATAAAATCTGGCCTATAAGTGTTCATTGTTGGTTAAGTAAAAAGAAATAATGATTACTCATTGAAATCTGCACCAACCACAAGGATCCTAAACCAAATGACTTGTGATAGCACTGGCCGTTTCTTAACCTACTGTATCAAAGTGTGGGATTTAAATCAACCCAAACCAAACTCCTTGCCATCGAGTGGATGCCGACACAGTGATTAATATAAACTGTCCCTGTGAGTTTCTGAGAGTGTAACTCTTGATGGGATTAAGAAGCCTCCGAGTGGTTGATGGTTTCGAACTGCTGATCTTCTGGTTAGCAGCCTAAAGTGTACTCATTACACCACCAGGGCTCTTTGGATATTAAATATTGCCTAATAATAATTAAAGAATGTAACAATTCAGACAAATATAAATATAGAGGGTAGAGTACAATGAACCCTTGTAAGAATTAACTCATGGCCAATTTTGTTTTACCGACATAGAGCCCCAGTTTCCCCATTACTAATTTACTTTGAATAACCTAGAGGAGCTATCTGCTTTATTCTCAGCATGAATTATACATTCCTTCAAACAAGACCCCCCAAATTTCTTTAAATGAGTCAATAAATTTTCCAGAACCTAAGAAGTAGTTTCCTAAATTGAAACAAAGCAAAAAGAACCAAAAAAGAATGATCAATTAATTTCAATGAAAGACACAAGGAAATGAGTTGGAGAATTAAAGGACTTAATAAAATGTAGTTTTGGTTACATGGCTTGTAGTGTTCAGGGTTTGGGATAAATCAAGCAACACGTGCACAGACAAGCTCCTGTTCTGTTACCTGAAGGTGGAGCCAAGTAAACATAAAGTGGATTAAGGAAAAGGGAAGGCAAGTAAAGCCTTTTAAAATATTTCTTTAAAAAAAAAATATGTATATACATATATATCTTTTCTTTTTTAAGAGAAGATGAACATGGACGATTTCAGGTTGAAGAAAACTCGTGTGGGCCAGGGGTGGCCACACTCCACAAACACCAGCCTTAGACACTCCATGGGACATATGTGTCCCATTATTTGTACCCGCCTCCCCCCCCCCAAAAAAAGAAAACTTCATTCACAATGCATTCCATTACCGAAAACACATACTGAATATACTCGTGTATAAGCCGAGTTCTCTCGGCACATTTTTAATGCCATTTTTGTGGTAAAAGGTGCCTCAGCTAATATTCGGGTTGGTTTTTACTCGAGTATATAAGGAAGCTTCAATAAAAAATTCAAAGCAGCAAATAATTTGGTTTCAAAATGGTTAAAGTGAGGAACTATAATAAATATATAGTTCATCTGCCAAATTAGAATCAAGGAACATCTTACCAGGATCTTTGAAAGTTATTTCAATTTACAATCACTCATCTTCATTGCCTAAATCATTGCCTTTATTTTTCTTCTGCGTACAAACCACAATTCTGCACGCAAAAACACTGTTTTGTTTATTTAGCAAACACAAATGTAGTGCTTACCATTGTGAGGGATCATTTTAAGACCTTTATAGTTGCTAATTCATTTAACTGAGAGGAGACATGATCATGTTCTTCTACTTATCACCCCCAAACTAAAAGATCCAAGTAGATTTTCAACCGTTTGGAAAATTAAGAGTAGAGCCAAACTTTATGAGATTTGAAGCTTAAATCACAAGGTGGGTTTTGTAATTGAGGAGGAAGGTGCTGGTAGAAGAGAGCTGCAGGGGCTTGGGCTCATTCTGTTGACTGCCTCAAAACCAACCTTTTGCTTTCAGGTGAAAAGTAGTTGCTCCTCATAGCAAAGCTGAGCACTTTGTCTCGGAGTTAAGAATGTACTTCAACAAGCAGTTTCTTGAAATTGGCAAACTATTGGGAAATAGTTTCATGTCCCCACAGCTAAAAATTCAAAAATCTAATCACTTGTTTTGGTTTCAGGAAGATTAGATTGCAGATTTTTATAAAAGTTTTAGGGAGTTCACCTGGTAATATTTCAGTAACATACTACACAAGTAGCATAGTGCCCATTTACACAAAATGCTCTCACATTTTAAACACATCAAACCAAAAGGAGTGTTTCGGCCCATCTCACACTTGGGCAAACAGCCTTCCTATAAAATTAAAACTATCAGTGACACAAATTACATTAATATTTAATTTTACACAGTAGCCTTGTTCTTAGCTCCCACCCCCTTTTCTACAAAAATGGAAACAAAAATCACTTTCTATTTTAAAGGCACTGAAGGAGCTAAATCTTTACGGGGACAGAGAGGCACATCTTCCCTGTCACTCCAATAGATAGTGGGTTACTTACCTTGTTTCTGGTCAGTAGACTAATGAATGTCCTAGATGTCACTAGAACAGCCTCAAGATATCTTTTGAAAAGATTCGTAAAGAAATAATATCCTATGTCCTTCACTAGTAATTACCAATATTCTCGATTAAGACTCTTCTCTACTTGGTCAATTTTGGTAAACAGGAGTGAATTATCCAGTTTATAGAATCTACTACCCAACTCCAAAAGTAGGACTCTATTTGATGGAGACCTTTACATATCTGGCACACCAGATGTTCACCAGTTACTGAATGAATCAAAGGGCAATTTCAAATTAATATCTGGACAACCCTTTAACCTTTACTCAACTACTGTTACAGGTAGCCAAACCTTGGGGTGTGGCATTTTATACCTGGGCAGAGCAATCACACATATCGTGTAACTTGGGTACAGTACTATATTAGCCAATTACCATCCAAAGGAATCATTATAAAGGACTCCACGCTAAATGACTTCAATAAAGTATCTTAGTTTTAATTGCACTTTGGGCGAAGTGATTTTTTAAACGCTCGGTAGTGGCAAAAGGGAAGGAAGGCTGAGAAAGCTGATGGCTCAACAAGCTCAATTTTCAATCCCCTACTGGATTACCGCCACCAACCGCCAGATACCGGGGGCATAATAAAAAAACTGGGAAAACCGGAAACATCGGATTGGGTTTCTAACCTTAAAAAAAAAAAAAAGGTACAAGACTGAGATTAGTCATGCATCATGAGTACAGATAATCAATGTTATGAATTCACGTTGTTTTAAACGTGAGGAGGAGGCGGCACAGCCCCCTCCGTCTTCTTTTTCCCAGGCCCTGTGTTTTAGGAACACAAACATTCCGGGGAGAAGTGCTAGCAGCAGCATTTTCAGCTTTTTGCGTTGGGCTGGTTAGAGCAGACGTGATCCTTATTAACGCAGATGCCTGCATGGTATCTCCCGACTGCTGCACGGTGACACCGCTAGCCCCATACCCTCACCCTCTTTCCATGTCTGCCCAGAACCCGAAGAGCCAAGAACCTGCCCTTCAGCATCTCAAGGTTACTGGACCGGCAAGCGCGCAGAGCATTGCAAACCACCAGCAGAGCTGAGTGCGCCGCGGGTACGCAGGCCGCCAGCCTCACCCGCTCCCAGGCCCCACTTCACCTCGTACGCCGGAATTGGATGTCAGACTCATGGCTCTGTCGTTTGCAAAGCGTGTGCACAGGATACTGAGCACTAACAGGGCTCGTGCGAATAGCAGTAATAAAGGTGCGAGAAGCGTCCTTTAGGTACAGACACAGGGGCTGCTACTGCGCAGGCGCCGCGGCGGGCCGAAAGCACGTGTGTACTAGGCCCTTGCTGGTGGTGAGCATGCGCAAAACCTCGGCCCAGGCTAAGGAAGTCTAAGTCCGGATTTTGACAGCCGCAGAAATGGGAAGAGGCCTAGAGAGGGAGCTACTGAGTTTGCGCAAACACGAGGGGCGTGGCCTGTAGGGCGGGGCTTGAGGCAAGGCCTTGGGAGTTGAAATTCCAGGCCAGGTTTTACATCTCTTCCAGATGTGTGCATTTCCAGGGGCCGAGAGGACAGGTGCCGTAATCGGATATCTGAGATTTTACTTATTTTCATGCTCAGACCGATACTTGCCAGGTCAGGCCTAGTTTTCATATGCGGTGCCATATACAAGCGACAGAGTGCATTTCCAGAACCTTCCCTAGCTTTCGGTGTGCACCCCTTGCCTCTGCCCTAATTAGATCTGGTTAGTCATCTACCTACTCAGGTCCTTGAAACGTGCACTGAGGGTTGAGTGGAAGAGAAAAACAAAGAACAAAACCAAATAAAACCCCACCGGCTCATTTAACAGCATGTTTCTTTAAAAGGAATTCGTATCATTCGCGACCCGTGCTCTTCAAATCAGTGCAGTCTTCAAACAGGGCAACACTCTGAGGAAGCGCGTGTTCTAAGCTGCCCGCTTTCACTCGAACCGCGTTTCCGTGCGAGGGGGGCGTTGGAGAGAGCTGACTGAAATAAAGGGGTGGTGTCTCCAGCCATGTGGGCACTGGTGCTGTCACCCTCGTCTCCTGAAACGTGACTCTCCTTACAGCTGGAAGTCCCGGGCGTCTAAGTCTAACGCACCGAACAGCGTGGCGAATGAATGAAGGCTCGGCAGTCACGACAGGGTAGGGCGGCGGGAAGGAGGCCCGCGGGGCCTTGACCGGCAG
>NW_022103968.1:48525962-48537678 GCF_000313985.2 Echinops telfairi | reverse complement strand
TCCGCGGCCGCAGCGCAGGGAGCCGGGCTCCAGGGAGAGCTGGGCACGGAGAGCCCGCGCCTCGGCGGCGTCATGGGTCTCCTCCCCGGGCCTCAGCGGACACCAGCGGCGGGAACCCCCGGGCCTCCTCGTGGCCGAGCCTGAGCTAGCGACCCCCGGGCTCCCCGGAGCTCCCCTCTTTTCCCTTTCCCCCCCTGCTTTCGCAGCCGCCGCCGTCACCGCTTCAGCTCTCCGTTATGGCAACTGAGCCGCCATCCCCGCTCCGGCTCGAGGCTCCCAGTCCCCCCGAAAAGCGGACCACGCAGCCGGCCGAGGCCGCCCCCGAGGGCACCCCGCAGCCGGTGGGCGGCAGGCTCCGCTTCCTCAACGGCTGCGTGCCCCTGTCGCATCAGGTGGCCGGGCACATGTACGGGAAGGACAAAGTGGGTAAGTGGGGGTGGCGCGGGGCTCGCTCCCACCCTCCCGACTCCTCGAGCCCCCTGGCCGACGCAGCCTGGCGCCGGCGGGCAGGGCTGGACGTCCCTCCTGGGCACCTTTTCCGCCCTCTTCCGGAGCCTCGGACTCCTGCTGGAGGGCCTCTTAAAAGTGGGGCGATTTCGGGGGTGTGGGGCGTCAGGGTGCCGTGGGGGTGGTGGGGAGAGAAGTGCCTGCTCACCCCAGGGAGGGTGGGTGTTAATTGGGTACGGCGTTCTTCTTGGGGTGGGGGGAGGAGGGGAAGGAACTTCATTTTCACTGGACAGGGAAGTGAGGTTCTCCCCTGAGTCCATGGTCTGTTTATTATAGGCGAGTAGCTATTGCAAAAGAAAAGCAATGAAATGCAGATGATGCTAATCTAGTGCTTCTCTTCTGGGTGCAGCTGCATAGCTGGAGGGAAAGGAAAAACTGTTTTTCCTAAGCTTGACTTGGCCTATTTCTCCTTGCTTCTAGAGGAGGTTTTCCTAGTGTCTCCTCTACTTTTAGCTTTCTACTGTAGTGTGGTTCAGTGGTACCAAAACTCATTCATGGTAGGAAATCCACCAAACTAAAGTAGAAGGGCTTGCTGTTTTACAGTCAGGGAAACCAAGGGAGCAGTTCCTCTCTGCCCTCAAGGGTCACTGAGAGTTGGAATTGACTCTTTATCAGTGGGTTTTAAAGAAAATTTTTTTAATAGTAGACTAGCATGCCAATTGGACATTCAGTTGATTTTATAGTAAGACTAGATCTTGGCTTATGTGATTTCACAATTTTCGAAGCAGCATACAGGACTCATCTCAATATATTCTGGTGATGTAGAAGTTCACTTTAGAAACTATAATTCACCTAGTTTACCCACATGTTTACAGGTGAAAGTATGATGATAAGTGTTTAAGTATTGTGGACCATAGATTTGACAGGGACGTTAAAGACAATTTGGTTTATGTTGATGAAATGATTTGCATTTAGTTGGTATGAAAATACTGAGTTTTCAAAGAGGTGACTGAAGCCAAACCTGGTTAAGTAACAAGACTGGTTACTCACAGCTGCTCTTTGGTAGAATCTTGAAACCAAGGGTTGTAGGGTCTTATCTGAGCATTTAGTCACATAAACCAACAAATAGCTGAGGGTAACAGTGACTTAAATAGTAGAAAATACATAATAAACTAGTTGATTGACATATGACATACTATTTTCTTCAGTTGTTTCACCTAGGCTAAATCCAACTACCATCAAGTCAGTTCTCACTTAAAGCAACTCTATAGAACAGAATAGAAGGGTTTCTGAAATTGTCAATCTTTACCAGAGTGGAAAGTCTCATCTCTCCACTGCAGAACCTTGCTGATGGGTTCAAACTACTAACAAACTACTAACAAGTCAATACGTAACCCCTAGTCTAAGGTTTGTTTTCTTTCCTTAGTCTCTGAATCAGAAATAGTGATTGATTTTTAAGGATATTAGAAATGTGTTGCATGGCGAGGGGGGAAACTAGTCTTTCTGAAAATGAAAATTCAGTGGCGAGAGATAAAAACACATGTCACAGGAGACTAAGAGTTAATGGTGCCGTAGTTGGTGACATGTTGGGCTCCTAACCACAAGGAAGATCAGCAGTTTGAAACCACCAGCCGCTCTGCAGGACAAAAGATGAGACTTTATACTCCCAAAAAAAGTGGCAGTCTCGGAAATTCTCCCTTGTCTTGTAGGGTTGCCTGCCCTATAGTTTTACCCTGTCCTTTAGGGATGAGTAGAACCGACTCCACCATAGTGAGTTTGGCTTGGTTTGGAAACCCATACCAAACCCACTGCTGTTGGCTCTGACTCATATCAACCCTATACAGTCTCTAAGGCTATAGATCTTTATAGGGGCAGCGAGCCTTGTCTTTCTTCTGGGGATTGCTGACCTTTTGTTTAACAGTTCAAACTTGTTACTGACGCCACCAGGACTCCCATACAAGGTTTTAAATGGAAACTTCTCTATAACATTAACTGTCTCTTCCAACGAGGAGTCATTTATATATGGTGTCTGTTTTTATAGTTAGAAAACTTTACCATAAAAACCAGTACTGTGACATTGATTCTTTTTTCTGGTGATCCCAGGTGTGTCAGAGTAAAACTGCTCTATAGGGTTTTCAATAACTGATTTTATGGAAATAGATTTCCAGGCCTTTTTTCTAAGGCATTGCTGAGTGGGCTTCAATCTTGTAGTTAGCAGTCTGGTGTGCATTGACTGTTTTCACTGCTAGGGATCTTGGTTGTGTTTCGGTATCAAGTTGGTTCCAAGACAACAGTGACCCTGTGTGTCCAACAGAATGAAACGCCATCTGGTCATGTGTCAGCCTCACACTTGTTATTTTGAAACTATTGTTGCAACGAATGTGCCAATTCATCTCAGCAAGGTTCTTCCTCTTTGTCACTGACTTTCTACTTTTCCATGATGTACCTTTTTCAGGGACTGGCCTCGCCTGACAATACGCCCAGAGGACATGAGAGGAAGTACTTCCTCCAAGACTGATTTGCTTGTTCTATTGGCAGTCCATCATTCTTCGTCATCAATCAGAATTCAAATGCATCCCTTCTTCTGCAGTCTTCTTTATTCAGTGTCCAACTTCCACATGCCTATGAGGTGATTGAAGTGTGGCTTGGGTCAGGCACACCTTCCCCTTCAAAGTAGCATTGTACCTTAGGTTTCATCATTGCTTATTTTGTGTGTGTGTTCTACAAAGTGATAAATGGAGGTAAATTATACTGTCAGAGTGGGAAATTGGGTACGTATGTTTGGGAAATTATCTACGGGGAAATGAGAGAAGTCTTCCTTAAAGAAGAAATAGTTACACTGAGATCTGAAGTAATTCTAGGATTTGGCTGGACTATAGGAGGTTGGGAGGACACTAAAGGCAAGTTGTTAGGGACCTTCAAGTCAGCCCTGACTCAGTGGTCTTATGTTTAACGTCGCCTGGACTTTTGCCATCCTCATGGTTGTTGATTTGGTTTAAATTCATTGTTTTGACGATGGTGTCAGGCAGTGTCCTTGAGAGTTTCTCTATGTATTTAGTCGGGGGAAGACGTAAAAGGGACCTTGGAATTGAGATGAAGCTGGAGAGGTAGATGGGGCCAGGAAGTATAGCGTTTTTAGATTTTTGGTCTTCATCATAAGAACAGTGGACTGTATAGACCCTGTATGTTTCCCTTAAGAACACTCTCTCTGGAAATGTGGATAACAAGTTAACACTGGAGAGGCACAATCCACAAGGGGTGCCATGAATGCCATGGAAAACAGCTGGCTTTATCTGACCTCCTCTGGCTTCCCTGTCTCCTGTAGCCGGGAGACAGGGCTCAGACAAGCCTTCACCTTCCATCTTTACCCTCTTCTGCCACCAACCATTGCGCTCTGCTTCTCTGCTGAGTTTGATAATTTGTTGCAATGGCCACCTAGAATGCTTTAGATACGATTAAGGGGGTTTACTATGGAATTTAATAGGCTACCACAGTCAGGATCAGCTCAGTAAGGAGCTGATCTGGATGTGACTTAAAACTATTCTGAAAACTGGCTGAAAGAACTTGCCACTTAAGTGGGGCTAATTAGAAGAGTAGATTAAATTCTAGAGGAATTAATTTTATTTTTGCATTAAATTTAAATCCCTACTCTCAATTTTATAAGATTCTTTTGAATAGAGAATGCCTTTCTATCAGCAAAGATATAAAGTGAGTATGAATATGTGAGGGGGCTTCAAAAATATAATCTACTGGAAAATTCTATTGCTTTAAATTCCATTTTTTTCATGAACTTTTTGAGACTTCCTTGTATTAGCAACCTATAAATGTTTATTTCTCAGTTATTTACATAATGTGTGTCTGTGTGTGTGCACTAGCAAAAGGATACCTGATGATAATCGCCCCTATTCAAGAAATTAATAAGTCGTAATTCAAATTTCAACAATTTATAGTTTTCTTCATTGCCCTGGTGCCGTAGTGGTTAGTAATTGGCTTGTGATCCACCAGGTCAGCGGTTTGAAACCGTGAACTGCTCTATGGGAGAAAATGGGCTTTCTATTTTCTAAAGGGCTTTCTACTTTCTAAAGAGTTACAGTCTCAGAAACTGAAAGGGGAAGTTTTACCCTTTCCTATAGGGTCGCTTTGAGTTGGCATCGACTCCATGGCAGTGGCTGACTGGTCATTGTCACAAATCTCTTACAGTTTTTAAGTATTGCATTCAGATCCAACCTTTGTTCCTTCACCTGAAATAATTTTACGTGATTTGCTTTATACTCATTATCTTCTGCCCTTGCCCCCCCCCCCCTTTTTTTCCTTTTTGTTGATGTCATTACGTTTTTGGTTTTTGTCTTAAACCATTTTATTGGGGGCTCGTACAGCTCTTATCACAATCCACACATCCATCCATTGTGTCAAGCACATTTGTACATATGTTGCCATCATCATTTTCAAAACATTTTCTTTCTACTTAAGCCCATGGTATCAGCTCATTTTTCCCTTTCCCTCTTCATTAAGTATTTTAAATGCCTTCCAACTTGAGGTGTTCTTCTTTCGGCTCAGCAGTGGGAAGCTCTGCTGAACTCTGTTCACCAGGAAGGAATCTGGTGTATATGAAATACCCGGAGAGCTTCCAGCATTACAGCAACATACCAACAAGCCACCAGAGTGTGACAGACTGGCAGGAGCGCCCAGTCCGTAGAGAAGGACAGCATATTTGATAGAGGGTTAGTGCAAAAGAGGAATGGGTTCCAACAGCACTTGTGAGGCTGACAACATGTTCTGCTGTACTTAGGGTTGCTATGAGTCAGTACTGACTCCATGGCACCTAACAACATCTTTAACCAAGAATTTTCAATTTAGGATTGATATTTTATCAGCTTCTAAAAAGGGATTGTTAGGCCTTGTTAACTTAAGAATTAAAAGCTTGAAACGTATGCTTGAACAGAACAATGAGTCGTGTAGTTAAGTACTAAGAATGTGTTGGTAGTTTTGGTAATCAGTTATAGCTGATGATGTTCACTAAAATCTAATTCAAATACATTTAAATCTTAGTTTTAAGAATGAAAAGCATTAATTTTTTTTATTATAAAAGTAGTGTATGCCCTTATAGGAAAACTATTCAACGTTTAATAACGTCTTTCTCCTTTCTCACTCATGGACAATTACTGGTAACTGTGTTTTTGTTTGTTTCTTAAGTTGTCGTTTGGGTGAAAGTTTACAGAGCTTGTTTTATTTTTTTAAGTTGTGAATTGAGTGGGGGATTTACATTTCAGACCAATAACACCTCTATATTCAGCAGTTCAAACCAATCATTTACCTCACAGCCCCTCAGATTTCTCATCATCTTGTGATCCTCTATCCTCCCTTTCACCTAAGTTAACACCTGTCAACTGTCTAGTCTGTAACTTTATCTTTATGCCCTTGCCTCCCCCAACCTCCAAAGTCTGTTTCCATTGGTGTGCAAGTCTTTGTCTTGCCTTTTATCCTTATAGTAGTGGTCTCAAACAATATTTGTCCTTTTGTGATTAGCTAACTTCACTCAGCATAGCAGTCTACAGGTCCATCCATGTCATGAGGTGCTTCAGGTTTCGTCATTGTTTTTTAGTGATGCTTAGTATTCCATTGTGTGTATGTACCAGAGTTCCTTATCCAGTCTTCTACCAATGGGCATTTGGGCTGTTTCCCAGTTTTGCTGTTGTGAATAGTGCTATAATGAACATGGGAGTGCATATGTCTGTCCATGCTATGTCTCACTGCTTTATACCCAGCAGAGGAATTGTTGGATTATATGCAATTTCTGTTCCCATTTGTTTGAGTGTTGCTATGTCGCTTTCCACAATGGTAGTATACATACCAGTTTCCCATTCAACAAGTTATACACATTTTGTTTCATGTCATTGGTTATAACCCTCTCAATGCAACAGCTTTCTTCCCTTTTACTTCCTGAGAGCCCTGTTTCCATTGGTCCTTCTTTCCTGTAGTCTGAATTTTGTTTTAGGGCAAATGGTGCCCTTTCAGTCTTGTATCATGGATGACAATGAGTACACTCCTCTCTCTGGTATTATTCGCTATAGATTTGTCTGTTTGGCTAAATGTGGGTTGACAGCCTCTGAGGTTATGAACGAGTCTGATCTCTTAACACCAGTAAGTGGCCTTTTTCAAGTTTTTAAATTTTATTCTACGTTTTACCCCTTTATTTGCTCAGGACTTTTCTGCTGTGATCCTGTTCGGAACAGTCAGTGGTGGTAAAACCTGGCACCAACTAGTTTTTTCTGGTAGTAGGTAAGGTGCTTGTTATACTTGCACTGACTGTTACCTTGGGTTTTTCATTGTCTTTACTCGTGATCAGTAGCGACTGAGAGCTGCATCTTAGATGACCACTTGTGAGCTTGTAAGACCTCAGTTCCTGCTCACTGAATTAGAAAGTCACGATTCACCATTCTCATCGTGGACTGTTAAGTCACTTGACCCAGTTGTCCCCTGGGACTGTGGTCCTAAGTCCCCAAGCCCAGTGAATCATTTCCTCAAGGTGTTTGGCGGTAGCTAAGAAGGTTTTAGAACTTTGCCCCTGTAGGCTGTACACTATCTTTCCTTAGAGATAGTTACTGCACAGCTCCAGTTCCTTCCCACATCTGTTCTGCTTGCACATCTACCTTACTGCTCACTGGTTTATGATTTGTTTCTGGGGACATAAGCACAATTTTGACTTCTTTCATAAGTTGTATATCATGTATATGTCTCTGGTAGTCTTCATTGTTTTTAAAAACCTGTATTTTTTAGTATAGGTGTATTAAAGTTGAACTGTTCATTTAGTAGCAGACTTTTAGATTTTCACCATTCTTTGCTTTTAAAAATAATGTATTAGGTATTCCTTTATGCTATAGTATACCTTATACATCATGTAACTATTTCTGTAGAAAAGTTCCATAATTGACATCAACTTTAAATTCTCAGAACTTACCAAAGATAAAATAAAATCCTTTTTCTGTTTTAATATTTAACTTTAAGTTTTCTTTCAAAAACCCCGGGTGTTTAAATAAATAGTTGATTTCCAGTAACTATCTTGATCTAATTTATGATTAGAAATGAGGTAGTTTGTAGGAAGAACAGCATTTAAACCAATATTGGTGTAGGGATTAGGAAGAATCAAAGTTGTGTGCTTTGGCTTATTGGTCTATCCTTATTACAGAGCTTCTAAAACTAATTGATTTAAAATAATTTCAAATTTAGATAAAAGTTAAAAAATAATACAGGGAACTTAACATTTTATCAAAAAATTTAAATCATTTTATTGGGGGCTCATACAACTCTTATCACAATCCATACATACATCAATTGTGTCAAGCACATTTGTACATTCGCTGCCCTCATCATTCTCAAAATATTTGCTCTCCGCTTAAATCCTTGGTATCAGCTCCCTCCCCGCTTCCTCTTCCCTCATGAACCCTTGATAATTTATGAATTATTATTATTTTGTCGTGTCTTACACTGTCTGATGTCTTCCTTCACCCTGTCAATCCCCCATGGAGGAGATTATATGTAGATCCTTATAATCGGTTTCAATTTTCTACCCCACCTTCCTTCCACCCTCCGGTATCGCCACTCTCACTACTGGTCCTGACATCTGCCCTGGATTCCCTGTGTTTCCGGTTCCTATCTGTACCACTGTACATCCTCTGGTCTAGCCAGACCTGCAAGGTAGAATTGAGATCATGATAGTGGGGGGGAGGAAGCCTTTAAGAATTAGAGGAAAGCTGTATGTTTCATTGTTGCTCCACTGCACGCTGACTGCTTGTCTCCTCCCCACGACCCTTCTGTAAGGGGGTGTCCCGTTACTTACAGATGGGCTTTGTGTCTCCACTCTGCACTCCCCTTCATTTACAATGATATAATTTTTGTTCTGATGATGCCTGATACCTGATACCTTTGACACCTCTTGGTCACACAGGCAGGTGTGCTTCTTCGATGTGGGCTTTGATGCTTTTCTGAGCTAGATGGCCGCTTGTTTACCTTCAAGCCTTTAAGACCCCCAGATGCCATATCTTTTTATAACTGGGCACCATTAGCTTTCTTCACCACATTTGCTTATGCACTCATTCGTCTTCACATTTTATCAAATTTATTGAAAGAAAGTGTAGAGAAGAGGTTGCAGTGGTTGGCATCTTCTAGGGGTTCTTTTTTACTAACCTGTTGTTGTTAGGTGTCGTTGAATTGATTCTGACTCATAGTACTATAGAACAATAGAACGAAATGCCCCTGGGTCCTGCACCATCCTCGTAATTGTTCTTATGTTTGAGACCATTGTTGCAGTTACTCTGGCAATGCATCTCATCGGAGGCCTTCCTCTTCTTACTGCCCTTTCACTTTTAGGCATGATGTCCTCTAGGGACTGATCTCTCCTGATAAGATGTCTTACATGCATGAGATAAGTCTCACTGACCTTGCCTCTAAGGAACATTCATTGTTCTTCTTCCAAGACAGTTTTGTTTGTTCTTTTGGCAGTCCATGATACTTTGAATATTCTTTGCCAGCACCACCGTTCAAATGGATCTATTCTTTGGTCTTCCTAATTCAATGTCCAACTTTCACATGCATATGAGACAATTGAAAGTACCATGGCTGGGTCAGGTACACCTTAGTTTTCAAAGTAACATCTTTGGTTTCAGCGCTTTGATCTTGTGCTCAGATGTACCCAGTACAGTGCATCATTTGATTTTTTGACTGCTGGGTTGATAAACATTGACTGTGGATACAAGCAAGTTGAAATCTTTGACAAATTCTGTTGTTTCTCTCTTTATTGCGATGTTACCTATTAGCCCAGCCGTGAGGATTTTGGTTTTCTTTACATTGAGTTGCAGTCCGTTCTGAAGCCTGCAATCCTTCCTCTTCATCAACAAGTGCTTCAAGTCCTCGCTTTCAGAAAGCAGGGTTGTGCCATTTGCATGTCACAGGGTGTTAATAAGTTTTCCTCCAAATCTGGTGCTGCATTCTTCTTCATATAATCCACCTTTTCTGATAATTTGCTCAGCATACAGATTGAATAAGTATGCTGAGAGGATATAGCACTGATGTATATCTTTCCTGATTTTAAACCATCCAATATTCCCTTGTTCTTTCTAAGCTACGCTTCATAATGTGTTACATATTTTAGTGTAGATACTCTTATTCCCTGGTTAAGTGACTCCATTTTCGTCCCATGCTGTGTCCCAGATGAGTCAGTGCTCCTGTTCTCCCTTTGTAAATGGTGCTTGGCTTTCCTTAGAGTTCATATTTGTTGTTTATGATCTTAGCTCCTTTATGTTTTCAAGAAAAGTTAGGATTTTACAGATTGTTTAGCCTTTTCTTAGTTTTAGTAAGAAGTGGTTTTCACCTTACTTTATCTTAGATAGAAATTGGAAACCCAGGAATTTGTTTTTGTTTTGTTTTTCTGATAAATTCTGTCTTTTATGGTATTCCAATTAAACGTTTGTTAGAGTATTTGATAATATCCTATAAATCTCAAATCTAGTCCTTTTTTCTTCAAGATATTCTTTCCCTATTGCTTAATTTAGATGTTTTCTTGGTGTTTAATCTTTCTTAATGTTCCTAGGATTATCATCTTCTCCATAGCTACTTTCTCAAAAATTTTGTAGGGGATATGTAATGTTCGTATATCCTGCCCTAACAAAGCATTCCAAATTGGCTGGTGTGTAAGAGTGGACAGTTAGTGTTGCGCAGTACTAGAGGTCAGTAGTTCAAACTCTGGGTGTTTGCATTGCCATGTTTTCATTGACAGCTCTAGGGGAGGACACTTACCTGCCTTTCCCAGCGTCTGGAAGCCGTAGATATACTTGGATCATATTACCCTCTTTTCTCTATATTTGTATATTGTCTTCTACAAAGAATGGACTCAGATTGGACTAGGACTCACCCCCCTCCAGGATGACTTCGTGCTAATTGAACTCACAATATTTTCAAAGATCTTATTTCCAAGCCAGATCATTTTATAGGTATCTGCATCCAATAGACCTGTAAAGATGACATCCTAAAAAGTCTTATGGTAGTTCTACTCCTCACAGTTCTCAACCAGCAGCCACTTCTCTGAAGAAAGATGGACTTTGTACTCAAAGAGTTGCTGTCTTGTAAACCTACAGGGCATTTCGACCCTGTCCTATAGGATTGCCAGGACTTGACACCGGCTCGATGGCAGTGAACTATTCTTTTCTAACTAGCATGCTTTTGAGAAATCCATGGACATTAAGGTTAACAAATAACACTGGGAATGAATCTTCCTGGTATTGAGCCAAGGCCAGTACCAGCACGTATCTAGTGACTTTAGAAAGGTACTTCCTCTGAGAGTGGAGACTATTAGACGTGCTTCTTCGGTCACCTGCCAGAACTCCAGGGTTAGGTCTGGATTTTAGTCCTCCCTTTTTGCTTTACTGGGGTGTTTTTGTACTATCTGTACAACCATATGTAACGTCACTGAATCAGGAATATTTTTTAGCTGCTTTTTCTTCAGAGGAGAAATATACAGGGGTGGAATTTTTATTTTTGATATTTTTTTTATTGATTTTAAATTGATTATTTATGATAGAAAATTTATATATGGCCACTGTTAATGTGTATTTGTTTTTAAATGGGAAATGGGATCGAGAAACACTACTGCTTTTTATTTAACTGTAAATGTCTCAGGGAAATTTTTTTAATGAAAACTTAGCAATGTTTTGTTTATTAGAAAGTGTGAATGGATCAGAAGGGTGAATGGTGGTTGGAGCTATTAAAATTATGCAATGTACAAGTGGTTGTGTAATGCTTTGCATATAGCAAGCACCAGAATACTTCGGTTGTATGTTAAAATGAAACTAGCAATAGAAACTCCCATGTTTATGTAGGTAATCTACATGGAGCTTCAGGAACAAATCCGTCCTGTGAAATAGGATGTACACTTACTAAGTCGTGGACATCTTCTGCTTTTTATTCCCTAGGTATACTGCAGCACCCAGATGGCACTGTTTTAAAACAGCTGCAGCCACCCCCAAGGGGTCCAAGAGAGCTGGAATTTTATGATATGGTAAGTGAAGGGAGATCTGAGTTAAGGAGAGTTTCAGGGTTTGGGGTTGGTGTCTTACAGTAAAAAACAATATTTTATAACGTATCTTGATACTTCAGATGTGTAAACAATGTTTATCTTTAATGAGTGATTCATTCTAGTCCTTTGTATCCATTTCATTTTTTTTTTTTTTTTTAAACATTTTATTAGGGGCTCATACAACTGTTATCCCAATCCATA
>NW_022103968.1:48517845-48523979 GCF_000313985.2 Echinops telfairi | reverse complement strand
GTTGTCCCCTGCAGGGCCATGGGCCAGTGAGGAGCATCTCGTCTCATAGTGGGGTTGGCCATGTGGTCCTCTCTGTGGACTGGCTGCTGTTTGGCCTAGTGGGTCAGGTATCCATTTCATTTTTAAAAGGTCCTTAATCTGCACTGGTAAATTGATTTAGCTAATTGGTGGTGATGCACAGTTTGAAAAACACAACTGAGAGGTGAATTGTAGTTCTGAGAAATGCTAAGTAAATGTTTATACTACAAGATTTCCCATAGCCTTACATGTGGTATTAATGTACACTGTGAATCGCTAAAGCAGGGTTCTTAATCTTCCTAATGCCACGACCCTTTAATACAGTTCCTCATTGTGGTGATCCCCAACTATAAAATTATTTTTGTTGCTACTTCTTAACTAATTTTGCTACTGTTATGAATCATACTGTAAATGTGAAAGGGTCGTTCGACCCCCAAAGGGGTCCCGACCCACAGGTTGAGAATTGCTATAAAAGGAAGAGTGCATGTTTAACATTTATTTAACGTTATGACTAAGAGTATGTCTTTCAATTCCTATTCCTATACTTTGGAAGTTTAGTCAAATAGTAAAAGTAAAGTAAGATATTTCGGGAAGATAAACTGTTGAGAGTAAGAAATCCAAGTGATTTGCATTTTATAATGATTTTCCCATCAACCGTGCAACTTTGGGCATTTCATGCAATCTCTGATTCTAAGTTTTCTTATATATGTAAAACAAAGAAGATAGATTCATTACTTGTGTAATGATGTTGAAATTACTGTACTTTTTCCAGTGTCTTAATACTATATCCAGTACACAGTTGTTAAAATAAATATTTTGATCTAACGTGGACTTTATATGGAGGTTATAAGGTTCCTTTATTAGCTCTGCAGTGTTAAGATCTTTTATGTGTTGAATAAAATGAGTATGACTAATAACTCTGGACAGTTGTATGAGAAAATCTGTGATTGGTTGGTGCCTTGAAGGCAGGCCTTGTCAGTTTCCAGAGCCCACTTCAAAAGAAAGGAACTCAGAACTACCTTCAAAGGGCTTACCCCCCCAGTTTTTGTGAGCTGTAAAGAGGTGTCAGTAAGGACATCAGAGGCTTTCCAGTCGAGTCTGATGGGGTGCCAAGCCCTGGCACCGCCTCTGTCCCTGGGGACTTCATTGCTCTGCTCTCGCCACTGCTCTGCTGCATATCCCCAGAGGCTGGCTTCAGCGTAGTGAGCTCATGGCGGGCACAGTTCCCGCCGTGTGTCTCTAGAGTTGTCCCCAATGGTGCTATGGGTCAATGAGGAGCGCTGTGTCCCATGGTGAGACCGGCCCTGTGGTCATCTCTGTGCATTGCTGTTCTGAGAAGGAACTTTGTCCTCAGGGCTTGGTGAGCCAATTTCACTTATTTTAGAATATTTTCATCACTCCAACAAGAAATTTGTTATCAGTTGCCCTGTATTTTCTTTGTATTTGCTTTTCCTCTAGGAAGCACTTGAATCTACTTTCTATCACACTAAATTTGCCTATTTGGGCATTTTTCTATATATAGAATTATATGTTTTTTTAATTAATATTTTTTATTGGCTTCGTTCACTTAAGCACAGTGTTTTCAAGGTTCAAAATACAGTATGCATCAGTACTTGTTCCTTCCTTTGTATTGATGAACACTGGTAAGATGGATTGTGTTGTTCTGTCTGCCCACTGCTATCAAGTCAGTTCCAACTCACAGCAACATTACATAGGGTTTGCAAGGCTGTAAATCTTTTTAGCAGATAACCTCATCTTTCTCCTGGAGAGAGCAGCTAGTGGATTTGAACTCCAGGCTTTGTCATTACCAGTCTAACCCTTAGCCAACAGCACTATCAGGTATCCTTTCTGTTGTTGTTAGGTTCTCTGGTGGCATAGTGGTTTCATGATGGGCTGCTAACCACAGGGTTACCAGTTTGAAACCACCAGCTGCTCTGCTGGAGAAAGACAAGGTCTCCTACTCCTATAAAGATTTATCTTTCCAGAATCCCACAGGGGCAACTCTACCCTGTTCTATAGGGTGCCTGTGGATCAGAATTGACTCAGTATCTCTGAGGATTTGGGTTTTTTTGGTACACCTGCACATTTCATTATAAACTTTGGCCTCAGAATTTTCTGTTCAGTGCTTTCACTTCATTTTTCCATTTTTCCAGTAGCTTTAGCTAGCTACTCTTGTTAAAGTTTAAGAGCAATTGTCCAAATTCTCTTTTGACATTCATTTTGGTGTTTTCTTTCTTTTAATGACATTTTACATTATTCATATATGATGTTCATACTCCTCTGGTCTTCAGTCATTAATATTCAGTGCATCAAATCTGTTCTTGGTATAGTGTCTACATTCAAATGGAGGGGTATGCTTGCTTAACGTAATATTTTAGCTCTTGGGACTTGATTTCAATTTCTTCAAGCTTTAACATGAACTTTAAAATAAGCAGTTGATGATCTCATCTACCATCAACCCATGGACATTCTTTGACTGGTAATGTTAAGTTTTTCCATCTTCTCTTTCCATAGATTCCGTTTCTTTGATTCCTGTGTATTCCATTTAGTGAGGTCCTAGTGCATAATCACTGCCTGTGCTGTTGAGAAAATGTATTTGCAATAATGGATAAGTCTTGAAAGTCTTTCTCTTACCAAGGCCATATTTTCTAACTACTACCCCTCCCTTTTTTTAAATTTCCACCAGTAATTATCAATATATTTTGATTGTATTTTTAAATTTCAGACTGAAGAAATTGATACATTGTAATTTTTGGTGTATAAATTTCAATAATATTCATATTAACTGGTTTTCCCTGTAGGTGGATGATATTTTTCTATCACATTGTACTTCAAAATCTTGAAATATTCTTTTTGACAATGAAAATGACACCATTCCTTTTCAGTTCATTCTTAGTTCTCATAGTGACATCTTTACTTTTTAGATATGTGCCAAACTCCAGTTTGTTCTTAGATTTAGATAGTCTTCTTATCTATTTAGCATTCCTGATAACTCTTATTAATTCAAATTTATATGTGGTTTTCTGTGTAGACAGTTATATATCTTATGATTAGTACTCGTGTGTTCTCCCCTTCAATTTCCTATACTTCTGTCAAGGACTAATACTTGGGAGTACTTTCTTGTCATTTAATAGAAAGGTTTCTAACATCCCCTGTTAAAAGTGTTTGGTTGATGCTTCTTACCATGTTAAGAAAATTGCCTTCTATGTAAATTGGGATCCTGTAAAGAAACAAAGGGTATAGCCAGGCAGTTTATTAATGGGGAAATTTACAAAGGTGTGGTCAGTGCTCTAGACAATCTGCAAGAGGCTTTGGGAAGAGGGAATGAGTTCTGGAAATCAGGGATGGCCATATTTTGGGGAATACCAAACCAAACCAAACTTAATGCCATTGAGATGATCCCAACTCAGAGACCTATAGGGTAGAATAGAATTTCCTGAGAGTTTCCAACATTGTACACCTTTACAGGAGTGGAAAGCTCTGTTTTTCTTCCTCAGAACTCTGGTGGCTTCTAACTGACCTAATGGTTAGCAGCCCAGCGCATAACCACTATGCCTTGCAAAAGATAGGTCCATTATTACGGAATTAATGATTTGAAAATCCACCCAATAGGCTTGACCTTTTGTCTTCTGTCTGGCCTTGAAATTGACAGGGAGTTTGTTTATAGGGTGAGCAGAACTCCCATGTTTTAGGGCCTTGCATGTTTTCTGCCTCCGACAGGATACGATGTTACCACTTTATTTAATGGTTTTGTTGTAATTGTTTATTTTTTTAAATCATTTTAATGGGGGCTCTTACAGCTCCTACAACAATCCATACATCCATTGTATCAAGCACATTTGTACATATGTTGCCATCATCCTTTTCAAGACATTTTTCTGCTTGAGCCCTTGATATCAGCTCCTCTTTTATTTCCTCCCTCATTTTAATTTCCTCCCTCTTTTCCTCCACTTTTTTTTGTGTGTAATCCAAGTGGGTTTTCATAAAGGACAGAAGCCGTTTCAGGCGTTGCAGTACTGAACACAGCCAGAGAGAGACCGAGGCCCGGCAGCTCAGTCTGTGGAGGAGCAGCTGGAAAAGAGTTCTTCCACTTTTTTATTGTTTGTTTTGGGCACAAATATTTGAGTGTTTCCTTCTCTGATGGATTTTTGCTTTACACAAGCTCCGACTTTTATAGGTTTTACTTATAAAACCTATAAACCCAGTTCCACAAAATTTTAGGGCACCTCAATAACATCAAGAGAAATCCAGAACAGAACACATCCTTTGGACCTGGGCACTTGGGGTTCCTACACTGAGAACCTCTTAGACTCAAAAGATAGAGCCGTTATACTGAAGACAGATAACTAAAAACAGCAAAAAAGCAAACAAACAAAAAACCCTCACTGCTATGAGTTGATAAAGACTCACAGCAACCCTATAAGACAGAGTAGAACTCTTTCATCTTTATTTGACATTTGTATCTATTTTTGGTGAGGTTTCTGTTCAGAACTTTTGCCCGTTTTGTAATTGAGTTGTTTGTTTTCTCAACCATATTTGCAAATATCGCTTACTTATCTGTGACTTATCATTTCATTCTCCTAATGACATTGTTCACAGAGGAGAAGTTTTTAATTTAAACGAAATTCAACCCTCTCAGTTTATTCTTTTGTGTAGTACTTTTGAGTTGTAACTAAAAAGTCATTCCCAAACTACACCTGGCCTGTATATTTTTCTTTCCTTTCTTCCAGAAGTTGTATGGTTCTGTTCCTAACGTTTAGCGAGACGGGGCCATGATTCTCAATGTAGTTATCCCTGTGATGTGATCAGCCAGCCAGTTGGAAGGAAATTGTGGTGGCATACAACACCTTTACTTAGGTCATATGTACAAGGATCCTATGTAAGAGGAATTTCCCTGGAGTGTAGCCAGCATCACTTTTTATAAGACATAAAGGGAGAGAAGCAAGCAGAGAAGAGGGAACTATTATTAAACCAAGAAAGCCAGGAGCTGAGTGTATCCTTTGAACTCTGCTGATAGCTGCCTGGACGTAGAGAAAGAATGGTGTCAATATACCCGGAGATCTGTCAGGAATGCATGGCCCACAGATGTTGAAAGGAGATCACAAGGACCTTCTCCCAGACCCTGCAGAGAAAACTTTCCCTTAGAGCTGGTGCCCTGAATGTGTACTTCTAGCCTCCTGAGCTATGAAAGAGAATACATTTCTGTTACAGTCTTCATTTGTGGTTATTTCTAGTGTAACAGTATGAGATAACTAAGACCATGGGTCTGTGAACCATTTTGAGTTAATTTTTATAAACATAAGCTCTGTTCGTGTTTTTGCATGTGGATGTCCAGTTTTCCCTGCATCATATTTTGAAAAGACTTATTTTTTCTCCAATGAATTGCCTTTGTTCTTTTGTCAAAGGTAGTTGACTTTATTTTCTAGTTTCTCTATTCCTTCCCCCTAATTTGTCTATTCTTTTAAAATACTTATTTTTCTGATCACTACAACTTTGTAACTAAGTCTTGAAGTCAGGTAATGTCAGTCTTCTAAATCTGTTCTTCAGTATTGCTTGAGCTGTTTTTTGTCTTTTGCTTTTCTATAAAAACTTTAACATCAGTTTGTTTTGATGTCCACGAAATAGCTGACTTGGATTTTTATTGGGAATGTAGAATTAAATTTTTATATAATTATTTTGCATGAACATGATAAATAGAATCGTGCCACTAAGTTTTCATAAGCGTTTTGTACTAGAAAGCATTCATCATCTTAGATATTTAAGTAGACCATATTTGGATAGAGTTTGTTGCATAGTATGTCTTACAAGTTGTTTTTAAAACAAAGACACACCCTTTCATATCTAGGAAAAAAACTAGAATCTGGTTTTGCATATTTAGGAATTTCTTGTGTCATAATTTCTAGAATTGTGAATTATAAGTTAAACAATTTAATGAGAAATGTTTATATTTAATTTCTTAAAGGATAATTTTTGTTAAAAAGTTAAATCATGACTTCTATATAGATATAAAATAAATGTGTTAAAGATTTAATTTATTTCAGTATTTAATAAGGAAACCAGGCAGATGTTAGAACTGGTTTGAAAGAGAAGCCAAATAAGTACAAATTTACATTAAA
>NW_022103968.1:48484005-48517745 GCF_000313985.2 Echinops telfairi | reverse complement strand
TACTCAAAAGTGGTGGGTAGAAGATATTAGAACTTCTCCTGCCTAGAATTTATTTACATGTGTATCGACAAGAATTACTCTGCACTGCTATTGGCATAATATAAAGCGTTATAAAATAGTTCAAGGAATATGTAAGGCTAGAATCAGATAAGCAGGAAAGGTGTACTCATGCTATACGTAGATTTTCATTGGCAACACCCAGTAATCTTTTTCGCTTATTCCAAATTTATGTCATTTAAAATTCATATCTAGATTAACTTATGATTTGGTGGTATTGTGTTTTATTTGATAAATGCTCAGGGCAGTAAAAAAGAAACTATAAGACACTGACATGCAATTGTTATATTTTTATCTGTTTCAGGTTTATGCTGCTGATTGTAGTGACAGTATTCTTTTAGAACTACGAAAATATTTGCCAAAATATTTTGGCATCTGGTCACCTCCTACTGCACCAAATGGTAATCTTTTATTAAAATTCTGGTTTGTAGTCTTAGCACATGAGACTAGCTTTTCAAAAGACTTTATGTAAAATCAACCCTAGTATTATAGAAACACAATATACTTGTATTTTCTTCTTGAATCTCTTCTACTTCTTAATAATACTTCTGTTTATCATTTTCTTAAAGTAGATAATTTGTTATAATTGATCTAAAGCAGATTATATTGGTACCTAATACTGTATTAATTGATAAAGGACCATCTTTCCAAATATGTAATTTTGAGTAGGAAAAAAAAATCAAATATTTTCTCTGCCGGTCTTTTCTCCTGTTCTGCTGCCTCATTCCCACCTCCAGGCTTAAAATTGAAGTCTCTGGAAAAACATTGATAAGCTTCACTGTTAGTGGCAATAGTATCTATATAAAGACATGGCTTTTTTCCCCTCTTTACTTACTTGAAAGCAGTATATGACATTTTTGAAGGTCTTTGTCAGAACAAACAAAATTTAATTAAGTGTCTTGACTACCTAATCACTCACATTTGCATAGGTTTAAGAATAAGTCATGAGCATAGTAAAATTTAAATTTCTAGGCTCAATTCCCAACCATTCTGACTCTGCAAGTCTAGATATTCTTGTTCAGTAGAAGCTAGGGATTTTTCTCAGCAGATTTTGGAACCAGAACCAGAACTTGAGAGCCTGCCAGAACCCAGGGAGATCTCTCTTCTGCATGTCTACTTTATTTCTTAACCTTTTCATTTCTCTCCTTTGCCTTTTTCTCTTGTCATGCTTCTTCCCCACCAAAGGAATGCACATGTTATAGGACTAGTCAGTCACTGAGGGTAGAAGTTTATCTGTGAATCCCAACTCTAGATTAGGAAGACTCGTCAAAGGAGCTGTGGTGGCGCCGTTAGTTGTTAGACTGCAAGGTAAGCACTTCTGACCTGCCAGCCACTTCATGGGAGAAAGATGAGGCTGTCTGCTCCCATCAAAATTTACGAAGTCTTGGAAACTATATATAATGTAACTGTGAGTTGGAATTGACCCTATGATATTCAACAGATGTAGCATAAAAACAGGAACCAGGGGTGCTCATTGAAGAAGTTCAAGCTGTACTGAAAGTATCAGCCCAAAACAAAGCTCCAGGAATTGATGGAATAACAATTGAAATGTTTCAGTAAGCCGTTGAAGTACTAGAACCACTCACTCGTCAGTGCCATGAAATTTGGAAGACGCCTACTTGGCCACCTGACTGGGAGAGATCTGTATTTCTTACTATTCCAAAGAAAGATAAGCCAACAGAGTGTGGTATCATCGATATTACATGTAAGTAAAATTTTGCAGCACTACGTTGACAGGGAGCTGCCAGAGGTTCAGGCTGAATTCAAAAGAGGAATTGGAATAAGGGATATCATTGCTGATGTCAGATACAGCTTGGCTAAAACCAGAGAATACCAGAAAGATGTTTATTTCAGTTTTATCAACCATGCTAAGGCATTCAACTATGGGGATCATAACAGGCTATGATCAAGGATAGCCCTGAGAAGAATGGGAATCCAAGAACACTACATGTGCTCATACAGGACCTATACATAGATCAAGAGGCAGTGGCGTGAACAGTAAAGGGACATACTGTATGATTTAAAATTAGTGTCCTCTCACAATACTTTGTAGGTTGAGCAAATAACCAGAGAAGCTGGACTATATGAAGAAGTTAGTGGCATCAGGATTGGAGGAAGACTTACTAACAACCTACATATGCAGATGACTCAACCTCGCTTGCTGAAAGTGAGGAGGATTTGAAGCAGTTGCTGATAAAGATGAAAGATTGCAGCCTTCAGTGTGGATTACAACTTGTGGTAGTTATATAATCTGGTGTCAACTTGGGGTTATTAAGAGTGAAGGGGTGGAGTTTAGCCTGTTAATCAGGTCTCAGCTTGATGGCCTCATTTGGAGATGCTCGAAGATAAATAGCTTGCTGGATGCCAGATACACTCACTCTCTGCTACGCATTCCTGTTGACAAGCCACGTGGAGCTGCACTGATGGACCCAGAGCCCCGGAGCTGGAGGAACCACGTGGAGACACCTGCCAATGCTAAGATGCTTCCACTGCTACTGGATCCACAAGACTTTCCACCCATTGGCCTGTCATCTTCCTGCACTCAGTATCATTGTATGTGTTGCATGAGTCTAAAGAGGAATTTACAGACTGTTATCGGGCAGATGGGCTATTATCGGACTTAAGGACTTGATCTGGCTGGGCTGGGATGTTTTCTTTATATACAATTTCTCTTTGATATAAAGTTTTCTCTTACACACATGAGTGTCTCTGGATTTGTTTCCCTAGTGTACCTGTACTAGCACACAACACATTGTAAAGAAGAACAAAATCCTCACAACTGGACCTGTTGGTCATGGTAAATGGAGAAAAGAGTGAAGTTGTTAAGGATTTTGACTTGCTGGGCTTGGCAATGCTGATGCTTCCATCAGTCACAAGATCAAATGATGCATTGCCTTGGATGAATCTACACAAGATCTCTTTAAAGCATCGGAAGGCAAGGATGTTACTTTGAGGACGAAGGTGCACCCGACTGAAACCATGATATTTTCAGTCACATATGCAGTGTGAAAGTTGGACATTGAATAAGGAAAATCAAAGAAGAATGGATGCATTTGAATTATGGTACTGGTGAAGAATATTGCAAGTACCAGAGACTACCAAAAGAACAAACTGATCTGTCTTGGAAGACGTACAGCCAGAATATTACTTAGAGGCAAGGACGGTGAGATTTCATTTCACAGACTTTAGACATGTTGTCAAGAGAGACCAGCCCCTGGAGAAGGACATCATGCTTGGTAAAGTAGAGGGGCAGTGAAAGAGACAAAGGCCCTTTCCGTGAGATTCATTGACATAGTGGTGGCAACAGTGGGCTCAAGCATAGGAACAATTGTGAGGATGGTGCAGGACTGGACAATGTTTTGTTCCGTTGTGCATGTAGTTGCCTTGAGTCCGATGGCACTACCACCACCAGCATTTCCTTGGTGATCTCCATGGCTTCTATCTCTATCAGTATCTTAAAAAGTAATTAGGACACACCCTACACTGGAACTCATTAACATAGTGGAGAATTTTTTTTCCAGGAAGCAATATAAAAACAGATATAAATGTTAAGATTACAAGCCAATTTTTGGTGCTTGTTATCACTTAAGTTATTGAACTTCAAGGTTGATCTACCATGAATTAAGCTTTATTTTAGTAAAAGGATCTGCTATAATAGCATTTACAGAATGAATGAAGTACAGGACCCAAACCTAACTCACTGCCATTGAGTCAAGGCCACTCAAAGCAATCTTAGGACAGGATAGGATTGTTCCTGTGCGTTTCCAAGACTATAGCTCTTTATAGGAGTTGAAAGCCCTGTCTTTCTCCTGAGGATCTCTGGTGGTTTCAAACTGCTGACCTTACAGTTAGTAGTCCAATAAGTAATCCCTACCACCAAGCTTGTGGAAAAATTGAATGAAAAGATAGTGGAGTTTTTCCATGAATTCTTTGAAGCCCTCTTGTATAACATAATGTTCTTGCTTAAAATTCTACATGTTTAAAGCTGATTTTGTTTATTTTTATAGCATGGGGAAAATAATGAAGGGAAGAGAGTTAAAAGAAAACTCCAGGGATCAGGGAGGGGAACCCATCACAAGGTTGGATATATAGCCCACCCCCCCAGGGGGATGAATAACAGAAATGTGGGTGAAGAGAGACAACGGACAGTGTAAGACATGAAGTAACATCAATAATATATATGATCAAGGATTCACGAGGGGGGTTGGGGTGGAGAGAGGAACTAGTACCAAGGACTCTAGAAATAAAAGTGTGCGTAATACAATTAAATGATGGATTACAATAAGATTTGTAAGAGCCCCCCCAATAAAATGATTAATAAAAAAATAATAATTTAAGTAAAGGTAAGAAAAAGAAAACTCCAGACCAACCTTTAGAAGGCATTAGTTAATACATATTTTATTTTTGAAGGTTGATGCTCTTAGGTAAGCACTAGATTGCTAACTGCAAAATGAGCAGTTTAAACCCATCACCTGCTCCTAGAGGAAAGATGAAATTGTCTGCTCCTGTAAACATTTATAACCTTATAAATCCTTTGTAGGGCTGCTATCAAAAAATGGCTTGAGAGCAGTGGTTTGGGTTTATGTATTTTGTTTTTTGACTAAGCAATCAAGCCGTCATATGCTAATTCCAAATGCATAAATTGTATCAAGAAACCTGAAAAGATAAAGAAAAAAAAATACTTGGGCAGGTGAAATAAACATCAAATAAAATCCATGATAACTAGGCCTATTTACTTAGAGGAGTGGTGTTTGTAAGGAATGACTCAGTTTATTATTGTGTGAGGAAGGTTGGGTCCAGGGTCCTACTGGGCACTGGGAATGAGAAGAACAAACATTCATCCATTGAGCACACATTAGCTGCAATGCAGAGTTTGAATTTCTATTTTCTTTCCTAAGAGGAGGAGGTAAAGGAAATAGGGATTTTATATTCAGACTTGCAGAGTTGCTACTCTAGTTTATGCTAGCTCTAATCATAGAGGTTTTCTTGCTAATTTTCAATTACTTACAAATTGGCAAAGTTTTAAGGAAAATAATAATCCTGCCCTGAAATATAGCTAGTAGATAGTTTCTGGGTCACTGTCTTTGTACTCACATGCAGGACTGGGGTACTCTTGTGTTGTAGAAACCAAGGATGTTAAAATTTTGAATGCCAAAATGCTACTGTATTACAATCTAGTTCATCTCTTGGTATTTGAAGTATGAGGAGGCTTCAAAAAACTTTGTGGGAAATTTCATTATCTGTCAATATCATCTTTTCATGCATTTTTCAAAGAGTTGATATTTACAGTTTATCTTTATCTCTTACCCTTTGAAGAAGATTTATGCTTCTTATTTAGGCATTCATTATTTTCTTGCAGCAATACCCATTACCATCTAGTGGATTCCAACACTATAAAACAGAGTAGAACTCCCTCCTTGGGTTTCTGAATCTGTAATGTAAACTACAGGGTCTGAATTAGGCAACACTGGCCCCTGGGGAGAGCTGGAATCATCCATTGGAGCTTTATCCTGGATTATGGGCTACAGTACAGAAGTTTTTAATTGCTAATGTGTACTGTGTAATTGCTTTTCTGAAAAGCTGGCAGTAGGCCAGATAGGTTTGGGAGCCCATGCTGTAAACCTAATTTATGGGAGAAGAAAGCCTCATTTTTCTTCCAAGCAGCAGTTGATAGTTCCATCTAAGAAAGGGGGAGTTTCATCGCTTCTCGGCCTTTTGGCTAAGATAAAGTGAAAAGGGGAGGTTCTTTTTTTAGTTCAGCCTCCTTTCAGTGGACCTGGACCCTTACTTTTGATCTAAAACCCAAGTAGTTCAACCACGAAACCCAGACTAAATTCACTGCTATCAACTTGATTCTGACTCACAATGACTCTTTAGGATAGAGTAAAAGTACTCTTTGGGTTTCTGAGACTAAATATCTTCACAGGGGCAGAAAATCTCATCTCTCTCCTTCTGTACAGCTGGTAGATTCAAACTGCTGACCTTCTGATTAACAGCCCAGTGTGTAACCCACCAGAGTTCCTAGTTCAGCTTTTTGTGTCTGATAATTGGGACGTTTATGCTTGAATCTACATATGTGATAGTTTTCTCTGAAAAGATGTATCCTGGAATCCAAAATCATTTGGGGAAATATGTATGTTTTAAAAAAAGATATTTGCTTTCCCTTTACAAGTAGTAAGACTAGAATGTATATTTGGCATTTCTATCATTTTCATTCATTTATCTTTTTAAGAAACTTCTATTATGGTAGACTGTAATAAAATTTGCCATTTTAACTGTTTAAGAGTACAACATTCAGTGATGATAATTACATTCATGAGATTCCACAGCTGTCACAGCTGTTTTTAAATCCTTTCTTGTACAAGTGGAAACTCTAAACCCATGTGACATTAACTCCTCATTTACTTGTTCTCTCGTGCCTGGCAACTTCACATCTACTTTTATATTGATCTGCTTATTCTAGCTATTTCACAGATGCTGAATCATAACAGTATTTGTCCATTCGTGTTTGACATATTTCACTTAGCATAATGTTTTTAAGTTTCCTCTATGTTGTAACATGCATTGGTGTTTTACTCTTTGTGATAGATGAATAACATTCCATTGTTTGTACATACTACATTTTGTCCGTATAGTTACCTGTTGATGGATAGCTAGGACACAGTTTCCACATTTAGCAGTTATAAATAATGCTATTACGAACAACAGTGTACAAGTATTTGTTTGAGTCTCTGCTCTCAGTTCTTTTGGATTTATGCCTCAGAATGGAATTATTAGGTCATATGGTGAGTATGCAAAGGCATTTGACTGTGTGAAGCAAAACAAACTGTGGATAACTTTGAGAAGAATGGGAATTCTAGAACACTTAATTGTGCTCACGCAGAACTTATACATGGATTGAGAGGCAGTTGTGTGACCAAAACAAGGGAATACTACATGGTTTAAAATCAGGAAATGTGTGTGTCAGGACTGTATCTGCTCAGTGTACCTATTCAATCTGTATGCTGAGCAAATAATCAGAGAAACAACTATATGAAGAAGAACGCAGCAGCAGGATTGAAGAAAGACTTGTAACAACAATATGCAGACAACACAACCTTGCTTGCTGAAAGTGAGGAAGACTTGAATCTTTGCTGATGTAGATCAAGGATTGCAGCCTTTAGTATGGATTACAACTCAATGTAAAGAAAACCAAAATCTTTACAACTGGGCCAATTGATAGCTTCATGATAAACAGAAAAGATTGAAGTTGTCAAAAATTTCATCTTGCTGGAATCAGGTACCAGGCATCTAAGACACAGAACAAAATTATAACCAAGGTGAAAGGTGGGGTGGGGCATGGGGTGGAGACCCAATGCCCATCTGTAGACAATTGGACATCCCCCTACAGAAGGGTCACAGGGAAGAAATGAGCCAGTCAGGGTGCAGTATAGCACCGATGAAACACACAACTTTCTTCTAGTTCTTTGGTGCTCCCGACCCCCCCAGCTATCATGGCCTCAGTTCTACCTTACAAGTCAGATTAGTCCAGAACCCGCAGCACAGGGAATCCAGGATAAATTAAACCCCCCAGGGTCAACAATGAGAGTAGAGAAACCAGGAGGATTAGGAGAAGGGGTCAAAAGGGGAATTTGTCTCAAGGATCAACCTATAACCCCCTCTCAGGGGGACAAACAATGAAAAAGTGGGTGAGGGGCAACGGAGGACAATGTAAGATAAGGAAAATAATCTAACTTATCAAGGGTTTGGGAGGGAGGGGAGGGAGGGGAAGAAATGGGGAGCTGATATCAGGGGCTCAAGTGAGAAGAGAATGCTTTGAAAATGACGGCAGCGTATGTGCAAATGTGTTTGACATACTGGATGAATGTATGGATTGTGATAACAGCTGTATGAGCTCCCAATAAAATGATTCCTTAAAAAAAATTTTTTTTTCATCTTGCTCGGATCCGCAAGCAATTTCAATGCTCGTGAAAGCAGCAAGCAAGATACCAAATAATGCTTTGCTTTGGGTAAATCCGCTGCACAAGACCTCTTTAAAGTGTTGATGAGCAAGGATACTATTTTGAGGACCAAGGTGCGCCTGACTCAAAAGCCACACTATTTTCAGTCACCTCCGATGCCTGTGAAAGTTAGCCCTTGAATAAAGAAGACCCAAGAAGAGTGGATGTATTTGAGCTATGGCATTGAAGAAGAGTATTGAAAGTACCATGGACTGCCAAAAGAAACAAATCTTGGAAAAAGTATAACCAGAATGCTCCTTAGAAGCAAGGATGGCAAGACTTTCCAGTGTTGGCATGTCCAGGAGACCAGTCTCTGGATAAGGACATAATACTTCATAGAGAGTCAGTGAAAAAGAGGCAGACGACCAGGAAGATGAATGGACACAGTGGCTGAAACGATGCATAGCAATTGTGAGGATGGGCGCAGGGCCGGAGTGTTTCTGTCTCTTGAACCTAGGGTTGCTAAGAATCAGAATGACTCCAGGCATCTCACAACAACATAATATGGTAATTCTGTTTCTCTGAGGAATATCAAACTTTTCTACAGCAGTTTTAGTATTTTATATTCTTACCAACAGTGGATAAGGACTAGTTTCGCTACAGCTTTGCCAATATTTTTTTAAAACATATTTCTGATAATAGCCGTTCCTAGTGAATTGGAAGTTGGATAGCTAATAGCCTTTGATGCACAACACTAACCCAGAGTTATTGCTGTGGAGTTATTTTGACTCATAGTGCTGCTGTAGAACAGAGCAGACTGTGCCATAGGGTTTCTAAGTCTGTAATCTTTGCAGAAGCACACTGCCACATCTTTGTCCTGTGGAGCACCCTGTGGGTTAGAATTGCGGACCTTTGAGTAACAACCAAACGTAGTCACTGTGCCACTGAGGCTCTTTGTGATACACAAAGGTCTTTTTTTTTTAATACTGATGCAGTCCAATTGATCTATTATTTCATGTGTTATTTGTGCATTTATTGCTCTCTCTAATAATTAATTGCCCTGTGCCAGTCCTAGAAGGTTATTGTTTTCTTCTCAGAGGTTTATGATCTAAGCTTTTCTGTTTAGGTTGTTGATTCATTTTCTACCCACTTTGTATAAGGCTTCAGGTTAAGAGCCAGTGTCATTCTTTCACAAGTATAATTTGCTTTTTGTAACCTACAGGTGCTCCTTGGACTATGAGAAAATTTCATTCCTAAGTCAAATTTGTAGGTGAATCAGAATACTTGGTTTCTAACATCTGTTAATCAAACTTTGTCTTCATATATAACAATGTAGTGTATGTACCCTTTTAAGCATAATAAAGGAATACTTCTAGACACTGTAACATGATCATATAGTAATAATTTTTTATGCGTGTTACAAGGTAGCATTTGTTTTTGTAAACTAGTTTATGTACATCAGTCTTAAAATACAGGGCTTAGTTGGTACATACAGGTTGTACATAATTTAGGTGTTCGTATCCTGGTGACTGCCTGTGCTTTCATTGTATGAACTCTTTGAGAAGATTTGTTCCTGTTAGTAATTGTATTTACAACTTGTTTTTTATTTGTTATTCTACATTTCAGTTCAGTTGTATTGATGACATTATTTCAGTTGTGCAGGCATTCTCACCCTCCTTTCCGAATTGCACTTTCCCTGTGAACACACATGCTATGCCTCCTAGGGTTCCTGTTCCATCTTTTAAGTTGCTGCTGCCAGTTTGATCCCATATAAATACTTCTAGAGAGTAGAATTCTCAAGGCAGTTATTTTTTACTAGTTAAACTAAACTTGTTTGGTTTTAAGAATTATGAGGGTAAAATGATTTTAGAGATATTTTTGGTATAAGGATTAAAGAGTTATCGTTTCAGGGGTTCATCTGGGCTCCATGGCTCCAAAAAATTTGGAGTCTGTGAGGATTTAAAATTCTGTTTTGTTTTTTAATTTCTTTTTTCTTTTTTTAAAAATTAATTTATTCTTTTCTAGGTCATTAGTTTTCTCTTTTGTTGTCATCGTTGTGTTCTCTTTTGTCGCTTTGTTGTACTATGCCTTGTTTTTTGGTGCATATTATGATCTCTGCAGGTCTATCTAGATAAGATAGGCTGGATGAACGGTCTGGAGGAGAAAACAACGGGACCGATGGTTCCAGGGGGACATGGGAGAGGGGGAGATGGGGGAAAGGAGGTGGTGTTGATCAACCCAGGGACAAGGGAGCAACAAGTGATCCAAATTAGTGACAAGGAGGGTGTGAGAGGCTTGGTAGGGATTCAGCAAGGGCAATGTAACCAAGAGAAATTACTGAAACCCAAATGAAGGCTGAGTATGATAGTGGGACAAGAGGAAAGTAAAAGAAAATAGAGGCAAGAACTAGGAGGGAAAGGGTATTTATAGAGGTCTAAATATAGGCATGTACATATGTAAATATATTTATATAGAATGGTGGGGAAATAGATCTGTGTGCATATTTTTTAGGTTTAGTATTAACGCAGCAGGTGGACATTGGACCTCCACTCAAGTACTTACTTTGTTCTATTTAATTGACATTCTATGATGGATACCTTCCCGACGCAATCGCTAAAGACAAATGTGTGCAAAAGCAAATGTGGTGAAGAAAGCTGATGGTGTCCGCCTATCAAAGTTATAGCATTTGGGGTCTTACAGGCTTGCAGGTAAGCAAGCAGCCATCTAACTCAGAAGCAACAAAGCCCACATGGAAGAAGCACAGCCTGTATGACCACGAGGTGTTGAAGGGATGAGGTATCAGAAATCAAAGAACAAAAAATCGTATCATTGTAAATGAGGGGGAGTGCAGAGTGGAGACCCAAAGCCCATCTGTAGGCAACTGGACACCCCCTTACAGAAGGGTCGCAGGGAGGAGACAAGCCAGTCAGGGTGGAGGGTATCAACGATGAACATACAACTTCCCTCTAGTTCTTTAATGCTTCCTTCCCCCACTATCATGATCCCAATTCTACCTTACAAATCTGGCTAGAGCAGGGAATGTACATTGGTGCAGATAGGAACTGGAAACACGGGATCCAGGACAGATAACCCCTTCAGGACCAGTGGTGAGAATGGCGGTACCAGGAGGGTGGAGGGAAGGTGGGGTAGAAAGGAGGAACTGATCCCATGATCTACATGTAACCTCCTCCATCAGGCATGGATAACAGAAAAGTGGGTGAAGGGAGACACCGAACAATGTAAGATATGACAAAATAATAATAATTTGTAAATTATCAAGGGTTCAGGAGGGAGGGAGGGGTAAAATGAGCTGATATCAGGGTCTCAAGTAGAAAGCAAATGTTTTGAGAATGATGGTGGTAACAAATGTACAAATGTGCTTGACATAATGGATATATGTATGGATTGGGATAAGAATTGGTCAAGCCCCCAATAAAATAATAAAAAAAAATTCTGTTCTGTGTTTCCCTTCTTTTGATCAAGAGTTCTACAGAACAATCCTTAGTCCAAATGTTCAGTAGTGGTTTCACTCTATACAGTTTGTCTGGTCTCATGACAAAGGTAGAAGTTGTTCATAAAGGCATTTAGCCACACATTCATATCCTCCTATTCCCAACTCTCCTTCCTTTATTGCTGCAGGTAAATAGACACAAATTGTGCCATGTTAGTAATTATAAATGAAAAAATTAGCTTTTAAAAATAAGTAGGTGGAGGTTTACAGAACAGATCCTAGTTTGACATTCAACAGCTTGTACACATTCTGATGCCACTCATCCTCATGCACCATCACTTTCCCACCAGCTCCCCGCGTTTCCTGCTTCCATTCATCCTGTTCTCTCTCTGTCCTCAGGTAAACGTTGTACTCTTTAAAAATCTGACCATTTTATTGACATAGGATGTATGCACTATACAATTCAGTCTTTTTAGAATAAATCTTAAAGACCTTATTGAAATACTTTATGAAGAACTCTAGTGAAGTATAGGTGACACAATTGTCTTCAGAATGGGAAGGTCTTCTGGAACAACATGAAATAGCATTAATGCCTCTTTAATGTTCTTGTATGTGCTTTATGCTCTTTGTTACGGTTGAATGCTATTTAATCTACTTTCTTATTTCCTGTTTTTCTTGTATACTAATTATAAATTTATCTGCCTTTTTTTTTCAAGTTGAAGTAATAATAATTATTCAATCTAGATTTGTTTTAAGTTTGTTTTCTTGAAGTAATTTTAGTAGTAAAATATTTGTTAATGCTAATTAATGCTTTGATTTTCTTAATAATAGATTTATACCTAAAACTGGAAGATGTGACCCATAAATTTAATAAGCCCTGTATAATGGATGTAAAGATAGGACGAAAAAGCTATGATCCTTTTGCTTCATCAGAGAAGATTCAGCAACAAGTCAGCAAGTACCCATTAATGGAAGAAATTGGGTTCTTGGTGCTTGGCATGAGGGTAAGAGTTATTTTTAAAATACACAATTCTCTTTATTGTATTCTTTTGAAAATTAAAGGTATAGATACATTTTAGAATTACAGAAAATGATAGATATATCCTCATATATCAGAGCAGCCAAACCCACTGCTATTGAGTTGTTATGACTGATAGCAACCATATCTAGGGTTTCCAAGACACTGTAAATCTTCACAGGCTCAGACAACCCCAAAAGCTCCTCAAGTGAAATCCAAGATCAAGACGATGTCCGTTTGCTTTTTTGATAGTGCTTTTGGAGTCCGTTGTACCAGGTCAAACTCTTAATCAAGCTTTCTTGTACAGGTTCTGAAAAGATTGTGTAACAGTATGCAACAAAAAGGGCCTGATTTGTGGCAGATGAGGGACTGGTTTTGCCACCTCAACAATGTAACTACTCACACAGCAATGTCATTGTGCCAGTTCTTGGGAAAAGAATAGCATGCATTTCTTTCCCCACACACCTTACTCACCTGACCTTGCTCAGTGCAACTCCTTTTTATTTCTATGAATGAAGAGGGACATGAAAGGACAGTGATTTGATGACACAGAAGTGGTAAAGGAAAAAAAAAAGGAGGTTCTGCTAGCCATCAAACAGATGAGTTTGAAAAATGTTTCTAAGAATGGAATCGGAGATTTGACAAATATATTAAGTGTAATGGAGAGTACTTTGAAGGTGATACGGTTGTTTTTTTAAAAAAAAATACACGGCTTTGAAGAAAAATTCTGATTTTTTTTTTGTGGGGGTACCACCTCGTTTATGTATTTTTGTGACATCATCCAGCATATGTGGTTTGTTTTTTTAATCTAGCATAATGTTTTCAATTTTCATGCATGCAGTTGGTGAGCTTCTGAGATTTTTCTGCCTTTTAGAAATTATTCTTAATGCTGTTCTGAGCATGCGTGTTATGTGGCTATATGCTTTCATTTTTCTTGGGTATCTACCTGAGAGTGGAGCTCCGGAGTCTGATGACTCTCCAGTTCACCTTTGGAGGATCTGCCAGGTGGTTTTCCTTAGCAGCTACACCATCTTACATTCCACCAGCAATATATGAGGATTGCTACTTTGCATTTTACATCTTTTAACTCAAGCTATCTTAGTGAATGTGAAATGGTATCTGTTTGCATTTCTCCATTGGCTAATGAAAGCCCCTGGTGGCACTGTGAGTTAAGCATTGGGCTGCTTGACCATAAGCTGCTGTGTAGGAAAGAGATGAGACCTTGTGCTCATGTAAAGATTTACAGTCTTGGAAACCTATGCGGGCTGCTTTAATCGACCCGGTGGCAATGGACTTGCTTTGGCTTTGGAATGGCTTATGAAAGAAGTCTGGTGGGAGTGTAGATTAGGCATTGGGCTATGAACCGCGAGGAATATTCAGCTATATGCTCATGTGAAGATGAGATAAGAATAAGGCTTAATTTTTTTCCAGACCACTATTTAATTGGTAAATAACAGCCCCCTTTTCACTGATTTAGTCCATATTAAATTCTCATGTATGTAATGCTAAAATATGTTTAATTAAATGTTACTCTTTCCTTATTACCCTTATTTAGATTTTCCGTAGATTTTATATAAATTTTAGAATTCACTTTCATGCTACAAAAAGAAAATTATTGGTATTTTATGTTGAATCTTCTACTCTACAAACAGAATTTGTGTGTATGAGAGACCAAGAGAGAGAAATTCCTCAAGAATGTTTTGCCTATGTCTTTATATAGATCTTACACATATTTAGTTTATTTTTGTTTCATTTATTTATTGGCTGTCATTACAGTTGTAAATGGGGTCTTCTCTTTTTCCACTCCATTTTCTAACTGATTGTTTATATAAAAGCGTACTTTCAAGTTATTAATTTATAATCAGCCATCATTTTGAATTTTCACTTTATATTAGTTTTATGTTATTAGCATCTACCAATAGTAAAAGTTGTCTTCTACTTTCTTACTGCTGTTTTTTCTCATATATTTGTATTTTCTGGTAGATGAGATATGAATACTGGTAGTTCTAGAAAAAATGCCTTATACTAACGATAATAAAACACATTTTTGTTGGACCCTTCTTGTGACATCTTGTATTTCAGAGGAGTTGCTTCCTAATGTCTCCATTGAGGGAGGGTGGCGTTTGGTGTGTTGAGGTTGCTATTTTGCCCTCCGGGAACTATCAGTCATTTCTTAAAAAGAGCTCGCATTAGCAGTGAATATTACTTTGTTAAATGCCTTTTCAGCATGTATTATATGCCTGTATGATTTTTTTCACCCCCATAGGTCGTTTTAGAATGGATGATATGAATAGATTTTTTCATCTTGAATTAACTTTGCATTTCAACTTGATCATGGTATGTTCATTTTTTTAATATTCGGTGCTCATTTTATTTCATTTTTTGATAGGTTTATCATGTTCATTCTGATAACTATGAGACACAAAACCAGCACTATGGAAGAAGCTTAACAAAAGAAACTATAAAGGATGGTAAGGATTAACAAATATTTCAGTGCTTTTATTACTGAATAATTATCAAAATAATTTTAAAGGTATTTTAATTTTCAGTCTCCTTTAGAATAGTTTTTAAAAAAATATTTGGTAAACAGACTTTTGGTTCACGGGGTACTCATAATCCTTGTTCTATGCATGACCCTCTTATTTTCCTTTTAATGAATCACATTTTTTAAGGATTATACTTTAAAAAAACAATGAGCATTTCTGAGCCAACAATATGGCCTAAATATTAGATGTTGTCTTAAAAAGAGTATTCAAGTAAACATTGTAAATCATAGTGTATTAGAGCTCCCTGTTACATATGAAACCTGAAAATATTTGTATTTGTATAAATACCATTTTATTGAAAATTTCCCTTTCAGTTGAACTATATATCATAAGTTTTTGGAGCGACGTAATGAACAAGCAAGTGGTATTAACAGATTTAACGTCTGTTAATATGTATACTTCTTACGATATCTTAAAAAGAATTTCCACAAAAAAAGGGGGGAATTTCCTGAAGATCATATTGTATTAGAAGTTAGAAGTTTAATCTTAGCTTTAGCTAGATGGGGAACTAAGTTGAATCTTGGCTCTGGCTTAGCTTATATGTACTGTAAAAAATTTTGAGAATTTTCATTTTATGTGTAACAAGCAAGCACTCATATTTGTCACCTTAACAATTCATGTTTGCCTTGTTAATAATTGTTGTGTTGCCTAGCTCCTGTCAAGGTGGCTCCCAGCTCACCACAAACCCCACGTATGACAGTGTGCACTGCTCCCTCGGGCTTTCTGGGTCGGCATCTTTCCAGAAGCTGTTCACCAGGCCTGTCTTGTGCAGATAGATGTGCTATATGAATTCACATCACCAGATGAGCAGGGATGGCTAACTACTTAACCAATTGCAACATAATAGTTAGTTTGCCAATTTATTAAAATGCTTTGCCAGGCTAACAACTTGGTTTGATCTGAGAACATTTAAAAAAAATGTGCTGTTCTATATTGGGGAAGTGGCTATTAATAACAAAAATTTAAATTATATATAACCTAAATTTACAAATATGATTAAATAGTGATAAATAACTTTAAAAGATGCCTAATAATATGGTAAGTTAAAACATTTAAAAGTCTCAATTTGAGTAACACATTTAGCTCTGAGAGTAGTGCTGAATCTTAGAAGAGAACTGAACTTCTTTGGGTGAAAAAAAAAGACTGATTTAGTTAAAATTACTGAGAACAGATACAAATCAGTGTTTGAAATTATGAGAAGGACTTGCTGCTATCATTAAATATCCTTATAATTTCATCCTAGGCTTTAAATTAGTTTCTGGTTATGTTGTAAATATTCATAACAAAACATTTACCACATGAACAACACATTTCAGTAGCATTGATTACATTCTTAAAGTTTTCCATCAATCCTGCTATCATTTTCCTAAAGGCTCTACCACCATTAACATAAAACAATACCCCCTAACCAAAACTTCCCTCTCTCCTCTCCTTCCCTCTGCTGGTAGTCATTAGTAATCTTTGATATTCTGTGTATTAGCTTATTTCATATAAGTGAGATCATCCACCTTGTGGCATGCATCAAGACTACAGTTGTTTTTAATACTGAGTAGTAGTTCATTGTGTCTGTCTGCCAAATTTTGTTTATCCATTCATCTTTTAATAGATATTTTGATTGTTTCCACCTTTTGCTGTAGTGAAAATTGTTATAAACTTTCTGTTTGTGTTCATTCTTTTACTTCTGTGTATATTCCTAAGATTGAAATAGCTGGTTTTGACAGGTAGTTGTGTGTTCCACTTTGTGAGAACTGCCAACCTGTTTTCACCAGTGACTGCATCATTTTACCTTCCTACTAGGAGAGGGTAGATTACTTCTTGAATGCGATTGTCTCAAACAAATATTCTTTACTATAAAATTCCTACAGTAGCAATTGAACCAAATCATGACGTTACATTCCTTAACTGAATGTACATATAGAGCTAAACTACTAGTCTACCTGTAATGAATTTTTTGGTTTTGTTTAAATTTAAGAATTACCTCACTTTATATAGAGTGTCATTTAAATGTCTTTGAATATGGTCATCTTCACTGAAAACTATGTTCACATCCAAATTTCTGTTCATGCCTAGAATTCTTATTTGTGCAATTAAAAGAATGACGGAGGAGGGGAAGGGGATTGAAAATTTGTAGCTTTAATGTGTTAATTTCCTAAGTGAATGCAATCTTATATTTATTGTAACCCTAAAATTTCCTTTTTGTAGGAGTCTCCAAGTTTTTCCATAATGGATTCTGCTTAAGAAAAGATGCCATTGCTGCCAGTATTCAGAAGATTGAGAAAATTTTGCAGTGGTTTGAAAGCCAGAAGCAGCTTAATTTTTATGCAAGTTCATTACTGTTTGTTTATGAAGGTTCATCTCAGCCAACCACTACAAAATCGAATGACAGAACTTTGGCAGAAAAGTTTTTGTCCAAAGGACAACTGTCAGATACAGAAGTCTTGGAATACAATAATAACTTCCACGTGTTGAGTTCAACAATGAATGGAAAAATAGAGGCTTCAGTAGGCAAAAGTTTATCTAAAATGTATGCTCGTCACAGGAAAATGTATTCAAGAAAACATCACAGTCAGGCTTCATTGAAGGTTGAAAATCTGGAGCAAGACAATGGGTGGAAAAGCACGCCCCAGGAACATTTAAATGGAAATGTGCTTTCCAAACTGGAACAAGTTTTCTACCACCTTCCCACAGGTTGCCAAGAGGTTGCAGAAGTAGAAGTGCGAATGATAGATTTTGCTCATGTGTTCCCTAGCAACACAAAAGATGAGGGATATGTTCATGGGCTAAAGCATTTAATTACTGTACTGAGAAGTATTTTAGACAATTGAATCCTTTGATGCAATCTTTTGAAGGAGTGGGCCGATCACAAGGGAACAGTGGTCAATATCCCTGTACTTGTAATACTATGTAAAAAATTTGTATTGTGAGTCTACATTTTATTTGTCTTTATACTTTTGGTGGAAGGGTTTAACTTTTTTATAATCTTACTCAGGAAAATATTTGTTCATTAGAAAACTATGAAGAATAAGGAAACTTAGGAATGTTAAGCAGGGACCGTGGTGGTACATGGCTTTTAATGATCTGTTTTGCTCAAGCAAAATGTAAACCATTTTTCAGTCATTAAGAGTTTAGTTAACCTTCTGTAGCCAGTTTATCATGAAACCTCTGTCCACCCCACTCTGACAGTGAGCCATATTTAACTCACATTATTAGAACCCCTACGGAACTCTAGCAAGCACAGGTGGATGCCCTCAGCATTGCTACGTATGATGTTATTAAAACTGGAGGAAATGATACTTCAGAAATACGTGCTGTTTAGGGTCTCTAGGAAAGGTTCAGGCCAGCATATCAAAAGGTGCTTCTTAGTGGAGTTATTTAGAATTGTTTGTATTTCAAAGCAGATTTTTCCCTTTGATTTTTAGGTATACAGACATAATATTTCAAAAATAGTTCACTTTCAGGAAAAAGCACAACAGCAATGTGAAATTCTTGCCAGACACAGGGGAAGAGAGGTTATTTACAAGGAACAAAAATTTATGTATTTTAAAAATCCTTCATTTATGGAAAAATTGGATTTACTAAGGTACACGAGGTATCATTAACCATAGCAGACCTTTTCCTTTTAGCTGTAGCTTCAAAGGGTGGATAATTGAAGATATGTTTGATATTGCCTTATTTCTCCCTTAAACAACTTCTGAGAGCTGGGTTTTTTTTATTCAAATTTTTTTATTTCCATTTCAGCATTAATATAAATGTATGTTGCTAAAAATAGTGTTTCTCAGAATTCTTCAAAGGACATCTAGTAATGTATTACTAAAATTACTCTCATATGTTAATTGGTACATTATATAGAGTTCGATACATACCTAAATTCATCTTCTCATCCACTCTTCCTCAAAACAGTTTTATATCACATTCAACAGAAACATTATAATTTACTAATTTTATGGAGGGCAATGCTACTTTTCCCGGAAAAGAAGGCTAGATTTTTAAGTATTATCTGGGTTTCATACTTACCAACTTACAAGAAAGGTATTTTTAATTAAAAAATGTAAATCTTGGAAATTAAATTTGCAAATATGTTTGATATTTATGGTCCCACTATGGGCATTTTGATTCACTAAGAACACTTCTGCATTGCTGAAGAATTTTGCCATTTTCCTGGAAGAGGTTTAGAGTTGTGAATTGTTTAAATACCCTTGCCCCTCAATAATTACAAATTAAATCTTTAAATCCAAATGGCTGGTTTGTGGTCTGGAAGAAAGTACACCAAATTTGTGTTTATCTTCCCACCCCTCCCTGAGGATACTTTGCAAATACCTGCTTCCAAACAGTAGTACCAAATACTCAATAAATTGTTGTTTTGGTAAACCTATTAAATCTGATATACATAATTAAAAATTCATATGCAATTTGTCATAGCAAAATTTGATGGTGTTTTCCATAGAGTATTCAGTGTCTACTACCTAAGCAATTATTGGCTGTAGCTTTTTAAAAAAAATTTTATTTTTATTGGGGGCTCATACAACTCATCACAATCCATATATACATCAATTGTATAAAGCATATTTGTACATTTGTTACCCTCATTCTTTTTTTTAAAAATTATTTTATTGAGGGCTCGTACATTTCTTATCACAGTCCATACATCCATCCATTGAGTCAAGCACCTATGTACACCTGTTGCCCTCATCAGTCTCAAAACATTTGCCCTCTACATTAGCCGGCTGTAGCTATTTTGGTAGAGATTAATTTTAAAACATAATGTCAGACATTTTATTCATATTTTTTTTCTTACAATATGGAGTTTTGTGGTTATTTGGGAAGTTGTTCAATAAATCTTAAACTCAGATAATTAAATACCACTTTGAATTTAAGACCAGGAGTCTTTTTTTTTATGAGTTAGCAGCAGCCTATGTACAGTGAATTTAATAAGCTTAAGTATTATCAGATTGTTTTTGCACATTTTAGCTCAATAAAGTCTGAATCAACTAAATAAAGATTTTCATTCATGTTTAGAAGTATAAGTTTGTAAAATCAATGTCTTACGTTGGTGATACAATAGATCGGGTTCTTATTTTGTTTTACTACAAGAAGTTTCTTTTTCTGCTTTTCAGGGAAGGTATTGACATTTAAATCTGTTTGTTTACATTTTATATCACTGTTATCCAAGGCCCGTTTTTGTTTTATGAGATTTATCGCCTCAGAGACTTCGTGGGGCCATTTTACTCTTGTAGGGCTGCTATGAGTCAGAATTGACTCTGGCTGGGAGGGGAAGTAAGCTTGTATGTAACAGAATAAGTAACTGACATGACTATTACTATCTAGTCATTTAATAGTATGCTGAAATTTACCACTATGGAATGAATAATCACTATTCAAGTTTATTTGGATGTGTAGTTATTTAATATGGAGATAATCCTGGGTTAATAAGATGATCATATGTCCCCTCACGCAAGACAGCATTATTTTAGTGTATTTCTTGTGGAATTTGCTCACTAAAGAACTTTGAGGAGTTGTGAATAATGAATAATACATTAATAAAAAAGTTAAATTGTATAATAGTTTTATAATAAAGTACATTAATTGATATTTTACTACAGAAGGCAATTGTTGCATAGATTCAAATGAATTAAAAATCAATGACAAAATGGTAAATATTTTAGCCAAGTAGTTTTTTAAGAAACATTTATGAGAAGGTGTGTATTAAGCGACTCTTACCACGGAGCGTGTGTCTTTGTAACTCAGTATGCATTCTTTGTGTGTCTGGAAAGATTGTCCCCTTAGGACTACACTACAGAGGCTTTGCGTCATGTTCCAGTGAGTAAGGATTTTTTTTTTTAATTTGATTGAGTATAATCTTGTCTCTTATGATTTCCAAAATGGTGTTCTTCATATCACCTCTCGTGAAGTATTTTTCAAGTTTAGCACAGTTTAAGAGACAGACATTACATTCTAGAGATTTTCCGACTACAATTCTATTGCTTCATGGCGCTGACCGTGCATTTGGTCCTAGCTTTAGGAATGGTCTAGGAATTCGGAATAAGAGAATGGTAAAGCAATGAGAGTTGTAGTTGTGCAGTTGCAAGTCAGAGTTGACTTGATGGCAAGAATGGTGATAATTTTGGTTTTGGAGTTATAGAAATTGTGTCCTTTTTTTTAGGGGGTCGACATTTTGATAGCATTTTATCTAAACAGTTTGGCGTTATCCTAAAACCTGATTTGCGTTGTAATTTTATGATACTTCATAGTATTTCTTATCCAGTGCTTTCAACCCTGATTTGATATATTTTTAGCCTCACTTGTCCTTTTTAGTTCTCTGTATAGTGTGTTGTTTCATAAGCTAGGAGTCCTCAGTTTCTTTCTTAAAAACTCTCAGATTTGTCATCTAAAGAAGTAGCACTTGTATATTAATGCCATTAGAGTTATCTTTGAAGGCCTTATTTCTTAGTTTATTAACAAATACTTGCTGGATGTCTACCACGTGCCACACGTCTTTAGGCCCCGGGTATAAGTCCCCGACCATTCCCATTCTTTTCTAGACGGGATGGGGACTCAAAATATATACAGGAAGAAAGACATTTAAAAACGACTCAAGATTAGATGAAGTTAAAATAGTAAGTATTGAGTTGCAATGAAGCAACTAACTGTGTTAGGTTAAAAATAATATTTTCCAGCATTGTAACCTATATTTGACTTCTGGTTTTTGAGTCATGAATTACAGTTAGCTTATACAAAGGCCTTAAGATTTCACTTTTCTTGCCAGTAAAGGTGTGTTTACTTACACTCTCTATTTAGAGTAGTGTTTAACACAACATTAATTTGACAAACATCCTGTGACATATTCGCAAGCCAGTTATTACACTTTTTAATTGAATTTTATAATTTCATACCAATCTTTTAAGCCCCAATCTTCAAACCACCGGTATTTAAAATTTGGCATTGAATAAGAAATTACTTTTTGATGTGTAGTTTTTATCGCTACTTAAAATGCTTGTTTTTAAGCATTTTATGAAGATTGGAACCTCCATGTTTTTGAGTTAATGTTTAAATTGTCACTACTTTCAAGGAGCTGATAAGAACATAGTACTCATACGAATGGACAAATTGATAACTATTTTTAAAATTTATTAAAAAATTGTCCTATAGTTAAATTTTGGCCTGGTATTTATTCACTAATACATTAACAGATTAACTATGAAATATGTATGACGCACCTGAACAGAAATGGAAATGGTGTGCACAGAGACACTTTACTATGGGGATTGTACTGGAAGATCACGAAAGCATGTGAAATTGCACCCGAAGTTGTGTTCTTAGTGACTGTAAGCAGCAGTGGTAAACTTGTTGTACTTGATGAATGAATGTACTTGGTCTGGTCTCAGTTACTTTGGTTTAAATGTCTAAATATCTTTTATTTTTAATGTGTAATTTGTACTATTAGGGGGGTATTGACTGCAGAGGCTACTGTTATGTGATTTGTGTTTTTGTTTTTATTTTATAGAATTATCTAATGTGATATACCAATTTTTATAACTTAAGTGATATTTAGATATCCTAATGACTGTATATTTGACAACCTATTAAAATGTTTTCCATTGGAGCTCTTTTCATTTATCATAGCATGTCTCATCGTAGTTTGAAAATGTTATGCATTCAAAAAAAAAAAAGAAGAAAATGTTAGGCATTCAACAACTTACTTAAATTGCCAGAAGCTGTAGGAATCCTAGGGAATACAAAGATAAGATATTAGTACAAATAAGCATACACATTGGGAATGATAAAATGTGTGAACGCTGTGGTAAAAATATATTTTTTCTATGTCATTATCAATCTCCTTGGAAAAGTTTACTCCGAGGGAAAAAAGTACTTCCTTGCAGATTGCAACCCAATGCGCAAGCACTTTGCCACCAGAACACCTCTTTACCCAGGACTAGGAGATTTTAAAGAACTAATAAGGTTGATCCTGAATCTCAAGATACATACTGTCTGGTGGGGAAAACAAATAGCAAATGTGGAATCAAATGTTGGGGCTCTGACTGGTCCTTAATTTAACAATGTTCAGAGCCTGACCACTCAGGTTATATCAGAGACAGAGAGGACAATTTGAAGTGTTATTGCTATATCTCACTCACTGTCTGTTATTGATATATCTCACTGTCATTGAGCAATTCTGAGTCATAGTGACCCTCTGGGTTGCTGAGGCTCCAAATCTTACTGCAGCAGAGAGCCTTATTTTTCTCATCAGTAATAGAGCGGCTGAGTGGTGGTTATCACTGGGTACAAGGTCCACAGTTTCTTCACGGAAGAAAGACTGGGCTTTTTACTCTTGGAAACTCACAGGGGCAGTTCTAGTCTGGCCTATAGGGTCGCTGTGAGTCAGCATGGACTCATTGGCAGTGGGAGTTAGTGGAGTGGCTGGTGGGTTTGAACTGCTGGCCTTGCAGTTAGCAACCCAATATGTAATCCATTCAGCTACTAGGGCACCCTTTATTACATCAACTACATAAACTCAAAAGCTCACTGCCATCATATTGATTCTGATTCAGCAACCTGGGGGCAGAGTAGAACTGCCCTTTTGAGTTTCTGAGACTTCAAACCTTTACAGAAGTAGAGAGCTGCTTCCTCCTGGAGAGTGGTTGGGGAGTTTGGGTCACTGACTTTTTGGTGAGCAGGTCAATGCTGCTGCATACTACACCCCCAGAGCTCCTTTTATAGCTGTGTACTATTAAAAAAAAAAAAACTCACTACCATAGCAACCCTATAGTAGTGGTTTAAATAGCAACCTTTTATCTTATCTATGAATAAACAAGTCAGCAGACTGGTTTTGTTGGGTTTATTCTCGGCAGTCAGCTCGCTCTTCTGCTGGGGGAGGGTTGGGCTAGTCTACGGGGACTGACTGCAGTGATGTGTTTTATATCCCTTCCGAAGGCCAGCTCAGCATTTTCTTAGGGGTAGCAGAGGCCCAAGAGCAGAGGCTGAACCATACACACACTTTCCAAGCCTCTGTTTGAGTCAAGTTTGCTGGTATTGTCAGATCAAGGTCAGTGTTGGAGAATACTGACAAACAAGAGCATGAAAAACAATGCAGCCAACCACATACCAGTTACTTCAATCCCAGACCAGTTTGCCCAGAGGAACAGCCAAGGGAGACTTGTCTTGGCCCATGGTTTCATCAGGCAGCCATGTGGAAGTCGGCGAAACAATGTGGAAACAATATGGATATTTAATACTCATCAGGACCAGCAACCATTGCAGAAATGAAACACCCTTTTCTTGTTCCTTTGAATTCATCCACATTTTCACCTATTTTCATCTCCAGTGGCGTTGTTGGGTCCCACTGAGTTCTGACTCATGGCGACCCTACGCACAAACACTGCGCAGTCCCGCGCCATCCTCACACCTGTTCCTATGCTTGAGCCCGTTGTCACAGCCATGGCCTTCTTTTTCACATACTTCACCAACCCTGGTGTTCTTCTCCAGGTACTGGGGTCTCCTGACAACGTGTCCAAAGTCTGTGAGATGGAATCTCGCCATCCTTTTCTCTAAGGAGCCGCTCATTCTGATTGTACTTTTTCAAGACAGATTGATTTGTGCTTTTAGCAGTCCATGGCCCTTTCAATATTCTTCACCAGCACCAGAATTTAAATCCTTTGATTTTTCTTCAATCTTCCTTCTTCAATGTCCAACATTCACATGCATATGAGGTGTGGGAAATACCATGGCATGGGTCAGACTCACCTTACGCCTCAAAGTAACAACATCCTTGCTTTTCAATATTCTAATGAGGTCTTACGTAGCAGATTTGCTGAATGCAACTCATCGTTTGCTCTCTTGACTACTGCTTCCACGATCATTGATTGTGGGTTCAAACAAGATAAACGTGACAACTTCAATCTTTTATCGATATCCCATGATAGTACCTATTGGTCTAGTTGTGAGGACTTTGGTCTTCTTTACAGACATGTAATCCATCCTGAAAGGGGCAGCCCTTGATCTTCACCAGCAAGCACCTCAAGTCCTCCTCACTGTCAGCAATCAAGGTTGTGTCCCCGACATATGAAGGTTGTTACCAGTCCTTCCTCCAATCCTGAAACCTAATTCTTCTTCATGTAATCTAACTTCTCTGAATTTTTGCTCAGCACATGGACTGAGTAAGTGTAATGAGAACATACAACATCGACACACACCTTTCCTGATTTCAAACCATACCATGTTCCCGTGTTCCGTTTGCACAACTTTCTCTTGATCCATGTACAAGTAATGCATGAACACAATGAAGTGTTTTGGAATTCCCATTCTTAAGGCTGTGCATAGGTTGTTAAGATGCATGCAGTCAAATGCCTTGGCATAGTCAATAAAATACAAGTCAGCATATTTCTGGGAGAAAGAGGGACTTCTCTCAGAGTTAAAGTCTCAGAAACCCACAAGGCAGTACTACCCTGCACTACATGGTTGGCCACAACTCGACGGCAGTGAGAAATATCTTTCTGGTATTTTAAGAATATAAAGCCTTATGAATATAAAGCCTTATGTCTTATTTTAAGAATATAAAGCCCCCTAGTGGCACTTTGGGTTAGGCATTAGACTGTTAGCTGAAAAGTTGGTAGTTCAAAACCACCAGCTGCTCCACCGGAGAAAAATGAGGCTGGGCTATTTGATCCTGTAAAGGTTTGCAGTCATGGAAACCCTATTTGTATAGGGTGGCTAAAAGTAGGAATCCACTTTGTGGCTGTGGATTTTGTTTTGTATTTTATTTAAAGAATGGAAACACCTAGCACTCAGTCTTGATTTATCTAAGGCAGTCGGTGTATTCAATCCCTAATGTTTAGTTTCTGGATCTAGGATAATTCTGCCTAATCTCCAGTAGGATGATGAATCAGATTTAAAACTCACTTATGGCCTTGTTGTTGATGGCGACTCATAGTAACCCTGTAGGACTGGGTAGAACTGCTCCTGTGAGTTTTCAAGACTGTAACTCTTTTTAAAAAAATAAATTGTTTTAAGACTGTAACTTCATGGGATCAAAAAGCCCCATCTTTCTCCCTCGGAGCTGCTGGACACTGCCAACCATGCGAATTGTAGCCCAATGGATAACCACTACAGCACCAATACCAAAACCATTTCTAGGCTGCCTATTTACCTGTTTCTTCATAGCTTTAGTAGAGGTCTTGCTTTTATAAAAAGGTCCAAGTATTCAACTCTTTGCAAGTAAGTTTGTTTATTCAAGTATCATGATGATTTAAAACTTTTTGCCAAAATCCTTCCAAAAGGTATTATGCAATTTCTTATATTATCAGAAGCATATATTGAAGGTGACTGTTTTTCTTCCCACACCTGAGGTGATATTTTTCCCCTCTTAACCTGGAGGTGATAAGTGTCCTCTAGCCACTTCTAGAATTATTACTATCCCTGCCTTTTTCCTTAAATAAAACAAAGTAAGCTTTTATGTTTTTTAAATTTTTATAAATCATTTCATTGGGGATTCTTAGAGTTCTTATAACAATCCTTACATCAATTGCATCAAGCGCATTTGTACATATGTTGCCATCTTCATTTCCAAAAACGTTTTCTTTCTATTTGAGCCCTTGGTATCAGCTCTTCTTTTTTCCCTCCTCCCGCCACCCTCATGAACCCTTGAAAATTTATAAATTTTTTTTATTTTTATATTGTCCGTTGTCTCCCTTCACCCACATTTCTGTTGTTCATTCTCCTGCAGGGGTGGGGTGGGCGTTGTACATTCATCTTTGGGATTGGTTCCCCCTACCTTCCACCCTCATGGTATCGATACTCTCATTATTGGTCCTGAAGGGTTTATCTGTCCTGGATTCTGTGTGTTGAGAGCTCTTATCTGTACCAGTGTACATTCTGTGGTCTAGCCAGGTTTGTAAGATAGAACTGGGGTCATGATAGTGGCAGTGGGGGTGGGGGAGGAAGCAATAAAGAACTAGAGGAATGTGTGTTTCCTCAGTGCTATACTGCACCCTGGCTCACTCGTTCTTTCCTTGTGACCCTTCTGTGAGGGGATGTCCAATTGTCTACAGATGGGCTTTGGGTCTCCATTCTGATCCCCCTCGTTTGCATCAAAATGGTTGTTTGTTTTGGGTCTTATGATCCCTGATCCCCATTGACACCTCGTGATCACCTGAGTTGGTGTGCTTCTTCCATGTGGGATTTGTTGCTTTCCTGCTAGATGACTGCTTGTTTAACTTCAGCCCATAAGACCTCAGACGCTAACAAAGCAAGCTATTATGAAGGACTTGTTCGCCCTCCTTATTACAGTCGTCTGTTGACGGCCCCTCCCCCTTGATATTAATTTTAACACCGACTTCCAGTCCCACTCTCCATCCCAGTGTCTACACGTATTCTTGGTGATTTCCAGGTATACATGGGTGGTTTTCCTAACACTCAATCCCTGACCTCACTGCCACCAAGTAGGTCTTGACTCATTGTAACCCTCTACAGTGTTTCTGAGACTGTAACCCTTAGCTTCAATGTGTACACAATTGAGCAACTGATAATTCTTCTCCAAAATTCTTCCTTCTTGAGTTCTCAGTTCTGTTAACCCGCTTTCCATTACCTCATGTAACAAAAGTTGAAGTCATTTTTCACTTCTCTCTTTTCTTATTCCCCAAGTCCACTTCACTTGCAAATCTTGTTGGCTCTACCTTCAAGATACATTCAAAACCTGGAAATGGGCCACGATGGGTGCAGATAATACGACCGGAAAGATTTCCTCAGCAAATAGCAGAGAGCTTCCCCTAGGAGGGGTATCCGCACTCCCCGCATGTGAGAAACTAAAAAGGTAAGGAAACCAAGTTTTCTTAAAGTGGGAAATCAGCAACGCCTGCTGACCGACTCCTCATGGACCAGTGGCCCGAGCCCCCCTTGTGCCCCTCACCTTCCCTGCGCAAAGCCACCCTTCTCGGCCACTGACCAACCGAGCCATCTGAACTTCTCGCTTCACTGGCCTCTGGGACCCTGTGTGGATAGTGGACCATGTGGGCAGCTTGGTGCAAACATTTTCAGGACGCAAACAATGCTTTTCACGATTTATATTTCTTTCTTTTTCCTCCTCCTTTCCTGCTTTCTTCTCCAGTACGTTTGCCACCCCCACCCCACCTCCATCCCCACCCCCATCTCCACCGGTCCCCTCCCCAGTCCCAGCATGTGGCAGACACACACACACACACACACACACACACACACACACACACACATGGTACACTATAAAAGCAGCAGGAATCCCCACCCACAAGGCAGTTTCATTTTTATATTTTTTTTTCTTTCATTCTTGTATTTTCTTGGAGGTTTTAAAAAATTTATTTTGTAAATGTAATACTATTCTTTTTTTCTAGTTCTCACCTACTTCCTCTTCCCTTGGGACTCCACCACCCTGAGTAAGCAACTACCTGCAAGGCAAAACCAGGCCGACAGAAGATAGGGCCACACCCACCCACACAAAGGCTCCCCCCTCTTTCCTCCGGGTGCACAGCCACGTCCATGTTCACAAGGCCATAACAAAACACTCTAGCACCGACGCCCAAACTGCCACCCAGTCCATCTTCCCACATCACTAGACAAGAGCCCTTGAAGCCCCCCAGCAGCTCACACACTAACAATAGCCACATCACAATGCCGGGGAAACCAAGTACATTCAGAATTGGATTGCTGCTCACCATCTTCAACCTCTGTTATCTGCTTTTTTTTTTTTTTAATCATTTTATTGGGGGCTCATACAACTTATCACAATCCATACATACATCCATTGTATCAAGCACATTTGTACATTCGTTGCCCTCCACTTAAGCCCCTGGAATCAGCTCCTCATTTCCCCCCCTCCCTCCCTGCTCCCCCCTCCATGAACCCTTGATAATTTATAAATTATTGTTTTTTCATATCTTACACTGTCTGATGGCTCCCTTCATCCACTCTTCTGTTGTCTGCCCCCCAGGGAGGAGGTTACATGTAGGTCCCTGTTACATGCTCCCTCTACCTGTTATCTGCTTTTACAACCATGTGTGTGAATACTCTACTTAGAAATCTCATGCTTTCCCTCTTGCCACCATATGGTCTTCTTCCACATGGAGCCGAGACATATATTTTAAAACACAAGTCAACTTGTTTAATTTTCCTAGTTAAAGCCTTGAATAGTTTCCTATCACACTTGAATAAAATCTCTCATCAACAATCATTATCTCATTTGTTACCTCTTTGCCCTCCTGGCAAAGAAAAGCAATTTGCACTTGCCTTTATTTGGAACTTCCTAACCCCACATACTCATAGCACTATAGGTCTCTGATCATGAACCAGGACGTCAGAAAACTATAACTGGATTAAAAAAAAAAAAAAGAGGCAGCTTTGCATTATGCTGGCATTTTACACTTTCTAAGGGGTTCTGCTGGCATAACTCACCAGCTCCCAGTGAGAAAGACGAGGCTTTTGTTAGATCTCTTCTCGGGAGAGAGATATCCCTCGGTCCTTAGCTCTGCGTGAGAAAGAATTCATGCAAAGCCTGGTTTGTGATCCAAGTGGGTTTATAGAGAATAGAAGCAGTTTCAGGCTCTGCAGTAAATGGAACACAGGCCAGAGTCTGTGGCGTAGTTGCGGGGCTGCAGCCCAGCTGTGCTACATTGTGTAGCAGCCTCTGGGAAAGAGAGAGCCCAGCGCAAAACCTCTGGCCTTTTCAGGGGCCCTGTTGGGAGGCATGGCCGACAATAGTGGTCGACTCCATTGGCTGTGTCAAATTCACCTGGCTTAGATGGGTCGATCCAGGTGTAACACCCACCTAGGTGTACCACCTCTTCAAGACCAGAAGCTCCAACCTCTGAGCATGCGTATGGATGCCCCAGTCCTTATGCTAGCTACTTAACACTTTTTATTTCTTTTTTTTTTAAATCGTTTTTTTTTGGGGCTCATACAACTCTTATCACAATCCATACATACATCAATTGTGTAAAGCACATTTGTACATTCATTGCCCTTGTCATTCTCAAAACATTTGCTCTCCACTCAAGCCCCTGGCATCAGGTCCTCATTTTCCCCCTCCCTCCCCGCTGCCCCCTCCCCCATGAGACCTTGATAATTTATAAATTATTATTTTGTCATATCTTGCCCTGCCTGACGTCTCCCTTCACCTACTTTTCTGTTGTCTGTCCCCCAGGGAAGAGGTCACATATAGATCCTTGTAATCGGTTTCCTCTTTCCAACCCACCTTCCCTCTACCCTCCCTGTATCACCACTCACACTTTTTATTTCTATGAATATTCACAGCCTCAGAAATCCACAGGGGCAGTTCTATTGTGCCTTGTAAAGTCTCTATGAAGCAGAATCAACCCAATTGCAGTGCATTCATTTTGTTTTACTTCCACCACTAACCCAAATGTGGGTGGTTCAAACCCATCCACCGCTTCTTGGAAGAAAGCTGTGGCATATTCTCTTTATATACAATTGATCACTTTGGAAACCCTATAGAGCAACACCGTCCTGCTGGAGTGCTTGGCATTGGAGTTGACGACACCAGAACCTTTTTATTTCTAATTTTTAAATTTAAGGTGCCCTAGTGCTCAATTGTTAAGTGTTTGGCTACGTACCAAAAGGTTAGTTAAAAAAAAAAAAAAAGCTTGGTCTGAACCAAGCTTTTGGGAGAGAAGATGTGCTTATGATTGTGGGTGTCTACTAGGGAAATCAACAGGTTACTGTTAGAACAGGGATGAGGGTGTCCCGGGGCATGCTCAGAAATTCAAGCTCCTGGCCAGCAAGGGGTGGTACACCTAGGTGGGCAGTACACCTGGATTGGCCCATCAAGGCCAGGTGAGTTTAATTCAGCCAATGGGGTCAACCAGTGCTGTTGACCAGCTGAGAGCCTGCGGCCCTTCTCTATCTCAAGCTGCACCTCAAAGGCCTTGCAGCAATCTCCTCTGGCCTCGGGACTCCACGTGAGGGTATAAAGTGCCCTGAGACGCCTGTGCAAAACCTGAAACTTCTAACCTGTATAAAAAACCTACTTGGATCACAAACCAGGCATCGGCGTGAATTCTATCTTGTGTGAAGTCAAGGACCCAGGTACTTCCACCAGAGGAAACCTAACAGGTACCAGAAGCCAGGGTCAATAAACAAACATTAAGGATACAGGCTGGTGCACAGCGGGGCCACTTTTCAGTCAGCAGCCAGGTCTCTCTCTAGTCCTTGACCTCTCTGTCACGTGGTCTCTGGGTCTCTGCATCCACGAGTCAGGAAATCTGGTGGCTGCCCTTCCTCACTGCCCCATAGTCTTAGGGGTGGGGCTCCTCCTGTCCTGGCACTTTGGCAGACACAGGAATCTCTCTGCATCTGAAATGGCTCTCCTATGCCTAGAGGAATGGCAAAACCAATTCCTTCATTGGTATTTCATGCCAGGGAAATGGATAGAAAAGTCATATGTAGTTAGTTTCACTTGACTGCAGGCTTGAAAAAGTCCATTGAGAAATTAGAATTCAAAGATAGTGGAATTTTGTTTCATTTTAATTTATTTTTAATTAAAACATCATTTTATTGGGGGCTCTTACAACTCTTATTACGATCCATACATCAATTGTATCAGGCATATTTGTACATATGTTGCCATCGTCCTTTTCTGGACATTTACTTTCTATTGAGCCCTTGGGATCAGCTCCTATTTTTTTCCCTCCCCTACCCCCGTAATAGTGGAATTTTACCACAAACGTTTTGAAGACACACACGCACACACATACACACACACACCTTGAGCAGCTGTGTGAGTGAGTGTAGGCACACACCACCACCACCACCACCACCACCCCCCACCACCACCCCCCTTGAGAAGCTGTGTGAGTGAGTGTAGGCATGTCCTGGTGGCTTAATGGCTAAGTAGTTGCCTGTTAACTGAAGGCTTGGCAGTTTGAGTGCCTTCAGCCAGCCCAAGGGACTTGCTTCCATACATATTACGGTCTAGAAAACCTTATGGCCCAGTTCTACGTCACATCGGCTCACTATGAGTCAGAAACGACTCATGGAACCCATCAAGTTTTGGTTTCAAATTCCTTCTAAGCCCGTGATATCGCTTGTCTTTGCAAACGGGGTTTCCCTGTCTGTAAAGGCAGGCCTGTGTCTCCCTCAGCTCCTTGTTTGTCATTTCCTCCTCACGTCCTCACGCCGCCCTTGGCCTGCGTAGGAGGCTTCAAGGAAGTTTGAGGAATGATCAACTGGGTCCCAGTGCATCCCCTTCTCCCCCAGAATGTTAACTTTGTTTTAAACTGCACTCAGTACCTCCCACGGCCCTGGGACTTCTAAATATTTACTGTATCTGAATCGTTAATGTCTTCGTAAACCAACAGACTAGCAACCCACCTCAGATTTTAAGCTTAACAGCACTCGTCGACCAAACCCAAACCAACTTGACTGCCAGTGAGTCTAATCTGACTCCTGTGGACCCTGTCGGTCAGCGTAGAACTGCCCCCAGGGGGTCCGACGCTGTCAATCATGACAACTAGCAGGCCTCCGGTATTTCCCCCGAACTGACTGGTAGGTTTGAAGCGCTGATCTGTCTGTTCTCGTGCATCATGCAGGCCACTCTGCCACCAGGCCTCCCTTTACCCGGACAGTGTCTGGAAAGGATATTTCATTTTGCTGAAGTGAATCATGATATCCACTCTAACAAGCATAGTAGGGCGATGGCACTTTTGGTAACATTTTCCCGCTCATAAGACATTTTAGTAACATTTCCCCTCTCATAAGACATTTTAGTAACATTTCCCCCTCTCCTAAGCTAGAAGAAGCACAGGTTGCTCTTGTCAGGTGCTGTCTGCTCAGTTCCGACTGACCGTGACCTACCACCACATTGCCCGGCCCTGAGCCATCCTCACCATCATTGCCGGGTTTCAGTCCATGGTTGCAGCCACCACGTCAAGCCATGACATGGGGGTTTTCCTCTTTTACACGAATCCTCTCCATTATCAAGCATGATGTCTGGGAACTGGTCCCTCCTGATAACATAGGTTACTCATATGGAACCATTTTTATCTTCACAGAAGAGAGTTTTATTCTCAGTTCCTTATCTAAGGAAAAAGGCTTAGCGAGGTGAAGTAACTTGTTTAAGGTCACGGACCTACTGTTCTTTTAAGGATTTCAACCTGGGCACAAGGGCCACCAAATCTAACTACCACACTAGAGTTTCTTGGTTCCCAACCTCTTCAACTTCCCTAATAAGAGATGACCTGGATTGGTGAGCATGTACTGTTTCATGCGCTGTCATTTTAGGGGAGAAAGGGGGAGATTATCATAAAATTAAATATGGAAATGATCATCCAAATTAAAGATGTGTTTTTGTGTGCTCTGCTTTTTTTTTTTTCACCCTAACCCTAACCCTAACCTTAACCCTAACCCTTGGCTCTGGCTTTTATGGATATGTCCTACATGGTAGAGCAGACATTTAATAGCCACAGCTAAAATCAGATTGTTTCCATTTGTGTTTTATATGAACTAGGAAAAAAGGTTTAAAATTTGTCAGTAATTCTATTGGTTAATTATTATTATCAGAAGCACACCAGCCTATGCGATCACGAGGTGTCAAAGGGATCAGGTATAAGGCATCAACACAACAAAAAATCTTACCATAGTGAATGATGGGGGGAGTGCAGGAGTGGAGACCCAAAGCCCATTGGTAGGACACTGGAGATCCCCCTGCAGAGGGGTATCGGGGAGGAGATGAGCCAGTCGGGGCGATGTAGCAA
>NW_022103968.1:48465166-48483649 GCF_000313985.2 Echinops telfairi | reverse complement strand
GGGAGCAGGGAAGGAGAGGAAAAATGAGGACTTAATGCCGGGGGCTTTAGTGGAGAGGAAATGTTTTGAGAATGATGAGGGCAATGAATGGACAAATGTGCTTTACACAATTGATGTATGTATGGATTGTGATAAGAGTTGTATGAGCCCCTAATAAAATGATTAAAATATATTATTATCATTATTTTTATCAAAAGATCATCTTACTGGGGCTCTTACAGCTCTTATAACTTTCCATACATCAGTTGTATCAAGGATGTTTGTACATATGTTGCCATCATTATTTTCTAAACATTTTATTGGTTAATTATTTACAAGCAACTTTCTAGCAATATTCTGACTTTGTAAGGCTCTTTTGAAAGGACCCAAATTAAAGGAATAAAGTACTATCATCGTACACTGCTGGAAGCATATTGATTATATAAATGAATTTAAAATTTTAACGTGTGGCTAAATAATGTTTTTTTTTCTTAAAAAAGAATGTCCTTATAAATATATAAAATATATGAATGATTTAAACATCTACCATGAACGGGAAAGTTTATTTAAAGTTTTTACTCATCTTTCATGTCTTTATTGAGTATAATTGAATTCATTTTAGTAAATTTATAGATTTGTGAAACCATCACCTAATCCAATAGTAGAAGTTTTCCGTTGCCGTCAAAATTTCCTTCCAGCACTGCTGTCCCCCTTTCGCTGTTTTAAACCTGCAGTAGGGGACAAAACAAAAACAAAACCTTACTGAGAGAACACAGAACGGTCACATACTACCCCCTAGTGGTGATTATGCAAATAGCATATTGACTTTGGCGCTCCTGAAACCTTAATTTGAAAATTCTTCTATACAATCCTGCAATCAGCTACAAATATGTATGGATTGTAACTTAAACATGACTTGAAAGGACCCACAAGGTTATTTAAAATCCTTACTAGATTCCCCCCCCTATATTCTCTTAACATTTAAAAATTTTGGTCATTGTATTTTATTATTTTTTTGAAACAAGTTTATTAATGTATAATTCACAACCTATACAATCCAATAGTTTTATAATATTAACAAGAGTTGTACAACCATCACTGAAATAAATTTTAGATAAATTTTCTTTGTTCTTATTCTCCTCATTATTAGCTCTCCACACACCCCATCCCCCCCCACCATATCCTCAAGAAACCATTAATCGAGCTACTATCTACTTATCCTAGATTTCATACACAGAAAAACATTCAAACAAACAAAGAAAAACCTAACAACAATAACAAAGTAAACCAGAGAAAAACCTGATTGAAAAGAAAGCAGAAATATTAAAACAAAAAACGAGAACAAATTTAAAACGGGTCAAAAGGAGATAAAATGATGTGTTAAATTTTAACCAAACTGCATCTGTAATCATCAACTCTGCATGATAGCAAGGCTGTTCACACCCCTGGCCCATGGTCAGAAGTTTCATCAGTCACCAGAGCTTAATCCATGTATACTTCCCTTTCACTTAAAAGAAGAAAAAAACAAAACCAAAAAAACGTAAACAATTTTTAAATGGGTCAAAAGGGAGATCAAATGATAAAACATTTTAACTAACTACTACTGTAAAGCCATAAATGACTTTACAATGTTCTCTGTTCACATCCCTCAAAGCCATGGTGCTCTCAATCTTTCACATGCGTGAGCAAACTGAGCAGTGCGTAAGGAAGACTGCAGATGAGTCGACGCTGTGAATCGGCCATGGCTATGAGATCTACCATGAGCTCCAGAATAGTAAGCACATCTCTCTGGGAAGAAGTACAGCCAGAATGCTCCTTGCAGGGGAGAATGGGGAGACTTCACCTCACATACAGTGGACATGTTGTCAGAGGGGCCAGTTTCTGGAGAAAGACATCATGCTTAGTCAAGTCGAAGGGCCCTGTAAGAGAGGAAGACCCTCACTGAGGCGGACTGATACAATGGCTACAAGAATGGGGTCAAGTTTGGCAGCCATGGTGAGGCTGGATTGTGCAATGGTTTCTTCTGCTCGACACGGGTTCACGAGGAGTCGGAATGGATTCAACCACATCTAGCAGCAGCATGTGACTCAGGAGGGAAAAAGTTAAATGTGTACTTAATTATATTCGCTCGTTGTACTCATATGCATGCTCATGTGATCAGCTGCAACTATTTATAGTTTATGCTAGAAACTCGTAAAGACCACAAATTTATCTAAAGTCGGAACTAGATCCTTTCCTCTAGTCTTTAAAAATGTGTATATTTTGTTGTTGCTTTCTATATAAAAATTTAAAATTTCAGTTTAGTCATGTGCCTTTTTAAAAAACAAGAATTGAATCGGAGTCCCAATATGATTAACTAATAAATATTGGTTAATACAAGGTTGGCAGGACCAGGTTGCTAGCCTGCTTTCTTCCTCCCACCCTTGCCTTGCACACTGAAATTAGCTTAATAATGGAAAGATTGGAGGAAATTTTTTTTCTCTGTTCAAGGTTTTCTTTCTTCTTTTTTAATTATTTTATTGGGGGCTCATACTACTCTTATCACAATCCATACATCCATCCATTGTGTCAAGCACATTTGTACATTTATTGCCATCATCATTCTCAAAACATTTGCTTTCTGCTTGAGCCCTTGGTATCAGCTCCTCATTTTCCGCCTTCTCTCCTCGCTCCCTTCTCCCTCATGAAACCTTGATAATTTATAAATTATTATTTTGTTTTATCTTACACCATCCGACGTCTCCCTTCACCCACTTCACCCAGGGAAGAGGTTATACATAGATCCTTGTGATCTGTTCCCTCTTTCCACCCCACCCTCCCTCCACCCTCTCAGTATCACCACTCTCAGCACTGGTCCTGAAGGGTTTATCTGTCCTGGATTCCCTGTGTTTCCAGTTCCTATCTGTACCAGTGTGCAGCCTCTGGTCTAGCCAGATTTGTAAGGTAGAATTGGGATCATGATAGTGAGCAGGGGTAGAGGAAGCATTTAGGAACTAGAGGAAAGTTGTATGTTTCATCGGTGCTATACTGCATCCTGACTGGCTCGTCTCCTCTCCGAGACCCTTCTGTAAGGGGATGTCCAGTTGCCCACAGATGTGTCTTGCCTCCCCACTCTTGCACTCCCCCTCATTCACAATGATAATGATTTTTTTGTTCTTTGATGCCTGATACCTTATCCCATTGACACCTTGTGATCACACAGGCTGGTGTGCTTCTTCCATGTGGGCTTTTTTTTTGCTTCTGAGCTAGATGGGCACTTGTTTGTATTCAAGCCTTTAAGACCCCAGATGCTATATCTTTTGATAGCCAGGCACCATCAGCTTTCTTCACCACATTTGCTTATGCACCCATTTATCTTCAGCAATCATGTCAGGAAGGTGAGCATCATGGAATGCCACTTTAGTAGAACAAAGTGTTCTTGCATTGAGGGTGTACTTGAGTAGAGACCCAATGTCCATCTTCTACCTTAATACTAAACCTATAAATATATGCACATAGATCTATTTCCCCATCTTCATATATAAATATATTTACATATGTCCATGTCTGTATTTAGACCTCTATAAATGCCCTGTGCCTCCTAGTTCTTTCCTCTATTTCCTTTTACTTTCCTCTTGTCCCACTATCATGTTCAGCCTTCATTTGGGTTTCATTAATTCCTCTCGGTTACATTGCCCTTGATCAAGCCCTACCAGGCCTCCTACACCTGACTGGAGGGAATTTTACCAAAATACAAAGAAGAGTTATCTTTGGGTTTTCAAAAACCAGTGACTTTTTTCCTTTTTGGTTATCATTTTCTAAAAAACATATAAGCCAAAAATCTGTAATGACATTTATTTTAAAAATGAATATAAACGTTAAAATATTGACAAAAATGTCTCCTCTAGTATTGAAACATTATTCTTCCATGAGCACTGTGGTCCTTCTTTGATTCTGATCTGTTAACAGCAGTGGTTCTCCATGACTGAAGGTAAGGATTGGAGGCAACATTAATTGAAGGATCTTGTCCCAACCTCACAATTTGACTCCTTGTCATCTGGTTTCTTGCAAGTTCAATATCCTAAGACTCACTTAATTCATGGCAAACGGCATAAGAGCCACATGGTGAAATGCACACAATTCCGATAATGTTCCTAGAGGGCAGCACATTATTACAGAAAGTTATTCAGAAATTTTGGCAAGCTGTTATGGAGCTGAATAGAAAAACAAACAAACAAAACCAAGCACATAATGTGGATCCAAATTCTGCCTCTAACTATTTATATGACTCTGGAGATGCCACTGGACTTAAAAAAATTTTTTCCCTCTTTTTTCAACTTTCTTTTGAAACCATCTCTCTACTGTAACATGGAGATACTAATCATAGCACCGACTTTACAGGGTTCTAGTACAATTGAGTGAAATGATACAAGCATAGTAAATTTTACATGGTCACTAACTTGGGCAGTGTTACAGTTTCAGCATGTGCTCTGCTCCTGGCTCTGCTTTCTTGATGGTACTGAGGTTTCTCTTCTCTGCTTCCTTCTCTCTCCTTTTATCTTTTAAGATAAAAGGCAATGCAGGGCTGTGACCCAAGTAGGAGTGTTGCAGTCCATCCTAATTCTGCCCCCTTAACATAAAAAACCATGCCCAAATCCTCATGAGCATACCCTGATGCTGCCTCATCAACACAGAGAAGTCAGAATTTATGCACCACACAAATGGAGGATGATGACATGAGAACACATCAAAGGGGATATTTATATATCACTCAGTGAGAATCATAGCCAGCCAGGTTGACACTTATTTAGGGCCAGAAAAAGAAACCCATGACTGTTTTATTATTTTACTGTTTCCTCATTGTGGTTTCTGAGAGAAGCGGCTTACCCTGTCTTTGGGGATATCCAATCACACTACCCCCATAGGTAGACACAAAACTAAACGTCCGGGAGAGGTGGAACACAGGCGCTGTCCTTGGTTCTGAAACCACCCTCTCAACAGGCAAGGCTGTCTTCCAAACTTCAGACCCTGGTGACTGCATATCCAACTTCTCCCATGAATTATGAAACAAGGAATGGCAGAAGTGAGGGTAAACACACACACACACACACACACACACACACACACACACGCACACGCAACAAGCAAGAGAGACTGACTAATGCTCTTGTGGAAAGAAGGTGAGAGGAATAGATAACATGTGTTTGATAAGATTTTAGAAGTTCATTAATTGCTCTCATCAAGAAAGGAATAAGCTCTTTCCTGTCCCTTTGACAGAGGGTTATAAGATAGAGGTGTATGGTAAAGGGGCCAGCTTAGCTGAAAGAGAATCTGAGAAAGATGGTTACCTGTGTTTCAATACTATGAAAAGGCATGGTTCATGAGGTGGATCATAACAAACTATGGATATCATTGAGTAGAATAGGAGTTCTAGAACATGTCATTGTATCTTGAAACCTGTACATAGAGGGAGTTGTTGAAATGGAACAAAGGGATACTGAGGCATTTTAAATCAGGAGAGGTGTAGGTCAGGGTTGTATCATTTCATCATACGGATTCAGTCTGTATGCTGAGCAAGTAATAGGAGAAGTAGGACTCATCAAGAAGAATATGGCATCAGTTTGGAGAAGGCTTATTAGCAACATTGATATTCAGATGAGACAACCTTGCTTGCTGAAAGCAAGGAGAACTTGAAGCACTTGCTGATGAAGATCAAGGTCTACAGCCTTCAGTATGGATTATAACTCAACATTACAAAAGAAAAAATCCTCACAATGAAAGACAACATCATGAAAAGCAGATGAACGATTGAAGTGGTCAAAGATTTCATCTTGCTTGTAACCACCATCAACGTCCATGGAAGCAGCAGTCAAGAATTCAAATGATGTGTTCCACTGGGCAAATCTGCTGTCCAGGAAGAAGAACAAAGGTGTCACTTTGAAGACTAAGGTGGGCCTGACTCAAGCCATGGTACATGATCAGAAGTTCCATACTTCCCACCCACATTCTTCATAAAAACATAAAGTGATACCAGCACAAGATCGTTCAGGTGAAGCACTTCTAATGGTGCATCCAACACCCTTCTATTTGAGGCCCCCCCCCACAATGAGGCACTCTTAAAATTTCTCTACGAAACCTTGCTTTACACTGCCCCTGTGTCACTAGAGGTCTTGTCCCTGCACTATGAGGCATGACATTTACATGACAGTAAATCTCTGTGATGCTTAAGGTTGTCTATCAACTTGCTAGGTGGTTTAGCAGTTATGATGACAACTGATATAATATGATCTTCTCCATGATGAGATCTGCTATAAGCAGCCAAACACATTGAAAGGGAGTTTTCTTGGAGGTATGACTTGCTTCCAAAATATGTGGATGTTCTGACAAGACTCATTTGCTTGCGGCTGATTCTGGATTCTGCATCCAGCTCATCATTTGACCTCTGGTTCTTTGAACTTGAGAGAAAGCAGCCTGCCATATTACCTGCCAATTCTGGGAGTCATTAGCCTCTGCAGTTTGAGAGTCAGCAGCCTGTCAACTTACCTACCATCATTGGATTTATTGGTGTCTATTGCCAGCAGCCTTCTATCTGACATGCTGATGTTAGGTTCATTAGTCCCAACAACCATGTGAAACAGGAGAAGCCTCCAGCCTGTCACCTGACCTATAGACTTGGAACATGTCATCTTGTTAAATCTGCATTTCCTTAGGACAAATCTCTCTGTATGTATGAAGTGGCTTCACAAAATTTGTGGATAAATAAAATTAAAAGATCATGGAATTTTCCCAAAACTTTTTGTACAAGTTTATAAATTTCACTGGTTTGGTTTCTTTCAAGAACCCAACACTAAGAGAGTCTATTTTACAGTCAATTATTGGTATTTATTCTAAATAAAGTCAGCATTAAAATTAAAACCAAAATCTCTTGTCACTGAGTTGATTCAGACTCAAGCAACCATATATAGTACTTCTGAGACTATAAATATTTAAGGGAGTCGACGGATCCTTCCTTCTCCTGTGGCGTGGCTGGTGCATTGAAACTGCTGAACTAGCGATGAGCAACCCAGTGCCTCACGTGCAGCATCTGTCAGCCTTGTCGTTAGGTGCCATCGAGTCGGCTCCAACCCATAGCGAATTTATGCACAACAGAATAAAACAAATACCGGTCCTGCACCATCCTCACAGTTGTTCCCATGCTTGAGCCCATTGTTACAGCCGCCGAGTCAATCCATCTCCTTGAGGGCCTTCCTCGCCTTTGCTGTCCCTCCACTGATACTCTTCACCAAGGACTGGTCTTTCCTGACTGCATAGCCAAAGTATGAAGAGCGACTCTCACCATGCTTGTGTCTAAGGAGCACTCTAAACGTATGTCTTCCAACACAGATTAGTTTGTCCCTTTAGCAGGACACGGTATTTTCTTTCTTCCTTTTTTGAAACCATTTTATTGAGGGCTTGTACAGCTCTTATAACAGTCCATACATCAACTGTATCAAGCACATTTGTACCTATGTTGCTATCATCATTTTCAGAACATTTTCTTTCTGCTTGAACCCTTGGTATCAGCTCCTCTTTTTACCCTCCCTTCCCCTACCCTCCCACCATCGTGACCCCTTGATCAATTATAAAGTATTATTATTATTATTTTCATATCTTACACTGTCAGCTGTCTCCCTTCACCCACCTTTCTGTTGTTTGTTCCCATGGAGGGGGGTGGTATTATACATAGATCATTGCAATCAGTTCCCCCATCTCCCCCTCCTTCCCCCTACTCTCATGGTATCACTACTCCCATTACTGTTCCTGAGGGGTTTATCTGTCCTGGATTCCATGTGTTGAGAGCTCTTATCTGTACCAGTATACATACTCCAGTCTGGCCAGATTTGTAAGGTAGAACTGGGGTCATGATAGTGGGGAGCAGGGTGGGAGGGGGGAAGCATTAAAGAATTAGAAGAATGTTATGTGTTTCATTGGTGCTATACTGCACCCTGGCTGGCTCATCCCTTCCTTGTGACCCTTCTGTGAGACGGTGTCCAATCGTCTACAGATGGGCTTTGGGTCTCACTCCGACCCCCTAGTTCATATTGATATGATTTCTCTATTTGTTACTCTGAACTTCATTCAGAGACTGGAATAGAGGCAATGAGTCCTGAGGCTTCATGGATGCACACACTGCTGTCTGCAGATAAGGTGGTGGCTTTAAAGCAGTGGTTCTCAACCTGTGGGTCGTGACCCCTTTGGGGGTCGAATGACCCATTCACAGGGGTCGCCTGATTCATAACGGTGGCAAAATTACAGTTATGAAGTAACAACGAAAATAATTTTATGGTTGGGGTCACCACAACATGAGGAACTGTATGAAAGGGTAGCAGCATTAGGAAGGTGGAGAACCACTGCTTTAAAGGAGCTATCGAAGGCTCCATGCAGAGGACTTTCATGTACGATTCAGTGGAACTGGTCTTTCCACAGTGAAGCTCCGTCATACTCTACAGCTTTGTACATCTAGCTGCTCAGGAAACTGCTTGAAAACGTCCACAATTGCAGTACTTCTGCGGCGATGCTTGTCAGAGAAGGGTGGACGTAGCTGCTTCGGGGCTTCATTGAGCCCACGGAAGAGAATACCAAGTGCACCGGGAAGGGGAGGCTCCAGGAGCGGGCAGCTGGAAAGTCAAGTGAGGTCATTTGTGATGTGCATCCGGGCACAACTGCTCTAGGCCACGTAATTTCCTGGCCGTGTGATTCTGCATAGATGACTTAATCTCTCTTTTTTCATACCTCCACCTGCAGATGGTGAAGGCGACGATGATAACAATATTACCATAATTGCTGTCTTATAGAACTATGGGGAAGTGAAATAACTGTATGGATATTTCTAGAGTGCCTGCTGTTCAGACATCAGCATAATACAAATGCTAACTTTTATTTTCATTATGACTATACATGTTATTAAGAGCATTATGGAGAGAATGGGTGTTTAGACCCAACTGGCCCAATCGAAAGTCTTTTTTAAAAATTTATTTATTTATTTAAAAAAATCATTTTATTGCCCTTAAATTTTTTGTGTGATGTAAGCTCGCTAACCATATTATTTTATTTATTCTGCTCTAAGTGAAGTAGGTAGGAAGGTATGACTAGTCCCATTTTCTTAGAAAAATTCCCATCGTAGTTGAGTCATTTCTGGCTTCTAGCAATCCTAGCAGACAGAATAGAGCTGTCCGATAGCGTTTTCAAGGTTCTAAATGTAAAAACAAACAAACAAATATTGTGAATTGCATGAAGGTTTACAGAAAAAACAATCAGTTTTTCATTCAATGATTCATATACATTCTGTTTCACCCCACTCACTGCGATCTCTTTATATAACATCATCCATCCTCCCTTCTCCCTGTGTTTCCTACATCTATTTCTTCTTTCCTAACCTTTCTGAACTTGGTCCTGGGGAAAATGCATGCTTCTCCCTTCATCCTAAAGGGTTGATTATTTCAAAGTATAGCCACATGAGTATTTTTATTATCTCTCTTAAAAGCCTATTTGTTGTTTGGCTGATATTTGAACCACAGTTTCAAACCCAAAGAGTACTAAGGATTATATTTTGGGGGGTTCCACCAGTCTCTATTGAACCAACATGTCAAAGCTGTAATCTTTACGAATGTAGACTACAACCTCTTTCTCCTTCTGATCACCTCTGCTGGGTTCTAACTTCCAACCTCTTGGTTAACAGCTGAACAATTAGACACTGTGCCACCGGGGACCCCTGTGAGGAAAACGAGGGCTCAAAGAGAAATAAGACTTGCCTTACTCACAAAGCTTATAAATGATGAAACTAGGTTAATGGTTTCCGATGATAGGGTTTCCAGCGCTATTTACAAATGTCCCAAGACAGTGGTGTGCATGCATATGTGTGTGTGTGTGTGTGTGTGTGTGTGTGTGTGTGTGTGTGAGAGAGAGAGAGAGAGAGAGAGAGAGAGAGAGAGAGAGAGAAAGAGAGAGAGTCCTGGGAGGTAACTAGGTGAAACGCAGTAGTTACTGGGAAAGAAAAGCTAGAATAAAGTACAAGTTTGAGAGTGCTCTTTGTAGCCCAGGAAATGCAGAGACTGGGCACCAAGGAAGAGGAGACAGTCATCCACTCAATTCTTACTCATCTTTCAAGTCTCAGCGGATGCCACATCACCTCTGAGATGGCTCTTCTGATTCTTTAGACCTTGAGATAGTTAACATTTATTGTGCCAACATGGCCAATGAACACATGTGGGGTTAATTGAAGGGCGGAGAGATAAATGGCTGGCAAGCCTCACCTTTCTTGTCTCTTGCTTTTTGATCATCAGACCAGTGTGTGGCTGCCTTGCTTGTTCTGTGCCTCAATTAGCAAGCTACACTACTTGTGAGCCACCTAACCTGTGGAGTGTGTCGCTGTAATTTGAGGTTCCTTCAAGACCTACTTTGCCACACGATTGGAATTTACATCTCTTGAGCTGGGGACTGTCGGACCCTGTCATCTAGCTGACTGTTGGTGACCTGCCTTGCTGCCTGCTACCTGTGCCCGGATAGTCTGAATTGCTCTACAGAGGACTACCCGGCAACCCTCAAGACTTGAAGGATTACCAGTGTCTCACAACTGTCTCATGGAAGTGAGTTGCACTGAGTCATTTGTCTTGCTTTATAATTTAACTGTTTATTTCTTATGTTATCTATCTATCTATCTATCTATCTATCTATCTATCTATCTATCTGTGTAAATATATATAGAATTATTAGCATTCTGGTTTTGATTCTCTAGAGAAGCCTAACACATTTTGGTACCAGGAGTGCTTCTAGAGAAATAAAATCATAAATATGGGCTTCTTAAATTGGCTCTCCAGCCTGATTAGTAGCACTAATAATTCTACTTCTATGCCTAAAAGCATGGATAAGTCTGCTATTCTTACTAATCCATGGTGTGAAATAGCAAAGCTAATATTTATAGTAGCACCACCGATAGATGAGGTGCTGGTTAAAGGCGAGGCTCTGAGTGATCGCATCTTTGATATTTTCCTGGAGTTTTGTCAGGATGACAAGTATAGGGAAGCTGGTTGGCTGGTCCTTCTTACAATGGAAAGTGTGATTGAGGAGAGGGATGGTCTCAGAGCCTCAGAAGGCACCTCAGGTGCAGACTAACAGATTTGAAAGCTTCAGTCTGTGCTATAAAGGGGAGCCTTCTCTCCTCTAGTAATAGAGCTGACATTGCTGAGAACCAGGTCCAGAGTCTCATTATGTGAGTGGCTGAATTGCAATGTCGGCTGAATTGCAGATCTAGAGCAGTGTCTGATACCAAAGTGAGGCAATTGATTGGGAAAAGTTGGGACCCTGAAACATGGGATGGGATAATATGGCTGATGATCCAGAAGAGGAGGATATTGAGCCCCTAGAAACAATTAACCCACCCCAATCAATAGATCCACCCCTCCCAGCTGAAGGTATTGATCCACTATCAATAAAACAATCCATACCTGAGCAGATTAGCTAAACTGTTCAAGCTGTAATGCCAGGTGGGGCTGCATCGGTAGCATTGCCTGAGGGAGATGCCTTACAAGATATTGTTGAGAGCACCCGGGAAACACCCTCACGACCCATTATTCCCTCTAGACCTGTAACTAGAATTAAGTCTCAGAAAGCTCCTAAAGGTGAGGTTGAGATGAAGTGTGAAGAAGTGCGCTATACTCACAAAGATCTTGAGTTTTCAAATATGTTCAAGCAGAAACCCGGGGAATATCCCTGGGAATGGTTACTAAGGATGTGGGATACTGGTGCATGAAATGTAATAATAGACCGGTCTGAGTTTCGGAATATGGGACCCCTAAGCACAGATTCTTCTTTCAATGTCTCTGCGAGAGAGGCTAAGAGAGGATCTAATTCTTTATTTGGTTGGTTCGCTGAAGCATGGACTGCCTACCTTGGTACACTGTAGAGGAAGGCATCCAAAAGCTTAGACAAATTGGTGTGTTGAAATGGATCTATCAGGATATTCCCATAGACCCAAAAAGGGGGTGTCCTGAGGACATACCCTTTACCACAACCATAAGGAACAAGTTTGTGAAGTGGGCCCCAGCTCACTTCAGCATCTCTTAAGGCTCCTGTAATTGCTATTTTATGTGCACCAGGATGAACAGTGGGAAGTCTGACATTTGCCCACAATGGGGTTGATATGTCTCCATGGTGGTAGTGGGCAGGTGTCAGCACTGAATCAACAGAGACAGGGTGGGTGTGGATATAATAGAGAAGCCAGTGTCTAGTAATCCCTGAGAAGTGGATATAATAGACAAGGTTTCCGTAGTAATCAAAGCAACCTTTCTTGTGTGGAATTATGGCATTGGCTACTTAGCCACTGTGTCCCTAGGAGTGAAATAGATGGGAAACCTACTAAATATCTATGTGATCTGTACAGGCAGAAGAATGCTAGATCAGGTGAACAGCAGAATAGACAGTCACGATCGCTCAATCAATTCCCAGACCTGAGCCAGTTTACAGACCCACAACCTCTTGAATGAGGGGGAGGCCGGGTCCCTTTGAAGGAGGACCCTGCTGCATCAGCGAGGGTCTATACTGTTAGTCTTTCTTCTAGCCTTGCCCAAAGGGACCTGCGGCCTTTCACAAGAGTGACTGTTCATTGGGGGAAAGGGAATAATCAAACTTTTCGGGGATTACTGGACACTGGCTCAGAACTGACACTAGTTCCAGGAGACCCAAAGTGTTTCGAAGGCCCACCAATTAGAGTGGGGGTTTATGGAGGTCAAGTTATCAATGGGGTTTTAGCTCAGGTACTCTTCACTGTGGGTCCAGTGGGGCCCCGGACCCATCCTGTGGTTATTTCCCCAGTTCCAGAATATATCATTGGAATAGACATACTTAGTAACTGGCAGAACCCCCATATTGGATCCCTGAAATGTGGAATAAGGGCTATCATGGTAGGAAAAGTTAAGTGAACATCATTAGAACTGCCATTGCCTAGGACAATAGTAAACCAAAAACAATACCGCATTCCTGGAGGGATTGCAGAGATCAGTGCCATCATCAAAGACTTGAAAGATGCAGGGGTGGTGATTCCTACCACATCCCCGTTTAACTCACCTATTTGGCCTGTAAAAAAGACAGATGGATCCTGGAGAATGACAGTGGATTATCGTAAACTTAACCAGGTGGTGACTCCAATTGCAGCTGCCATTCCAGATGTGATTTCATTGCTTGATCAAATTAATACTTCTCCTGGTACTTGGTATGTAGCTATTGATCTGGCTAATGCCTTTTTCTCAATACCAGTCTCGAAGGACCACCAGAAGCAGTTTGCCTTCAGCTGGCAGGGGCAACAATACACTTTCACAACTTTCCCCCAGGGTACATCAGTTCTTCTGCCCTGTGCCATAATTTAGCGAAGGGATCTTGATCACCTGTCTATTCCACAAAATGTCACTCTGGTCCATTATATTGATGACATTATGCTGATTGGACCCACTAAGGAGGATGTATCAAAGACTCTAGATTCATTGGTATAATGAATCTGTGTATAAGAGGTTGGGAACTTAACCCAATGAAGATTCAGGCACCCTCCACCTCAGTAAAATTTATAGGGGTCCAGTGGTGTGGGGCATGTCAAGATATTCCTACTTAGGTGAAGAATAAGCTATTGCATCTGCCCCCGCACAACGCCTAGTGGGCCTCTTTGGATTTTGGAGGCAACATATCCCTCACTTGCGTGTTCTACTTCGACCTATTTATCCAGTGACACGAAAAGCCAATTTTAAATGGGGCCCAGAACAAGAAAAAGCTCTTCAACAGGTTCAGGCTGCCGGGCAAGCTGCTTTGCCACTGGGACCATATGATCCAGCTGACCCGATGGTGCTAGAAGTGCCAGTTGTAAATAAAGATGCAGTGTGGAGTCTTTGGCAGACCCCTATTGGTGAATCACAGTGTAGACTATTGGGATTTTGGAGTAAAGTCCTGCCATCCTCTGCAGACAACTACTCCCCTTTGAAAAACAGCTGTTGACCTGTTACTGGGCCTTGGTGGAGACTGAATGCCTCACCATGGGCCACCAAGTCACTATGAGCCCTGAACTACCCATCATGAACTGGGTATTTTCTGACCCACGGAATCATAAAGTTGGACATGCGCAGCAATACACCATTGTTAAATGGAAGTGGTATATACGAGATCGGGCTAAGGCAGGACCTGAAGGGACAAGTAAGCTGCATGAAGAAGTGGCTCAAATGCCCACAGTCTCTACTCCTGTCACATTACCTTCTTTCTCCCAGTCTGCACTATGGCCTCTTGGGGAGTTCCTTACCATACTTTAACTGAAGACCAAAAAAGTCACTTGGTTTACGGATGGCTCTGCATGATATGCAGGTGCCACTCGTAAGTGGACAGCAGCAGCACTACCGCCCCTTTCTGGGATTTCCCTAAAGGACAGTGATGAAGGGAAATCTTCCCAGTGGGTAGAACTTCGAGCAGCCCACCTGGCTGTTCAGTTTGCCTACAAGGAAAAATGGCCAGATGTGAGACTGTATACTGATTCATGGGCTGCGGCTAATGGCTTGGCTGGATAGTCAGGCAATTGGAAGGACCATGATTGGAAAATTGGTGACAAGGTGTGGGGAAGAGGTATGTGGACGGACCTTTCTGAATGGGCCAAGAAAGTAAAGGTAATCGTGTCTCATGTGACCGTTCACCAAAGGATTCCCTCTGAAGAGGAGGACTTTAATAATCAAGTAGATAAGATGACACGCACTGTGGAGACTGGTCCTCCTCTTTCCTCTGCCACTCCTGTTATCGCCCAATGGGCACATGAACAAAGTGGACATGGTGGCAGGGATGGAGGTTATGCATGGGTGCAGCAACATGGACTTCCACTCACCAAGGCTGACTTGGCCATTGCCACTGCTGAGTGCCCCATTTGCCAGCATCAGAAACCAACATTAAGTCCAAGATATGGGACCATTCTTTGGGGAGATCAATCAGCAACTTGGTGGCAGGTTGATTACATAGGACCTCTTCCATCATGGAGGGGGCAGAATTTTGTTCTTACTGGAATAGACACCTATTCTCGATATGGATTTACCTTCCCTGAATGCAATGCTTCTGTCAAAACTACCATTTGTGGACTTACAGAATGCCTCATCCACCGGCATGGCATCCCACATAGCATTGCTTCAGATCAAGGAACTCACTTCGCAGCAAATGCAGTGCGGCAATGGGCCCCATGCCCATAGAATCCACTGGTCGTATCATGTTCCTCATCATCCTGAAGCTGCTGGCTTGATAAAATGATGGAATAGGATTCTAAAGACACAATTATGGCGACAACTAGGTGGCAACAACTTGTAGGGCTGGGACAATGTTCTCTAGGGAGCTGTATACGCTCTAAACCAGTGGACAATATATGGTGCTGTGTCTCCAATAGCCAGAATTCATGGGTCCAGGAACCAAGGGGTGGAAGCTGCAGTGGCACCACTCACTATTCCTCCTAGTGATCCACTTGCAGCATTTTTGCTTCCTGTCCCAACAACCCTATGTGCTTCAGACCTGGAGGTCCTGGTCCCGAAGGAAGGAACTGTCCCACCCAGAAACAGCACGGATTTCTCTGAACTGTGGAGGTGCTCGTAGGCAGGTGCAAGCATCAGCTTGATTGTAGCACAAGTTGCTCTGGAGCCTGGGTATTCAGTTCCAAAAGGAACTGGAAGTGTCATGAGTGGACAGAAGTTGAGGGAAAATGGCAAATATCTTTAGAGCCTTCAGAATTCAGGCCCCCAAATAGATAACAATGATCATAAGGAAATGCAAGTTAGTCCAATTTCCCTCAAATTGAGGCCCCAAGAGTCATTAGAAGAGCTGTTCCCATAGACCACAGAGTGTAGCAGGAGCAATGATTTCAGAGAAAGCTTTTGTACACAACAATCAAATTCAACACTTATTTTTGCTTTTTAAGTTTTCCAGCTACCTTAGGCTTCAACCTTCCTACATTTCTTTGAACTCGTAAGTGATCAGAGTTCTTTTTATGATCCAGATCAATTCATTTATTATCTAAGCTTGCATGCGCTACTCCCTTACTGTAGAGCTGGACCTCGGCCCTGCATGCTGGAGGACTTGGTTCTATTCCATCTGCCTGTCCAGCATGGTTTTAGCTACTCCTGTCCTTTGTGTCTTGATTCTTGACGTGGCTGAGCTAGGGCTCCATCTCTGTAGCAGGTCATTTTAGCTAGGAGGCAGAAAAACGATGACTTAAATAGGGAAAGTTTAACATCAAGAATTATTATCATTGATAAATATGTAACTGAAAGATATATTTTAAAAACTTCCCCAGGACTAGGGAAGGCATCCTCATGGGGTAGGGGTTATGCATTGGGCTGTTAAGTGCAATGCAAGCAGTTTCAAACAACCAGCCATTCTTCCAGAGAAGGGATACGCATCTACTTGGGGCCGGGACAATAGTTAGACATGGAACTATTAGCATGGGCTCCTTTTTTGTCGTCTTCTTTTTCTCTTTTTTCTCCTTTGGTGTCTATCTATACAAGATAGGCAGGATAGTCAATCCTAAGAAGATGGCAAGGCGATCAAAGGAGCCAGGAGAGGATGGGGGTGGTGCATGGGAGAGGAGAAGGCAAGGGAAGGAGAGCAATAAGCCACTAACCTCAGGGACTGGGGAATAGGTAGGGACTAAAAGCAGTGGTGAGGAGCGGATAGCATTCCAGGTTGTGTTTGATCAATTGAAATGTATCTGAGAGGAATTACTGAGAGGCGGACGGTGGGCAAATATGATAGTAATGTAAATATGACAGGAGAAAAGAAAAAAGAAACAGAGGAAAAAACAAGGAAGTAAAAATTATATATAGGTATAAATATGCATATATTAAAGATAGAAATAAATATATAAAGATAGGTGTATTTATATATAAAAATTAAAAATATATATTTATGTATATTTATATATGTAAATACAACAAGGAAGCAGATAGACTTTGGGTCTCTATTTAATCTTACCTCAGTGCAAGAATGATTTGTTCTAATAATGTGGCAATGTATGATACTCACCTTCCTGGCGTGATCACTGAAGACAAAATGGGTGTGTAGGGGTGGGGTCTAAGCTGTCAATCAGGATATAGCCAATGAGGCCTCTGTGTGGGCATGGCTTTCCCTTAAGAATTCTGGGAATTCCTGGTATTTTCTGTCTTGGAGGTGGGAGAAACTCTTTCTACTCTTGGAGAATCTACTGACTCTCTATTGACAGGCTGACTCCATGTGAGACATCTCTGAGCAGAAGCCACATGGACCTATCCTGATGCAGCCGTGGGTGCTGGAGAAGCCCCGGGGAGACCCTTGCCAGTGCTGAGATGCTTACAATGCCACTGGATCCAAAGACTTTCTAACCACTGGCCTGTGATCATTTTTCACTTGGCATCATTGCATGTGTTGTGTGAGTCTGAAGAGGACTTTATAGATTGGTATCAGACATATAGACTAATATCAGACTTATGAGCTTGGACTGGACTGGGTTGGGATGCTTTCTTAATGTACAATTACCCTTTATATAAGACTCTCTCTTATACACATATGAGTGTGTCTATGGATTTGTTTCTCTAGTCTACTCAGAGATAACACAGGGTGCATAAGCAAGTGTGGTGAAGAAAGCTGATGGTGCCCAGCTATTAAAAGATATAGTGTCGTCTGATCAGAGCACACGGGAGCAAATGAAGGGGGGAGGAAGAGAGAGTGGAGCATATCCTGTCTCACCAAGCCTTGAGGATGATATTCCCACTCAGAGCAGTCAATCCACAGAGAAGACCAAATGGCCGCCCCCACTATGAGACACGACATCCCTTATTGACCCACAGCCCTACAGGGGACAACACTGTAGACACAGTGTGGAAATTCCACCTGATCTGATCCCACCACTCCGAGGCATAACACTGAAGGCATGGAACAGAACAGCAAGGGGAACAGAGCAACAAAGTCCCCAGGGAATACCAAAAATAGACTTTGGGGTCAGGGCTTGGGGCCCCATCAGACTCGACCAGAAACCACTCCTAAAGGCCAACAAACAGTCCTTGAACTAACTACAAACTTTTATTTCTTGTTGTGTTTTGTTTTTTTGTCATTAGTCTGTTGTTGTTTTGTTTTCTTTTGTTGTTTGGTTTTGCTCTGTCTTGTTTCTGTGCATGTTATTATCTATGCAGGTCTATCTAAATAAGATAGGCTGGATGAACAATCTGGAGGAGAAAACAATGGGACCCACTGTTCAGGGGGGACATGGGGGAGAGAGAGGTGGGGGGAAAGGAAGTGTTGTTAACAAATCCAGGGACAAGGGAACAGCAAGTGATCCAAATTGGTGGTGAGGAGAGTAGAGGAGGCCTGGTAGGGTGTGACCAAGGGTAATGTAACTGAGAGGAATTACTGAAACCCAAATGAAGGCTGAACATGATAATGGAACAAGAGGAAAGTAAAAGGAAATAGAGGAAAGAACTAGGAGGGAAAGGGCATTTATAGAGGTCTAAATAAAGG
>NW_022103968.1:48459201-48463910 GCF_000313985.2 Echinops telfairi | reverse complement strand
AATGTACAAATGCGCTTTACACAATTGATGTATGTATGGATTGCGATAAGAATTGTATGAGCCCCTAATAACATGATGAAAAAAAAGATATAGTGTCTGAGGTCTTAAATGCTTGATTTTAAACAAGTGCCCACCTAGCAGGGAAGCAACAAAGTCCACACGGATGAAGCACACCAGCCTGTGTGATCAAGAGGTGTCGATGGGAATAGGGAACAAGGGTTCAAAAACAAGCAACCAAATTGCTGTGAAGGAGCACAGACAATGTGGAGACCCAAAGACACCTGTAAGATGATGGGACAGCCCCTCACAGGAGGCCACATGGAGGCGGTGATATATCCAGGGTTCAGTAAAGCACTGTGAAACACATAACTTTCTTTAGATCTTTAACATGGCCTCCCCCTATTATTTATTTATTTTCAATCAGCTTATTGGGAGCTCATACAGCTCTTATCACAATCCATGCATACATCCATTGTGTCAAGCACATTTGTACATATGTTGCCATCATCATTTTCAAAGCTTTTTTTTCCTACTGGAGGCCTTGGTATCAGCTCCTCATTTTCCCCCTCCCTCCTCCCCCCTCCCTCATGAATCCTTGATAATTTATAAATTATTATTATTTTTTCATGTCTTGTACTGTCTGATGCCTCCCTTTACCTACTTGTCTTTTGTCCATCCCCCTGGGAGGGGATAATATGTAGGTCATTGTGATCAGTTCCTAATCTCCTCTAGTTCTTTAATGCTTCCTCACCCCCACTATCATGACCCCAATTCTACCTTACAAATCCAGCTAGACCAGAGCATGTACACTGTTACAGAAAAGAGCTCAAAACACAGGGAATCCAGGACAGATAAATCCCTCAGAACCAATAATGAGAGTAGTGATACCAGAAAGGTAAGGGTAAGGTGAGGAGAGAAAGGGAAAACTGACCACAATGTTCTGTATATAACACCCTCCCAGGGGGATGGACAACAGAAAAGTGGGTGAAGGGAGACAGGTCGGTGTAAGACATGAAAATAAAAAATTTATAAATTATCAAGGGTTATGAGGGAGGAGAGTGGGGGAGGGGGAAAATAATGGATACCAAGGGCTCAAGTAGAAAGAAAATTTTTTGAAAATGATGACAACATATGTACAAATGTGCTTGACACAATGGATGTATATATGGATTGTGATAAGAGCTGTAAGAGCCCCCAGTAAAATGATTTAAAATAAATAAGTAAAAAGGGAGGTCATCTTGAATAGATGAGAATGCTGATTTCTTTGGTTCAACAATTAACATACCTAAGAGTTTTGCTCATACCGGAGTGGTTTTAATCTTTTCTTGTGATTATGGGATAAGCATTCCATTCTTGTTCATTTGAGTTATTCATAAAAAAACAAACCCCCATAAGTAGAGGGTACGTTTTTCTCGCGGCTCAAATACTCCCAGGGAGAGAATTAATAAACATTAGAGGTTATTTAGAAGACACCCTTTCTTAATACTTTCATAAGAAAATAACAGGGCAGTCAGATTTTCCTCTCTGTTGGTGCGACTAAAAGCTCCCTATGGGTTCAAGAACTCCCCCTTTTTATTAAAAAGATATCAGAGGCAATCATATCTTCTTCTGTCTTATAAAGCACCTAGCAATAAATTATTTGTGGTAAAGTGGGTAAGTCATATGGAGGTGATCAATTTTTGAAACAGGAGAGCAATATCTTTGCAACTTGGTAGAAGATTTAACTTTCAAATGTTTGAAACTGTAGTGCAAAATAGACCACAAGGGTCTAAATGAGGTCTTTCTGCTGGTTGACTAAAGCAGGGGTCTTCCAGTCATATAAGCAAATCAATATTCTTATAGGCGAAAATCCATTTTCTTTGCCGGTTAATGTGTTTTCTTTCCCTCGTATGTAATGGAATGATTTAAAAATATCTTATTAAATCTACCATATTTGGGATGTCATTTTGCCAGGTAACTGAGGAATATCTATGTCTTTGATGTGAGGTGTTTGAAAAACAAAAAAATGGTAGGATAAAATTCTTAGTGACCCTGGATAAATAATATGGTATAAATAATGCATGGAGATAATTTACTTTCAAATGTTACTTGCAAGGTGGAGACTATAGCATTGGAGTGCAGAGGAACCCTGTTATAATTTATCTCATGTTGGAAAACATTTTACATGGCACAAATCAGCCTATCCAGTGAGTTCTTTGGAACTCAGCATGAGACCATAGCCCTGCATCTCTAATTTAGATGAAATGGGTGGAAGGGTCTATGAAAATTGAATACATTTGAGAGAAAGTTTGGAAATGGATTCAGTGTTCCACGTTTCTGCTTGCATGAAAAGCCGCTTTGGCGGCTTGCTTTCATGAGTCGATGGGTTCATGAAGCCAACAGCCTGAGTGTATTGTGGGTGCGTGGGTTTTGTATAAATAGATACTCTCTAAACAGGTGTGCCGGAAGTAAGCGGTAGTTGTCACTAGGACTCTGTGCTAATCAGAAGTCCCTGGGTGATGCATCTGCTTCATGGGCTGTCTGCTAATGAAAAGGTTGTCTGTTCAAGCCACCCAGACCAAAAAAAAAACCCCCCAAAACCCTCACTGCCACCATTGAGTCGATGCTGACTCACAGTGACTCCCACTGTGCTTTTCTGAGACGGTGGTAACTGTTCACAGGAGTAGAAATCCCAGTCTTTCTCCTGAGGAGCTGCTGGCCATTTTGAACTGCTGACCACGTGGATCGCAGCCCAATGCATAACCACTACGCCATTGGGGATCTTATAAGTCACCCAGAAGCTCTTAAAACAAGGTTTCACAATCTACTTCCAAAAAATCAGCCAATAAACACACTGGAGCCTCGTTGACTCTGCCACCCATTGGTTGCCATGAGTTGGAGTTAGCTCAATAGCAACTTTATTGTTAGTATTATTAGTATTTTCTTTTCACCAGTTTTATTGCCACATAATCCACATAGTTCAACCATATTAGCATTATTTTTTATCACCTAACTTAAGGAGCCCTGGAGGTGGCTTAGGCTGCTAACCACAAGATAGAAGGTTCTCAACCCCCCCCAGCTACTCCACAGGAGAAAGACGGGGCTGTCTGCTTCGATAAAGTCTGGCAGCTGTGCAAGTCCTGTAGAGGGTTTTTATGAAGCAGCAGGTATGGTGATGTATAACTTAGCCTCCGAGGCACCAACGAATTCAGGGGACAGCCTGGTGACAAAAGGAGACCTTTCTCTCACAAGATGGCATTTATTTGGATGGCCCTGTTCTTCAAAGCTATATTTTCGTTCATGATATTTCTTATGAACTTATTTCAATGGTTCTATCTTGAATTTCATAGGCATGGAAGGGCAGTCAATTATGTGAATATTTAATGATAGCAAGAGAAGACAACTCAAAAACAAATAAAATGATGATGGCAACATATGCACCAATGGAACTGATATAATTGATGTATGGATTGTTGGAAGAGCCCCAATAAAATGATCTATTAATTTTTTAAAACGAGTTGTAAGAGCTCCGAATAAAATGATTTAAAAAAAAGAAGAAGACAACTCAGTAACATAATAGAAAAACACATGTTTTGGAGAAAATAAAAACACCTGCTTTCCAGTGTGGTTTTAGGGTTTAGAAAATAGTGCACATAGAAACATCTACTGCAGTGCTTGGGAATAACTCAAAAGTGTCCATTTCTGTTATGAACTGAGCAGTCTCCACACCTCAGAGATATGTTGAGATCCTAACCCCAGTACCCATGGATGCTTTTATATTGAAAGAAGGCCTTTGGACATGCTAGCTTGAAGTTATATTGAAGGAAAAACCCAGACCCAAGCTCACTGCCAGTGCAGGGTAGGACTGGTGCAGTGCCTCTTCAACTCTTTACGAGAGTAGAAAGCCCTGTCTTTTTCTGTGGAGGGAGTAGTGGTTTTGAACTGCTGACCTTATAGGTTGCAGCCCAATGCATAACCACTATGTGACCATGGTTCCTTTATGCTGAAGTAAGGTGGGCACTGACTCAATATGGGCGGTATCTTTATAAAAGAGACAGAGGCCCGCAGAAGGAAGCCAGCCCTTTGAAAATGGAGTGAGAAGCTGCATTATGCTGCGACTCTAAGCCATGGCAAGTTGGTGCTTCCAGAAGATTCAAGAGACAAGAAGGGGTCTTCTCCGGGGATCAGTGGAGAGGGCATCGTCATGCTGACAGCCTGAATGCTTCCAGAACTGCGAGACAATACATTGCTGGTACACAGTAGATCCTCAAGAAATGAATGATAAAATTTGAATTGGAACCCTGGTCTCTGTTTCAAGAAAGCTTCTGTGTACTGGGGACATGCTTGGTCTCTCTCTCTCTCTCTCTCTGTGACACACACACACAGAAGCTTCTGTGTACTGGGGACATGCTTGATTACACACACACACACACACACACACATACACTACTCCAATGAATGAGGTTGGTAAGGGACATGCTTGATTACACACACACACACACACACACACACACACTACTCCAATGAATGAGTTTGGTAAGGGACCAGAGGAAGGAAGGAGGTCAGTGGTCAGGGGAGCTGATGCTTGATTTCTCTCTCTCTCTCTGACACACACACACACACACACACACACTCACACTCACACTCACACAACTCCAATGAATGAGGTTGGTAAGGGACCAGAGGAAGGAAGGAGGTCAGTGGCCAGTGGTCAGGGGAGCTGATGCTTG
>NW_022103968.1:48427119-48459012 GCF_000313985.2 Echinops telfairi | reverse complement strand
CACACACACACACACACACACACACACACACACACACACACACACACACTACTCCAATGAACGAGGTTGGTAAGGGACCAGAGGAAGGAAGGAGGTCAGTGGTCAGGGGAGCTGATGCAGTGGCGCCGGCCTCACAGGCGTTGGCGCTAAAGCTGAGGCTAGGACAGTATAGGGGAACATCTGGACCGGCAGGTCGGATTAATGAGGACACTCTAGATTTGAGGACTGCAGAAGGTGAAAGGTCAAAGAAGCAGAAGCAAGGGCATTTTCCTCGTAAGTAGACACAGGAGACGGATTAGAAAGAAAGATTCATGAGGCAGAGCCAATGAGGTGAGACCGAGGAATCCTCAAATGCCGCAAGAAGCAGTTTGGATTTTCTTCTAGAGCACGGGAGAGACCCTGAAGGCTTTGGAGCATGACAGTGTGATGATGCAGTAGGTATGTAGAAAGTTAATTAGCGCCAAATGCATTGGGAGGAAGCGCTAATGCGTTAAAGACTCAGCTAGGAGGCTATTGTAAAATAGCCATGTTCCTCTGGACCTTGGATGCACATAGCTCTGCATCTGTCAGCTTGTGATCTCTCAGCCTCCTGTTTCACTTTTCTGCTTTCTTCACCGGCAGCGGTGTGAGTTGTAAGAGGGCTTCAGCTCACATAGGACTCGTGGACTTGAGTTGGGATGCTTTTGGTATAAAATTATTTCTTGATATAAAGTCTTTTCCTCATAGCATATATGCATATCACTGGTCTTGTTTTTCTAGAAAACCAGCCTAACATAGGTGACTGTGTTTGGTACTCCAAAGGGATAACCTTGTACATTTTCTCCAAGGACACAGGAGGATGAAGGGGGATTATTAGGAAGAAGTTTAAGAGCATGGGAAACTGCCTTAGTGAGGAAAAAGCAAGGAAAGGTGCACCCGATATTTTTTCCCCTTCACAACAATGCACCTGGTCATTCTCGGAGAGTAGTAGCGCTGTCCTCTGAGAATTTCACTCAGTAACCTTACTCCATCTTCAGTACGTCACTGACCTTACCCCGAAGACTCGTTTTTTGTTCCCCAAGCCCAAAGAACATTTCAATAGAGCACAATTTGAGTCTCTTGAGGTTACTCACATCTTTGTTTTGATGCCCTAAAAATTGAAGTGTGTAGAGTTATTCAAGAACATATCAGAAAGATGGAAACACCATCATCAGGGATGCGTATGCCTAGACCAGTGGTTCTCAACCTTCCTAATGCCATGACCCTTTAATATAGTTCCTCATGTGGTGGTGACCCCAAACCATAAAATTATTTTCATTGCTAAATCATCATTGTAATTTTGCTATTGTTATGAATCATACTATAAATATCTGCTATGCAGAATGTATTTTCGTTGTTACAAATTGAACATAATTAAAGCATAGTGATTCATCACAAAAACAATATGTAATTATATATTGTGAAATATTTATTTCTAATGACAAATTAATGAAATTTTGTCTTGAAGCATGGTGTAGCATGGGTCACAGTCTTCACACCGGGTACTCGTCTGTGGACATATCTGCATGTAGGCGGACCTGCCTCGAGATGGATAGAGGAGTGTTGTCTAGGTTCCTAAGACCATTGGAAATGTATGTTTTCAGATGGTCTTAGGTGACCCCTGTGAAATGGTCATTCAACCCCCTAAGAGATTGAGACCCACAGGTTGAGAACCGCTGCTGTAGAGGCCAAAAACCAGCTGTCACGTGGAACCAAGGATAACGAAACCCTGGGGTTCTTGGGATCAGGCCTTTAAATCCTCCGGGTCTGCATGGTGTGGGAAGAGCACCGTTCAGTGTATGACAATCACTACCACCTGGTTGATAAATGGTGGGCAATATGGGTACAGTACAGTGCCCAGTACATAGTTGGCAACTGGGATGATGCCATTTGCTTCTCTTTGAGGCCAAATTCAGTGACTCAGAAGGGTCAGACTTATTTTGTAGCTACAATTGCATAAATTTCTGTGATGATCCTTATTCTTTTATTTGTACCAAGTGAGTTGTAGCTACTTAAAAGAACGTGGGTACTTTGTCTATAACCAGGAAAGCGCAAAGAGGAGAGATGGCCTCCTAAAGGTAGAAGCTTGAGGCAGAAAGCACTTGTTTTGCCTACAGTCTCCTGTTTCTGAACACATTTCCTGGGGAACCTTTTTAGGGCCGGCTCTTACACAGATTATAGGCAAGGGCATTTATACAGCATAGGTACATCTGCATGTTTTCTTTTTAATCATTTCACTGGGGGCTCTGACAGCTCTTCTAACAGTCCATACTGTATCCTTCACATTTGTGCCTATGTTGCCATCATCATTTTCAAAGCATTTTCTTTCTACTTGAGCCCTTGGTATCAGTCCCTCTTTACCCCCTTCCTCCCCCACTTTCCCACCCACGTGAACCCTTGATAAATGATAAATAATTGTTATTTTCATATTTTACTCCATCTGTTGTCTCTCTTCAACCACATTTTTGTTGTTCATCTCCCTGGTGGGGGGTGAGGGGTGCATATTTTCTTATACCAAACTAAACCAAACCAAACCAAACTCACTGCCATCGAGTTGATTCTTACTGATAGCGACCCTATAGGCCAGGGTCCAGCTGCCCTTGTGAGTTTCTGAAAGTGAAACTCTTTCTGGGAGTGGAAAAGTCCCATCTTTCTCCCTGGGGCGGCTAGTGGTTTCCAATGGCTGACCCTTGCACTTTGCAGCCCAGCTCAGCCTTTTCTCTTACAAGCGATTCCTGAGCATCTCCTAGTGAGTCAGTTCAAACTGATTATTCTCCAGCTGAGGAAACCCAGGTGAAAGATTAGGGGTCTTTATCATTATTACCTGGGGAGACAGACAGGGATGTTTAGTCCACTGAGCTATGGATCAGAGGTATTTTGTAGGGATGCAGTCTTTTGATGTGCACAGTATTTTATGAAATTTGAATTTCAATATTAAAATAGGGCTATCTTCACTGTGCCCCCTTTGCCAGCATTTAAATGACTACAGTTGGATAGGCTCCCTTCAGCTACTGAAGAATGGTGGTTCTCAAGTTTCCAAAGCTGACTATAGGAACCACACATTGCTGCTTACACGAAGGTGTGGTTTGCAAATGTGGATGCCAAGTTTTTTTTTTGCAGTTAATTTAATCAGATTGAAGACCAGGTAGATAGCTCACGGTCTTCTCTGCTTGCTTTGGATAATCGTCTGACAGGATGAATCGTGTGTACAAATGTTTACATTTTTAAGTTTCCTCACCCAGAAACAATACCTTTCTCTATTAGCTGTGCACATCTCTGAATTTACCTTTGATTTGGGTTGGTTTGGTTATGGAAAGTCAACATGAAATAAGGATCAGGGCAGTGGAACAATCATGTATGATACTGTAACTGTGGCCACAGAACATCAAGCATTTGTCAGACTGATAGGACCAATCCATACCAAGAGTCGACTCTAATGTAAAGTATGGACTTCCTCGCTCACCTTTGAGTCAATGCCAACTCATAGCGACCCTATAGGACAGGGTCCTGTGAGTTTCCAATACTAACTCGTTACAGAAAACCCCATCTTTCCCCCAGTGCTTGTGGTTTCAAACTGCTGACCTTGAGTTTAGCAGCCCAACGCGGAACCCCCCTGCCACCAGGGCTACCCAAACTATGGACTTCAGTAAATAATCATGGTCATGGTTGGCTTATCGAAGATAAAGGATTTACCCCATGAATGCAAGAATTGAATAAATGGGGAAAGCATGTGCAAAAGAGAGGGGGTGTTTTATTTCTCTGTAAATGTAAAACTGCTCTAAAAAATAAAGTCACTTTAAAAACAGCAACAAGAACCACAGAATTAGGCCTGAGAGAGAGGCACTCCTGTTCTCTGAATCCTGGCAGAATTTGATGCTTCCTTTGCACACTTGGTGGCAGGCGTGCTCTTGCTAAGAACTGGAGATCGAATTTGGAGCATGATGGCCTCACTGGGACCATGAGCACTCTTAATTAAATAGTCACTCTGCTCACACAGAGGCCACACAGGTTGTTCCCGTCCAAGTAGACATCTATTTTGCAACCCACAGGGAACATGTTTTTACAGTATTGATGGCTTGGCCGGGGAATGCTTTTTTGAGGCCTTTCAATTCATTTTAGTAATGGAGTGGAGTCACGCGGCCGTGAACCTTGCATGCACCAATGATGACTATTAGGAGGAAAAAGTGAAATCTGGATTTAAAACTCTGACATCATGGTTTTCTTTGTGTGTGTGTGTGTGTGTGTGTGTGTGTAATCTCTGAGAGAAGCTCAAGGTCCTAGAAGACGCTAACAGAACCGACTCTATGTAATGTTCTCTCTCATGGTTGTGGAGAGAGAAATGTTTTATTATATTTAGAATTCAGATTCAGTTGGTCCTCAGTAATGATCTTATGAACAGAATCTCATCTGCAGGGATCCGACCTTTGCTGAGCTTCAGCCTCAGCAGGGTACCTTCAGAAAGTAGGGGTGCCCACACCCTCCCGCTGACCCTCCGCATGTGGATGTGGACTGCAAGTATGAGTGACTCTCATTTGAAAAACTGAAATGAGTCTTCAGGGAAAACTCCATCCTCAGAGTAAGAGTTTAACTTTCTGAGTGGAATCCTGGGTGGGGCCAAGGGTTAATGCCTTTTGACTGTTGACCAAAACGTTGGTGGTTCCAGTCCCCTCAAAGGAACTTCGGAATCAGGGCCTGGCGGCTTACATCTGAAAACTCAGCCATTGAGAACGAGTAGAGCACAGTTCTGCTCTGTGTGCATGGGGTCACCATGAGTGGGAGCACTGGTCAGCACGTGGGTGGATTCTAAAGGATGCAGGCTTTGCTGCTGAAAGGATGCGGGGACTCCCGCCCATTCTCTTCTCTAGCCTAGTGGACCACCTATGGACCACCATCCTGATGACTCCTTTTCGTCTCTTCCGATAAAGTGCACACAGCAATGCAGGTTGCTAACTGCTATCTAGTTCTAAGTCGTTTATTAGCAGTCAATCGTGAGGGTTATTGTACCATTCTCTTTGACAAGATCGAATGATAGAACTTTTGAATTATACCATATGTAAATTACTTGCCAATAAAACTCTTGGAAAAAACTGCAAAGGCAGTCAATAATATACACACCTTTGTTTATGGCAGCAATCCAAAACTCTGAATTTAGAAGAGTGGATAAACAAACTCTGGTACATTCATACAATGGAGAATTATGTATAAATATAAAATAATGAGGACTCTGTTAAATATCAGAAGATATGGACAAAACTAGGGAACATTATGCTTAGCAAAGTTAGTCCATCTGAGTTAGTTAATTGTGCCAGCCTGGCCGATAATCACATGTGGGTCTGGTTGAAAGGCGGAGGGATAAATGGGTGGTGAAGCCTCGCCTTTCTAGTTCTCAGGTCTCTTGTTTTGTGATGGTTGCATCGGGTGCAGCAGCTGCCTTAGCAGTTCCCTGCTTCAGCTTGCAAGATTGACTTCCTCCAAGACATCCCCAAGGAGAAGCCGCATGGATTTATCCCGATGCAGCCCTGGGTGCTGGAGCAGCTGTGTGGAGACCCTTGCCAGTGCTGAGATGCTTACACGTTCACGGACTCAGCTTTCCTCCTGCAGTCGGCATCATTGCCTCTGTTTTGTGAGGTGGAGGACTTTGTGGACTGGTGTTGGGTTAATGGGTTAATGTTGGACTTGTGGGCTTGGGCAGCATTGGGTTGGGATGTTTTCATGATGCACCTTTTCTTTACATAAAACTCTCTCTTATACGTGAGTCGCCGTGGATTTGTTTCTCTAAAGTACCTAGACTAATACATTATAGACTAATACACCATCTTATAAAGATAAATGTTTAATGACACCATTATTATAAGGAAAAACAAAGAAAAAGAAAAGTGGTTTATCAAAGGATAAGAGTTAGATTTCAAGGAGGCGGGGCAGGGGCGGGGCTACGGGTGGAGCGGGAAGAGGGGAGGGACAGGAAATGATGGAGGGAGGGAGGGAGAGTGGGAGGAGAAAACATTGACGGAGGGCTGAACGGGGTCCTAGGACTGACTGGACTCGACGAGATGGGCTGTGCAACAACGCAGCATTTCTTTTTCTTGACAAACCCAAACAAACAAATAAATAGAGGGAAACTGAAAACAAAACAAAAACAAAAAAGAGAATGAAGGCTAACAGCCTTAAAAAACCTACAAATTCCTTACCCCTCAGATGGAAAAATTAGTCTGAGTGCCTATAAAAAGGAGGAAAAGTAAAACAAGTGGACTTGACTTCTTTCATGACACGCAGATCATTTCAAACAAAAACAAACAAGAAACACAGCAACCTGAGAATAAAGCAACACACTAGAGTTATCAGGGTTGAGAAAGGCGTGGCTCTTGTGTCCTCTTGGGCAGGACAGTCTGCTTCTTGGGAGGCACGGAACCTCTGTGGTCATCCAGAGTTCCTTCAGGAGGAAGGATTCTGATTAGAGGACGTGGAGGCTTTCCAAAGCAGACTTACGATGATTTCCTGTTTTGCTCTGTGCTGCCGGGACTCACTGATTAGTATATGGAGGGATCGAGTAGAAAGTCATAATTCTCTCCAGGGGGGAAATTGGAGAAGTGGAATCCAGCGGTTTTAAACAGTGTCAGTTTCTGCTGATCGGATTTCAACTCATTGTGACCCCACGTGTGTGACAGTGGCATGGGGCTACCCAGGGTTTTCAGTGGCTGATTTTGGGGAAATTGGTCATCAGGCCTTTCTTCTAAGGTCATTCTTTTCCTTTTTTCCCCAAATTATTTTATTAGGATATAATTCAGAATCAGACCATTCCACAATTTAATTACATAAATCAGTGCTGTACAATCAGCACCACAGTTTCAAAACATTTCCTTCCTTTATGAACTCTTTGGTATCAGCTCCCCATGATCTCACCTCAACCCCAACCTCCCCTGCCATACCCCACAGGGACCCTTATTTTAGTTATTGCCCATAGAGTTTCATATACTTAAAAATAGACAAACACAGAACAGAGAGTCAAGAAGGCTACCAACAATGACAAAATACAGCAGAAATTAACCCCAATATGAAAAACCCCCCAGAAAATATTAAAAACAGATCAAGCGCAAGTGTATCCAAAGGAGATAAAGTGACAAGGTTTTAACCATTCCATTTAGATTTATTATTCTAACTACTAACGTCATCTCTCCAAAGCTCTTTATTGGATACCCAGGCTGTTCCCCTCCCTCCCTCCCTTGCAATGAGGAGGAAATCACCCGTGGCTGCTCACCTGAGTAGATTCTGCAAGTGCATGTTGGTATTCCACTGTCATCCGTAGCTTCCTGCACACCAGAATCTCAACATTTAAACTCTGATACTATTCCCTTCTTTGAATTTGGATTATATAATTTATAATCCTTGGATCACGGATGTTGGCGTGTTTCTTTCAGGGTTGACATGAAAGACATCTTAGAAGGCTGCTTGTTTGAAAACAAACCTTTAAGATCCCATACGCTATTTTTTTGGTGAGAAACTTTTCATTATCTTTTAATTCCATTTTTCTTTCTAAAAAAATCATTTTAATGGGGGCTTATACAACTCTTATCACAATCCATATATACGTTCATCATATGTTATTCTTTCTGATAGCCAGCACCATCTAATTTTTTCACCACTCTTTGCTATAGCACCATATCTTCTGTGTTTCCTGAGGTCGAGTATTGAGATGGGCCATGTCATTAGAACTAATTGTTCTTAGGTTGTAGCTAGGATTAAGTGTGAGACCCGGATCCATTTGTGAGGCATTTCTTTCCTTTTGGTAGCAGCTGGGCTCATGAACTGTTTGCAGCCAGGGTGTCCAGTGCTCTCCATGGCATGTACTAATCCTGGAGCTGTGATGGAGATGAGGTCAGATCTCCCAATAGTGAACGCATGTGGGTCTTAGAACGTTTTATAGGATTACTGCTGAGACTGTCTCTAAATGTAAAAAAAAAAAAAAAGACATGAGGGGCGTATCAGACCATCTCTTCACTCCCTATTGCCCCTAGGCAGAAGTCCAACATGCCTCAACCTCCCTCTTTCTTTAACTCTTCTGATACCAACCATTCCTTCCATGGCACTCTGCTTTTATGACAGGGTTGATACTGCATTCTAATAGAGACAGAGAAACCATAGACAGAACTCACCATTAAGGAGTTCTGTTAGGGGAGTTAACAGGCTACCACAGTTCAAGGTCAGTAAACAGTAAGGTTATGGTCATTGGTCCACAGAAACATCTGTCCTCAGCCAGCAGCCAAGCCTCTCTGGTCCCTTGGCTTATGTCTCTTATGAGGCAGCTTCAAAGGGTCCATGGAAAAATAGAATTAAAAAAAAAAGACATTTTCCCACAAACTTTCTGAAGCCCCCTTGTATATCGCCTGCCAATACTTCTAGCCATTCCAGAGCCTTGGGAAGTTGCTGTTTCAGTTGTTATGTGCTGCTGTTTGATGGAGAGTTGTATAAGTGCACAGATTTGAGGAAAGGTGCCTTATCTCACCAACCCAAGCAGTGACCTATACATCCCATGTAAGTACATTCAAATCCATTGTAATTAAAAAAAAAATTCCCCCTTGATTTCAGCATGTCTTCCAGTACTGAAAACAAATGGCATACACAAAGTTCCAAAGCAGGACAGAATCCACACATGAAAGGGTTAAAATCAGACAGTAGTTTTACTTAACCAGCGGAAAATGTCTGCCTTGAGCAGGATGCTCTTTTTAGACCTGTCTCCACGGGGTCACATTGGCAATAGCAACTGGAAAGCTTGGGCAAGATCTGCAGGGGCCGCGAGTGTGTGTCCACGAGGGAGCCTGAGAATGACTGCGCCACTTGAAGAATGTCACCGATCGGGGCACAGAGAGACTTGAAGTGGTGCATTTCCCCCTGAATATACAAAAGAAAGAAAAGAAAAAGATGAAATCAGAAAGAGCAAAATTCCTGTTTGATGGAAAATGTATATCTATTACTCTATTTTAGACTCTACCCCATTTCCACTAGAACCAAATGCCATTGAGTTACTTCTGACTCCTTGCTACCCTCTATAGGGTTTCTAAGACTACATCCTTACCAGCACAGACAGCCTCTTCTTTCTCTTGTGGAATCGTTGGTGGGTTTGAACTGCTGAACTTGATGCCAGCAGCCCAATACCTAACCCACAGCACCTCCAAAAACCAAACTCACTGCTGTCAAGTTGATATTGACTCATAGCAATTTCACAGGACAGGGTAGAACGGTCCCTGTGAGTTTCTGAGACTGTAACTCTTTATGGGAGTAGAAAGGCCTGTCTTTCTCCTGAGGAGCAGCTGGTAGTTTTGAACTTCTGGCCTTGCAGTTAGCAGTCCAACTACAAATCACTACACAGCACCTCCAGGGCTCCTTTTAATCTACCTTATTAATTATTATTTTAAAAAATCACTAGATGGTTTATCTGTTGTGATCTTTCCTAGTACCTATGAGGGGGCTTCAAAAGTGTCATAGAATTAAAAGGTAACGGAGTTCCCCCCCCAAAATTTTGAAGCCCCTTTGTATATTCTTATACTCCAGGAAAGGAAACCCTGAATTCAGGCTATAGAGTGACCTGTGCACTAGCGAGGGGCCCTGGTGACAGGGTGGGTTAGGCATCAGATGAACTGCAAGGCCAGCAGTTGGAGCCCACTAGCCATTCCTCAGGAGAAAGATGATCTATCTCCGTCCAGTGAGATCGACGTCAGAAACCCTAGGGAGCAGTTCTGCTTTGTTCCATCGGGTCACTGAGTCAGAATTGACATGATGGCCACTGGTTGGTTTACTGCAGACACTTGGCATCCTGTGGTTCCCCATCTGGTTAATCTCAGTAATATATGCACTTGGGACCAATTTTCTAAGCCTTCCCATATCTACAGTGATCTTATTCCAGTTTCCAATGAACAGGCAGATCTTCGCCAAAATGTAAAGGAGCAGGACCTACCAGAGAGGCTTCTAGCCATGGTATCTAAGCAAGGTTTTAGAGCCGTTCAATCTCTACCTATTATATGTGATTCCTGTGCAGGGTTCAGGGTCAGAGAGATGAGCCCTCAGGCTGCTGGGTACCACAGACTGCAAAGTTCTGTGACCCTAGAAGGAGACCTGCATCTCCCATACTTGAGTTTTCGAATGGCGGACACTTTCAGAGATTGCAGTCATTTCCTAGGGCCAAACTTGCATAAATATTCCTTTGGGATTTAGTCACATATTTATAACTTTAGCTCAGAGATGGAGCTGTTGGCAGCTGTGAATATTTCTGATGATTAGCCCTGAGTGGCCCCGCCCTGAAGGTCACAGAAGCTGGAGTGAGCAGGTTCACTCATTCTCTTTAGAGCGGAGCAGGACACACAGGTCACTGGGAGGTTGCAGGGGCGATGGGGTGATGCTTTAAAAAACTGGCCTGTGACCCTAGCAGGCTGACCTGGAAACTGAAAGTAAACATTAAAATCATCAGATCAATAATCATACAAAAGGTGACGCCGATTCCGGAAAGATCCCTTCTTCCAAAGAAAACAAAATAAAATCATACCAAAATAAAAACCACTGCCTCTATCCGTGAAGAAAACACATTTCTCTGCTGCTTTTGCTTTTCCAGTGACTAATCAGCTATAAATAAATTCAGATAATGTGGGCATTTTCTCTTTTCCCATGATTGATTGGATAAAAGGCGTTTTCCTTTGCTTTAGAACTCACAGTCAGTCAGTCCTTAGCTTAATGAAAGGTGCTTTTAATGATTAACTGGTTGAAATGCCACACTTGGCAGAAAAGGTTGAGGCATTTGCATAGTGGCTCTGTGGCTTTCTCTGATAAGTACAAGCGGCTTTATCTGGTTTGCCAATAAATAATTTGCCTCCATTGTAATGAAAATGATAGCGGAGTGTCCTGAATGGGGTGTGATTGCCCGGCACATCATGAATTTTCCAGGTAATTGAAACAGTTCCTTGTCTTGCGTGAGCTACAGTGATCAGGCCCACCGGAGCTGTGCGAAACGGAAATTCGGTAATGTAATTTGACTGGAAAGTAAGAAAATTGATGACAAAGAGTGAAGAGCTCTCTCTCCCTTAAGTGCCCTGAAATCACTGAAAGTTTTGTGTTAGAATTAATTTTAGCTTAGTTTTGGAAGTGAACCAGAAAATATGCCTTATATCTTTTTTACATGATTTTGTTACTTTCTTTTTTAAAACATTTTATTGGGGGCTCATACAACTCTTATCACAATCCATACAGACATCAATTGTGTAAAGCACATTTGTACATTCATTGCCCTCATCATTCTCAAAACATTTGCTTTTCACTTAAGGCCCTGGAATCAGCTCCTCATTTTACCCCCCTTCCTCCCTGTTCGCCCCTCCCTCATGAACCCTTGAGAATAAATTATTATTTTGTCATATCTTACACTGTCAGACATCTCCCTTCACCCACTTTTCTGTTGTCCATCCCCCAGGGAGGAGGTTGTATGTAGATCCTTGTAATTGGTTCCCCCTTTCCACCCCACCCTCCCTCCACCATCCCGGTATTGCCACTCTCACCACTGGTCCTGAAGTTTCCCTGTTTCCAGTTCCTATCTGTACCAGTGTACATCCTCTGGTCTAGCCAGATTTGTAAAGTAGAATTGGGATCCTGATGGTGGTGGTGGTGAGGGGGAGGAAGCATTTAGGAACTAGAGGAAAATTGTATGTTTCATCATTGCTACACTGAACCCTGACTGGCTAGTCTCCTCCCTGTGACCCTTCTCTAAGGGGATGTCCAATTGCCTACAGATGGACTTTGGGTACCCACTCTGCACTCCCCCTCTTTCACAATGATATGATTTTTTGTTCTTTGATGCCTGATACCTCATCCCTTTGACACCTCATGGTCGCACAGGCTGGTGTGCTTCTGCCAGGTGGGCTTTGTTGCTTCTGAGCTAGAGGGCCGCTTGTTTATCGTCACGCCTTTTGGACCACAGACACTATGTCTTTTGACAGCCGGGCACTATCCGCTTTCTTCACCACATTTGCTTATGCACCCATTTGTCTTCAGTGATCATATTGGGGAGGTGAGCACACAATGATATGATTTTTTTTGTTTTTTGATGCCTGATAACGGATCCCTTTGGCACCTTGTGATCACACAGGCTGGTGTGCTTGCTTTTTAAAAATTTTTTTATGAAGACTTGGACTAAGAGATTTATCGGGAAGGAGATGCATGATAGAGTAAACAAGAGAGGGTGGAAGATCAAGACTTCTAGGTTCCGGGTTGCCAGGCACCAATTTATCCGTTTTCCAGAATTGAGGGTCTGTGAACTCACTGCTCAGTTGGGAGGAATCTCACATCAGGAAGTTAATTGTGACCCTCTAGCTCCTTTACCCCAGAGGGAAATCCACCGCCATTGCAAATTGTCTTTTTTTCCAACAGTGGTGTTTAAAATTCTTCTACCTTTTTGAAAAAAATCATACAGAGCAGCCTGTTATAGTGGGGATTCCGCTGGCACGGCGGGGAAGCGCTTGGCTGCTCATGGAAAGGTCTGCAGTGGGAACATTTTCTTGAGGTCTATTTCTTCCTTTTGGTGTCCGCTTTTCAGGATTATGAACAGCCTACTACCACACAGTCTATTGGAAAGTGGCTTCATGCAGATGAAGTTAGGTTTACATTTAACACTCTCATGTGTTCTCTTTTGACTCATTTTAAATTTGTTCTAGCCTTTGCTGTTTTTTCAATTTGAGGGTTTTCTGTTTTATTTTGTTATTGTTGTTTTTGTTTGTTTTCTGTATATGACACCCAGGATAGATGCATGTGTGAAGTCAGGAACTTCATCGATAGCTTCCGATGGTTACGGCAGGGGAGGTTGGGGGAAAGGGGGAGCTGATGGCAATGAGTTCAAGAAAGACTAAAATGTTCTAAAATGGGATATGGTGATGATTGCACAATTCTTTTTACTATATCTGAATCATTGCATTGTATCATATGTGGATGACATGTCAATAAAGCTGTTAAAATAATTAAAAAACTAAACATCACTTAAGAACAAAAATTTAAATTTTCTTTTTCCTGCAGCTGTTGACCTCATACATTCAAGGTGTCCATTGCTGAGTTAAGTATGGGCTCTGAAGTGCAGCTTTTATTAGATCTTGAGTAGAGTATCTTTATAGCAGCCACTTTCATATGAACAATTTGCAGTCTCTGTTCCTTATTTCTTAAAAAAAAAACTGTGTTGAGGGTAAGGGTAAGGTGGGGGCAGAAAGAGGACACTGACTACAAGGATCTACATATAACCCCCTCCCAGGGGGATGGACAACAGAAAAGTGAGAGCAGGGAGACATTGGTAAGTGTAAGACATGAAAAAACAATTTATAAATTATCAAGGGTTCATGAGGGAGGTGGGGAGGGGAGGGGAAAATGAGCTGATACCAAGGGCTCAAATAGAAAGAAAATGTTTTGAAAATGATGTTGGCAACATATGTACAAAATGTGCTTGACACAATGGATGTATGTATGGATTGTGATAAGAGCTGAATGAGCCCCAATACAATGATTTAAAATAAGTCTGTTAATATGCCTCATACAATTTATGCATTTATTGAAATAAGAATTGTAATAGCCCACAATAAAATGATCAAACAATTTACATACTAAAAAAATTCTGTTAATTTGGGAACTTTTATGGAAGCAATGGTACAATTCTGCTTGATGAGATTGAAGGATGCAATGACATGACATTTGGGTTAATTCCCAAGTAAGAATAAATTGAAAGACCAACCAACATAGATCTTGGAATGGTTTTGGGGCTCACACTAAATCCAAGCTTCTTACATCATGGCCCCTCCTGGAAGGGAAAATCGAGGAGAGGGGTACAATAACAACATGTAGTGAAGAAGTATTAGAGGTGTCCAGCTCTCAGATAAAATAGCATCTGGGATCTTAAAGGATTGTGTCCAAACAAGCAGTCCTCTAAGTGAGCTGTCAACTAAGTCCACATGGAAGAAGCACACCATCATCAAGTCACCGAAGGATTGTGAAGCATATAATCGGAAGTTGAAGGAGGGATTAGTATCAGAGCCTAAAGTCTGAGAACCTGGTTTGCAGAAGGCTATGGATGGCAATGGGAGCCTAAGATTCACTGGTGGGACAGGAAATAAACCCCTGATGAACTCCCTCTATCCACAATTGAGGGATAGGAGGAAAGTGGCCACTAAACGGGATAGGAGTGCATGGGTGAGTACAGTATAGAAGGTCAAAGGCATAACCCAGACTTGAATAATTAAACTTGTCAGCAGATTCCCCCTAGGAAGCATGCTAGACCTGATGTTTTCCAAAATCTTATGTATTTTGGGGTTTTACCATTCAGTTTTATTTGGTATTTGATTGTACATATTAAGTGGTATCTCAGGGGTGCTATGTCATTGGGGGTCACCCTCTTGGAGTTCAGGTATGTTTTTTGGCGTATGGAAACCTGAATGATGAATTGACAGAGGCAGCAAGGGGAATAGGTTTTTTGGGGTGGGGGGACACAGAGGTGTTGGCGGGGTGAAGTGATGATGACTTCAAGGGGTCCATATAGAAAAACGATGTTAGAAAATGGATTGTGGTAGTGAATGTACTCTGATGGACGTGATTGAACTATGAGTTGATATATGTATTAATCCCAATTTAAAAAAAAGACAGAGAGGACACAGAGAGAAACCAGTATAAGTGATGGTACCTTGAGGGGATTTCAGTGGATGAGTTGAAAAAAAATGGGTTTGAAAAAAAAAGAAAGAAAAAACATTTTGTGTTAAAACACAAAAGGTCTTCAAAAAATTAATGGAAAAACGCAACTAAAAGATAATTGAATATTACCACTGTTTGATGCCTCATCATAGATAACAAAAAAAATGACCAGACATTGATCTAAAATGCAAATTATCAAAAATGATTCTAATTTTAATATCAAAGCTAAAATCAAAGTACATAGGAGTATGAGTATATATGAAACATTATGTGCCCTAGCACAAAGTAAAATGATGCTTTTGGGTTTTGTCACAACAATTCAAGCAATAGCAATATAAAACTCAAAATTTTCTTATTCTATAATATCTATTACAAAGCAAAAATCAAAGTGATCAGATAGGCCAAGTTATGTTTTACTCTAAATTTTCATTTTAAAAATGCTAATTTATGATGGCAACATATGTACAAATATGCTTGATAAAATTTATGTATGGGATGTTATTATAAGAGCTGTAAGAGCCCTCCAGTAAAATGATTTTAAAATGCTAATGTAAATATATTAAATATGTGTGCTATAATCTTTTAATTTTATTAACATGATTTGTTTGTTAGTATTTCCTTCTAAGATTTCTTATTGCCAAATATCAATAACAGAAAGAAATAACTTCTACATGTTATTGAAATATATAATCTTTTCACAATATAATGGCCTATAACAAAAATTCATGCACTTACTGTTTGTCCTCTTTTTTATAGAAACTTATGAAACGTTTAGAGTAATCCTATCACAAACATTGTTTATTATGATCATTCATTATTGTTTCAAAATAAGCAAATACAATGTTAAGAAAATATGTCTCCGGTACTGTGATTTCTTGCTGCCAAATTGCTTTGCTGGGCTTTTGTTTCTATTTGAGAGCAATTTTCTGGTGCTGATCTCAGCCGCTTCCTTAGACAGAGCAAGGATCCTCTTATTTGCCACACTTTCAGGTGGCATTTTATTTGAGCTATATTTTCTTTCCTGTTGTTGTTCTTGTCTTGCCTTTTTTTTTTTGCCCAGCTGTATTGGGAACTGGCATTTGTAACTCCCTCCCTAGGATCAGCCCTCTTTATGACCCACATTACTTAGATTATGCCCTTATTATCTAGGGTGGCAGCAGGCCTGGTGGCATAGCTGGCTCTGAATTGGCTGCGAACTATAAGGCCAGTGGGGAGAAAGAAGAGATTTTCCCTCTCACAAAGATTCACAGCCTTGAAAACCCACAGGGGCAACTCTACTCTGCCCTATGGGGTCTCTAGCAGTCGGAACTGACTCAACGGCAGTGAGTTTGTTTTTTGGATCTAGGGTTGCTATGAGTAAAAATCAACTCAATAGGCGTCCACAAAGTTGAGACCTCATTAGGGTCTTACTGAAAAGTTTACGTAGTTTGTGCTTCTCCTTGTGTCTTTTCAACATCCCGATCCCTAAGGCTTTTCACTCTTGTGTCCACTCCTGGGGTTTGAGCTCTGCTGAACGGCTCCTATCCTGTGAGCCTCTGCTGACTGGAGGGACCAACCACTTAATGATGGATCAACTATTAATACATACGATGGATTTTAGCTTTGGCTGTATGTTACAAGCCCTTGGGCAGTTTTTCAAAATATCTACTTTACATTCTGTGAAGACCTATGTTAGGAAATTTAAACCTTGTATGATCACCACATGTTGCTTGGTTCTGCTTTTTTTTAAACATCTTGAACGTTTTGTGTCTTAGTAGTGATTCTCAGGGTGCGGGTCCTCAACCATGCATCGCTAACCGTTTCTCCATCTGAAATAGCTCGCTCTCACATCTAGTTAGCTTTGTAGCTTTCAGGGGAGCTGATCTTTCAAAAGCTCAGAGAACTTTTTCTTTGTTTTTGAGGATTGTCACAATTGTTGCGTGCAACACGCCTAAATCATAAACATTAATACCCACTGATATTTTCATTTTCGTGGTGTTTAAAAATCTATTGTTTCACTCCCAAATTGATACTTGCTACTGCTATCACTAGCTGGTTTTGCTGCATTTGGGGTCTATTATGCACTTTTATGTGATATTTTAGAGAGGAAATTAAACAGAAAGATAATGCTGCAACAATTGAGAGATGTGTGATACACACAGTTGATGTTGCTGTTGCTTACTGGTTGAAGCATGCATTGCTATACAGTACTTTCTCTTTGTAAGTAGGGAAAATTCACATTGAAATAACAATGGAAAATTTAGTACAGTACATAGGTAAGTAAGTAACATAGGCATTTATTATGACTTTCAAGACATATGTATTATAGATTATGTACACATATGTATTGTATCATTACACATGGTGCAATTGCTTTGTCTACCAGAGACATGAGATACATGTTTTGTGTGTGAGAAGGTGTATTTGTTATGTCTTGTTTCACAGTTGGGATTTCTGAACTCTTTTACAGTATAACATTATAGAATCACAGACATGTAGATAGTCAAACAATACCAGAAATGAGTGTTATGTGGCACATGATGGCAGTTTAAAAACCTTTCAAGTGACTCCCATGTGCAGCTGAGGTTGAGAACTACTGTGTTCCTGTCTCGATGGACTCATGAAGCCAGGGCTTTCAACCGGTTCATTCCAGTCAGAATGCCTGCGGAAAAATTGCATTTCCACCCCTGAATCCTAAGCAGGAGGTTGAACTGGTCAGAAGCTCATCATGAGACACATTTGAAGATGATTCCATAGGAAGAATTTGGATCATGTGTTCAGTCTTTAGGAGAAATATCTATCGGCTTAGGGAATGGGGTGGTGGTGGTAGCTGAACATGTCCTCAATCCGCAGTAGTCAGGGCGTCTCTCAGGGAAATGCGTGGTGAGGAACACTGGTGCTTGTGCTTCCTCTGCGTGGGATGAAGAGCCCAGGGACGAGCTGACCCCACCACACCAAGGTGAAATGCTAAGGGCCTGCAACAGAGCAACAAGGGGAGCAAAGCAATGACGTCCTGGGACATACCAAAAATAGACTTTGGGGCCAGGGCATGGCACCCCATCAGACTCCTAAAGCTCAACAAACAGACCTGGAACTATTTATAGGCTTTTCTTTTCTCTTTTTGTCGCTGTTTTGTTTTATTTTACTATTTTGCTTTGCTCTGTTTGTGTGTGTGTGCTTATTATTGTCTCTGCATGTTTATTTAGATAAGCTAGGCGGGCTAAACAATCCAAAGGAGAAAACAATGGGACCTACGGTTTCGAAGGTCATTGGAGAAGGAGCGGGTGAGGTGTGAGGAGAAGGACGTGGGTTAACAAACCCAGGGACAAGGGAACAACAAGTGATCTAAAATCGACGGTGAGGAGGGCATAGGATGCCTGGTAGGGCTCGATCAAGTCAGTGTAACCAAAAGGAATTACTGAAACCTGAATGAAGGCTGAACATGATAGTGGGACAAGAGGAAAGTAAAAGGAAATAGAGGAAAGAACTAGGAGGCAAAGTGCATTTATAGGGGTCTAAATAAAGATGTACAGATGTAACTATATTTATATATGACAATGGGGGAATAGATCTATGTACATATATTTATAGGTTTAGTATTAAGGTAGCAGATGGACATTGGGCCGCTACTCAAGTACTCCCTTGTGTTAGTTTGGGTACTTTAGAGAAACAAATCCACAGAAACTCACGTATAAGACAGAGTTTTATATAAAGGGTAAGTGTGCTTCAAGAAAACATCCCAACCCAGTGCTGCCCAAGCCCACAAGTCCAACATTAACCTGTTAACCCATATGTCCAACACCAGTCCACAAAGTCCTCCTCCATCTCACAAAACAGATGCAATGATGCCGACTGCAGGAGGAAAGCCAAGTCAGTGAATGTGTAAACATCTCAGCACTGGCAGGGGTCTCCACACGGGTGCTCCATCACCCAGGACTGCACCAGCGTAGGTCCATGTGGCTTCTCCACAGGGATGTCTTGCAGGAAGTGAGCCTTGCCAGCTGAAGCAGGGAACTCACTAAGGCTGTTGTACCCTGGTCCAACCATCAGAAAGCAAGAGGCCCAAGAACTAGAAAGGCTAGGCTCAGTAAGCCATTTATCCCTCCGCCCTTCAATTAACCCCACATGCGTTTATTGGCCGGGTTGGCACAATAAACTAACTACCTCATCCCTCAATGCAAGAACACTTTGTTCTATTAAACTGGCATTCCATGATGCTCACCTTCCCAACATGATCACTGAAGACAAATGGGTGCATAAGTAAATGTGGTGAAGAAAGCTGATGGTGCCAGGCTATCAAAAGATATAGCATCTGGGGTCTTAAAGGTTTGAAATTAAATAAGTGGCCATATAGCAGAGAAGCAACACGTCCACATGGAAGAAGCACAGGAGTCTGTGTGATCATGAGGTATTGAAGGGATCAGGTATCAGGCATCAAAGACCCAAAACAGAAAAATTGTGAATGAGGGGGGCCCAAGCCGATCTGTAGACAATTGGACATCCCCTTACAGAAGTGTCAAAAGGAAGAGACGAGCCAGCCAGGGTGCAATATAGCACCGATGAAACATACAACTTTCCTCTAGTTTCTTAAAGCTCTCCCTCCCCACTATTATGACCTTACAAATCTGGCTAGACCAGAGCAGTACATGAGTACAGATAAGAGCTGGAAACACAGGGAATCCAGGACACATAAACCCCTCAAGACCCATATTGAGAGTGGTGATACCAGGAGGGTAAGGGGAAGGTAGGGGGAAAAAGGGGGAGCCGATTACAATGATGGGGGGCTATACAATGAGGGGGATATAAGCCCCTCCCAGGGGGATGGACAACAGAAAAGTGGGTGAAGGAAGACATCAGACAGTGTAAGACATGAAATAATAATAATAATAATTTATGAATTATGGAGGGTTCATGAGGGAAGGAAAGAAAAAATGAGGAGCTGATACCAAGGGCTCAAGTAGAAAATATTTTGAAAATGATGGCACAAATTGTACAAATGTGCTTGACACAATGGATGTATGTGTGGATTGTGATAAGAGATAAGAGCTCCCAATAAAAGTATTTAATAATAATAATAAAAAAATTGTTGTATGAGCCCTCAATCAAATGATTTACAAAAGAAGAAGAAGAGCACAGGGGAGCCCAAGGTGGCAAAGTAAGGGAAGAAGGGTGCTGTGCTCAGGACACCTTTCCTAGAGGCATTTCCGGTACCAAAGACAAACGTGCCCCTGTGAAGATTGATCTCATTTGTTTCTGACCACAGTCATAACTAGAAAGACTTTCAGAGGCATGCGACCTCTTAGATTCTTGACACACCTCGCCAATTATATCCACAATGAGCATCATCAGTATGTGACTCTTTTGGGATCTGGCTGATAGTTTTGAAAAACAAAAACAAACGAGTCATCCATCAAGTGAAGACCCATACTCATTCGTGATCCGAGTGAACAGTCCCATCTCCTGTAGGGAGTTGTTCTCGTTTCTGTGAACATTGCAATTATTTGTTTTCTGTGCTTCTGCTCAACGTAGGTTGTGAGCACTACCTCAAACAAAACCAAAACAAACAACAAAACTATTTATCATTTTTCTCTTCTACCAGAAGGTAAGCTTAATGAAGATGAGAATATGCTTGTCTTGTTCCTCCTTGAATCCCCAATATTTAGCATAGTATCACTGCATGATGCAGCCACTCACATACTCATATGTGGTGGATGTATGATTAAAACGTGATTGAACTTGGCTTGCTTATTCTCTCTACAAATCAAAAAAATTAATTCTACAAGTAAAATTGCACAACTGCCCATTTTCTCTCATTCCTGTTTAGTTGAAATAGTGATTTTGGAAGCATCTTTGTTTACTCCTTTGTCCCTAACTTGTTTTATTTTAATTGTACATGTAAGCAGCCAAACCTCATCAACCGCCCCTTGTTTCATTCAGGTTTTGTGATCCTTCCATGTTTAATTTGTGCTGGGGTTTTGTAGGCTGTTATCAACTAAGAGCTGAAATCTAAAGTACTGGAATAAAACAGCCCATAAAGAATATTATGACAGACTAGCAGTGACCACGATGTTCATATAACCTGAAAGTAATTTCATGCCTTATTCTCTGTGCAGGTTTTCCAATGTTAGCTTCTTACTGGGTTGAGATGTAAAAACAGGATGATTTACCCTCTTGCCTGCTCCTACTCAATCCAAGTCCCATTTGAGTGGAGAACCTGCATCAGTGTATTTAATGGCCCGCTCATTACTGATTGGGCTGCCTGCATTTTCTACGATTGTGAGTGGTGAGGCCATAAACTGTATTCCATCTAATGGAACTTTCCATCTAATAACCAGGTTGTCTGCTTCCTTCACCTCTTGATTTCTTTGAATAAGCGCCTGTTATTATTTTAAAAGCACATGTTTTATTTCATTCCAATTTTTGCCAGTGGAACTGAAAGGGCCGACTGTTTCATTGTTGCCTCAGGTTACCAATTATTACTGAGTTCCTACTGTGTTAGTCGCTTCCATTTTAATATGAGGGGACTTCAAAAGGGTCCCCAATGGTTTGTTAGTTATTCTTCCAAGAATTTGTTACCATGGACGGCAATAGCCAAAAGGTGGTGAGATGGAGCTACAGCTGTTGATGAGCGCAAACAGTTCCAGGGAACCCATGCTTATAACATTATTCATTAGTATATCCATCTTTATTAGTAGTTTTATAACTTCATGAGTCTTGGGATAAAATCAGTGATTTTGGTTACTCTCTGATGCTCTTCCATGGGTTGTGGAATACAAAATATCAATCTGTAATAACATTCTACTTTAGGGTAGCATCTTATTTGGGAAAGGATTTAATGCAATTATTTACCCTTCTTGTAAATAGACCCCGCTGCCATCGAATTGATGCCAACTCATAGTGGCTCTATATAGGGTTTCTGAGAGAGTAAATCATTATGTAGGCAGGTAAACTCATCATTATTCTCTCACTGAGTGCTTACCTGACAGCCCTTATTCAACACCAGGTTAAGCCTACTTAAATTTGAGGACTAACGTGCGCTGGAGGCATCATGGTATTTCAATAATCTCTATGCATATGGAAATTGGATATTAATTAAAGAATATCAAAGAAAAATCAATGCATTTGAATTACAGTGCTGGTGATGAATCTAGCAAAACTATCACAGACTGCCAGAGAATAAAAACATCTGTCTTGGAAAAAGTACAGCCAAAATGCTCCTTCGAGTCAAGGATGATGAGATTTCATCTCACATACATTGGACATGTTGTCAAGAGAGCCCAGTCACTGGACTAGGACAACATGCGTGGTAAAGTGAGGGGCATCGAAAATGAGGAAGGCCCCCAACAAGGTGGACTGATACCATGGCTGCAGCACTGGGCTCAAAGAAGAACAATTGTGAGGATGGCACAGACCTGGGTGGTCGTCCTTCGGCTGTGCATAGGGTCACTATGATTCGATGACCCCTACCAGCAACAACGGTGAAGTAAGCCGTAGCTTTAAAAATTGGCATGCAATTGGAAACTCCTAATGAGCTTGTAAATATCTATTCTGAAATCTCCATCTTTTTTTTTTTCTAGGACAGAATTTGCCTTGAGGAAACAAAGTCACTTTCTTGTGTCTCCTTATAAAATTCCTCATTTCTGTGCTTTTTGAGCACCCCCTGCCCTAGAAAAACAATGAGCAGAGACAGAGAGCTCCTTCATATTGAGAATGTTAATGTTTTCCTTCTTTGGGTGAAACTTCTTGGGAAAAGCTTTCAAAGTGCATTTTAAACGAAAATATGCTTAGTCTTCACCAAACAATTCCATCTCTATGATAATTCCTTGGCTCTGCGCATCACTTGGGGATGGAAAATGTACTTGAGGGGAAGGGGCTGCTGAAAATTACCGTAGTTGGTAAATTGCAGCAAGCAATTCTTTTGTGGAAAACAGAATGAGTGTGGCTATAAACTTGACTGACTACAGTGTTGCTTGAAATGTCTTTGCTGGTGGCATTATCTTAACCATGATTGGAAAAATAAATTAACTTTAGCCTAACTTTCCCCATGCAAATCTTTAAAAAGACATGTGCTTTGTGGCTGGCCTCTGTAGCAAGTAAATTTCCATTGGCACCTGCAGAAGACGCCAATGTAGCGGTCCCTAAAAAGATCCAGGTCCTCATCTTTGCAACCTGTGAATGCTACCGCATATGGCAAAGGAGATCTTTGCAGTTGTCTAAATTAAGAATCTTCAGGGGATTATGCTGGATCTTCCAGCTGGTTCATCAGTACAATCACCAATGCATTTGTGTGACAGAGCAGAGAGATTTTATAATAAGAAAGGAAATCGGAAGATGGAGCAGAGGGAAGGTTGACACAGGCAGAAGGCAGTGGTGACACTGGAAGCAGAGCCATCTGATGGTGTACAACTGACTTCAAAGTTGGAATAAGGGGCCACGGGCCAGGGGATGCGGCCCCATGACTAAATCCACGGTCATCGAGCGTATTCTGACTCTTAGTGATTCCCACCCACAGTGACCCTGGGCTTTGTCAATCTTTATGGGAGCAGAGCACCTCATCTTTTCCCCTCAGAATGGCTGGTGGGTTTGAACTGCCAACCCTGCTGTTCTCAGTTCAGTGTGTACCCAACAGCACCACCAGGAATGTAACCTGGAAAGGGTAATATTATAGATTATCTCCTTCAGTCTGAGGGAGTGTTGCTGACACCTTGGCTTCAGGTGAAGGAAACGGATTTTGAATATTTGGTCATTTCTAGTTACCATTTTGCTATCATGTCTGATTTGCAATTGTCCTCCAAATTTCTTGGTTGTGAAGGTGGGATTAGATGGGGGTGGGGGTGGAAAAGGGGACACGTACGACAAAAGCCAGGTCTCTTCCTGGGGCTGACGTCAAGCAAACAGTACGCATAAACAAGCGTGTAGCCAGGGGCAACACAGTTTCCTTGATGAGATCAACAATGCCAAGGAGGCCAAGGGTTGCTTCCTCCGACCACTGCCCCCAAGAAAGAAAGGAGGGGATTTTTACATTTGGAAAAGGGACATTCATAATCTTATACCTCGGTTACAGAGTATTGGTTAACAAGCATCATGTCTTCCTTATTTGCATTCTGGTTGGCGGCTGTCACACAAAAGGGTGACAGCGCAATGGCACAATTTATCTTGCTTTTCTCTGGGATTCAAATGAACACGATTTCGTCCGGCTACTCTTTAACAAGTACTCCTATTCACTTTGAATTCACTTTTCAATGATCCCGCCATGGCTTATAGTTAATATTCAATGATCCCACTGTGGATATAGTTAATATTCACCTTTACTTTAGGAGCCCTGGTAGTGCAGTGGTTATGAGTTCAGCTTCATCTTCAAGGTGCTCAGTTCGAACCGCCAACCACTCAGTGGGAGAAAGGTGGGCTTTCTATTCCCGGAAAAAGTTACAGTCTTGGGAGGTCACTAAGAGTCATCATCGGCTCAATGGCAGGGAATTTTGAGTTCGATATACTTAGAGTGGAATTGCTGGATCATATGGCAACTTCATGTTCAAGCTTTTTTTCCCAATCATTTTATTGAGGGCTCATACAATGCTTATCACAATCCATACATACATCATGTTCAACCTTTTGAGGAACTGGTAAACCGTTTCCCATCATGGCTACATTGGTTTACATTTTAACTAACGGTGTATGAGGGTTCCCATTTCTCTACATCCGGAGAAAAAAATCATGATCCAAAAGTTAGTGACAGCATTCTCTGCATAGTCATCTGTTCATAAGACTTAGTTCTTTTTGGACATTTCTTTTCAATAAACAAAGCCCCTTTTAATGCACTAGAAGAAAACAACACAAAAATCTAAGACATGCATGGGAAATCAAACACAAAGGCATTTACTGTTATCTTTTCAGGTGTGAGTGTAATGAAAAGAGTTCAGCACTTTCTCTGTACTGACCCTTCATGCTGGCTTGGTCGGCCGTGCAGTGATTCTCTGGCTTGCATTCAACCATCTCGAGGGCAGGGATTGTGCAGCATCAGCTGGGACAGCTTGCCAGACATCTCTTTTGGGTAAGAATACTATTACTAGCTTTTTGATCACCATTTTCATCTCAAGGTTTCTTGCCTCCTCTGAATAAGAAAAAAAAAGTTCCTCTTTTCGTCTTGCTTTGTATTTTGAATATGACCTTGAAAATGCGATCAAAATATGGATTCATTAGAGTGGTTAATTTTGAGGTCTACACATTGAACCTTGAGATGTCTGTTAATCAGTCTGATTATTTTGCCTTTTTTGGGGTAATCTTGAACGTTATAGCTAAAATGCATAGAAAAATGTTCATGTTCACAACAGATTTTTCCACTTGGAATCTCATTTTCTGCTGAAGGTTCAGGAGCTGCATGATCCACTTCTCCCTCGTTGTATTTTGTAAACTTGATGAAAATTTCCTCTTTCACTCGACCTAGTGAACACTTCTTATCTAGAATTTGTCTTATGGACATAAATATCACTGCTCTTCCCTCATGTAAAATTCAGAATATTGTTTATTGTTTTGAAGGATGAGAAAATAAAAAGGGATTAGAGAGCACAATAAACAAATGTTTGCATGTGTAAAGCGAAATGTCTACATCCCAAGGACAACAGGTAAGTTTATCCTATTTAATGTCGAGGGATCGATGCTATTTTATATGGAAATATATATGCACATATTTTAGAGTACAATTTTGACCATTTGTCCTTAGCATCCTTTCTTCTCCTAGTGTTATATTTTTGTCTACATTCAAGGCCTTCGGAAGCAGTGAGAATAACTTCTTGTTGTTGTTAGGGTGCCATGGAAACAGTTGCCAAGGAAACAGTTCTGACTCCTAGCAACTCTATGTATTCAGCAGAAGCAAACACTGCCTGGTCCTGGACCATCCTCACAATTGTTGTTATGTTTGAACCCATTGTTGAAGCAACTGAGTCAATGAATCTCCTTAAGGGCCAACCTCTTTTCCATTGCCCCTCCACTTTATCAAGCATGGTGTCATTCTCCAGGAACTGGTCTCTCTTGATTACATGTTCAAAGTACATGAGACAAAGTTTGCCCTCCTTACCTCTAAGGTGGGAGAAATATGAGGCTTTCTACTCTTGTAAAGATTTATAGTCCTGGCATCCCACAGGGGAAGGCAGTTATACCCTACACTATAGGGTTATGATGAGTTGGAAGCAAACTGATGGCAGTGAGTTTGGCTTTTTTGAGTTTGCCTCTACGGAGCATTCTGGCTGTACTTCTTCCAAGACAGACCTGTTTGTTCTTCTGGCAGTCCATGGCACTTTCACTGTTCTTCACCAGCACCAAGATATCAATTTTGTCCTTAGGGTTCCTTAGTCAATGTCTAAGATTCACATGCGTATGAAGCAATTGGTACTACCGTGATTTGAGTCAGATGCACTTTAGTCTTCAAAGCAACAACCTTGCTTTTCAACACGTTACAGAGTAAATCTTCTGCGGCAGATTTACCTAATGCAACCTGTCTTTTCATCTCTTGACTGCTGCTTCCATAAGCATTGATTGTGGAGCCAAGCAAGACAAACTCCTTGACAACTTCAGTATTTTCTCCACTTCTGTTGTTACCTATTGGTCCAGTTGAGAGTGTTTGGTTTCCTTTACATTGGGTTGTAATTCCTACCGGAGGCTGTACTCTTCACCAGCAAGTGCTTCAAGTCCTCCTTACTTTCAGCAAGAAAGTCATGTCACCTGTACACCCCAGGTTGTTTATGTCTTCCTCCAATGTTGATGCCACATTCTTTTTCATATAATCCATCTTCTCTGATTATTGGCTCAACATATGTATTGAATAAGTCTGGTGAGAGGATAGAGCTCTGATGTCCACCTTCCCTGATTTTAAACCATGTAACTTTACTGAGTGAACTGGGCTTTACCTTAAGCTCACCTGCAGTCCTTGGACTTCAGACGGCAGCTCCCTAGAGGGAGAAGAAGCAGACGATTGCTGCCCCAAGGTAATGGAATTGATGGTGGTTGGACTTTTAAAAATATGATTGAATTATTGAATTGTATGATATGTGACTTCTATGTCAATAAATCTATTAAAATAAAACAGGAAAAAGCAAAACAAACTCATGCAGTATTTCTTTGTTCTGTTCACACAAGTGCCTCATTCTCTCTGTACAGGTTCCACATGAGCACATTGAAGTGTCCTGGAATTGCCAATCTTCTTAAGGCCCTCCATAATTTGTTATGATCCATACAATCAAATTCCTTGCCATTGTCAATGAAGCATAAGTAAACAGCTTTCTGGCATTTTTTGGCTTTCAACCCACATCCTTCTGCATCAGCAATATATCCCTTGTTCCATGTCCGCTTCTGAACCTGGCCTGAATGCTCCCTGTCAATGTACTGCTATAACCCTTGTTGGATGATCTTCAGCACAATTTTACTTGAATGTACTATCACTGATATTTTTCTATAATTTGAGGATTCTGTTAGGTCCCCTTTCTTCAGAATGGGTACAAATACGGCTCTCTTCCAGTCAATGGGCTAAGTAGTTTTCTTCCAAATATCCTGATACAGACAAGTGAGTATTTCCAGTGTGTAGGAGCTTGTTGAAACATTTTAATTGGTCTTCCATCAATTCCTGGAGCCATGTTTTTGGCTAATGCTTTCAGTCTGGCTTGGACATCTTTCTTCGGTACCATTGATTCTTGCTTATAGGCTAGCTCTCAAAATGGTGGAATGTTAGCTTAGAGGAATAGATATTTGTGCTGTTCTAGTCAATGCCCTTCTGAAAATGACAAAAAAATGAGCTAATTTATTCAAATAAATAGGGGGAGAGGACAATGAAAGGATATAGAAAGAAAACACACAGATGAGTTTTTCATATAATTTGTGTGAAATTTGTATAAAATTGTATTGTGTGAATTACACAATGTTTATTCATACAGTTAGTGACTGAGGACTTTCATATAATCATTTATTGATACAACTAGTTTTGCCACATCTCTCTCATCCTTTTCTGGACCAAAGGATCTTAAACATCCTTTGTTTTGCTCCATTTCCTCTCTTCGTCTACCCCCCTACCCCGGCTGAAGATTGATAATTTTTATTTACATATTTTTCTATACCAAAATGGCATTCTTAGTTAGAGTCCATATGTCCTTCAGCTCAATTTCTTTCTATACACTTGGTATAATTAGTATATCTCTTAATTGAAATTCTTGAGGGTATCTCTTGATTGGGTGATGGCCAAACAATGGATAGCCTAGTCTTGAACAATCAATATGGTAGCCTTGTGATAAATGACATGCTTACTTTAAACTGTTTCTTTTAGGGGTATAGATTGTGCAGGCACATTTATAGACAACAAATAATAGGAAATATGACAGGCTAAGCAAGTAAATGATTCTTGAAGACTAATCTTTTGATGGATATCAAATCACTTTCCTAGTTTAATCTGTGATAAAGTTAGATGTATGTATGTTTTAAGAAAATACCTATGTCTTTAGTCCAATTTGGCTAATTAATATTTTAGGATCTTCCAGTTGGATTAAAAGCAACTTTCTAGGGCTCTCTTCCATTTACTCTCAATTGTCTTATCTGCTTACGCTCTGTTTAGTGGCTCCTAGCCCTCACATCGTTTTTCCTAACTCTAACCTTTTAGACTAGAAATCGGATCTTTTGCCCTTCTTGGGTCCATGGGCTCTCTCAGCATTACTCCCTGACATTTTTCTCTTCTGGGGCCTCTGATAAACTCTCCCACTTAGATTCAAGTCTTTAGATCCAAACTCCAGTGCTAGTTTATTTAGTTAGTGTTTGGTCCCTTTGAGTTTATTTATTCAATTTTCTAATTTCTTTTTAAGATAAGTAGATGAGAACCTTTTTACTGGCAGGTAAATTCTTAGAACTTTAGTGGTTTCATCTAGAAAGGAGGAGACATAATGTATTCCAAAACATGAATGAAAACTAAATCAAGACTTAGACAGGTAGGAAGCAAGTACGATTATTATGATGAAAAATCTCGGTCAGCAAACTCTTGTTGGAAGGGCATCTTCACCAGGAGGACATGTTCCCAGGGTAATGATATCAGTTAATTGCATTTATACATTTCTCATGTTCAGAGTTTGGGCATTTTTATCCCGGCTAGCTTTGGGGCTCCCTATAAAACTCTTGTTTGAAGAGCAAATAAATCATTCACTTCAAAATTAGATTTCAGGCTTTTTGATGGATTCACCACCGGTCTTTCCATCTAAACAGAGATTAATAATCAAGCGGAGTCTCTTTACAGCAATATCAAAGTGCTGATGTTCTTCCTGTCTTGGTTAGGATCTATGCCTAACACAGGGGATTGTGTCACATCCTAATGCCAGCACACCGAACTGTTAATTCAGTTTGTACACAGCCCAGCCCAGTAGAACCATTTTTACCAGCCTTTATAGTGAGAGTTATGAACCAAATAGCTTCAGGAAATTTCAGTCTTCAGGCATCCTGCATAACATTATTTAAACTGAAATTTGGATACTGCTGTGGACAATGATGAGGTGCCCTCTATTTTCCTGGGATTGTCTTTTTCTATCCATGCTCAAGGATCTTGACTAGAACAAAGAGGGCAGGGCTGAGGTAGTTAGTTTATTGTGCCAACCTGGCCGATAAACACGTGGGGTTAATTGAAGGGTGGAGGGATAAATGGCTCACTGAGCCTCACCTTTCTTGTTTTCGGGTCTCTTGCTTTCTGATGGTCGGAGCAGGGTGCAGCTGCCTTAGCCAGTTCCCTGCTTCAGCTGGCAAGGCTCACTTCCTGCAAGACATCCCTGAGGAGAAGCCACATGGACTTACCCTGATGCAGCCCTGGGTGCTGGAGCAGCTGTGAGGAGACCTCTGCCAGCGCTGAGATACTGACATGTTCACTGATTCGTCTTTCCTCCTGCAGTCGGCATCACTGCGTGTGTTTTGTGAGATGGAGGAGGACTTTGTGGATTGGTGTCGGACATATGAGTTAATGTTGGACTTGTGGGCTTGGGCAGCACTGGGTTGGGATGTTTTCTTGATGCACTTAACCTTTATATAAAACTCTCTCTTATACATGAGTTTCTGTGGATTTGTTTCTCCAAAGTACCCAGACTAACACAAGGGCCTAAATTTAACTTGCTACTTCACCTCTGGAGATTCATTTGGACTCTTTGGAGTTCCGTTTTCTAAGGAAAGTGATGGAGTTAGGTGGAATTAACAGTTCCTAGCTCTGGCAGCACAAGACTGGGCTTTGCTGTGATTGCTTGTGAAGTACGTAACACGTAGCTTGTTAGAAATTACATTTAAGAAAACAAAGTTTAGGAAATAATTTTGTTTCTTAAGGAGGAATTCAAGATTGTTCCTATTATATTGTTCCTCTTATTTTCTTGTGCTGAAATGTATTTTAAGGTATGAGCAATGGAAGACTGTGGAGACAAGAGCTACAGAGCCAAGGATCAAATAACCCGTGTACATCCCTAAATGTGTACATGGATGAGGGGAGGGAGACACGCTGGACCAAGACTAAAATGCCAAGAGGAAGGAGAGATATGGGGATAATCAACAGTTACTTTTCCCTCTGGACAAGCTGGTGTATTTTTTCTTTAAGGGATAAACAGATGGAATTGCTTTTAGTTCCTCCGAGATTTTAAAAACAGATATAAGCTTGTGTCAACAAGGAATTTATAATCCAGCCTGTTTTCAAGGAAGCAAGTCTGCAGTTTCCATTTTCAATAGGAAAGAAAAAAAAAAGAAATAAAAATGGAGAAATTATCCTTTCACTTGGCTCAGCTCGTCATTTTAGTCTTCAAACCTCAGATGACTCATTTGTAATGAAAAGACCTCAGCTAAAATGATCTCTAACATTTTTGGAGTACAGTATTTGTGTTCTCTATCACAAATCGAGACATTCATATCATTTAAAAGCCCACATTCTTGCTTTCTCTTTCTGATAACTCCCAAGGGGACACTACTGCTCCCAGGAACCCTAACTGCCCTATAACTTGGCGTATTTTCATCACAGAAAATGGAAAATGAGTATAATAAGAGCAATAGCTTAAACTATATCATCATTTCCAAACTACATTCCAGAGATCTTCAAGTCCTGGGGATGAAATAACATCTGTCCAAAGGGCGGCTATTAAATGCATGGGACGTTCTTTGTTCCAATGGTGGGTTTCAGTAGCCCTTAGTTTCTGTTTGGGCACAAACAGAAATCCCTATTGCTGTCAGGTGCTGTCCAGTTGGATCCAACCCACAATGGCCCAATGGCCCTAGAATGAAACACCCCCAGTCCTGTGCCATCCTAAAATCATTCCTAGGACTTGATGCTGTCACTGGGTCAATCCATACCACTGAGGGTTTTCCTCTCTTTCACTGACCTGCTTTATCAAGCATAATGTCCAGGGACGAGACTCTCCTGATGACCTGCCCAAGGTATACGAAATGAAGCCTCACCATCCTCCTTTCTACAGAGGATTCTGGCTGTATTTCATCCACTACAGATTTATTTGTTCTTCGGGCACTCAATGATATGTTTCACATTCTTCACCAACATCACAGTTCAAAACCATCCATCTTTCTTCAATTTTCCTTATTCATTTTCCATCCTTCACATTCATATGAAGCTGCTGAAAATACAACTTTGTCTTCAGAGCAATGTCTTTGCTTTTTAATACTTTCAAGACATGTTTTGAAGCAGATTTGCCCAATGTAACACGCCATTTGATATCTTGAATACTGCATTCATCTGTGTTGGTTGTAGATCCAAGGAAAAGGGAGGCCTCAACAACTTGAATCTTTTTTTCATTATCATCGTGTTATTGGTCCACTGATTTCTGCGTTCTTTATGTTGAGGTATAATCCATACTGAAGACTATAGTCTTTGGTATTCATCAGAAAGTGCTTTACGTTCTCTTTGCTTTCCGCAAGCAGGTTGGTGTCATATGCATATTGCAAGTTGTTCACGAGTCTTCTTCCCTTCCTGATATTCTGCTGTTCAGATAGTCCAGTTTCTTGGATTATTTACCTAGCATTGAATTTACACAGGTTGAATAAGTATGGGGAAAGGATATGGACATACAATTTTCCCAATTTTAAACAATGACATACAAAAAATGGACACACAATTTTCCTGATTTTAAACAATGACATACAATTGACATACAAAAAATGGACATACAATTTTCATGATTTTAAACAATGACGTACAATCGACAT
>NW_022103968.1:48425307-48427019 GCF_000313985.2 Echinops telfairi | reverse complement strand
GACGTACAATCGACATACAAAAAATGGACATACAATTTTCCTGATTTTAAACAATGACATACAATTGACATACAAAAAATGGACATACAATTTTCCTGATTTTAAACAATTCAGTATTCCCTTGTTCTGTTCAATGACTGCTTCTCGTCCTGTTATATAACACGGGTGTGGCATGAGCACAATTCAGTGTTCTGGAATTCCTATTCTTCATGAAGTTTTCTATAATTTGTTATGATTTACACACTTGAATGCCTTTGCTTGGTCAATAAAACACAGACAAATATCTTTCTTGTAGTCTCTACTTTCCATCACTATCCATCTGATATCAAATGATATCCCCTGGCTCCATGTCGTCTTCTGAATCTGACTCAAGTTTTTGGCAGTACCTGCTCAATGTACAGCTGTGACTGTTTTTGAATGATCTTCAGCACAATTTTACTGGTATGTGCTATTGAAACTGTCTTCCAAATTTCTTGGCATATTTGGCTTCTTCCTTCACGGCTGCATCTCTTTGTTTAAATATTTCACTTGGTATTCTGTCAATTCCCAGAGTCTTGTTTTCACCGTCTGCTGTGCAACTTGGACTTCTTCACACAATACCATTGGTTCCCGAGCAAATATTACCTCCTGAAATGGTTGGACATTGATAAATTGTTTTTAATACAGTGACTCTTTGTATTCCTTCCATCTTCTTTAGATATTTCTTACATCATTCAATATTTTGCCCATAAATTTAAAAAAAAACCCAACTCACTGCTACTGAGTCAATCCTGACCTACAGTGACCCTATAGGACAGAGCAAAACTGCTACTGTGGGTTTCTGAGACTGTAAGGGTTAGTTGAGGTAGAAAGTCTAATCATTTTCCCATAGCATGGCTGGTGGGCCAGAAGTCCAATATATAACACACTATGCCGCCAGGGCTCCCAAGAATCCTTCAATATTACAATTCAAGACTTGATTTGTTTTTTTCAATTCTTTCAGTTTGTCAAATACTGAGAGTATTCTTCCCTTTCAGTTTTCTAACTGCAAGTTTTTATATAATGTTTTCCTTTGTCTTGTGTCCATCCTTTGAAATTTTCTAATTTTCCATTAACTTTTTGCTTCTCCATTTCTTTAGTTTAGTTTCTCTATGTTCTAAAGGGAATTTCAGAGTATTGACAACCATTTTGGCTCTAATTTTTTTTCTTGGCTTAAATTTTTTTTTTTTACCATTTATTTTTTATTATTTTAAAAATTTAAATCATTTTAATCGTTTTATTAGGGGATCATACAACTCTTATCACAATCCATACATACATCAATTGCATAAAGCACATTTATACATTCATTACCCTCATCATTCTCAAAACATTTGCTCTCCACATAAGCCCCTGACATCAGCTCCTCATTTCCCCCCTCCCTCCCCACTCCCCCATCCCTCATGAACTCTTGATAATTTATAAATTATTTTGTCATATATTTCACTGTCCGACGTCTCCCTTCACCCATTTTTCTGTTGTCTGCCCCCCAGGGAGGAGGTTATATGTAGATCCTTGTAATCGGTTCCCCCTCTCTACCCCACCCTCCATCCACCCTCCAGGTATCACCACTCTCACCATTGGTCCTGAAGGGATAATCTGTCCTGGATTCCCTGTGTTTCCAGTTCCTATCTGTATACCAGTGTACATTCTCTGGTCTAGCCAGATTTGTAAGGTAGAATTGGGGTCATGAT
>NW_022103968.1:48421585-48424329 GCF_000313985.2 Echinops telfairi | reverse complement strand
AAGCAACAAAAGAAAAGAAGAAAACAAAAAGCCAATGACAAAACCAAACAAAAACACAACACAACAACAACCAACAAAGAAAAGCTTGTAGTTAAAAGACTGGTTGTTGGCCTTTAGGAGTGTTTTCCGGTCAAGTCTGATGGGGTGCCAAGCCCTGGCCCCAAAGTCTATTTTTGGTATTTTAATGTCAGTTTCCCATCCACTCCCCTTCCTACTCCAATCCCATGCATAATATTCTTGAAGTCATCCTACAATTTATCTGGACTTTGGTCATTAATATTTAGTGTGTCTAAAGTATTCTTGAGATGCTCTCAAAATTCAGGTGGATTGTACTAAATGTATTTTGGCTCTTGAGGGAGTTGTTTGGATTTTCTTTAGCTTGAACTTGAGCTAGCATATGAGCAGTGGATGACCTGTTCTGATGACACTGAACTTCATCATCATCTCTTTCCACAGATGTCACTTTTATTTCTGTTTATAACATCTGATGAGGTGAACATGTATAGATGCCATTTATGTTGTTGACAACAGGTATTTGCAACAATAAAATTGTTGGTCTTGCAAAATCATGTCACATGATCTCTGTCTCCATCACTCATGGCCATATTTTTTGCCTGCTGATCCTGATTGTTTCCTGCCTCTTCATTCTACTCACCAATAACTATCAAGGGATCTTGACTTCATGTTGCATTAATTTCAGGCTGCAGAAGTTGGTAGAGTTTTTCAATTTCTTCAACTTTAGCATGAATAGTTGGAGCCTAAATTTGAATAACAGTCATATTAATTGCAGGTACATGAATACTGTATATACTCATGTATAAGCCGAGTTTTATCCAGCACATTTTTTGCTTTTTTAAAAATCATTTTATTGGGGGGCTCATAAACTGTTATCACAATCCATACATACATCAATTGTGTAAAGCACATTTGTGTGTTCGTTGCCCTCATCATTCTCAAAACATTTGCTCTCCACTTAAGCCCCTGGCATCAGCTCCCCGCCCCCTCTCCCCGCCCCCCCCATGAACCCTTGATAATTTATAAATTATTATTTTGTCATATCTTACATTGCCCAACGTCTCTCCCTTCACCCACTTTTCTGTTGTCCACCCCCCAGAGAGGAGGTTATATGTAGATCCCTGTAATCGGTTCCCCCTTTCCACCCCACCCTCCCTCCACATTCCAGCACATTTTTAATGCAGTTTTTGTGGTAAAATTAGGTGCCTTAGCTGATATTCAGGTCGGCTTACACTCAAGTATATATGGTATATCAATGGCAGCATTGTACTTCAGGTAGATCTTAAAAAAATTACAATGAGTGTGACACTATTCTCTTCAATTTATCATTCTTGGCATAGTAGACCATATAATTCTCTGATCCAAAATGGCTAACACCAAACCATATCTACTCCCTAATGCCCAGAATATTTATCTTTATGAGTTCCATTTCATTTTTGACAATTTCGTGTTTTCCTCAGTTCATATTTCATCCAGTCCTTGTTCTGATTATTAATGAATGCTTGCTCTGTAGGGTGTCCTGGGCTCTCAACCTTTACAGACTGTCACCTCTCTCATATGGAGTAGCTAGTGGCTTCCAGGTCTGGCCTTTGGTTAGCAGCCAAGTGGTCCGACCACCACTGTGCCACCAGGGCTCTACTGCTCAAACCCAAGTGGTGTCCAAACCCACCTACAAACCCAAAGAACTGGATAGCTCCATGTTTTTGCAGTTTTAAAAGGATGATTTCTGAGTTAAAATATTTAAATAACCAAATGCCTGTTCTGTCAGTTTGGCGTGGTATGGTGACTTGTGTCTGTATCTTGGTTGGACCTAATGCACTGGTATTTCAAATACCAGCATGGTCACCTATGGCAAATTGGGTAGAGATAGAATGTAGGGAGCTCTCTGAAATTGCTTACCTCTCCTTGGATTTCCTGGACCCAAGTCTAGGGAATCCTGAGTCTTCAACACGAGCAGGGACATCAGTGGTAAGTGGGAGATTGTCCAGGCACTTGAGAATGACTATGCATTTGTTTTAGTGAGCAACATTTATGGAGAAGTGTCTCTTAAATAATCAGTAAAACCTTTTAGGTAATTGAGTCCACTATCTCCTCAGACGTCCTAAATTGGTTTGGGGCGTCCTTCTTTGGCTTTTGGTGCTCAACTTGTAAGCTGTTTGTATGGTTGATTTTCAAATGATCCTAGGTAGTTAAGGTTTACCTTAAAGGTTTCCCAGGAGAGAGCATTCCCTTTAAAATCCATTCCCATACACTGTGAATTTTTTTAATATATGAAACGCAGAATAGATAAATCTGTAGACACAGTAATAATTTCCTAGGGGCAGGGTATAGGAGGTTGGAAGGGAGGGGGTGGGGAGAATAAGGGAACTAACAACAATAAATACAAGAATAAAGAAAATGTTATAAAATTGGTTGTGAGGATGATTACACAACCCTTCTTCATATGGTTGAACTATTTAGTTGTATATTGTATGAATTAAATATCAGTAAAACTATTAAAATAAAAAAAATCCATTCAAATATAAGAAAATCTTACTTTCAATAATTTTTTGTTCTGAATTTCATATCTAATAACCACAGCCCTCCTGGCATCAAGGCCATTGCACATCATGGTGTCCATGTAGGAGAAGGCAGAGCTGCCCTTAGGGTTTCTGAGGGGGCCTCATCTTTCTATACCCTACAGGCTCATGGGTTTGCCCTTCAGTTCCGTTGTTACTTGCCCCCCCCCC
>NW_022103968.1:48374630-48421485 GCF_000313985.2 Echinops telfairi | reverse complement strand
CTTAACCCACAGCACCACCAGGGCTGGTTTTGAATATCTGCTGAGGTCAATGCATTTTCACCTGTTTCTACTTAGAGAAGATCGTGAATGACATCTCAGGCTCGTTAAGAAATTCAGAGGGCAGATTTTATTTTCGTTGCTCAACCAAATTCCAGGCAGACTTGGATGCAAGGACGGAGGGGCTCGACACTGGGCCGGTAGCCCAGTGCGGGGTGGGAGGTGGGGGTGGGTGGAGCCCAGGCGAGGTACCGAGGCCAGGTATCTATGAAGATGTGGCACAGCCGATTCCTTCCTGGGGTGGAAACCAGAGCCTCCAAGGAGAAGACCCGTCTCCTCACCACCAGACGGCTCTGGGTGTGTGACCCTTTAAAAGACGAGGCCACTTCCTGAACGATTGGCCTCCCTGAAGGATGCAGTCCTCACCCTTCCAAATCTCGGAGGGATGCCCTGAGCTTTGATGTCTGTGTCCCCGTGTCTCCCCAGTTCAGTTCCACAGCCCGAGGGCGGCCTGTCACAGATCACCAGCAACCTGCACAGCAGCAAGGTGGAAGCTTAGGCTGCCCAGCCATTGCATCACAGCAGTCATCAACGTCTTGGTGGGGGTGGGGGTGGTGGACACCTTTGCCCGGACATCTGGTACAAGCAGGTGTCTGTGGCCAGCGTCCATATCTGGCGCCTCTTCGTGGAGCCCACTACTGACCATATCTGCAGTGTGGAGATGAAGCGGGACAACTTGCTGATCACATCTGCAGCATGGAGATGAGACCATCTTCTGCCTTGCTTGTTTCATGAAGTACGAACTAGCCCAAACCTGGCAGAACGCCCACATCTGCACCAAATCCTGCAGGCACAGCATTTGATCCAAGCAGGGCTTTTGGGAACAGCAAGTTCCGGCTTGGTGGCCACCCCTTGGCCTACAGCGCGAACTTCTGCGTGGGTGTGGTATCTGACTGCCAAGAGGGGAAGGTGATTGCCTGGTTTCACGGTGAACCCTCAGATCTGTTTGGGACCAGAGCTGGAGGTGCTAATGTGCCGTTGGTCCCTACCGTAGGTTCTGAACGTGAACATTCTGAGCTTGTTGCTACAGGAAACCACTGTGATGGTTTATAAGGGCTGATGAAGAGGATGGTTTCTGCTAATTTGAACTGTACAGAGCAGTTTGCTGTAGATGGTGAAAAAAGTCTTCTATCTTGGAAGGCAGTTCTGAAATTCGAGACAGCTACAAGAAGTTCATACTAAAATCCCATTATCTTTTAATTCTATTCTTCCATGAACTTTTGAACCCCCTTCGGCCGTTCTATTTTGTTCTACAGGGTTGCTTTGATTTGGTCTCAATTAGGACATATAGCAATACCCTGTGAGTCAGAGGTTATGGCTACTGGGGCCTGTCCAGGAAGGAGGGGGAGGCAGTTGGCACCCAGCTCAGGTAGCCTTGCCAGCGGTGATCAACACAGGTGGAAAGCCTGGAAATCTGAAGCTCTTCTCCAGCCACACTAACCCTGACTTTTGAGTAAATCATTCAGAACCCCACCTCATTATTTAGATCCCAAAGTTAGAAGAGCCCTTGGCAGCCTGGCACGTCCTACATGACTTACAGTGAGTGTCAACTTACTCAAGAGCTGGCCTTCAAGGGGAACTTCTGGAACTTTGGAGCCTCTGCTGCGCCTGCTTCCGCTTCATCCACAGCGAACCAACTCTCTTTTTCCAGATGGAATATGATGTATAAAATGGCTTTCAAAGAAAACGATCTGAATAATATTACTTTTTTTCAAGGGTTGTTCTAGATGACAAAGTCTTGGAGTGTCCCGGGTGATCCCCCATCAGGTTTTGATGAAAGGTAGCATCGGTCTCCTTCTCCCAGGTATGTGCCGAGAGACAACGGGCCTGATGTTAGGTCTCACAGGTCCCTTTCAGGGCCCTGGCTCAGAAAACTGGAATTTCGGGCTTTTCATATAGGACAGGTTCAGCTCCCTCCCCTGCCAAAGCAACACGAGTCCGTCTCTCACAGGATGGTTCTGAGGATAACGTGATTCCTTAGCAATGTGCCTGGTACCAGGTACTTGCTTGGTGTAAATGACAGCTCTTGTCATAAACGATTCCCCCATAACAGCACTGTCCCCATTTTTTCACAGCCCTTTGGTGGTAGGGTGATTGTGCGTTGGGTTGCAATCCAAAGGTTCAGCAGCTTGAAACCAGCAGCCTCTCTGAGGGAGGAAGACAAGGCTTTCTACTTCCATATGGAGTGAATCTTGGAACTCCCAGGGGCAATGCCCCCCTCCTGCCATAGGTCGCTATGAGTTGGCATGGATTCGATAGCAGCAAGTTTGCTTTTTTGGTGGTATTGTTTATAAAGTACTCTTCAAAGGGAAAAACAAACCAACAACGTTCTGTGTGTTAAAAAAGGGGGCCATTTTCAGACCCTAACTCAGGGTAAGACAAGGCATAGAAAGATGTAGAAGCCTCTCCAGAGTTCTCATTGTGTGTAATCCATAGCTGACCAAGGAATCATAAAGCAGGGATCACAAATGCCTTGTTTAGAATCATTAACCCCTGGGAGCCAAATGCCTCAGTCTGCTTAACCGCTGTGATCCATGGGGGCACTTGACAAAGTCTCACCAGTAGTCCCAGAGTCCAGGATTGCTCAAAGTCCTCCAAGTGCGTGGTTCAAGGTCAGGTGCACCAATCAGAGATTTCTAGACAAAAGTTGAAGTGTCAATCCAGAGCCCAGTGGGAGCCTCTTCCCTCTAAAGCTCTCCACATTCGCCTTGACAACTGGAGTGCCCAGCGGTACAGTTCTGGGGGTCATACAGAAAGAAAACATCAGTGCCCTCGATGGACCTTGTCTAGATGGGAAAAGAGCCGGCACAGCGACACAGTGGGGGCACAGCCCCACAAGTCCGTCTTTATGGTTGCAGCTCAGAAGAAAATGTAAAGTGTATATTTACATAGACGTACACACATAAACATCTATGCGTGTAATTAAATTCTAAGGTCATATAGTAATCTTTCTTTAGAATGTATAGTTCTTTTTTGGTTGCTTTTATGAGGTTTACTTTTGCATGAACAATTTAGTAATTTATCCCTGCTCATTCATATGTATTTAAGAATTTATCTATTTTTGATCCTTCTTGTTATATTTTCTTTTTGCCCGTCTTATTGTGGGTTCAGTGGAAATTTACAGAGCAAGTTAGTTTCTCATTCAATAATGTATGCACATTTCGCTTTGCAATGTTAGCAGCTGTTCCCTCAATGTAACCAGACTCTTTCCTCTTTCTTCTGGAGACCCTGTTTCCATCTTTCATACCCTTTCCTGCCTTATGGATTTTGCTTTTGGTGAGTATTACCTTGTAATTTCATATGATTGTTAATTCTAAGAAGCATATTCACCTATAAGGAATATTAAAAAGATCAGATGAACAATTTTGGGGCCAAAGAGGAATAGTATCAGAGAGCTCATCTTCCCTCTACATTCCACCTGACTCTCCCCTATGGTTGCTAATAGCGATGGTCTTGTATGATTTGCCCAACTGTTCTCATTTTGTAGATTATAAATGCTTGAAAACCTCTTCCTTTGACTCTGATTTGGCAGGAAAAAATGGTCACGACAAGAACTAGTGGCCCAGTGACTAAGGCTCAGCTGTTAACCCAAAGTTTGGTGGGTTGAATTCACCAACCACACCATGGGAGAGAGACGTAGCAGTCTTTGTTAAAGACATATACTCTTGAGAATGAATTTAGTGGTAAGAGATGGTTATAGTAAGGTGACCAGACGTCCCGCTTTTGGCAGGACAGTCCCGATTTTTGGCGTTTTAAAAAAGTCCCGAATTTTGGAAAGAATGCACGACAAGCTAGGGAATGGTCTATTTGGTCCATATAGACCAAATTTTTAATCAAGAATCCCCTCCCCCACCCACACCCACCCCTGGTCAATGGTGTCCCACTTTAAATCTGGTCACCTTATAATTATAGGGGAGTGTAGTGTATCAGTTTCTTAAGGCTGCTATAACAATGTCCTACACCACAGTGTAATTCGTGGTAGGACTTGGGAGAAAGTTTATTCCTTTGCAATTTTGGAGACCAGAAGTGCAAAACAGTGCTTGACTCCGAGGAAGAATCTACTTCACCCTTCCCTCCTAATTCCTGCCGGTTGGGGGGGAACTCTTGACATTCTTGGGTTTGTAGACAGATTACCCAGTTGCTGACCCTGCCTTTACAAGGCCGGCTCTATGCCTTTGTGTGCTCTTCTGTTTTGTGTCATTTTTTATAAGGCTACTTGCATTGGCTTTAGGGCTTACACAGGTAATCCAGGTTAATATTACCTCAAGATTCTTCATTAAAGTAGTTACCCCTTAGCCATGGACCCCAGTGGATGCCTGAAACCGCAGAGAGTACCGCATCCTCTCTATACACTGTTTTCCTTTACAGACATGTGACTTGCACCCAGGATGCCCCAGTGGGCAGCTGTGGGACACGAGTTAATGCTCTGAAATGGCCACTTCCGCTGAGCACTGTGTCTTTGGGCCCACCTGGGTGACACCCTCCTTCCCTCACAGGTAGCCAAGGCCACGGGTCTTGGGAATGTTTCCCACCTTTCCCCTGATCGGAATAGCATCAACCTAACAGTGAGTTTCCAGTGCGGTGTTACTGGTTTTTGTAATCCATCTCATTCAAGGTTGTAACTGATATAAAAAGGATCCTTAGATCACAAGGACCCACATATAACCTCCTCCCTGGGGGACATACAGCAGAGAAGTGGGCAAAGGGAGACATCAGATGGTGTAAGATATGACAAAGTAATAATAATTTATCAATTATCAAGGGTTCATGAGTGAGGGGGGAAGGGAGGGAGGGGAAAAATGAGGAGCTGATACCAAGGCTCATGTAGAAAGCAAATGTTTTGATAATGATGAGGGAAACAAATGTGCAAACGTGCTTGACACAATGGCTGGATGTGTGGATTGTGATAAGAGTTCTACAAGCCCCCAATAAAATGATTTAATTATGAACAAAACAGAACAGAAAACAAAAATAGAGAATGACCCCTTTAGTTGAAAGCAGCGCTGTGTCCTGGTTCATAACCCCCCTGAAAGAAACTCAACGGATGCCTCTCAGACTGGTTCTTTGTCAGGTTTTCAAGCTTTGGGCATCTTTGTATCAGAAGTTGCCCCACTTTTGGGGCGCGAGTTCAAACAAACAGCGTTGACATGTTGGACACTGGCGGGGCGGGGCACAGCTGCTTACCCTACTGTTTTCCAAGCTTATGCCAAAGAGAGGAGAAGAAGCTGGCTCCCGAATGGGGTAGAATGGTGTGACATTTTATCAGGCTACTCAGAACAGCCTACAATTTAAATATCTGTGCTCCACACTTGACCTCCGATTACTGAAACTGCAGACGGCAAATCCGTGGGCAAGGGCAACTATGTCTATATGCAAAGGCCCTTTTCCCCTGAAGGAGGACATTCACTGGTTCCAGTTGAGATATCTTTTAAAGGATAATAAAATGTTTTAATTTCCCCAGAACCCAGATTCCCAGAGTCCATGCAGCTTGGATGACCCACTCAGGCTCTCTGCCCTTCTGTGTCCTGTTGAGCCTTGAGTCTTTAAGGCACTATTTCTTCAAAGTCATTTTAAGTCAAATACTAGCTTAGCAGTTTAGCAGAGCCCCTTTTGCCCTACACATCAGGCTCTTTTAGAGAATTATCGGTGTAGCAAATTGTGAGCACCAGGAACTCGAGGGTCTGACTGGAAATGCATGACGTGTCCTTAGTGACTCAGCACAACTGACCCGGAAGCCCTGCCCATGTCCCGATGCTATCTCCTGAGAACTGACCAGAGAGGGACCTGTGTAACCTCTTGTCACATTTCTGATAGATTAGAATCACTAGCTACTCACAATAAATAAATTCAGTTACACTCAATTTTGTAGTTTCTCGGCATATTAGATTTCAGAGAGGGGCCACTATCACACTCACCACCTGTAGTTTATGCTCTTAAATGTCTGTGAGCCAAATGCTTTTTATCCTAAATAATGTTACTTATGCCTGAGGGCTTGAAGTTGTGGCTGTTGTAAAGGGTGCATGCTGGGCTCACTGGTGTTCACTGGCGTTGGCATGAGCTAGATTACAAGAGCCATTATAGTTCCAAGAGTTTTGTAAGCCAGTTGTTCCACACATTCATTGGTGAAAATTAAATGGTAAAAACATTCCATTGAATATATCATATTGTTACCGGGAGGAGGCTCAGAGTGTCAAGCCTCTCCATTCCTTGGCTCTGTTCCACTTGCAAGAAAGATATCAGGCGAGGGACAAGATTCAGACAAGGCCAGAGAAAAGGTTTGAGCAGAAAGAATAAGTTTATTTTGGTTTATTATTATTCTTTTTAAATCATTGCATTGGTGGACTCTTAGAGCTCTTATAACAATCCTTGCGTCAATTGTATCAGTCACAGTTGTGCATATGTTGCCATTATCATTTTCAAAGTATTTCCTTTCTATTTGAGACCTTGGTATCAGCCCTTCTTTTTTCCCTCCCTCCCCTCCCCTCCCACCCTTGTGAACCCTCGATAAATTGTAAATTATTATTATTTTCATATCATATACCGCCCGCTCTCTCCCTTCATCCACATTTCTGTTGTTTGTCCCCTGGGATGGCGGGTGGTGGTGGTGGTGGTGTTATTTGTTGATCACTGCAATCTCCCCCTTGTCCTGCCACCTTACCTGTACCCTCATGGTGTCGCTATCCCATTATTATTCCTGACGAGTTTATCTGTACCAGTGTACATGTTCCAGTCTAGCCGGATTTGTAAGAGAGAACTGGGGTCATGATGGGAAGCTGGGGGGTGGGTGGGAGAGGAAGCATTAAAGAACTAGGGCAGTGGTTCTCAACCTTCCTAAAGCTGTGCCCCTTTAATATAGTTCCTCATGCTGTGGTGACCCCCAACCACAAAAGTATTTTCATTGCTACTTCATAACTGTAATTTTGCTACTGTTATGAATAGGGTGACCCCTGTGAATGGGTTGTTCAACCCCCATAGGGGTGGCGACCCACAGGTTGAGAACTGCTGATCTAGAGGAATGTTGTGTGTTGTCAGTGCTATAATGCACCCTGGCTGGCTCATCCCTTCCTTGTGACCATTCTGTGAGGGGTGTTCAATTGTCTACAGATGGGCTTTGGGTCTCACACCAACCCTCCTTTTTCGCATGGATATGATTGTTTTAGATGTTCTGATGCCTGATACTTGATTCTGTCAACACCTTGTGATCACACAGGATGGTGTGTTTCTTCCATGTGGGCTCTGTTGCTTCCCTGCTAGATGGCTACTTGTTTAATTTCAAGCCTTTAAGACTCCAGATGCTATATCTTTTACTAGCCAGACACCATCAGCTTTCTCCACCACATTTGCTTACGCATCCGTTTTGTCTTTAGCTATTGTGTCAGAAAGGTGGGCATCACAGAACAAAGTGTTCTTTCATTGAGGGAGGGCTTGAGTAGAGGCCCAATGTCCATCTGCTACCTTAATACATAATGTATAAATGTATATACATAGACCTATATCCCTATTGTTATATATTAATATATTTACATATATACATGCCTATATTTATACCTCTATAAATGCCTTTTGCCTCCTAGTTCTTTCCTCTATTTCCTTTTACTTTCCTCCTGTCCCACAATCATGTTTTTTTATTATTATTTCATTTTATTTTTATTAAATACTTTTACTGGAGGCTCTTACATCTCTTATCATGATCCATACATTCATCCAGTGTGTCAAGCACATTTGCATATTTGCCACCTTCATCATTTTCAAAGCATTCTCTTCCCACTGGAGCCCCTGATATCAGCTCCCCATTTCTTCCCCCTCCCTCTCCTACCAGCCCTCCCTTATGAATCCTTGATAAGTTACAATCATGTTTGGCCTTGTTTTGCTCGCAGTAATTCCTCTCAGCTATATTGCACTTGATTCACCCCTCCCCATGAGGCATCAATTTTAGATCTCTTGTTGTTCCCTTTTCCCTGAGTTTGTTGGCTCCCCACTCCCTTTCCCCTGCCACCTCCTCTTCCATGTCCCCCAGAACTGTCGGTCCCGTTGTTTTCTTCTCAGGATTGTTACCCTGCCTATCTTATATAGATAGACATAGAAAGAAAGAAAGAAAGAAAGAAGCCTATAAATAGTTCCAGGCCTGTCTGTTGGCCTTTATGAATGTTTTCCGATGGGGTCTGATGTGATGCCAATCCCTGCTCCCCGAGTCAGAAGTCTAGTTTTGGGATTCCTCAGGACCTTCATTGCTTTGCTCCCCTAGCTGCTCTGTTGTGCTCCCTTTGTGTTTTGCCTTGGTGTGTGTGTAGAGGGTCAGACTGGGCACAATTCCCACACTGTGTCTCCAGTGCTGTCCAGTGAGGGGACATTGTGTCAAGAATAAGTTTATTGAAGGTGATTCTTTGGAAAAGAAATCCGAAGGGCCCTTTGCTGGCCTAAAAAACCTGACAAAACAGAGCTGGCCTTACTATTCTGCTAATGGCCGACCTTCCACCATCGGCTGACTTTCTGGTGGGTTTTCTGCTCTTGGCTGGTCCTCTGTGGTGCACCCTCCTCTTTTTCGGTATGCACATTGTGGCACTCCAGCGGACACCGCCAGCCCCCCTCACGCTGTGCTCTCGTCTCAGACCCCAAACTCAAGAGTCGATTCAGTCAATGTGGGCATTATGGGAATACTCTGCCTTTCTTCCCCCTCCATTTCATTGTCTCCGATATCTTGGGCCTCTTTCGTTGGTAAGGGAATGTGATTTATTCTGCCTTTTACCTTCTTTAGGAGCCCTGGTGTTGTTAAGAACCCTGGTAGTATAGTGTCAATAAGTTGGACTGTCATCTTCAAGGCCAGCAGTTCAAAACCACCAACTGCTTCTCAGAGAAAGGCAGGACTTTCTAGTCCTGTAAAGAGTTACTTTCTTGCAACTTCAAAAGGACAGTTTCACCCTGTCTTTCAGGGTCACTATGAATCAGCATTGACTCAATGGCAGTGATTTCAGTAGTTCTGGTTTTCGCATTCCTTTGTACTGGAGAGGCATGCGCAGAAGTGTGTTTCCACTTCTCTTTTGTGTTTAAGAGGTCTGACACTTTCCTTATCATCTCTTTTCCCTTCCCAGTCTCTGACTCATTAACAACATCAAAACCATAAAAACAAAACAAAACAAAAAAACTCCTAAAAACAGTCTACTCAAAACTATTCTTTTACACTCTAAACTTCCTAATTAGTTTACTACAATTTATTATCTATGCTCTCATGTTTACATCTATAGTATTTGTTCTGTGCATCTCTTCCCCATTTGATAGGCAGTCATATTGAGAGCCAAAATCAGTCCCAGAGGGAGTGTTTACACCGGTTCTCAACCTGGGGTCGTGACCCCTTTGGGACCGAATGACCCTTTCACAGGGGTTGCCCGATTCCTAACAGTAGCAAAATGACAGTTATGAAGTAGCGAACGAAAATAATATTATGGTTGGGGGTCACCACAACATGAGGAACTGTATTAAAGGGTTGCAGCATGACGAAGGTTGAGAACCACTGGTTTGTTTACACCATGGAAATTGGCAAATACTACCAATTAGAGCCTTTCCCTGCCCTCTAGCCCGTTTTCCAGCACATGTAATCCTGATAACCTTGAGCTTGTGCATCAGAAACTTCAGAGCAAGAAGTTAGCACAGTGGACCCTATCACTATGGATACGACATACCTTGGATATTTAACATGATTCCTGATTGTAGTGAGCAATTAATGAAACATGCACAATTAAATGTATTTATCATATTTAAACTTACATATGACTTCCTGGATTACCAAATTGACAAGTCGGCTCTGTCAGGCAACATAGCTAGTGTTTTTGAAAATATTGTCATATATATCACAGGATAACATACATGTTTGCAATAGTGCAAAGCTGATAGTTTGTAAATAGTTGCAAGTTTTTATTTGGGCACTTCAGGGATAACAAAGGTATTCTGTGAAGCTTGGAGTTGACCGCACTTTTCCCTTGCTGCTGCCATCTGATGGAATTCAGGTGTGTGCTGCCTAACCTGTACAACCCACTCCAGGGATATAGGATGATACTATGTGACTTGGATGCTGTGCAAACACCATATTAAAACTTCATAGGAGCCAGCTCCCTGTTTCCTTGTTGCTGCCACTGTTGGAGCTGTTGGCAGCAAGGCAGCAGTAGAAGACAGCTGACCAGGTGACAGAGGGAGTGTAGCGAGAGCAAACAAGGAGCAGAAAGCAGATCATGGCCAAGGGCACCCACTGGTTCCTCTACAGGTGGCCTCCCCACTGGTTGGAGCATGGAGTCATGTCCATTGCCTCCCCTGGCTGCCAGAGTCTGGGTTTGGTTTTTTTTTTTTAATCATTAGGGGAGAAATGAAATAAAAACAACCAAACCAAAACAAAATCTATGGGACCACAGACTATTTGTGATGGATCTTGTGCAAATGGACATTAAGCTGTTGGCCACACACCTGCAGGCAACGCTTTATTTACTTTCTTCTTTTTCCTTTGCTATGCACTGGGGGCCCGGGCTGGATGTAAGTGAAACCACCATAGAAGTTGTGATTCTCCAGCTAGCAAGAGTCTAGAATAGAAGTATCCGGATGTACTTGCAGATGGAAGCAGCCCTCCTACCTATCCATGTTCATCTTAATCCAAGAAGTATGTGGTAAGCTTGTTAATACTTTAGAAGAGTTTTAAAAAATCATTTTATTGGGGGCTCGTACAGCTCTTATCACAATCCACACATAGGTCCATCGTGTCAAGCACATTTGTACATTTGTTGCCATCATCATTTTCAAAACAGTTTCTTTCTACTTGAGCCCTTGGTATCAGCTCCTCATTTTTCCACTTTAGAAGAGTTTATCCCTCTGCTTTAGTAGCTTGTGAATCAGGGAAGAATACTGAAAATATATAAAAGGGAAATGAAAGCAAATATGGTAGGAGAAGTAGTTTAACTATTTTTCAAACCCCCAAATCTCAAACTCACTGCTATCAAATCAATTCTGACACACAGTGACCCTCTAGGACCAAACAGAACTTCCCCTGTCTTCAGGCAAAAAGAGTCTTTATTAATCCAAACCAAACCAAACCTGTTACAATAAGATGTGTGTGTGATAGGGTGGGGTTGGGGTTGGGGTGGAGGCATATTGCAATAGGGAGAGCACTCCAACAGTAATAAGATCATCAGGGTTTTAAAGGACAACAAGAAGAAAACTTTCCTTTTGCATGGGACAGAGAAACCAGCAAAATCCAGTTGCCCTGCAGTCGATTTTGCCTCATGGCAGCCCTGGGTGTGTGAGAGCAGACTTGTGCTCCCTAGGTTTTTTTATTTTAAAGCATTTTATTGGGGGCTCTTACAGCTCTCATCACAATCCATCCATCCATCTATTTGTATATGTTGCCACCATCATTTTAAAAACATTTTTTTTCTCCTTAAGCCCTTGGTATCAACTCTTCATTTTTACCCCTCCTTTCCCACCCTCCTTTCCTCAGGAACTCTTGATAATTTATAAATTTTTTTTTTCATGTCCTACACTGGCTGATATCTCCCATCACCCACTTTCCTGTTGTCCATCCCCCTGGGAAAGGATTATATGTCGATCATTGTGATCAGTTCCCCCTTTCTCCCCTACCGTCCCATTACCCTCCTGGTATTGCTGCTCTCATTATTGGTCCTGAGGGTTCGTCTGTCCTGGGTTCCCTGTGTTTCCAGCTCTTATCTGTACCAGTGTACATACTCTGGTCTAGCTGGATTTGTGAGGTAGAATTGGGGTCATGATAGTTGGGGGTGGGGTGGGGGTGGGGAAGGAATCCTTAAAGAGCTAAAGGAAAGTTGTATGTTTTGTTGGTGCTACACTGCACCCTGACTGGCTCCGTAGGGTTTTCAATGGTTGTTTTTTTTTTTTGAAATAGGCTTTTCTCCCATGTTTTAAAGAGCCCCAATGGCATAGTGGGTTACTAATTGGCCTGCTAAGGGCAATTATCAATAGTTCCAAAGGACCAGCTGCTTGGCTGGAGAAGATGAGGCTTTCTGACTCCTGTGCAGATCTAGTCTTAGAAACCCCTAAGGGCAGTTAGGGGCACTAGGAGTTGGAATTGACACTTGATGGCAGTGAGCTTCCCCCCCTCCCCCCAAGGTACCTCTGGGTGGACTCAAAGCCCAGCTTCTCTGTACCACCCAGGGACTTTGAGCTGTTCTTACTGCCGTGAGTCGATGCCCACTCACAATGGCCCCATGTGACAGAGCAGAACTGTCCCCAAGGGCTTTCTCGGCTGTAACAAGGGGGCCGATTGCCAGGTGTTTCTCTGGTGGGGGTGCTGGGGGTGTACCAACGGCCAGAGTGCTTAATGGATGCGCCACTGGACTCCTTTTTCTTTCATATCCACTGCCTTCGGGCTGACTTCAATTCAGGTGACTATAATTCCTTACAGGACCAGGCAGCCTTTTCTTTTTCCCACGGAACAGCTGGCGGGTTTGAATGGCTGACCTTGGGGTTCTCAGCCTAGCACTTTCCCATAATGCCACCAGGGCATCTTTCCCCACACCTTTCTTTCTATTCTAGGGGAGAGTGAACAAGGCTAGGAAGAACTGAATGTACCAGGTGGAAGGAGCAGGTGGTGTGTACAATTGATCAGGAAATGTTTTTCTTTGTCATCTGCTGATTTTCAGGGGGCGCTATGAGGGAGTATTATTTTGCGGTTCAGTGCTTGCTGGGACTAAAACTGTCTGCTAACACTCAAGTTCAAGGCCTTCGGGTGAAGAATAGAAGATTGATTAATTCCTGGTCAAGTCAAATTAACAGGCATATCATCCAGATTGGAGACTGGTTATGTCTCAAGGCTAGCTTACCAAGTTTATGTTATATTTTCTTTTGCTGTAGCATGTGGAATGAAAGTGAACTTAAAGTTTGCTTAACATGCTTCATGTACTCTTAAACACGTGGTTCTGTGTTTAAGAAGTTTCCTGAATAACTTTTCAGTGATTCACGTTTCTAGGGAACCCTGGTGGCACTGTGGGTTAAGCATCGGGTTGCAAACCACAAGGCTAGCAATTCAAACCAACCAGCTTCTCTGAGGGAGAGAGTAGAAGCTTTCCCCAGTAAAGAGCGGCAGCCTTGCAAACCCAGAGGAACAATTCTCCTTTGCCCTCACTCTGCGTTGGGATCGACTTAGCAGCAGCCAGTGTTGTTCTTCGTTTTGGTTTCTAGGTTCCTGCAACTCATAGTTCATGTTAGAAATCCTCACTAAGGTAGGCACACTCATAAGTTCATATTTATCCGTTTCTGTATGCATGTAGATGCATTTTGAAAGCATAAGAATGACTTATACCTTAAGCAATTTGAGAACGTTATAGAAACATATAGAACTTGTATAGGCAAATTACCTTCTCCATAGTTATTGTATTTGAATTGTCCATTTTCAGCAAACAAACGCTATAGAGTTTAACTCAATATTGTTTGATTCAGAAAACACTTTAGAATTTTTCCGTCAATCGAAATGTAATGTGTCCTGGTTAGTAAAAATTTACTTTTGGCTTCCCTAGACATTTAAAATACATATACACATTTTATACATTCAAAATCAAATGAAAGGAATAATTATTTGCGAGACATGGAAGGCTCTTGAGGGAACACAGCCTTCGGGTCAAACACACGGCCTGTATGTAAATGTCAATTGTCCCATTTTCTAACACTTAAGTCCTTGATGAAGGTCAACTAAATGCTATGCGTACCTTTCTGTGTCTGCAAAATGCAGATAATAAGATGTTTAATGGGGTGGTCGGGGGATTAATACACCGACTAAAACTGCATATCCCAAGTAACACAGACCTCGTTCAATCTAAGTGCTGATTTCATTCTCTCATTTATCGAAGCGAGTGCATAACGGGAACCCTGGGGTTATAATGGTTCAACAGTTGGATGGTAACTGCAAGGTTGGCAGTTTGAATCCACCAGGCTGTCTATGGGATAAAAGATCTGGAAATCTACTCCCCCGAAGATTATTTTTAACCCAGTTCTGACGCATACCGATCCAACGTACAACAGAATGCAACACTGCCCCGCCCTTCACCATCTTCACAAGGGTTGTTACCCTTGAGCCAATTGTTTCAGCCACTGCGTGATTCTAAATACCTTTGAGGGCTTCTCTCTTTTCCAATGACCCTCTAGCAAGCATGATGTCCTTCTCCAGGGACAGGCCTCTCCTGATACACGCCCAAAGTATGGGAGACAGAGTTTTGCCATCCACACTTCTAAAGAGTATTCTGGCTATGCGCCTTTCAAGACAGACTTGTTTCTTCATCTTGCAGTACTTTAAATGTTCGTATCCAACATCACAATTCAAAGGCATCGATTCTTCTGCCATCTTCATGGTCCACTGCCCAGCTTTCACATGTACATGAGGTGATTGAAAATATCATGACACTTATATGTAGCAGGGAACATGATCTGCTTGAAACACAGGGAATCCAGGACAGAGAAACTGTTCAGGACCAATAATGAGAACAGAGATACCAGAAGGGGAAGTGGAAAGTGGGGGGAGAAAAGGGGAACTGATCACAATGATCTACATATAACCCCCTCTCAGGGGGATGGACAACAGAAAAGTGGATGAAGAGAGACATCAGTCAGTGTAAGACATGAGAAAATAATTTATAAATTGATCAAGGGTTCGTGAGGAAGTGAGGGTGGGGAGGGAGGGGAAAACGAGGAGCTGATACCAAGGGCTCAAGGAGAAAGAAAATGTTTTGAAAATGATGATGGCAACATATATACAAATGTGCTTGACACAATGGATGGATGGATTGTGATAAAAGCTATGAGTTAGAATTGACAGCAATGGGCTTGATGTCTGGGCCATTCTTAGTCCAACAAGCAGATACTTTTTTATTTTCATAAAGTCTGTTATAAAAGTAAGAAACCCACTGCCATAGAATCAATTTTGACTTATGGTCATTCTATAGGACAGATAAGAACTACTCCTGTGGGTTTCTGAGACTGACTTTTTATGGAAAAAGAAAGCCTTATCTTTTCCTGCAGAGGCTGGTGGTTTTGAACTGCTGACCTTGAAACCTCATATGCCACCAGGAATCCTTAGAGTTGGTCATAGATTGTAAGAATTGTTAAAGGGTTGACTCAAGGGATTTTAATTAGAAGCTTATTTAGTACCTGCAAATAGAGCTGATCATGATTAGTGTTTCAAAGGTTTGGGGAAAAGGTTCAGAGACCCATGGATTCTTTTTTTTTTTGGTAACAATGTCTTTTATTGTTTGACCAAGCTATTTTTCAGAGGAAGCTAATTACACAATATAGAAACGAGAGCCTCCCCTTCAAAATGACTCTAGATGGACTTAACAACTCTCATTTTTGTAAACAGACATCCACGTTTAAATGCATCTCAGACCCATTCTCACCCACTGTATGGTTTCCTGCTGAGGTTGACATTCCAATCAGTCTCCACAGTGTTTTCGCCAGAAAGGTGGGTAACATTGCAAAGCAGCTTTACAATTTGAATCTACACTGTAATGACCTTAGAGGCTAATTTTGACGAGGACACCAGAATCCATTGTGAACACCTGCGCTTGCATCAGTTCAGATCCATTTCTCCATGTGTCCCTGGACCCATAAAACAAGTTTCAACAGGAGCTAAGGCAAGCAAAGGAAGCATCCCAGATCTGTTTTGAAGGCCTGGCCTTCCCGAGGGCAGTAAGGTGGCTGACACTCCATTGTACCTCTTTGGTCATCAAAGGAATGGGCGGAAAGACTTCCCCACCTGATGCCCTAACACTGGATGGAGGGCTGCAATGACATGGTCCGGCACACAGGGCAAGAGCGAGCATTGCCCGAGAAGACCCTTTCTCTCGTGCTCTTCTCATGTGCGTTTGGTTTGAAATCAAATAAATTGGAATATCAGAAGACGTCAATGGAAACAGCATGAAATCTAGCTAGAAATGGAACATATTTTAAGAATTAAAACCTCAATATTTCAGACATTGAAGAAAACGATGACATTTTCCATGTCAAGTGGTGGGTTTCATTTAAGAACTTTCCTTTATAACTTTAACTTCATGTTTCCAGAACTCTTTTTTAAAAAAAATCAAATCGTTTGACATTTGCCCTTGTGGAAATGATTTACTATACTGCAATAGCTTCCCCCTATCTGTTGACATGAAACTATTGCTTCAACTTAAATGACGTGAATTAAATAGCATTCTAATTCAGAGAAACTTAAAGGCAACTCACCTACTCTATACACACACATACCACACACCTGAGATAAATTGCAACAGGTTTTCTACAAGAAAAGTAACTGGTCTCTCATTGAGAAATACGGCAGAAAGACTATCCAGCTGTACTCATGTCCCGAAATCACAAGAGTCTGTACCAGTTTAAGTTTCCTGGACTATCCACGTAGGGGATGATTGACATGAATACCTCCTACGAGTATGACTGGACTCTAATTCGCCTATGGCTAACCAAGGGGAAACCAGGCACCCAGCCGGCTAGCTGCTCTAACACAGACATGACCCTGGCTAGGCTTTTATGGGGTGGAGGATTTTGTTTCCACTGTCAAATTTATCGTCTATAAATTAAAATGTATAAACTTTAAATTAGCAGACATCTTACCTGCTCTTGGGTGCAGTTAAGGGGATGACCCAAAACATACTAACAAAAAACTCCCACCAAAAACCCCCCAAACAAACCCCAGGTGTGGGGTGATTGTTCTTAATCAGCGTTGGCTATGCTGACCTCTTGCAAAATGACAGGCAAAGTCATACTTGTTTTTACATTTGCAACCACATATGTTACACTGAAAAGGGTTTTCGTATCCGTGACATCCCATGTGAATAGTGTACAGTATATTGTCAGCAAAATACATGTCACAGTGCTGGCAGTGGTGCAGAAGCTGGGGGTCCTGGGCCGGCAGGGTCGGGCCTGGCGTGCTGGGCTGGCTGTTTCCCAGGCTAGGAGTACTCGTGTGGGTACTTGGTTCACTGCTGAGCCCTGCCCCTGGGCTGTAGTTCCTCTGACCGGGTGCCAGCCGAGGGTCGGGGCTGGGGGGAGAGGCGCTCTCAGGAATACCTGCCGACGCGGCAGAAACAACGGCCTGGGCAGAGGGCTGCTGAATCATGAAAGGCTTTTCGTCCGGGCAGGGCACTGCATCCCGGGATGCGGCGTTTTGGTTTTCAGGAGGCAGGCTGGACAAGTGTCCTGCTGGAGTCGAGAACTGATTTATAGGGTTGTCCATCATGAGTTCTTGGGGGTCCCTTGGGAGGCCCTCCGTGGGTGGGGCTTTCACCATGCTCTCATAGGCGTCCGTCTGAAGGTGTGGGATTTCGTGGGTGAAGTCGTTAAGATAGTCGGGTTTCTGGACCTCCATGGAGGACGGGCTCCCGTTGATCAGGGCTCTTCTGCTGTAGCCCAGGTTGCCGGTCTTCTTCTGTAAAACCCCCCACATCTTCTTGCTGCTCAGGGAAGACCTGGTACTTGTCATTGGTACCATTTTATGCTTGCGCCTCCGATGGTGGGAGAGGTTGCTCCGGTCGCTGCAGCAGAAGGAACATAATTCACATTTGTACGGCTTTTCGCCTGTGTGGGACCGCATGTGGGCTTCGAGATGGCGCTCGTAAGCAGAGGCGAAGGGACATACGTGACACCTATGAGGTTTCTCACCGGTGTGGATTCTAATGTGCTCGACAAGCCGGGCCGTCCCTTTGCAGGCATAGGTGCAGTACCGACACTTGAGCTTCCCATCAAAGGTCCTTTCAAACCCGTCTACGTCCAGAGAAACTTCAGATGGGTGATCCGGTCCATTTGGATCACCATCTGTTCCGGCGCCCCGAAGAGCCTCGGCTCCTTTGTCCCCACTAACGGACCCAGAGATCGTGTTCACATGCTCGGCCTGCTGCGTCAGGTACTCCTGAAAGGCTTTCACGAAGTCCCGAGGCTCGGGTTTCCGCTCACCCATCTTGGCTTCCGTTTGAAGTTCACAGTTCGTTACCCCCCGAGACGTTCGCACCGCGTCACCCCCACCGCCTGGTTCGTCACCGCCCCCATATTTCGACCCATGGATTCTTAAAGTCAAACAGCAATAGGAATAATGTACAGTTTAATAGATGTACGAGGGTAAGTCAAAAGTATTGTTACTCGGGTCCCAGTTTATATAGGCTTAGATTTCTTCCAAACAAAATGTGTCTCTGGATAAGTGGATGGCTTCAGGCAAGGACTCTCAAAAATACGTAAGTCTTAGTCTCCTTAGGTTCCCTTCAAAAAAAGAAATGCAACAAACCATGACTTCCCCGCGCCTGCTGGGCCAGTTGGATTCAAGGTAGAGAGACCAGCTCAGGAGAGTATGGTGACTGGGTTTTGAGATTTCAAAAGGGTTACCTTGATAGATATTCTTCAAAGATACCAGATGATCGTGGGGACTTGTTATGAAGAAATTTTAAGAAAATGGAAAACTGAATTGATGAGAAAAAAACACCAGGAAAGTTGTACCAAGGAATTTTCCCATCACCACAGTGCGCCTGGTCATTCTTGGAGGGTAACAAGAGATGTCCTCCGAAAAAAATTTTTTAAAAAAATTATTTTATTCGGGGCTCATACAATTCTTATCACAACCCATCCATCCATCCATTGTGTCAAGCACATATGTACATTTGCTGCCCTCATCATTCTCAAAACATTTGCCTTCTACTTGAGCCCTTAATATCACTTGCTCATTTCCACTTTACCCCAACCATCCTACAACTATGACCCTGTCCCTTCAGACTTCTATTTAGTTCCCAAACTCAAGGAACATTTAACAGAGCATGATTTGAGTCACTGGAGGATGTCTAAAGGGCTGTTTGGCTTGGTATCAATTAAAGAGTATAGAATATTTGGGGGAAGAGTTAGAGAACTAAAAATTACCTAGACCATCTTTATTTAGTAAAGGTTTCTATGATTTTTTAAAAAAACTTTTTCTCTTATAGTGAATCACAGTTACGGATAGTTTATTTGGTTAGGTACAAACTAAAATTGTGAAGCAAAATTAATTAGAATCTTTAAAAAACATTTTGGAATAGATATAGTTATAAATGTTTAGGTATTTGAAGTTACTGCCCCCCATAGAAATGTGAAAAGCGTTTTCTCCAATGGTAATGGTGACACATTATCATAACCAGGAAAATGGCCTTGGTTTAATTTACACAGTTCATTTAGATTTTGCCAGTATACCAAACTCTTGATCAAATTTTTGCCACAGATGGTCTTCTGTTTTTAAAAGTTATGTAATTTTATGCTCTATTTTGAGTTCTGTGATGACATTTTGTTATTGTTATATAAGATGTGAGAGAATTAGGTCAAAGTTTATTTATTTTTTGCTTAAAGATTTCCAATCGCTCCTTTACACTTTCATTAAAAATCAGATGGATGTACTTGTGAGGGTCCCTTTCTGAAATTTCTCTTTGTCCCCTTGATATGTCTATCCTCCATGAATACCATAATTCTTGATAGCTCTAGGTATATGAGTAAGCCTTAGCACCAAAATGAGGGGTTCCTCCAAATTTTTTCTCCTTTTCCAAAATTTTTGTTGACATAAAACAACCCCATGCATTGAAAATAAAGCTTTACTTAGTTTTGTTACAAAAACCATATAGTTCACCACTGAACATTAGAAAATATAGATAAGAAAATTTATTGTAAAAGCTATAAATTGAACTCCATAGAAAAGCCATTGTGTTTGGCTGAGTTTTCTAGAGAAACAAAACCAGTGACACTCATGTCTATGCAAGACAGGACTTTGTATCAAGGAGTAAGTTAATATCAAGAAGGCATCCCAGCCCAGTCCAGCTCAAACTCGTGAGTCAGATGGGAGCTGACGCCCTCGTCAGACTCACAGAAGTGCAGGTCGAAGAAGAATGATGAAGTGGAAAGGAAGGAGATCATTGACCTATGCCTGCAGTTAGTTCTGGGGACCCAAGGTCGATGGGAACAAGGCAGAGCGCCAGCAGCAACCAGGGTCAGCGGCCTACGTTGTAGGACCCAAAGAGGTAGAAACAGAATCTAAGCAAGCTGGAAAGTGAAGGGCAAGAGAAAGAGAGCCGTTCCCAGTCTCTCTCTTATAAGAAGGCCACACCCCCAAGAAGGCATCGCTAGGCTACTTTCTGATTGGCAGGTTGGACCCCACTCCTGCCTCCACACAGGTATCATCAAGTTGATATAAAATCTAACAAAAACCATCAAAATGACCAAAAGACTTGGGTAATCGTCCTTTGAGTCAACGATTAAACATTTATTGATAGCTTCTCATTACACTCAATGAAGAATACTTAAGCAAACATCATCATACTAAATCTTCACTAAATCACTAGAAGACAGCTTATCTCTGCTTGAGGAAGCAGAGACTCAGAAATATTAAGTAATTTTTCAAAAGTCACCAATTTAATAAATGATAATCCCACACGTCTGTCATTACACAGGGCCTTACATAATTTAGCGACTGTGTCCTCGCCCAGCACCTTCTCACCCTCGGCCTTTTTCCTTGTTTCTTGCTTTTGAATCTTTAGATATGAGGTTTTCTCTTCCAGAAATGCCCATTTCCACTTGATTGCCTAGAATTTATTTTCAAAATGTAGCTGAGATATCACCTCCTTAGGAACCCCTTACAAACCGCCACTCCACTTACCTCCTGTGCTTTGCTTTCTTCAACCCCTCCTAGCTCTCTGGCTTGCATATAGCTCAGCTGGCACTTGCTGCTGTTGTGGTCACTCTATTTCTATGTCCATTTCTTCTAACAGACATGGAAGCAGGCACCAGGGAAGGCAGGCTCTGAGACCATCCCTCTCCTTAATCACACTTTCCATTGTAAGAAGGACCAGCCAACCAGCTTCCCTATACTTGTCATCCTGACAAAACTCCTGGAAAATATCAAACATAGTGATCACTCAGAGCCTCTCCTTTAACCAGCACCTCATCTATCGGTGGTGCTACTGTAGGTATTGTCTTTTCTATTTCATACCATGGATTAGGAAGAGTAGCAGACTTATCCATGCTTTGGAGTATTGAAGTAGCATTACTAGTGTTAAGACTAATCAGGCTGGAGAGCCAATTTAAGAAGCCCATATTTATAATTTTATTTCTCTAGAAGCACTCCTGGTACCAAAATGTGTTAGATGGGGTTCTCTAGAGAGATAAAACCAGATTGCTAATAATTATATATATATATATATATTTATATAGATAGATCGATATACAACACAAGAAATAAACAGTTACGTTATAAAGCAGTACTAATGGCTCAGTACAATTCAAATGTGTTAGACAGTTGTGAGACACCGGCAGTCCTTCAAGTCTTGAGGGCCGCCAGGTCACCAACAGTCAGTCCCCAGCCCAAGAGATGTAAATTCCAATTGTGTGGCGAAGCAGATCTTGAAGGAACCTCAATGTACAGCGACACAGTCCACAGGCTAGGTGTCCCACAGGTCACGTAGCTTGCAAATGGAGACACAGGACAAGCCAGGCAACCGCACCCTGGTCCGATGATCAAAGAGCGAGAGACAAGAAAGGCGAGGCTCGCTGAGCCATTTATCTCTCCACCCTTCAATTAATCCCACTTGTGTTTATTGACCAGGCTGGCACAATAAATTAACTACCTCAGTGTTGTTCCAGAAAACAGTACACTGCCTGGTCATGAGGTATGGTATAGGCTTAATTATTGGAAAGTGAAAGATAATCACACCCATAATCTGCACACACGAGCAGGAAGGTAACAAATGTGCGATATTGTGACATGGATGGAGAATAAATTGTAGGGAAAAATGAAAGAAAAAGTTGTCGAGAATGGTGAGGCCTTGTTGTGATGGAAAGAGCTTCACAGCTTCCTTTCGAGACATTCACACTGAATCTTGGAAGAAAGCATCCTGCGAGGTAAACCAAAACTGAAGACTGAGCAGGCACGTGGGACTGCAACCTGCCTTGGGAATTTATAATCTCATTTTGAGGAAAAATATTCCTAAGAGAAACAAGGAATGCCTATGTAAAAACCCCAAAACAAAAACAAGTAAATAGGTTGCTCCATTGGGCGTCCCTGTGAATTGAGAAAGGCGGGAGCAGATGATGGACCAGGTCGCAAGGCCACTGTTTATGAGGTTTCCAATAGCGTCCGCAGTGTGTTTTATAGGGCTGCGCAATCTTCTAAAATGTCACTGCCGTCGAGTCAATTCCAGGTCCTAGAGACCCGATAGCACAGGTAGAACTGTCGCCCTGGGTTCCCGAGACGGTACCCCTTTGAGGGAGCTGAGAGCCTCGCCTTGCTCCTGCAGAGCCCCAGGTGGTTTCAAACGGCTGATCTCTGGCTACAGTCCAGTGCGGAACCACCACCTCTCAGGGCTTCAAATTCTGCTTTCCACGTGTTGGTTCTGACTTTTATTGTAGAGTTTTTTTTTCCTTTTAAAAAAAATCTTATATAACAGATTTATTGGGTTTTGACAGGTATTACTTGATTTTTTTCATTCATGTTCAACTTTTTCTTATAATCTCATTGTGTGTGCCTCCCTTATTATTTTTAAAAATAATTTTACTGGGGGTTCTTACATGTCTTATCACAATCCATACATTCCTCCAGTGTGTCAAGCACATTTGCACACATGCCACCATCATCATTTTCAAAGCATTCTCTTCCCACTTGAGCTCCCGATTTCTTCCCCCTCCCACCCCGCCCACCCTCCCTCATGAACCCTTGATAAATTATAGATTATTTTTTCCATATCTTACATCGTCCTCTGTTGCCCCTTACCCACCTTTCTGTGATTCGTCCCCTGGGGGGAGGCAGTCCTAAGTTGATCCTTGTGATCAATGCCCCTTTCTCCCCCCATCCTCCCCTAATCCTTCAGGTATCTCTACTCTCATTGTGTGCCCTGAGAGGTTTATCTATCCTGGATTTCCTTTGTTGCGGGCTCTTACCTGTAGCTGTGTGCATGCTCTGGTCTAATTCAATTTGTAAGGTAGAATTGAGGTCATGAGAGTGGGGTAAAGGAAGCACCAAAGAGCTAGAGGAAAGTTGTGTGTTTCATCGGTGCTATACTGAACCCTGATTAGCTCATCTCTTCCCTGTGACCCCTCTGTGAGGGGATGTCCAATTGTCTACAGATGAACATTGGGTCTCCACTCCATGCCCCACCCCACTACCCCATTCAGCTTGGGAATGGTTTTATTCTGGGTCTTAGATGCCTGATACCTGATCCCATCGACACCTCATGATCACAGAGACTGGTGTGCTTTGCTGCTTCTCAGCTTGATGGCCGCTTGTTTATCTTGAAGCCTTTAAGACTCCAGACCCTGTATCTTTTGATAGCTGGACACCATCAGCTTTCTTCACCACATTTGCTGATGCACCTGTTTTGTCTTTAGTGATCATGTCGGGAAGGTGAGCATCACAGAATGCCAGATTGTTAGAACAAAGTGTTCTTGTGTTAAGGGAGTACTTGAGATGAGGCCCAATGTCCATCTGCAACTTTAATTCTTAACATATAGATATGAGCATATAGTTCTATTCCCCTCTCATTATATATATATTTACATATGTAAATGGCTGTATTTAGGCCTCTATAAATGTCCTTTGCCTCCTGGTTCTTTCCACTATTTCCTTTTTACTTCCCTCTGCAATAAATAGTTCAGTGACATTACATTTATCATGTTGTTCAACTATGACCTTATCTATTCCTAAATCATAGTATCATCATAAACAGAGACTTGGTGCTCTTTGTTTGCTTGTTTTAGTAGTTTTCTTGTTATAATATTTACATATCATACACTTTCATAGTTAAGTCACTTTTAAAAAGAATTGTATATACATCATCACAATCAGTTCTAATGCTCCCTCTCCCCTCCTGAATTCACTCTTTGCTTCTCAAATCCCATTCACTCTTCCACCCCCCCCTTCCCAATAAACTATTGTATCAGTTATTGTCTCTAGATATCCACTCCTTTTGTGCTTCACAAACTGGGAAAACTAACAGAAACAATAAAAAACAAAATAAAATGAAATCACAAGAAGAAAATGACAACAATATACAAATAAAAATAAAAGGTAAGAAAGAAAAGACCACCATTAATATTTAAAAAGCCAGAGAAGAAATTTCTGTAATGGAATGAGAAATATTTTAGCCTAGAGCAAATTCATGTTGGATCAAAAGGGTGGCTAACCAACAAAGTATCATATTAAACTATGCTTTGATTCACCACAATCAAGTTTATAATAATCTGATAGTAAAGCTGTTCACAAGGCCCTGACCTGTGGCTAGAGGGGATCTGCCAGAGGTTTAATCTGACGAGATCTTCTGCAGATGGATTTTGGGCTCCCAGTGTCCTCCACAGCGTTCTGCAAATTACGTGTTCACAATTAAGTTCTGATATTTTTCCCTTTATCATGTCTGGATTTTGTTATCATCATCTTTGGATCACACAGGCTGGTGTGTATCTTTGATGTGGACTAACTCTTCTTGGATTGAGGCTAGAATTACGTGGGAGCCCAGAATCTATCTGCTGGTCCATGGGTTATGAATTATAAACTTTAAAATGGCAACTTCAACAAAACAAAAATAAACAAACAGACAAACAAAAGTCAGAAAAACAAAAACCCAAAGAACCAAAAAAAGAAATATATTGTCAATCATGTCCCTGGGGTATAAGGCATAGACAACATCAATAATTTATCAAATGACATAGAATTTAAGATACTGTTGATAAGAGAAGTTTATGCAAGTATAGTCCAACTGCAAGCTGCAATCCATGAGTTGTTGCTTTGTGTCGATAGATTTCTTAATTGATTGAGCTCTGTTGATGTTGAGGATGGGAATTGATGCTAGTGGAAAATTTCCTATATCATTTCTGACAAGTGCAGATCCTTGCCTATCAAGATTAAAGCCTGTCATGTTAGTGCAAGGGGAGCATTGAGGTACTAATATATGGTGGTTCTGGGTCCCCTTTCATTGGTCACTCCCTGAGCCAGGTGTGTGACCGAAGGTCCAATGACCATTATTTCCTCAGTCTTGAGGTAGCCCATCCTTTGCTTCCTCTCCCATCAGAGTATTTCAGTCCTGAGACCCAGAGTAGAGATCCCTTTGAGATAGGGTCCAATTTGTTCAGTTAGACTTACACATTGAGTCCTTCATGTGTGGCCCTTGAGGGGTGCTATGTTGCCGGTAAGGCCAGCGTTGAAGGTCACCATAGTGCTTAGTCCATGGCATGGTTCAAAGCTCGTTTTTAAAATCATCACTATTCCTTTGCCACCTGCATTTTAAAGCTCAGTGTACATGCATTTATCAATAGTTCTTACAGTTTGAGGTTTTTGTGCATTATTTAAGACATCTTTCTATATCTCAACTACAAGAATATCCTTGTATATTTTATCTTATGATTTTAAGTTATTCATTTGTCTTTATTTATTTATTTATAGACCTTTTATCTATCTGTGGTCTGAAGTAAGAATCTAATTTTATCCCCCACTGCCATTCCCCGCAGGATACTTGCATTACTTGGGCAAATCAGTTGTGTTGTAGCCATAAATTAAAAGTCAAATCTCAATGGCATAACATAACAACCGAAGATTAGTTTCTTGTGTGCAAGGGAAGCACCTAGCTGGTGGGTAGGGTGGTGGTGAACACAGGTGGTTCTGAGACAGTCTTGCAAAGGTGTAGGCAGATGGATTTGCCATTTTGAAGTTGTGTCATTCAGAATACAGAATCCACTGTTGTCTCCACTGGGGAAGAGAGTTCAAGGAATCTCACACTTCCCGTTTATGTCCCTTCTGCTCACAAGTCATTGGTCAAAACGCGTCACTGTGTCTGGCCAGATGCAAGATGACATGAAATTGTGGACTTTTGTATTCCCGGAGGAGAGAAATTTTGAACATGTTGGGCACTATTTCTGTTTACAAGATGAACTATCCCAGCATAATTTACCGGTCAATTTATCTTCCTTTATTCTTTATGACACTTTAAAAAGATACATCTTCATCCTCTCCCAGCACAAGAATTCACTTCAGAGCACAGCACTGAAGCTACAGCTCAGGAAGAGGGACATGTCTGACCAGAGCACACAGGAGCAAATGAAGGGGGAGGAAGAGAGAGTGGAGCACATTCTGGCCCACTAAGCCCTGAGGAGGATATTCCTGCTCAGAGCAGCCAGTGCACAGAGAGGACCATAGGGCCATTCCCACCACGAGACACGTCACTGACCCATAGCCGTATGGGGGACAACACTGGAGACACAGTGTGGGAATTGTGCCAGATTTGACCCCACCTCACTGGGGCAAAACTCTAAGGGCATGCAACAGAACAGCAAGAGGAGAAGAGCAATGAAGTCCCCAGGGGAGACCAAAAATAGATTATGGGACCAGGGTGTGGTACCCCACCAGTCTCAACTGGAAAACACTCCTACAGGTCAACAAACAGACCTTGAACTATTTATAGGCTTTTCTTTTTTTGTCATTGTTTTGTTTTCTTTTGTTGCTTTGTTTTGCTCTGTCTTGTTTTTGTGCATATTATTGTCTCTACATGTCTTGATAGGCAGGATAAACAATCCAGAGGAGAAAACAACAGGACTGATGGTTGGTTCTGGGGAGGGGTGCAGCATGGGAGAGGGAAAGGCAGGGGAAAGGAAGTGGGTGTTAACAACCCCAGGGACAAGGGAACAACAAGTGGTCTAAGATCAATGATGAGGAGGGTGTAGGAGGTCTGATAGGGCTTGATCAATGGCAATGTAACTGAGAGGAATTACTGAAACCCAAATGAAGGCTGAACATGATAGTGGGACAAGAGGAAAGTAAAAGGAAATAGAGGAAAGAACTAGGAGGGAAAAGAGCATTTATAGAGGTCTAAATACAGGCATGTACATATGTAAATATATTTATATATGACAATGGGGGAATATATCTATGTACATATATTTATAGGTTTAGTATTAAAGTAGCAGAAGAACATTGGGTCTCTACTCAAGTACTCCCTCAATGCAAGAACACATTGCTCTTTTAACCTGGTATTCCAGGATGCTCACCTTCCTGACACAATCACTGAAGACAAAGTAGGTGCATAAGGAAATGTGGTGAAGAAAAGTGATGGTGCACAGCTATCAAAAGATATAGCATCTGGGATCTTAAAGCTTAAGATTATGATCGGTTCCTCCTTTCTTGCCCCACCTTCCCCTTCCAAAAGATAGAGCATCTGGGAAAATGTTTTGAGAATGATGATGGCAACAATTGTACAAATGTGCTTGACACAATGGATGGATATATGTATTGAGATAAGAGTTGTACGAGCCCCCAGTAAAGTTATATCTATCTATCTATATCTATCTATCTATCTATCTATCTATCTATCTATCTATCTATCTATCTATCTATCTATCTATCTAAGCAACAGTTTGTTTTTGGGATCTTTCTGTTCCATCTCTCTATCTCTCTTTAGTAAATATTATAATTTCCTAATTATGAGTCATTCATATCTTTACATATATGATATAGTGAATCAACAACATGGTCCTTTCCCCTCAAAATTGGGAGACAGCTGCCTTCAAAATCAGCTGTAAGAGATCCATATTATGCCTATTCTATTGAAAAGTGATTCAACAGAATGCAAAAATTATCACACATTATCATTAAAATCACACATAAGTAAACATTTGAAGAAGATAATTTAAAAACTGTTACAGCATTATGACATGGAACTGCTAGAAATTCAAGCTGGATTCAGAAGTCATAAAATGAGGGATATCATTGCTGCTTTTGGCTGAATCTTTGCTGAAAGCAGAGAAAATCAGAACTATGTATAGATGTGGTTTCACTGACTATATGAAGGCATTCACCGGAGTGGATCATAACAAATTATGGCCCAATTGAGGAAGCTAGAAGTCCAAATCCAGGGAGCCATCTCTAAGGGAGCCTTTCTCTATCACCTCCAGGAGAAGAGCCTTGCTTCCTTTCCATTCTGGGCCTGGCATTTCTTGGAAATCTCTGTGTGCCTTGCATCCATCTTCCTCTGGGTCTGAAAGGTTCCTGACACATGGACTCTGGGACCAAAGGACATGCTCCATTTCCAGTTCTTATTTCTGACTAGTATTCAGTCCCTTTCTGCTTACTTATGTAAGTCTTACTTATTTACTTACTTAAGGCTTCTGCTTACTTACTTGGTCTTTGATATCTCAAAATAAATGGACTCAAGATTCAACCTAAAAAAACCAAAAACAAATTATGGATAATATTTAGAAGGATGAGACTGTCAAAACATTTAATTGTGCTCACAGAGCCTATACATAGACAAAGAGTCATACAGAATTAGGGGATAGACTGTGGTTTCAAATCATGTGTACAGCAGGGTCATATCCTACCACCCTACTTATTCAATCCGGATGCTGAGCAAATAAATTGAGAAGATGGATGATCTGAAGAGTGTGGCACCAGATGACAGAGCCTTGCTAGCTGATAGGGAAGAGAACTTTAAGCACTTACTGATGAAAATCAAAGGCTACAGACTTCAGTGTGGCTTACACCTCAACATGATGAAAACAAAAATCCTCACTCCTGAACCAAGAAACATGATGATAAAACAAATAAAGATTGAAGTTGTCAAGAGACACACTTTCCTAGGAGCCACAGTCAAAGTCCATGGAAGCAGCAGTCAAGAAATCAAACGATGTATTGCAGTGGCCAAAGCTACTGCGCAAATCTCTTTAAAGTGTTAACAAGCAAGGATGTCATTTTGAAGGCTTGAATGTTCGTGACCTGAGCATGGTATTTTTAACCGCCTCTTGTCAAATTTATGGGACCAATAGAAAGACCATAGAATAATTGATGACTTTGAATTATGGAACTGAATATATTTTGGGCTGCAAAAAGTATGAACACATCTGTGTTGGAAGAAGTATAAACAGAATACTTTTTGGGGAACATAGATGTTGAAACTTCATTTCAAATGCATTGGGCTTGTTATCAGGAGGAGCCAGCTCCTGAAGGACATGGTGCTTGGTGAAATGGAGGGTCAGCAAAAAAAAGAAAGATCACTAAAGAGAGAGATTGACACAGTGGCTACAACAATTGGCTCCATCACAGGAACAGTTGCGAGAGTCCCCTGGGACTGGGTAGTGTTTTGATCTGTTGTACAGAGGGTGGCTATCAGTGGGGATTGACTGGAAGGTACCTAACAACAACATTTACTTCCATGACATCATGAAAAAATTGTCTCACCATTCATATACACTTATTTAACTTTCAAGTCTTTCAGTAGCTTTTTGGATTTTTCTCAAAAATTTCTGGTCTACCACTCCCTACACCCCTAGATTTATATCTAAGTAGATTACAAGTGGTGATGTAAGAAGTGCCTTTATTTAATTTAAGTAGTGTTTTTTAAAAATGATGTCTTCTAGAAAGCTGATGGTGCCTGGCTATTGGAGGATATAGCATCTGGAGTCTTAAAGGCTTGAAAGTAAACAAGCAGCCATCTAGCCCAGAAGCAACAAAGCCCACATGGAAGAAGCCCACCAGCCTGTGTGATCATAAGGTGTCGAAGGGATCAGGTATCAGGCATCATCAGAACAAAAAATCATATCATTATGAATGAGGGGGGGAGTGCAGAGTGGAGACCCAAAGCCCATTTGTAGGCCACTAGACATCCCCTTACAGAAGGGTCTTGGGGAGGAGATGAGCCAGTCAGGGTGCGATGTAGCAAGGATGAAACATACAACTTTCCTCTAGTTCCTTAATGCTTTCTCCCTCACTGTCATGATCCCAATTCTACCTTACAAATCTGGCTAGACCAGAGGATATACACTGGTACAGATAGGAACTGGAAACACAGGGAATCCAGGGCGGATGATCCCTTCAGGACCAGTGGTATGAGTGCCGATACTAGGAGGGTGGGTTGGAAAGGGGGAACCGATGACAAGGATCTACATGTGACCTCCTCCCTGGGGGACGGACAACAGAAAAGTGGGTGAAGGGAAACGTCAGACAGTGTGAGATATGACAAAATAATAATTTGTAAATTATCAAGAGCTTATGAGGGAGGGGGCAGCGGTGAGGGAGGGGAAAAATGAGGAGCTGATGACAGGGGCATGGGTGGAGAGCAGATGTTTTGATAATGATGAGGGCAATGAATGTACAAATGTGCTTTACACAATTGATGTATGTATAGATTGTGATAAGAATTGTATGAGCCCCTAATAAAACGCTTAAAATTTATGTCTTCTAAACATAGTTTTCATATCAGAATATGTAATAGTAATTGATTTTTTTGTATTGATTTTTGTGTTCAGCAAGATTTCTGAATTCTGTTTCATCCATACTTTTGGTCTGTATATAGTCTCTTGAAGGTGAAGACAATTAAATTATTTGAAACAATATGCACCCCTCCCACTCCACTCCTCTAATCCTTATTTTACTTACTCTTCCTCTTTTTAAAAATTTTCTTCTGCAATGAATTTTCCAAACTGCACAGTTTCAGGATATAGCCCTCCATAAGATTGTCATCACTTTATACACTGCTGCAAGTTCAGAGCCATCCTTAGTTCTGACCAGCTGGCTATATAAATTCAGAAATTCCTATGACCCCTGTAAGACTTTTTGATTCACTATAACGACTCCCAGAACTCAGGAAAATGGTATAAATATGATTATAGCTTTAATACACTAAAAAGAAAGCAGAACCAGTCATTGGGAGCGACTCATCGGATGAATGCCAGGAAGATTTAAAATGTGATGCTTCCAATGTCCTCAGGGATATGTTAACTTCATGAAATCAAAACTCCCCAAACAAAAAACAAACCCAACAAGCAAGCAAGCAAACAACAACAACAAAACCCCTCATTGCTATTGAGTCCATTCCAACGCATAGAAACCTCATAGGACAAAGTAGAACTGCCCCTGCGGGTTTCTAAGTCTGTGAATCTTTATAGGAGTAGAGAGCCTCCTCTTTCTCCTGAGGATTGGCTGCTGGTTTTGAACTGCTGACCCCGTGGTTAGCAGCCCAGCTTGTAATCACTATGCTACCAGGGCATTGAAGTGCCTTAATATTCAGAATATTGCCAATGAGGGGAGCTCATACAAGCTTTGGTTTTCCAGAGTTTTCACTAGCGTTTCATTACATACCCATGATTGATGGAATCATCAACACAGCATTAGAATCAGTCTTTCCACCCTCACCTCTCTGTAGAGGTTGGATTGACATTAAGTGGTGCAAATCTTTGATCTCTAATCACATCATTAATCGTTCTGGTGTGGGCAACCCTCACTCCAAAACCATCTGGTGGGACATCCCTGTCTTGCTAGGAAAACACTGAAACACACAGGAAATTCCAGGAATTGGGAATCAGACTAAGTGAATTCTTTATTCTATGCCTTCCTTCTTTCCCCCTTCCCTTACACTTCCTTCGTCTCTCCCCACACCCGCTTCTTTCTCTCTCTCTCTCTCCCTCTCTTCCTCTCCCTCGGCCCTCTTTCTCGCCTGCCGCGGGCCTGTGGAGCCATCTGCACAACAGCAAGCTTGCTTTTCAGTTGAAGCGTCTTCACCTTCTCTTCTTACTTTGCTAAGTTTTTATTTTATATTAATAATTGGTGTTGAATTTATTGCACGAGGATTTTATTTGGAAAAAATAAAAAGAGATTCTGTCATTTTAATTTTTCTCCCAAAGGCTTTGTTTTTGATATTTATTTATTTTTAAACTTCATCTTCCCCTTATACTGGAATTGATTTCCAGAGTATGTTTCCAGCCGCATTTGACACTTTTAATAGCAAGGAGATGTGTCGTTGGTTTCATAACCACAGCTGATTCCCCCCCATGACTCAGATTCATTTTGTGTTCTGTGTTACAATCTACTTACATGTGTGGATAAAATTCAAATTTGGGCTGATGAGAATGGAAGAAATCAGCTTAGAGGACAAACTAATATCTTTAGGCAGCTCAAACCCTATTGATTTCAAACATCCTTTGGGCTGCTAACCCTTACCAAGGCCTGCAGTTGAAGCAACCAGCCTCTCTGCTCCTGTAAAGACTTCCAGTCTCATAACCCGACATGGGGCCATCGTGATTGCAGCCGGACTCAACGGCAGTGCAGGACGGCAAGTCAGTCATGGAGACTTCCAGAACCTTATCAGAAAGCTTTATCACCCCACGAGACAAACTTTCTCTGTACCGAGAAGACAGTTTCGTCTTCATAGCAAACATTTATGAGCTAGAAAGGTCTTAAGAGGGCAGCCAATTCCTTCCTGCTTCTTTAACAGCAGTCACGAATGTCTCTCCACGGCTCCACCCACGCGGTTTGCAGGTTCATCGTAAGCCTTCAGAGGCAAGGGCATTCTAGGTAGAGTTTTGTTTGTCAGCAAAGATGGTAACGATTCTATTGTGTCGGGTCAGCGACAGCTACTTTCACTGTTGTTTCTATAACTGTCAGTAAGATTTCTTAGTTCGCCAGGTTGCTATTGACGTTCTTTGTGGGGGGTGAAGAGATGAATGTTCTGTTATAAAAAGAACCAAGATTAAGTCAAACCAGAGACGAAGGTAGTGAAGGTAGTGCCTCCTGGGAAAGTGTGGTCGGAAGGGCGAAGCCTCTGACTCCTAGTTCCGGGCTGCCTTCCTGATCCCGTGGGATTATGTGGGCGAAAGCTGCCGCTCTCATTTTATGACCGCGACCAGATTCTATCCTTGTACAGAAATTGGTGACTACGGGGCATTTAATCCTAAAGATTGCCTGGGTCATAGACGTTTTCTCTCTGAAACTGTAGTTGCGTCCCCACCGTGCACTGCAGAAGTTGCGTGTGAAATTGCTGCAGAATGAAGTGAGAGAGAGCGTTGCGGAGTGTCAGAAAAAATAATGGTCCTTGATGACTTGCCTGAGGGAACAGGGGAAATGATCTCATAATAACTCCTTTCCCCCCCCTTTTATAGCAAGTATAAAATGTACGGAGGGGAAGTTGAATAACGTGGTCTTGGCTTGGAGTTAAGGAACTACCTACCCCCTGCCCCAGACTGAACACTGTTGTCACCCTTATAATGACAGTACTTTTATTTTACTTAACAGCAGAGATATCAAGTTGCCTCCCAATTCTGTTCTTGGTAAGTAAACTTTTATCTGAGGATATTGGTGAGTTGCGTGTACTTCTTCTAGTGTTTATTGAAGAACTTTCTTGATTCGCAGAGATACCAGGGCAGTGGATCTCATCTAGAACATCCATATCTCAGACCAGCAAGACAGTTATATCACCAGGTTTAAAAACTGTTAATGACCTCATGCAATGTAGAGGCTTGGTAAATTTGGAAATCTTCGTTATTGCCACACCAACAGGGGAGGCTTACAAAAATGAAGTGCATGGTGGGCAAAAACCCAAACTCACTGCCGTGGGGTTGATGCTGACTCATAGTGGCCCTACACGACAGGGTAGTAGTGCTCTGTGGGTTTCCAAGACTGTCGTTCTTGATGGGAGCGGTAAGCAGTTTATTGAACTGTGCAGGGAAAGAATCACCTTGGGACATCTGTGGGTTTCAGGGAATGTCTGTAACATCAGTGATCCCTGAACAAAGCTTCAGCAGGACACACAAAGGTAATGCCTATGTATACATATATATTTAATTTATTATGAATTGGGAGTTAATCCATACATCATATCATTCCATAGTTCAATCACATCAAGCAGTATTGGTACAATCGCTACCACGGTTTCCAAATATTCTTTTTATTCCTGGACCAATTGACACCATCCCCCTTTTGACACTCCCATCCCCACCCTCCCACTGCACCCCCCACCCCAAACCTTTATTCTACTTGCTGTCCTGATCGAGTCATCAATCCTGGGTTTCATATACTGAAAATCAGAAAACATATAGCACAAATTCAAGAGACTTACTCCCAATGGCATAACACTTCTGAGCTAAAGCCTAACAGGAACAAGCAGAAAACAAAACATGAATACAGAAAATGTTGAAAACAATTTCAAAAAAATCCAGTTTCCCAGTTCTGTGAAGTCCTAGCTGAAAGCAGTGATTTCACTAGCAATAATTATTTGTTTCTAAATAGGCACTGCCCTTCCATTCATAATCTTCTCTTTATCACCAACTTCTGGCATTTAGACGGCCTGCAATGAATCCCGGCAGGGATAATGATCTAAATATTACCGACCAGCTTGCCCTGGTCCCCATCAGGGAGAGGCTGCTGCTGCCAGCCTTCCTTCTTTTGGGTCTTAAATTCCTCACCAAAGGAATGATGAAGCAGATCACACTAATAAGGGAAAAAAACCCTGAAGTCCTGAGGTTCAATGTCATAAGCCCAGACACATAAGACACAGATGGGAAAAATACATGATGAATAATAGCAAAATTTCCCACCCTAGGCATGGTCATAATTCTCTGGGTTGGGATTGAGGGTAATCAGTGCTTCCAACCAATGAGGTCCAGAGTAGGAGCCTTGCGCTTTATCTCACACTTAGCCAGAACCAGAGGGAGGTGTGTGTGTGTGTGTGTGTGTGTGTGAGAGAGAGAGAGAGAGAGAGAGAGAGAGAGAGACAGAGAGACAGAGAGACAGAGAGAGAGAGAGAAGAGAGAATGGGGAGAAAAGAGAACAAGAAAAGATGTTGTTTTCAGGAAAATGTATAACACGAGGTAATGGTAGACCATTTACAAATAATGATTAATAACATGTGCTGTGACAATAACAACGATACAACTGTCCATGGCTTTCAGTAACTCAGTATCTGTTGATATTGTTTGAATATAATAATAAGATAAGTCTTTCCTGGTAGACTGTAAATGCTTTTCGGTAGAGACTGCCAGTGTCAGCATAGGCCTTGGGAGGTTCTCTGTCATTATCAGTTGAATGAATGGATGGAAGAGCCTCAGGAAGTCACATGGAAGGATGAACAGAAAGGAAACATCAGAAAGGATACAACCCATCCAGAAGCCTCCCTAACTGTAAACCATTGTAAGCTCAGTCAAAGGCCTCTGAAGGATTGAGACTTTTCACAGATGCTGGTAGTATTTAATCCAGTGTTTGGGGAAAAAGAATTCTGTGGACCTAATTTTCTATGAGAGTGAAAGAAATCATCTTTGCTTGCAAAATAATGAGTCTTTGAGTCTCATAACGTTCTCAATTGTAAGTTAACAGTCTGACTGTTTGTAGAACAATTTGCTTTTAATAGCAAGAGGGCACGTAGCTTCCAATGGCTAATACCATTCACAGATTTACTAAACTCTATGTGTTATTTGCTGTTATTTAAGTTTTGCTGTAACACCATTCCAATAATCTTGTGACACGTCCGAGGGTTGGACAGGCACATCTGACCTAAAGCTTACACACTCTTCACAATGCTAGGCAGGTTATGGGGATCAGGGAGGTGGAATACGAGTGCTTGAACAAAGTCAATATTCCGTGAAACGAACTGCTGAGGAGGCTCACAGAAGGATGCACTGACACAGATGTTCCATTGTGTATCCTGACACAGCAGTCAGTCTACTCAATGATCAGCACCAGGATTTCATGCAAAATTAGCCAGAAATAATGGTAAACAACCAGCACCTGGCAGAGCGGATGTGCTCAGTGCATGCTTCCTGACATTCAGTGAATGGCTGAAGCCATGCACTGTATTGCTCTTTACCGGGGGTTCCAGTGTCATTTAGGCACCGCTCCAGGAGGTGATTTCATATTTCCCCCTGTGATCTTTGAGAGGGACCATGATGTCATACAAGACAAGGCTCAAATCCCAGCAGTGCTATTGTGAGCAAATTGCTTAACCATTCCTTCTTTCAGTCTCCTCATCAGTAAAATGGAGATGCTAATAATACCTACTACCTAGAATTGTGGGGGGGATTAACAGTGCACCTAATAACATGTAGCAACTACTTTATGCCAAGAGCACATATAATATATGTGCATGCACAGTAAGTATTGAGTTAGTGTCATTTCATTAATAGCATTGTCTCTCATTAGTTAATCAATGTGAGTCTAGAATACTCAATTCATCTCTAATCTTGCTTTGCTGAACGCTCATCGCTTTTTATGGAGCCACTTTGAGATTAAAAAAAACATTTTGGGAAATAACTGTACTTAGTCTTACAGGGTGCAATGAATATGGGAGTCACCTTCAATTTTGCCCTCTTTTATTGATTGGTACCATCCTAGGATCACTAGAGGTAATGTCAGCTAAGACTTGCAATGCAAACCGCTAGGTCTGCAGTTCAAACCCACCAGCTGTGCTGAGGCAGAAAGATGAGGTTATCTCCTTCTGTAAAGATTTACAGAAACCGTACGTGGGGCAGCACAATCTGAATAGACTGGATGGCATTGGTGGTGGATTGTTAACACCCTGGTCACTATCATAACAATGGAGGTCAGTCTTAACCTGAGAAGCATGGTAGTGAACAAAATATCTTTTGACTTCGGGTAGGCGAAGGAAGGAAAATGGACAATCTCAGTAAATCATGGCAGCATAGATATAACAAACATATACATTTAATTTCTGTGATCGTTAAAGAGCCTCTCGGGACAATATTGGATGGAACAACTAGAATAGATACTGACCTATAAGTTATCCAGGAAATGGATTGATATTTTTTCTTGGCAGATATATCAGAGATCATTTGATTACATTGTCAGCATCCTTGATTTTCAGCCCTATGGCCAGTCATTGCAACTAAGCATCTGCCCAGGAGGGCAAAGATCTGCCTCATGACTTTGTGAACTGTTGTACTCACTCTTTTTGTAAAAATAACTTAGAACAGTAGAGTAGATCAAATTAAATAGGAATAAAGAAAATAAAACAACAGCTATTTATCAAGATAAGGAAAATGCTATCTTGTTGGTTTTGTGTACCTTATTTCAATTAACCCTTGCAACAAACTTGATGGGCAAGTATGTCTATTTTATAGATGAGGACACGGAGTGTAAGCGCATGAGCATGCAATAAATTCTGAGATCAACAGCCAGAACTGTTTATATATGTATCTGTTCTCTATGTTGATGCACAACAGGTCAATAAGCTGGACTGAGTTGATGGTTATGAAGTACTATCAGCAGGATGAGATCAAAGTCTGGTTTGAAGCCCTGCACCTCTGCTTCCTCCTAATGGTGTGTGTGGTTCTTCAGTCACTCACTCAGATACATCTCTGAGCATTATGACTAGGGTAATTGGCTAAGTGCTGGAAAGAAATGTGGTCATGATAGAGACATTGGCTTATTCATAGTAGGATCCACAGGGTTTTGCTTTGTTCAATTTCTGTCAAATAGCTTCTGTTTGGGGCTTAAAGACGCTGCTGCTCCAATTGTAGAGCAATCTGTGGGCAGTTAATTCATATCAAGTTATAACAAATCAGTTGCTGCAATGTGAGATGTGTCTGGGCTATAAACTACCAGAATTTTCCCCATTGTAGCTTCTGCTTACAGGTGTGTAAGCTGTACAGCGGGAGGACTACCAATAGCTTCTGAATATACTCCCTTTCTCTAGCTCACCAACATTTAAGTCACTGCTATTAACTTCCATTTTCCGAGTATCTTCTACATACTAGATCTTAGACGTCAACTTAAAGTTTTATTCCTAATTCTTCACACAATCTTATGTATTAGCTGATTTGGTTCTTTGACCAGAACTAGATAGTGCCCAGCTACCACTACCAACTCTTCTGAAAAGGAACACATTAGAAAGTCTTGGGTAAAGTGGGAGAAAAATATGGTACAGATTTCAAAATCATAAGAGGGGATGGCTTATTGTTTGGATAGAAACTGGTGGGACCTGCTCCTTTCATACCCCGATCCACTCCAGACCATGTTTCTTAGTCTTCAGGCCTATTACTGAACTCAACCCATTTTAGAATGACTGATTATTCAAGATCAAAAGGGCAGCATTTACCCAAGGACATAGGGTTAGGAAAGGAGGAAAGAAAACAGAACAAATGGGAGGAAGTGGGATAAGCACATTGAGGGGATTAAAATGGACAAGTTAGATACATAAATTATTTAATGGAAAATGCATGAACTGCTTGGTTAACTTTGACTTAAATTACAATAATAATAATAATAAAAAACAAAAGAAGAAAAGATGAGATTGGCTAATTGGAATTACATTTTGAATTTTGAAATAAAAATAAATAAATAGAAGTGCCAGCAATGAACTGGACAAAACCACATCCAACTCATTGCCATTCTGGCTCATAGTAACCCTATATAGGATTTCTGAGACTGTACTTCATGGGAGCAAGTAGTTTCATATTTAGTTCAATGACTAACCTACATCCCCACCAGAACTCTTTAATGAATGAGACTGCAGACATAAGTGGTAAGTCTCACCCAATGATAGACATCATTTTTTGTTGAATTACAGTGGAATGACATGTTAATAGAACTCCTTAACTCTAATGCTTACCTAATACATTTATTGTGTGGGGATACAACCCACACAATATTTGAGATGGCTTGATATATTTTGCATGCTTCCTTTTTATTGTTCTGACTTTGTAAAGGTGGAATTGCTTGTTGCGTTTTGGTGTGATTACGTGGGAGTCTTTAACTGGAGCTACAGAGAACCAGTCATGATTGTTCAGAGCCTCAGTTTTCCCACAACTAAATGAAGATGTTAAGCACATAGTACCTACGTTATTCCCATTTTAACATTTTATGAATTGATGGTAAAAAGAATAATAATAACTTCAAATACTTTCAGTGGGAATTAGGATAGTGTTTTCTATTGGATTAAGATTTCTTTCAGAAGTATAATTTTCATTTAGTTTGAGCAGGCAAAAATTTAAAGAAAGGGAACTAGAAGTATTGATGATATTTATTAAGGGATTGGGTTTATGGTGGTATCCTATCAAAATCCAGTTCTTTCCTATCAAAATGAAAATTTGAAATGATAGATTTCCAAATTAGGTGGACACAACTTTATCCTTCATAGGAAGAAACGGTGAAATTTGTGGCTTGATGCCCAGAGATTTAGAATAGTGTCCTTTTAGAGTGAATTTCAAAATTTTTAAAATCACCTTTTATCTTACTTAGTTTCTTTTGAAAAGATGCCACTGAGCAAATACTTTTAAAAAAAATAACACATGCAGACACTTTAGCATAAGCATATGAGAGTACAGATACTTTTTCCTGATCTGAGGGAACTTCAAAAGTTTGTGGACAAATTCCATTATCTTTTCATTCCATTTTCCAAGAACTTTTGAAGCCCCCTTGTCTATGCACATATGTAATTCATATTGAACAATTACAGGAAAAATGTATTACAAATGCAAATATGCGTTACTCTTTACTAAGATTAACCCAACAACTCAGTGAACTAAACTCATAATTATGATCACTAACCAGTAGCAATTTACAATATTAAGCAAGAATAGTTGTGTTAAGAAACTTGGGCCTTAGTAATAGCTTTGCTATGTTCCAAGGTTATGTTAGTGCAATATTGAATTATATTTTTCAGGAAACGATGTAACATGCAGTCTAGAGATACTACATGTCTGTAATGGTGGACATTTGTGATGCTCTGCCACCATCTTTAGCATCCTTTCTGCGTCCTCCTTCCCAGGTTTCCATGCAATGGAAATTGACCCACACCTGGGAGGCATGCCCTCAGCTACGGGCACTGCTTTCCCTGCTTACATAGAAATGCCTGGCAATTGCCATCTCACGCAGAGTGACTGGTTAGTTCAAAAGCCCAGTAACCTTGCCTCGAATGTGAACAAATTCTGAGGCAGAGCTTACACTGGCCTTCCTCGGTAGGATCAGGCGGAAGCCACCCCTTGTAAAACTTTGTCTGAAATCACACCCTTGTTTGACTTCTCGCCTTTCCTGTCCTTCTTGCCCTTAAGGGTTGTTGTTGGAAAGACTTCTTTAATGAGCTGTTTGCTCACGATTTCTTATTTCTGAGCCTGCTTTGGGGGAACCTGATTTAAGACCCCTTCATAATGGATCTAGCAGGTTTCAAGTAAGTAGCCTCAGCCGTCATGTAAAAATAACCTATAGTTTGCTGTAGAAGTGCTCGAAAGTTCCTGGAAATGCTGACCCACAGCACGTGGTATCTTTAACCGCCTTGATCTGAGAGCATGAGGAGTAACAGCGGGCGGCTCAGGATTGCTGGCGCACACCTCAGGCTACCTGCCGTGAGAATAAGTCCTGTGCATCCAATGCTACCCCAGCCCCCGCTGAATGCCATATTGGAACTTGCCATTTTCACATTATGCACACATTTGTGACTTCTCTTTAGCCTCTAGAGTCAGCTTGTGATGTTGGTTACATATAAAACTGAAATGACATCATTCTCAAAAGGCAAATAAAAAAAACCACTTCCACGTTTTATTTGATAGAAAGTGGGTTTTGATGGAGCAACGACATGACACATGAAGTCCAGTTCCATAGCTAGGTCCCACTTCTTCCAAACTCTCGTCTTACTACATTGGAGAGCAATTGACCCAGTGTCATATAGAAGTTTCACGAGGCTCCTGAAAAACCTGTCCCCTGAGCCTTATGCATCCAGGCATCCAAGTAATGTAATGTTTTCACAGCAGAATCCTCCGCACTTTGAGTGATGTTGCCTTTTGCTGGAGTTCTCAGCGGTACACTCTTCCACCCAGTTGCATCCAATTTCACTGCTCAGTAGCTCTGGCTGAGCATCACCCTCATACATTCAATAATTCAGTTGGCAGGTGCAGAGCAGATACATCTAAAAAGGAATTGCAAGATCTTGGAAGAACAAGGAAAATACTGACTGTTTACTCTCTCTTGGATCCTGACATTTAATTCGGATATGAGGAGGATAAGTAGTTCCAGCATACTCTGGCGCCAGAGAGATTTATTATTTTTTTAAAGGGTGAATTAGATTTTTAGTCATTCTTCTGCAAAATGGCTTCAATCTGTAGACTGCTTAAAATACCAGAGCCATCAATCAATAGATTGCTCAGAGGTGGCCAGTCATTGAGTCATGGGGCTGGGCAGATCAAGTTTGGGAACAGACTAGCATTTGAAAACCAATGGACATTTCTCTTCAGAGGAGCATCTTTCTGAAATTGCACTTGCACTTGGCAGCTATGAGTCTACAGAAAGTTTTTTCATTAGATGCTTATTTTGGAATAATTTTAAATTTAGAGAAAAGTTGCAATGCTTGCACATGGCATAGAATTCCTCTATACCCTTTGTGTTCCACTTTTTCCTTTTTATGTTCTAGTGTTGAACCCAAGAGAGCACACTGCATTTAGTTATCATGTTTCTTTAATCTGTAAAAAGCCAAGACCAAGACCCAAACCCAACCCCCCAAACAAAACCACTGCTCATATCTACCTTAGATAGGCTTCCAGAGACTGTACCCCTTTACCAAAGCAGACAACCATCTCTCTCGCTTGGAGCCGCTTGGGGGTTTGAACCACCAACCTTGCTGTTAGCAGCCTAACACCTCACCCACAGCACCATCGGAGGGAGCTCTTTTAGTCTGTATAGAAATTTAAGCAAATCTTTCCAACAAGGCTGTCTAGTTGGAGCCACTCTTTATCCCTCTCCAAAACAACAACAACAACAAAACCAACTTTGGAAGTTGCAGAAAACCTGCAGCAGCCTGAGTCCCAGGCCTCCCTTTGAGAAGCACACACATTGGCTGCTGATGCAGTGGGACCCTGGCAGAGAGCAATTGACAAAAAGAAGTGGGGAGAGTCAGGGCAAGGGGATCCGTGGGTTCTGTGTGGCCCAGCAGGACACCTGAGGGGCTGGTTCCTCAACTCCAGACCATAGAGGTGTGCTGACAGCCCATTCCCTCTCTCTTGCCACTGATTAGCACTGCTCCCCCAGGATTCAGGGGCTTCTGAGCCCCGGGACTGGGAGGGTCCCACACCTCTCATTGTCCACCAGCTTGATAGGAGAGACTTGGGTCTGGTGTGGATTGACTCCCGACATCTGACTTCGGGATTGGATTGTGGCAGGGCTTCTTCAGAGCATTGGGAAGATAGCCGACGCCGCGTGTGTTCGGAATCAGGAGGGAAGACAGCTGGCTCACGAGTGAGTGAGCATTTCTCTGTGGGCTCAGGACTCAAAGTGCGAACACCTGTCTGCCTGCAAGCCCATGCCCAAAAAGTAATTTGGCCCAGCACAGACATCCAGTCCCAACAGAAGATGGCTCTGGTGACCACTGTTCTAAATAGTTACTTGTTTCCCCCATCATTGGATTGGTCAATCGTTGCTAGCCTGCTGGCTACCAAACATTGCCTTCCTGACTTGGGACTCAGCCTTGAAACTAGGATTCTGATGAGGTAATATTGACTTGTTTGCTGCCTTCAGCTCCTGCTGAGGGTAGGCTGATGCAGAATTGTCTGGCTACTCTTGACTACCAGGGCTCCACAACAGGCCTGTGGGGATTACTTTTAATTTAGAGACAAAGGTAAAAAACAAATTAACAAGCAATCACCTTATGTCTTGGAAGCAGTAGTAGATATCTGCACACTTTTGGAAATAGGAGAAAACAACTCAACTAACAACAACACACACAGCTAATGACCCAGAAGGGCTCCTGGAGAAAGAGAGGACCATGGAGCCTCCCATGAGGGAGATGACAGACAGCAAGCAGCTCCTGTGACTCTAAGTGTCCGGAGGATATTCTAGCTAGAAGTAGAGGAAAAAACAGAAACCTCCATTCAAGATCTCAGGAGTGCTCTAAAAGACTATCCTGACAAAAATAAATGAAAAGCAAAAATAATTCAACAACTGCAAATAGAAATACAAAAGGCAAACATGACTATAGGAGAAACCGGCTAACACTGTGAAAGGACAAAACACCAGGATTGAAACAATGGAGCCAAGAATCAGTGATCTCAAAATCACTTGCTCAAGACCAAAATACAAGATCAAGTTACAAACCCCCCCCCCCAGCTGAAGAAAACCTAAGAATATGATGGGGTACCATCCAAAGGAACAACATGAGCCTGATAAAGATCCCAGAACAGAAAGAAGAAATATTGGCGACATAGAAAATAGTTGATGAAGTATTAAGGGAGAACGTCCTAATATCATGACAGAGCATCAAATAACGATTCAGGAAGTCCAGAGGGCTACAAACAGAATTGATCCCCAAAGGAAATCACCACCACATGTGATAATCAAACTTACCGATGTTATTGACAGGGAACTCACCCTGAGAGCACTATGGTAAGAAGACATTCATGTAGAAAGACCAACCAATTAGCATACGTTCAGAGTCTTTGATTTAGGCCATTTAGGCAAATGTAATGATATTTTCAAAGTCCCAAAAGAAGAAAAATGCCAACCAAGAATCTTATATTTTGTCAAATTACACTTCACCTTCAAGGGGGAAATAAAATCATTTACCGATGAGGAAAAACTAAGGGGATTTATAAAAACACGACGACCTTTACCAACAGTAGTAAAAGGAATTCTATGGACAAAAAAATCTAAAACAGCAACAGACAACAACCTAGAAATATCAGGAAAGACATTACTATGGAGAAAAGATATTTTTCAAGTTTAGTCAAAATGAAACAGAACTAAACAAATCAAACAAAGAACCATAGATAACATTCTGAAATGAAGACAAACGAATCCTGAAGAAACAACCACACCAGGGAACAAAGCAGACAATAAACAGTTGGATGGAGAAGATATTGAGCCATTTACAACATGTGGAAAGAAAACACAAACAACCATCAAGTAAAAAAAATCAAAATGTCAGCAAAACAAACGAGATGAAAATCAAACAAGCAAGGCCAGCAATGAGACAAAACTCGGAAAAGCAAAGACAGCATCGACAAGATCAACAGCGATAGGAACACAATACCAAAAAATCACGAAAATTGAAACCAGTGACAACATAAAAAATACAACAAAATGATGCCACAAAAACGTGTTTATCAATAACAGCACTCTACATGGATTGGCTTCACCAGTTAAGAGACAAAGACTAACAGAATCTATAAGAACACAAGAGCCTTTAATATGCTGCTTACAAGAAATGCGCCTTAGATATGAAGACATAGACTAAAAATCAAAGGATGGAAAAAAGATATCAAGCTAACAGCAGTCAAAAGAAAGCTGGACTAGCAAGATGATCAAAACACAGTAATCAAATTCTCACATAATGAAGAGAGAAACCGATTAGACATCTATAGAACACTTCACCTAGCAAAAAACCCTTTCACTTTTTTTTTTCATGTGCTCATGGTACCAACTCCAGTATAGACGACATTTTAGGCCATAAAGCAGGCACCAATACATTTAAAAACATCGAGATTCTATAAATCATCTTTTCAGATCACAATGCCATAAAATTAGAAATCAACCATAGAACAATCAACTTCAAAAAATCAAATACATGGAAATTGAAAAATTCTTTACTTATAAACCACTGGATAATTGAAGAAAGTAAGAGCACAATAAAAAAATTCTTTTGAAACAAATTAGAACAAGAACACAATGTATCGAAATATCTTGGACACTGAAAAAGCAGTTTATAGCAATAACCACACACATAAAAAAGATAGAAGTAATTAAAATAATCAACTACACATCACCTACAACAACTGAAAAAAGACCAGCAAAACAAATCCTTAGATATTAGAAGAAAAGAAATAATAAAGACCAAAGCAGAAATAAATTAATAATAATTTTAAAAACTATAGAAAAAAGAAGTTGATTCTTCAAGAAGATTAACAAAATCAATTAACCATTGGCAAAGGTAACAAAGGAAAAGAATGAGAAAAAGCAAATTCTACGAATAAGAATGAAATGGGTGACATTATAACAGAACAAAATGAGCTAAAATGATAATCACAGTATTATGGAAAATTGTATTTCAACAAATTTGGAAAATTCAGAAGTAATGGTTACTTTTCTAGAAAAGGCATCATTAACCTGAACCAACTGACTGGAAGAGATTCCTATTAATGTCCATTCCAAAGAGAGAAAATCAAGCAGAATACAAAGTTACAGGATAATATCATTGATAATATTCAAGTGACAATTTGCTGATGAAAATTTAAAAAACAGTTGCAACAGTACATTGACAAGGATTTGCCAGAAATTCCAGATAGATTCAGAACAGCACATTGAAGAAGGGCTACGACTTTTAAAGTAAGATGGATCTTGGTTGAAATCAGGGAACATTAAAAGGTGTTTACCTATGTATTAAGTATTCTTTTAAAAAAAATAATTTTATTGGGGGCTCTTAAAGCTCTTATCACAATCCATATAAACATCCATTGAGTCAAGCACATTTGTACATATGTTGCCATCATCATTTTCTGTATTGACTATTCAAAGGTATTCTATTTTACAGATTGTGGAAAAATACACACACACACACACACACACACACACACACACACACACACACACACACACTATAGCTAACATTGCAAAGTTTAGGAATTCCTGAACACGATACTGCATGGCTTTACATTGTGAAGGTGTGTGTCACGGCTGTATCCTTTCACCACATTATGCCATTCTGTCTGCTGACCCAAAGTATATGCAAAAGAAGAGAATTTGGATGATATGAAAAAGAATGGGAGATTGGAAGGAAACTCATTCGCAGCCCATGACATGCTGGTGGCAGAACTTTGCTCGCTGAAAGAGAAGACGGCTCGACACACTTACTGATGATGAACGAAGGTTACAGCCTTCAGTAAACCTTACTGTAAAGAAAAAAAATCCACACTGCTTGACCAATAAACAACATCATCATAAATAGAGAAAATACTGATGTTGCCCAGGATTCCTTACATTTGGAGTCAACAATCAATGGCCATGGAGGAAGCATTGAAAAAATGTAATGACATATTGCTGTAAAAAGACCTCTTTAGAGTTAAAAAAACAAAAACAAAGATATCCCTCTGAGGGCTAACTTGTGCCTGACGTCAAGCTGGATCATGAATAAGGAAGGCCAAAGAATGGCTGCCTTTGAATTATGGTAAGGTTGAAGAATTTTAAGCACACTGGGGATTGCTGGAGGAACAACCCCATCTCTGTTGGAAGAGGTACAGCTGAATAATCCTGGGAGGGTGGCAAGGCATTCTCTGCCGTGCGTGGGGCATGCTATGAGGAGAGACGTGGCCCCGAAGACGAATGTCACACTTGGCATCGTATAGGCTGAGCAAAAAGTGGAAGAACCTCTAGGAGAGGTCTCAAGAATGGGCTCCACCACAGCCAGGCTTCTGAGGATGGTGCAGGTTGGTCAGTGTTTGGCTCTGTTCTGCACAGGGTGGCTGTGAGCCAGAACCCGCTCTGTGGCACCTGACAACAGCACCCAGAACTGCCCAGGGTTTTGGGGAAATTGATCAAGTGAATGCATGGAAAAGCACTTGGAACAGCCAGCCCACAAGTGCTCAGTGCATCTTAACTCTTATTTTTATAGTTATTACCCTAGTCTTTATCAAGCATTTAGAGATCATCTATTAATTTCCATGGGACCACAGGTTATTCATATTTATTCTTTTGACTAGATTGTACTTGCAGAAGGTAAACCAAAAACATTCCAGCAATACTAAAGAATATATTGTAATGTAGTTTGGAAAGCCAGATTATATATGCGTAATTTCCTTCTCTGAACAGTGTTTTAAACTCTATACCACTGACTAAACCATAAGGATGACTGATATTTTTCTCTATCATAAAATGATGTCTCTAAAGTGAACCAGAGACATATATAAGCCATAGATATATGAATGGATTTTGGGATCGCAATTAACTGTAGCCCTAATCTAAGAACTATGAGTTCTTAGAACAGCAGTTCTCAACCTGTGGATCGCAACCCCTTTGGGGGCCGAACGACCCTTTCACAGGGATCACCCAATTCATAACAGTAGCAAAACTACAGTT
>NW_022103968.1:48348857-48374530 GCF_000313985.2 Echinops telfairi | reverse complement strand
TCACCAAAACATGAGGAACTGTATTAAAGGGTTGCAGCATTAGGAAGGTTGAGAATCACTGTCTTAGGACATGGTTCCCCTGGATACATGCCCTCATGACGAGATCACTGAAGACGTGTGCTACAGCAAGGTGCGGTGAAAAAGTCAGGTGGTGCCCTGCTATCAGCAAGAATAGCATCTGGGGTCTTAAAGTCTTGGGGGTCTTCAAAGGAGCAGCCATCTAAGTGAGGCATCAGTTAAATCCACATGGGAGAAGCACACCAACCTGTGTGAGCCAAGGATTGTAGATGATAAAATCCAAATCCAAATGAGCTTAAACTCTGAACATCCAGTTTTCAGAAGGCTATGGATGATAAAAGAAGTCCAAAGTCCATTTTCAGGGTCCTCACATGGATTAAGCCTCTGGTGAATCCCCTCTGATCCTATTCCAGGGATGTGGATGGCCTTGTTACCACACAGAGAGCATTGTCAAGTCAATTAAGGATGGAGTTGCTAGGTTAAAATGTAACACCTTATCATATGATCTCCCTTTTGACACATTTTAAAGTTGTCTCCGTTTTTAATATTTTCTGCTTTCCTTTTAATTGTTTTTTCTGTTTTGTCACTTTAAAATTTGTTTTTGTTCGTATGATTTTCTGTATATGAAATCCTGGATAAGTAAATCTACAGAGATAGTAACTGGTTTAATAATTACCTAAAGGCAAGGTTAGGGAAGTTGGGGGAAATGGGGAACTGTGTCAGTCTGGGTAGACTAGAGAAACAAATTCATAGACACTCATATGTGTACACAAAGGAACTTTATCAGATGTGGTGAGGAAACCTGATGGTGCCCGGTTATCAAAAATATAGTGTCTGGGGTCTTAAAGGCTTGAAGATAAACAAGTGGCTTCACATGAACAGGGTAGTTGTTTTTAGCACATGCCACACAGAGTAGCCTTCAATCAATACTTGTCGAATTGAGTCGAATATGAGAGGCCTACCATAAAAGGTACTCAGCTACTCAGTAAATACTGAAATGATATGTCTAGAAAAAAAACTTGAACATATTCCCTTTTCTGGAGAAGGATGGCCTTCAACCATGTTAGCTTTTAATTTTGGTGGTTTAGATAGTGCAAAATTATGCATTAATTATAAGAAGATCTGTATTAATTATAAGAAGATCTAGTGACTCCATAATTACAGTTAAGTCCTTGTCTTGCAATTCAAAGGTTGAACCCATCGTGACTCTAGGAGAAAAGTCCTGGCGTTCTGCTGGCCTAAAGATCACAGCTTGGGGACTCTGCCCTGTGAGGGAATGCTACTGTCATGCAGGATTGTTCTAAGTCAGAATCAACTCAATGGAACATAACAACAGTATTAATTATATGGCTGAGAGCTCCCGAGTAATGATTGACTGAAGATTTGGGGAGGTGAGCAGGCAGCATTACATTCTAATTTTTTCTTCTAGGGAGCTAGAGCTAGAGGTACAGTCGCAGTCCTGGTCCGACCCAGCCAAATAGCAGTGTGTGTGCTGAAACGAAAGCAGACTGCAGCAGCTTGACCTGGCTTCCAGTAGGAGGGCCTGGCAGGGTGGTAGAATACCTTCCATGTTCTGAAGATTGGAAACGCGCCACCACAGAGCCAGTTTTTTATTCACAAAGAATCCCCTGCTAATACAGGGGAGTTTAATCTTGCCCTGTTTCAGAGGCATCCCATCACCGATTGACAATAGTTTATTTCTGTTAAAATGTTGGCAAGAGACATTGGCGTAACTTGGCACCATTCAGTGAGCTCTTGGAAGAACTACTGCCTTGGCCTTGCGAATGGTTTCCTGTCCAGTAAGACAGTAGTGCCCTACTTGATACAGTGAGGCCCATCTTTTTCTTTTCTCTGAGAATAGTGTATAGTCCTGGAGAACAGATACTTTTTTCTTGCTTATCTGTCTACCCTCAGTGGGGAGCACATTTTCTGGCACATGGTAGGCACTGAGAAACGGCTTGTCTGGCAGATAAATGTTCCCAGGTTTCGCTTGTCCATGAAAGAGGGCTTTGGCTATCAGCTGTTTGGATATTGGTCAAATGTACTGGTGCAAATTTCCTGGCGTTACCAGAGTAAAATGTAAAATAGGAACATCTGGCCCAGGAAGCTCCTTAGCTAGAGACCCACAGAATTCGACTGAATAGTTCCTAGGCATGTGGGTGATTAAGGTGCACACATCTTCTTTGAGCACCAGCTGTTCCCTAGCATAGAATGACGCATTCTAAGAAGTGTGCTTCACGATGAAAAATACAACTTTCCTCTAGTTCCTAAATGCTTCCTCCACTCCTCACTATCATGATCCCAATTGTACATTGCAAGTTTGGCTAGACCAAAGGATGTACACTGGTACAGATAGGAACTGGAAACACAGGGAATCCAGGGTGGATGATCCCTTCAGGACCAGTGGTGAGAGTGGCGGTACCGGGAGCGTAGTGGGAGAGTAGGTTGGAAAGGGGGAACCTATTACAAGGATCTACATGTGACCTCCTCCCTGGGGGACGGACAACAGAAAAGTTGGGGAAGGGAGACATCGACAGGGCAAGATATGACAAAATACTAATTTATAAATTATCAAGGGTCCATGAGGGAGGGGGAAGCGGGGAGGGAGGGTAAAAAAAGAGGACCCAATGCCAGGGGCTTAAGTGGAGAGCAAATGTTTTGAGAATGATGAGGGCAATGAATGTAGAAATGTGCTTTACACAATTGATGTATGTGTGGATTGTGATGAGTTGTATTAGCCCCTAATAAAATGATTTAAAAAAAAAAAGTGTGCTTCTGAGTAGAGGGAGCCAGTCAACCTCATGCTTATTTTAATCGTGACATCACTTTCTCACTGATGTCCCAATATGCTTTCTTGATATCATTGGGGAAACTTAGGCAGTAGAGTAACTTCTAAGAATATAACTAATATCTCTCATTTGTTTTCTTGAGGGAAAGGTTGAATGTTTGCAGGAAATATGGACAGACAGTATATACTGGGAGGACTTCAAATGAGTCAAGAAGTAAGTTATTAGAGTAGGGCCCCAGGATAGAGGATGGGAGATGGGTGTTCGTGTTTTTGTTTTCTGGGTCCTGCTAGCCTCAGGGATGCTTGTCATGCCCACCGGTATACTCCAGATTCCTCTAGGGCACAGTGCGTGATTTCTCAGCTTTTGGGAAGAGAGACGACTGAAGGTTCATAGCTGAGCCCTACTCCAGGGTTTGCCCTTGATTAAGAGAAGATACCTCGCCAAAGTTACACTCATCCATGGGAGCAGCCATGTGCAGAGACTGCTGGATGCAGGATCCAACAGTCTAGCCCCCACCTTGTCTCAATTGGGTTACTCACAAAGGCTTTCCCAGCGCTAACCCCAACCCCCCAAACCCACTGCCTTCAGAGCTTTCCAAAGTCATCCAAATATCCCGGCCCTCTGAATTAAGTATTTTCAAGAAAGGAAAAGATTAATTAAATTCAAAATTAAATAAGATACCTGAACAGCTCAACCCTTTCTTTCCCTGTGGGACCCCTGCTATGGCTTGGATTGTGTCCTTCCAGAATACGTGTTGAGTTTTTGGCCCTTGCACCGGTGGAAAAGAGCCTTTAATGGCACATTGGCTCAAGTGCTTGATTGCTAACCAAGCAAGCTACAGTTTCAACCCACACACTGCTGTATAGGAAAGAGATGTGGATCTTGGCTTTCATAAAAATTTGCCTCCTTGGAAACTCTATCAGGGCCATTCGACTCTGTGCTATTCTAGCTAAAAGTTAGAATTGACTTACAGTAATGAGTTTGGGCTGATGGGTGATAGGTTTGGAGAAAAAGGTTGTTTTTGTTATGCTACTGAGGTTAGGTTTGGTTAGTCCCAAATCTAATAACTTTTAAGTTCTAAAAAGACTCAAACACACACACACATGTGGCGGGGAAGGTAGTCACCCTGTGAAGATTATTTACAAACCAAGGAATACCAAGAAACCAAAAGAAAAAAATAATGTCCAAAGGCTAATGACAAGGGGAGAATGGACACAGCCCAAACTCTGATTGGGACTTTTATCCTCCTGGACTATAAGAAAGTAAGTTTATGGTATTTAAAGTCAACTTCAGAGGAAGTAGTTGCTGAAAACTTTATGCACAGCATGGAAACATTGTCAGATGCTGAAGGCCTATTAACGGAAACAGAGCCTTGTTAGAGTCTGTTTCAGAGGAGGAGCCCTGGGGCTAGCAGGTGCTAGAGATGTGACTGAGGAGGAACTGCTTTCTCCGAGGAGAGCCAACCATGGCGACTCGAATGGGGTAGAGCCTGTGAGAGCAGAGCCTTTGGAAGCTTCATTTGCTGATGGGATGCAACTCAAAATGAGAAGAAATAGCTGCAAAAAATATACTAATAATTGGAACTTGGAATGTACGATGTATGAATCTAGGAAAATTGGAAGTCATCAAAAATGAAACGGAGCTCATAAAGATCAATGTCCCAGGCATTAGTAAGCTGAAATGGACTGGAATTGGCCATTTTGAATCAGAAAACCGTATGATTTACTGTGCTGGGCCTGACCCAATCTAGACGAACGGCATTGTGTTCATCATCAAAAAGGCCAGTTCAAGGTCTGTTTTGAAGTACAATGCTGTCTGTGAGAGGATTATACCTATCCAAATCAAGATATCCAATCAACACAAATATGATTCAACTTTATGCACCAACAACGAAAGCTAGTGATGGAGAAATTGAAGAATCTCCCAGTGTCTGTAGTCTGAACTTGACCAGATATGCCATCAAGATGCATCGATCATTATTGGGGATTGAACTGCAGAAGCGGGAAGAAAAGGAAGGAAGGATGGTTGGAAAATAAGGTCTTGGTGATAGAAACAAAGCTGGAGATCTCATCATAGAATTTTGCGAGAGTAATTTGGCTGATTCGCAGCAAATCCCCTTTTCAACAACAGAAACAGTGAGTATACCTACAAACTGACTTCTTCAAATGGAATACACTGCAATCAAACTGACCACATCTGTGGGAGGAGATGCTGGAGAAGCGCAATATCAGCAGCTAAAACCAGGCCGGGGCTGACTGTGGAGCATGCTATCAATTGCTCACATGTAAGTTCAGGTTGAAGCTGTGGAGCATGCTATCAATTGCTCACATGTAAGTTCAGGTTGGGGCTGAAGAAAATGAAAACAACTCCAGGAGAGCCGCGATGTGACCTTGGATATATCCAACCTGAATTTTGAGAACACCTCAAGAACAGATTTGCTACATTGCACACTAATGCCAGAAGACCTGGTGAGCTGGGGGAGGACACCAAGAACATCATCCTGAAGAAAGCAAAAGGTCGTGAAAAAGGCAAAATGGAAAGAAAGATCGATGTGAATGTCAGAAGAAACTCTGAAACTTGTTCTTCAATGTAGGGCAACTAAGGCAAATGGCAAAAGATGTTGAGGTGCAAGTGCCGGACAGAAAGTTTCAAAGGACAGCTTGAGTAGATAATGTAACGTATTATAGTAAAATGGGCAAAGACCTAGAGTTAGCAAACCAAAAAGGAAGAACATGCTCAACATACTTAAGTTGAAAGAACTCAAGAAAAAGTTCTAGCCCTGAGTAGCAAGATCGAAAGATTCCCTGGGCAAAATAATGAATGATGGAGGAAGTGTCAAAAGAAGAGGGAAAGAATACACAGAGACACTGCACCTAATGGAACTAGTCCGCATTGCACCGTTTCAGCAGGTAGCATATAAATAAGAGCCAACGGTACTGAAGGAAGATCAAGCTGCATTAAAGCATGCGCCAAAAACAAGCCTCCAGGAATTGATGGAACATCAATTGAAATGGTTCCGCAAGCTGATGAAGCACCTGTCTGTGCCAGGAAACTCTGAAGACAGCTACTCGGCCAACTGACTGGAAAAGACCTGTGTGTGTACTCATTCCCAAGACAGGTGACCCCACAGAATGCTTAAATTATAGAACAATATCATTAATATTGTGTGCAAGTAAAATTTTGCTGAATATCATCCAATAAGCGTGCAGTTGTTTGTTGATGAGAGCTGCCAGAGGTTCAGGCCAGATTCCGAAGGAGACACGGAACAAGTGATATCATTGCTAATGGTTGATGGATCTTGGCTGAAAGTAGAGAATGCCAGAAAGATGTGTTTTTGTGTTTTCCTGACTATGCCAAGGCATTTGACTGTGTGGATCATAACGAACTAAGGGTATGATTGAGAAGAATAGGAATTCTAGAACACTTTGTTGTGCTCATTCGGAACTTGTACAAGGGTCAGGAAACAGTTGTGCGAACAGAGCACAGGAATATTGCATGGTTTAATATCAGGAAACATGTGCCAGTTATATCCTTGCACCATACACATTAAATCTGTATGCTGAACAGATCAGCAGAGAAACTATAGTATATGAAGAAGAGGACTGAAGGAAGTCTTATAACAACCTTCGCAGATGACACAACTCTGCTTATTGAAAGTGGGGACTTGAAGCACTTGCTAATAAAGTTCAAGGATTATTATCTTCAGTATGAATCACACTTCAATGGAGAGAAGACCAATATCATGATAAATGGAAAAGAGATAGAAATGGTCAAGGATTTTGTCATGCTTAAATTCATGGTCGATGCTTATGGAAATAGCATACAAGAGCTCAAAGGAGGTGTTGCATTGCAAATCTGCTGCATAAGACCGCTTCAGAGTATTGAAAAGTAAAGATGTTACTTTGAGGACTAAGGTGCTCCTGACTTAAGCCATGGCGTTTTCAGTGGCCTCTTATGCATGTGAAAGTTTGACATTGTTTCGTTCTTATGGACAGCAGAATGAGAATGCATTTGAAATGTGGTGCTCATGAAGGATATTGAAAATATCATGGATCACCAAAAGGGCAAACAAATCTGTCTTGGAAGAAATTTAGCCAGAGTGCTCCTTCGAGGCAAGGATGGAGACTTTGTCTTACAGAGTTTGGACATGTCAGGAGAGACCAGTCCCTGGAGAAGGACAGCTTGCTCGGTCAAATAGTGGGGCAGCAAACGAGAGGAAGACGCTCAACGAGATGGATTGACACTGACACGGTGGCTGCCCCAATGGGCTGAAGCATGGGGACCATTGTGAGGATGGTGCAGGACCGGGCAGTGTTTCCTTCCGTTGCGCATCGGGTCCTCCTGGGTGGGAGCAGACTTGATGGCATTTAACAACAACAACAACAACAACAACAACTTGTGGTCTTTGTGTCACAGCAGCACTAGGTAACTAAGATGACCTCCCTCCCTCTCTGAGCATTAGTCACTCCCTCTTCAATTCCCGTGGCACTCGGTGCATATTGACACACGTCCTCGTGCCATCGTCTTGGTGCTTGGTAAACAGGCTGGCACAAAGCAGCTGCTCAATAACGATTTTGCTGGTTAAATAAATAAATTGACCTCCCACATTCAGACACTATAAAACGTAAGGGGGAACAAAGGTGATAAAAATAGTTAACACTCTTGGAATGTTTATTTAACCGTAACCTTGAGCAAGCATGACTCATGAGATGCAATTATAAAACACCTTGACTTTTGCTTTTCTCTATTCCTCTAAGTCATTGGCTATGTTCAGGGAAGACAAGTAATTAAAATGTCCCTTTCTGTGTTATATAAAAACATTGAACTTGGTTTAACATTGAGGCTCTCCTCCTCCATTGCTAGCTTAGGCCTGAATCCTGGGGAGCAAATTGCAGTTAGAGAAGGGAATGTGGTTGGCATCTTCTCTCTCATCCCTCACCGAATGCTTCTCTTTGTCCCCTAGCATTTTGTTCACCACAGTTTCTGAGCCCCCAGGCTGGTGCCAGAGAAGAAAAGGATTCAAAAAAGTTCCTCCCTGACCTGCATGGGGTCCTGCACGCGAGTCAGTGTTTCTGGGAAAGGCAGGTGTTTGAATTGACTCTTCCTGTTGTAGACCGCCTTCTAAAATAGCTGGAACCTGAAGTTCCCTTGGGTGGTTGAAATTCTCTTTTCGTTTGTTGGGCACCCAATGACACCATCAGTCCCTCTCCGCTGAGGTCTGTCCATCTCTCTAAGTGGCCCTCCTGGGCAGGAGCTAAGACAAGTGAATTAGCATAGCCTCTGGTGCGCTCTCTTTCCCCACTGGCCTACTTCTCACCCAGGGAACCCCCTTCCACGTCCTCAAGAACTCCGAGACGCTCTCTTTCCCCACTGACCTACTTCTCACCCAGGGAACCCCCTTCCACGTCCTCAAGAACTCCGAGACGCTCTCTTTCCCCACTGGCCTACTTCTCACCCAGGGAACCCCCTTCCACGTCCTCAAGAACTCTGAGACAACTAACTGACTGACGGGTATAACTTCCTCTTTTATTTATCAGCTCCCGGCAAACCCAGACTCCGGGCTTCGGATTTCTCGGGTGGGCAGTTGGGACCAGTTCACGGATTCTTCACTTGTTAGAGACCCATGTGCTCTTTGGTGGCCTCCTCTGGTTCCCCACGGCACCCTTGAAGTAAATGTGAGCCACTCCTGCTTTTCCCCCTTGACTTCCTAACCATCCTTTCCCGAGCCTCATTCGTATTGTCCGCCTTTTCCGTTTCTCCCAACCTTTTTATCAACTGGAGGTGGGTGATCAGTTAAAGGTTGCAAAACTGGTTTTCTGCCGTTTCCTTTTTGTAAGCCCTTCGTGGTGGGTTCATTATGGAATACGGCAGTGTCTGCCTTTGTGTCTCATGCAAAACAGAGAGGAAACGCTCCTTTCTTTCATCTTATTCCATGAGCCACGCACCGATCTCAGATTTCTAAGCCTCAGCCCTTTTCAGACTTAAGGCATCCTATAGGATAGCCGGAGGAGCCGAGGGCTAAGGAAGTTAAATGGCTTGGCAAATTTCACTCAGCTGGCAATGGCAGCGCCCAAGTGAAAATCCAGACCGTTTAGCCCTGCAGTCCCTGCTGCTAGTCATTCAGTGTGATCTCCTCTCTCACAAATACGTTTAGGTGTGGAGACATGGCGTGTAAATAATGGGCAAACATGAAGTAACAAAAGAGGCATTTCCAGAAATTTCTAAGCTGGTTCGAAGGAAAAAAAAATAGCATACATCTGATTTTGGAAATAGGATGAGAAATGAATAGCTCCTCTAGTGGGTCGGGTGGCAGAAAAGGATTCCAGGTGATGGCAATAGTGAAAATAAAGCAGAAGGTTGCTATGAGACCAATGGGAACCCAGGTTGATTGGTGTCGCTGAGAGGCGCAGGCGCAGTGAGACCGAAAGTACCTTTCCCGTGGGTTTGAGGGTCAGGGTGAGGAGGTTTTCTGATTTCCAGTGTGATGTGGAGTGGCTGACTGTGGCAGCATGTGCGCACAGACCGCTGGGAAGAAATACAAGAAGCATAATAGAGACGAAAGGAAGCAAGCAGGCAGTGGAAGAGCTAGAGAGTTCAAGGGCAGGGGGATACAAAGCCCAGGGTGACCACTGATGGGAAAACGATGGGAAGAGGAAGACAAGTCCTTTGTTTTTCTCCTGGGTTTGGGTGAAAATGTGAGCTTCTGATGACACCCTTATTTTGAACATGTTAGGACGGGCGAAGGCACAAAGGGCCCATTCTGCTTCCCACTTGACACTTGGCGCGTCTTGTCTCATCCCACGGTTGCCATCCCCTCCACGTCGCGTCACCCTTCCCGCTGCCTACCGGGGGTCTCCATTTCTGCGCGGCCCCCCCCCCCTTCTTTCCTGAGATCTGTTTGTGGACCCTTGCCGCCCTGGTGGTCTTGAATGGCTGACTGTCCCCAGAAGTCCGTTCGTCAAGGGTTCTGTCGCTCCCTTAGACGCCTGTCTACTGGTGAGCGGAGATGGGATCCCTGGGGGTGAGTTCAGTCCCAGGTTTGCAAGGTACACAGGAGCCAGAGCCGAGTGGGTTCCACCAGCCTTTATCAGACCCGTGAGTCTGATCTTTTCTATGGTTTTGCATTTTGTCTAGATGTTGCTTCCACTCCGATGAGGACCTCCTGGCGGTTCTTGGGACCACAAGGTAGCAGAAGCTGTAGTTCCTGTGGTCCACGAATCCTTTGGATGAATTGCTTCCATGAGTCTTCTCGTTTTTTCACTGCGCTTTGTTAGGGAGAGGCCAATAGCTGCGGTTTAGATGGGCCCTCTCCAGGTTTAAGATCCAGTGGCTACCTCACCACATTAGAGGGAGAACATGGGCCTGTGGACCACATGATGCCAATGAACATAGGTATTTGCTTCGTCTGTGGTCCGGAGCCATGAGGCCCAGTGACTGAGTCCCTCATGGTATGAGGACATGACTGAGGGGTTTTTATATCATTGCTCTTTATGCGTTCTTTAATACAGATGGATATCGTTTTCAGTATGTACAACAATACATATAGAATACCCTATACCAAACATATAGATATTCCTGGGTTTACTTCCATATGGGATGACAATATTTAAAGACCACTTGTGTGCCAAACAGAGTATGAAGCACATATTATTTCATTTACTCTCACAAATAAAATCTTATCATACATGAAAGGGCATCAAAAAGTTCATGGATAAATGGAAAGAAAAGAGGATGCATTTTTTTTCTTAAACATTTGGAAGACCCCTCATAGTTTTGAAGACACCTCCCCCCCTTTTTGCCCTCTCATGTTGAGCTCTGATTACTTCACAAGGGGACTGCATTTTTCACCATTTAAGGCAAGAAGCTACTGCAGGGCCAGGCACCTAATAAGCCTTAATAAACATTAGAACAATGAATCTATCACTGTATTCCTTCTGCAAACAAAGGAAGCGCTTTGGGACCCCGTGGCATTGGGGAATGAGTGGGCTATTCAAGCAGCGGCCCCTTCTGAGAGAAACACAACAGGTCACATCTGAGTAAGGTAGTTCAGTGACCACTGAGCTGGAAGTAGAAGGACAAACGTCAGAGGGGATGCATCCTTTCATCAGGCCTGTTATTGCCAGAGCGTCTCTGCCGAATGAAGATAATAATCCCAGGTTAACGACAGTGGGAGCCTGAGGTACATTTGTGGGATGTACAAGGGAAATAAGCCTCCAGTGACTTCCCTTGATCCTTAATAGGGGCGGGGCTGGGACTGGCTGCTAACAGAGGGCATTGGAGAGATGACAGGAGAAGATCAGAACGAGAAACCAGACTTGAACAGTTAAAAGTTTTGTCAGTTGAGGCCTGTTAGGCCTGATCTGGTGGTCAACATCTTCTGTATTTTGTTTGTTGGTATTCAGGTTTATCTCAAATGTATTTGGTTATTGGGGGTGACCCCTCTTGGATTTTGGTTAGAACGTTTTCTGTTTTTCAGTATTTGAAACCCAGGATTGAGGAATCTATAAGAGCAGCAAATCAGGGCTTCTGGAGTGGACAGTGGAGTGGGGCGGGGTATAAAAGGGAGCTGACGCCAAGTTCAAGAAGATAAAGACTGTTTGGAATCTGGTTGTGGTAACAGTTGCACAACACTGCTTGATGTGATTGAACTATGGGACACGATGCATTAGCTCCCAATAAAATGGTTTTTTAAAAAAAGCCAGGTCAGATACAGAGGAGAGAACACCTAATTTTCCTGAGGTAATCTGGAGTAACTAGAAATTACCCAGTGTCCTGCATAAAATATCCTCGAAGCTGCCAAGCAGTCACATGGATTCTGGCTGTAGTCCCTTCAGCGGCTGTGCAAAGTTCGACTTCTGGGATTTGCCTGGTCGGGAGCACGCACGGTCAATGTTCTTTTTTCCCTTTTAAATTTACTGGGCTGTGATCAAGGAAGATTTTGCGAGGCAGGTTTTCTCTGTTACAGCAAGCACTCCAGCATGCCGCCCACCCCTACCCCCGCCACCCGCCACCCCTTCCTGGGCACTGAGCTAATGTGGCTGTAGATACTTTTCTAAAATCATTTTCCTATTTGATGGTATCAAAATCTGTCCCCAAATCCAACTGTATAGCCTCGTCTGTTATACACATAGCGGCATCTCTTAGTACCCAATTAAATAATTTTATTTTTCTATCCTAACTATAGGGGGTGGGGGCTTCAGAGAGTTCGTGGAATGGCTGTTTCTCACGACGTTGGAACCCCTCTCGCAGGTGGACGCGGTAACTAGCTGACGTGACTGGACAGGTGTGCCTTGTACAACTTTCCTGCACAACAACAACAAAGTAAAGGCAATAGCCAAGCCGCTGGTTGCCTTGGGAGGGACTCGTTTCGCCTCGGAGGCGCCAGGGGGCACTGTGAGACCGCGCAAGGGTTGGGCTTCCGCGCCAGAGGTTTGCAGGCATTCAGTCTGGAACCTGGGGAAACTCCATAGGTTCGTCCTGGTTTTCATACAACAAGCCACCCCACCCCCGCCCCAAACGAAGAAACATATACCTCAACTTCAAGAGGGTGACCCCAATGATATGATGCTCCCGAGAGACCCTCTAATATGTACAATCAAAAGGCAAACAGAACAATACAACTCCCAAATATGTAAGATTTTGGAAACCAGGTCAGATCCAGCGCCTATAGAGTCAGCAAGTGAAATAAGGGTTTTGGGGAGGGGGACATAGAAGGGGTGATGGGGTGCAGGGCTGATGACGTCAAGGGACCCATATAGAAAAAGAATGTTTGGAAACTGTGGTAGCAAATGTACAAATCTGCTGGACATGATTAAACTATAAACTATATCTGATATATGTATTAATCCCAATTAATAAAAAACAAAATAAAATGGAGGGAGCCACATTTCTCTTAAACATTATATATATGTATATGTGTGTGTGTGTGTATATATATATATATACATATACATCACAAAACTTTTCATACGTTTTTCAGGAGACACGATATAGCCTGGGGGTGGGGGGTACAGGGAAATCCCTGGAAATATTCTGGGTCCTCAAAGGGGAAGCCATGAGATATTTCTGCTGTTTGAGATTTAGAACAACTCCTGGGTCAGGTAGGGCTGGGGGAGGGAGAAGCACCCGAGCTCCCAGGTATGAGGGGTGTGTGGGCACCCCTGAGTGTCTAGCTGGAGGCTTTGGCGTTTGCAGAAAGAGTCCAAGGTTCAAAAGCATTATCCAAATCCATCATATTCCAAATCCAATGCATATTCTGTTTTCTGAGGCCATGGGCAAAAGCCAACCAAACTCACTGCCATCGAGTCAATTCTGACTCACAGTGAGCCTGCCTAGAGGGAAGAGTGAACCACCCCCTGGGGCTTTATGAGCGTGAAAAGCCTCGTTTATCTCGAGAAGAGCCCCTGGTGGCTTCGAAACACTGACCTTGCAGGTATTAGGTCACAAATCCTCTGCTATGCCTCCAGGGCTCTTCAGGATGTGGGCTTCATTAACTACTTGCAGAGCTAGAAGTAGGCTGTGAAGGGTTACAGGTGTGTGTGCCTACGGGGGTGGGGTAGGTTCGTGGTTAAGGTAGAAGGAGTCATCTGTCCTCCCTGAGGGGAGGGAGAGTAAGGGGCCAACCTGGAGGGATTGGGGTGGAGACACCATCCCTTCAGGACAGCTGCCCCCCCAGAGAGCTGTCTTGCTTGGTGGATTTTTGACACCAGCAGCACCAGCGTGGCCTCTCTGGGTCCACACGTGACACAGCTGGTCTGTGGGAGGCTCAGCTGGAGCTCTGTGAGGTCCACGGGGGCTGATGGGACCGCAGGTGGTCACCCCGCAGCAGCGAACACGTTTGGAAGTAGAGTCACCTGAGCTTGAGGTGGTTCTGTCCCCAGTGGGATTGATTTCCTCCGTGTTCATGAGTCTTTTGTGGAGGCTGAACTGCTGATGAAAATGCCTTACTGTAATTAGGTTGAAGATACTTGTTGTGTGGTGCAAGCAATTGTTCTTTGCTTACTGAAAGGCTCATGGTTTGAACCCACCAGGGAGAAACTTGGAAAATAGATCTGGCAATCTACTTTCGTAAAGATTACCATGGAGAAAACCCTCCTGAACCATCGAACGCCATCAGTCGCTTCCTCTAGTTTCTTTCCCAGGCCCATCAGGGAAACGTCATTTGGCGGAATAACAAAACCTAACTCTGGCCAGAGGAGCCATAAACAATTCAGTCCACTGCCCTGGGATGGTATGGACAGTTTGATGTTGAAGAGACATTATAAATAATTACATCTGACCTAAGGCACAAACATACCCTTTGCCTTCTCACATAGCTTCCTCTGGTGATTCTTGGATATCCCCTTCCTTGCTTTGCTAGTTCAAACGTGTGTTTAAGACGAGGGAGAGTACGTTCCTTGGCACCATCTTTTAGGCGTTGTTTTGTGCACTCTGTTGGTAGCAGAGAAACGTGTATGTTGTGGGACAGAAGAATGGGTGGAGGGCTCCTTTGCAATGTTGTGTACATAAGTTTATCAGGTTATTTATTTACTTGATAGATTCTCACGGAAGGGTGGCGCAGGTATGCGTGAGTGCGCGTCTGCAGCTTGTGAAGGAGCCCTGGCAACACAGGCATAAAGCCTTAGGCTGCTACGGAGCAGCGCCTGCAGTTCCCCCAGCCTCTGTGGGCGAAAAGTGAGGCCGCCTCCGCCAGGAAGGACGACAGCCTTTGGAAAGCACAGGGACCAGTTCTGCTCGGTCCTGGGGGTCCTTGCGCATTGAGGCAGTGGATGACAGAGGCAGGGGAGAGGTGGGGAGGAGCGGGCAAAGGGAGGGAGGACGGCCGACAGGGAGCAAAGCGCACCAGGAAAACGCAGCTCTGCCCTTGCTTGGGCAGCTCTGCTTGTGCCTAACTTGTGGGGGAAGTTAGGGTTTCTTGACGGTAAGCAACAGGAAATGACAATGTTAAGTACAAGCTTTGTTATTTTTTTTAAAGGAAGGAAATGTACTGAATGTACATGGACAGTTTGTATAAGCAAGGGGACAGCAAAGTCACGAAGCTCAGAGCAAGGAGGGGTCGGGAGGAGGCCCTTCCCAGTAAGCGAGGAGTGGACTCCGCTCCAATGGTTTGTGTCGCTGTTGTTCTTTTTATGATCAGGACTCCACATCCAGGGGAGTGGGTCCCAGCTTTGAGTTTGTGCCCATCGATGGCATTTGGAACCACTTTTCATAGAGAAGGGCAGCTCTCTCTGCTAACAGAAGGGGATGGAGATGTGAACGGCAAGACAGTTAGCAACCACTTCCCTATTCTTTCAGCATCCATTTAGAATTGGGCTTCAAACGAAGAAAGACACCGATTTCTCTAACATCAAAAAAAGACACTGGTTCTCCTCACACCAGTTTTCCCTCTGGGAAAATGGCAAAGGCAGACCCCACCCTTCGTAACTCAGTGCACTGTTTGGAATTCGTCAGAGAGTTATGTAAACACTGAACTAGAGATGATATTGTGGAACAAAACCTAACTCCTCACCCATCCACCCCTGGATCTCATCAGAGCTTAAAGTCTATAACATTAGCATGGATTTTTATATAGGCAATTTGTTAAATAAAAGAATAACAGCCGATGACCTTTTATTTTATTTATTTTCCAGTTTGGCTTCAGTCCAGAAGGTCAAGGCACATAAAATAAATGAAGTCAGAATTTTGACTCATCACTCAGGTGACTTGCTATTAATTCTGAAGCTGCAGCCATTGAGTGTGTGCCTATATTTCACGTTTTACAAAGTAGGGGAAATATCTTGTTTTGTACTGTCCTTATGGAAGAGGGATTCTTTTTAAACCATTTGAAAATAGCTGTTTACGTTGTAGGAACCTTACTTCTGAGCATAAACAGATCGTGATGGTGAAACCTATCGAAAGTACCACGGATCGCCAAATGAACCAACAAACCTGTCTCAGAAGAAGTGCACCAGAATGTTCCTTAGGGGGCAGAGGGCGGGACTTCATGTCACATACTTTGGACATGTTACCAAGAGAAATAACAGTCCCTGGGAAAGGGCATCAAGCATGGGAACGTAGAGGAATAGATTCATGCTGTGGCTGCAACAATGGGCTCCAACATGAGAACAATTGTGAGGATGGTGCAGGACTGGGCATTGCTTCATTCTTTATATACAGCACCTAACAACAACAACAACAATAACATGTATAGAAGCATATCGTTTGCAAATAGGGCTTTACTTCTTCTTTGCCAGTTTGGATGCCTTTGATTTCTGTTTGTTGTCTAAGAGATCTAGGTGAAAGTTCTAGTATACGACGGAACAATTGTGGGGAAGAGGTCCTTCTTGCTTGGTTCTCATTTGCAAGGAGAATGCTTTGAGTTTCTCCTCCTTGAAGGAGATGTTGGCCCTTTGTTGTTCTTGCTGCACATGGTCCCTTGATCAGGTTAGATTCTATTGGCTAGCGTCTTACTGAGAATTTTCCTATCTGTGTTCAAAGGTGTAATGGTCTGTAGTCTGGGGATGGCCTTGCCTGGATTTGTTGTCAGCGCTATCCCTGCTTCATGAAATGAATCCAGGGGTGTGCCTTTCTTTTCTGTAGGTTGGAATGGTTTGGGTAGAAATGGTGTCAGCTCTTCTCTGTTTGTGTAATGTTTGGTAGAATTCCCCGGTGAAGCTCCTGGTCTAGGACTTTTCCTTGCTGGGAGTCTTTCAATGACCAGATCAATTTTTTCTTGTGTGTGGGTCTGTTTAGTTTTTTTTTTCTTTTCTTTTACATAAGTCCGTATTAGCTTAGGTAGGCAGTATATTCCTGGAAATCTATCCATTTCTTCTAGGTTTCCACATTTGTTGCAGTTATTCATCGTACTGTATCATCATTATCATTTTAAAAATTCCCTTGGTTCTGTTGTGAGGATACTCGTTGCATTTTTTATTCATGATATTTGCATTTTCTTGTTTTCCTTTTTCGGTTGGCCAATGGTTTGTCAATTTTGTTAATTCTTTCAAAGAATCAACTTTTTGTCTTGTTGTTTCTACTGTGTTATTCTGGTTTCAGAATAATTTATTTCTGTTCTAATCTTCCCAATTTCTTTTCTCCTGGTAGCTGACGGTTTATTTTGTTGCTTTTGTTCTAGTTGTGGGAGACATTGGGTTAATGTGTTGATATTGGTTCTTTCTTATTGACTCTGAATTTTTCTGAAAGTGATCTTGCTTTTGATACCATCATGTGGGTATACAACTCTTTTCAGTGCCAGAAAAAAAAAGAGGCCAACGTTTCAAAATGTCTAAATTATTTTGATTTATTGTTGCCCTACCTTCAATTAAATTCACCGCACTTTATATCATAAAAATTATGTTGATAACATTTGCTTCTTTTAAATATGTTGATGGCATTTGCTTCCAAATGAAGGAATAAGCAGTTTATTGGGGTAGCTGTTTTAGTTTCTAATACTTCAGACCTGTAGCATCTTTCCTGTTGCCATTTCAGAGACGGAGAATGGCCTCCCCATGCATGACTGCATCCACCCATTTGTAGGAAGAGCATCTCAAGACCCCACAGTCCTTTGAGTCCCAATCCCTGCTGGTTCTGTTCTAACAGGTGCCCTTTTAGTTGAGACTCCACACAAGAAAACTCTCACTGTTGACTTTCAGTGCTTAAGGTCCCTACTTCCAATAGCCAGAGAGAATCTCCTACTAATAAAAGTAAGATTCCCACCGCCCCCCTCCAGCATTACTTGAGAAGTGTTGAGAGGCTAGTTTTAATATTATTGGCAGAGTGAGCTCCCACCATAAATAAGTGATGACAAATACAGCTCCCCCTATTTATCCCCCTAGTACATAATACCCATGAAATACACTCACAATTTTTTCCTGACTGAACATTCATATCATTGCCTTGGGACTGATCCCGTTGGGAGTGCCCTCTTAAGGCACATTGATCTTTGCAGTTCAGAGGTCTGGTTCTTTGACACGGGATGAGCAAGAGCTGATGCATGATGACTTCCCAAGGTCACTTATTCCTGCATTGAGCATCTATATCCATCTTTGAAAGCATTGTTCCAAGTGATACTTTGACTGTATCATCAGATACATCAGTGAATAGAGTAGAGCAATTCCTGACTCTCAGGGACCTTAACATGCACCGAGAAAGATGGAAGAGGGGTTAAGGACTATGGATGTCAGAGGACAATAGGCACCGCAAGCAAAGGCGATCTGCTGGTTGAGCCATATTGCCTCTTGTGCGGGGACATATTTGCAGAGAACTGATGGAGACAGGGAATAACACAGTTCAGTTATGTTGTCTCTCCACTCTTGTCCTGGTGATCTGGGCAGAAGCATCTGATGTAGCTCAAACCCTGCTGCTTTGTAAAGCTGATTTTATTTTCCCTGCTAGTCAATTGTCAAATCTGTCAAATTTTACCCTGTCATAGAAACATTTTGATTCTTGGTTAAGTTATCTGTAAAATAGGATAGTATGGGACTGTCAAATGAGAAAAATATGTGGGTGATGATTTTGAAAATTCAAAAAGATCAAGAAATTACACAGGATGTTTATATATTTTTTATAATCCCCCTTTTAGTGACCTTAATTATTTTTATTCTCTTGAGTGTTTGCAGTTGTGTCCTCTCTAAAGTCAAAGTCAGTGGATCCATATGTGTGTGGACTATCGATATGTGTACATATATATAAATATTTACTATATTTACTTTCTATATCTACTGTTTTCAGATTAAAATCTAGAGCCCTGTTGTCACATCAGTGCCATTTTGCATAGTTACTTTGCTTGATTGACAATTGATAAGTGTTAGGCGCTGTGTTTAAGTGCTCATCTGGTAAAGGAAAGGCCATTTTGTTCAAACCCACCAGCAAATTTTCTGAAGAAAGCTGTGGCAGTCTGCTTCCATAGAGAGTGGAGCCTGGGGAGCCCGATGAAGCAGCTCTACTCTGTCCTATAGGCCGCTGTGAGTCAGAACAACTTGTCCATAGTGGGTTAGACTTTTTACGTAGCTGAAGCACTGGGTTGTGAACTTGGTGTTTTTTGCAGAGACCTGAATGTTCACCCCTGAATGTACAACACCTGAATGCATCTAATCTCGGTACCACTCCACATCCTTCCCCAAAGCCCCACAGATAGAGATAGATGGATATAGATCATGGGGAAATTGTTGTGATTCATTAATTATATCTGCCATTGTCATGCTGTAAGCATGTGTCCTGAATGCTTGTTGATGCTTGTTTAGACCTGAGGTATCTATTTTGAGATGGAAGGTGTTGTCTTTGTTCCCCAGCTGCCAATCTAACATCTCCTGAGCTGTTCCAAAGCAGTCACATCCATTCCTCTTGTCCCTGATGCATGTCATCCTGGAATCTTGGCAATTCCATAGGGGTTCTGCCTTTTCCTGGCAATTGACTGACAGATGCTGATGACACCATTTGCCCTCCTTCAGTTGTTTGGCATACTCCCTGCTGTTGTTTTTGTAAGCATAGAATTTCAAGTCTTTATTCTCTGCCTGTGTTTTTGATGAGTTTAATTTCCCTTTTAACAATTTTTAAATAAATGATTTCCTAAGTTCCTAGAGTCTTGTTTTGTCCTGAAGTCTTCTGTACCATTGGTGCTTGATCACATGATACCTCCCTAAATGCTTCAATTCAACTAATATTTTTGTGTTTAGTATAGTGACTGTGTGTTTCTTCCATCTTCTTTTTTTTTTAAATCAATTTATTGGGGCTCATACAATTCATCACAATACATAGATCAATTGTATGAAACACATCTATACATTTGTTGCCATCATTATTCCCAAAATTCGCTTGCCTCTTGGGTTCCCGGAATCAGCTCATTTTCCTTTTTTTCCCCCTCCCCTTCCCTTCCTCCTCCCCTGTCCCCCATGCACCCTTAATAATTTATAAATTATTATTGTATCTTATATTACACTGTCCGGCGTCTCCCTTCACCCACCCTTCTGCTGCCCGTCCCCCAGAGAGGAGGTTATATGTAGCTCCCTGTGATCCATTCCCCCTTTCTTCACCCCCTTTCCCTCCTGGTATCGCCACTGTCACCCCTGGTCCTGAGAGGTCCATCTTCTTTTGATACTTGTTGCTTTGATGGCTGTGTGTGAGTGCATCACTCTATACCGTAGCCTGAAAATTCTTCCATATTGCAACTTGAGGCTTAAAATTTGTTTCAGTTCTTTCAGGTTGAGAAGGGCTGAACATATTCTTTCCTTTTTAATTCTATAACTCCACAGAGTTTTCATATTTCATCATAATGCTGTAATTTGTCTTCTTGAATTGCCTTTTGAAAGTTTCTGTTAAGTTCTTTCCATAATTTCTTCCACTCATTTTAGTTACTCTGTGTTCACAAGTGAGTTTCAGACTCTCTTCTGACATCGACTTTGGCTTTTTTTTTTTTTAACCTTTAATGACCTTGGCTTAATGTCCTTGATGTCATCTCAAACTTGCCTGGTCTTCTGCAATTAATGTTCAATGTGTCAACTCTCTCATAAGTGTTTGATGTGTCCAATCTCAAAGCAAGAGACCACACACAAACATCCAAGATGCATGCCACATACAGCATGGCGATGTCAGACATAATTAATGTATCAAGTGGTATACACTCAAGGTCATATTTTGCTGCTTGTGAACTTGTTTTTAACTTTCGTCCACTTCAGTCTGAACTTGTATATGAACAATTGGTAGCCTGTTTCAGCACTTGGCCCCTATTGTTGCTTTGACTGGTGATACTGAGGTTCTCTACGTCACTTCCCACAGACATGATCCATTTGATTCCTGTGTATTCTCTGGTTGAGGCCCATGTGTATTGTGACCATTTAAGGTCTTGAAAAAGGTATTTACAATGAAGTCATTGCCCTTGAGGAACTCTCCCATGTGATCTCCAGCTTCATATCTATCATCCAGGTGATCACTTCCAAGTCCAGAGTCTTCCTCTTTATTCCCAATGGTTTCATTTCAACCCAGTAACAATTGCCAGTGCCTCTTGATACCTTTGATGTATCAAATTTCAGGCTAAAGATGTTGGTAGATGTCTTCAATTTCTTCATCACCACATTTTGTGTATAAATTAGAATAATAGTTGTATGAAATATATCATTGCTGATGTCAGATGAATCTTGGCTGAAGTCAGAAAATACCTGGAAGATATTCAATTGGATTTAATTGACTATACAAAGGCATCCGATTGGGTGATTCATAACTATGGATGGCTGTGAGATTTCCAGAAGACTTAAGTGTGCTCCTGTGGAACCTGTACACAAACCAAGAGGCGGTCCCTTGAACTGACTCAGGGGAGACTGAGTGGTTTGAAATCATGAGAGGTGTGTGTCAGGGTCTTATTCTGTCACCATATTTATTCAATCTTTTTGCTTCCCAAATGATCTCAGAAGGGGACTAGGTGAAGAAGAGTGAGGCAGAAGGAAGGCTCATTAAGCAACCTCCAATATGCAAATGACACAACCTTGCTTGTTGAAAGCAAAGAGGACTTGAAGCACTTGCTGATGGGGATCAAAAACCACGGCCTTCAGTGTGAAGTACAACTCTATGTAAAGACAAAACCCAACACCTCACTGCTGCACAATAAGCAACATCATCATGGTAAATGCAGAAAAGATGGAAGTTGCCAAGGATCTTATTTTATGGTAGCCACCATTACATTCATGGAAGCAGCATTTAAGAGATCAAGAGATAAATTGCTTTAGGTGAATCTGCTGCACAAGACCTCGCTAAAGTGCTGAAAAACAAAGATGTTACTTTGAAGACTAAGGTGTACTTGACTGACATGATATTTTCAGTTGCCTCATGTGCATGTGAAAGTTGTACATTGAATAAGGAAGGCAGAAGAATAAATGCATTTGAACTGCCGTCCTGGAGAAGAATATAGAAAGTATCATAAACTGCTAACAAGACAAACCCATCTGTCTTGTCAGGAGTACAGCCCGAGTGTTCCTTAGAAGCAAGGGTAAGAGGACTTCGTATTACTTTGGGCATGTGGTCAGGAGAGACCAGTTACTGGAGAGGACCATATGCTTGGTAAAGTAGAGGGGCAACAAAGCAGAGGAAGGCCCTTAAGGAGATGGATCGACACGATGATTCAAGCACAGGAACAAGTGTGAGGCGGTGCGGGGTCGTGCATTGTTTCCTTCTGGTGTGCACAGGGTTTCCATGGGTTGGAACGGACTCGATGGCATCTAACAACAGAAGAGTCAGAGCCTACCCCACAGTCCCTAACAGCAACACAAAGTATTCACTTACATCGATTACATTTTCCATAAGGCGTTAATATTCTCAAGAATTCCATGTGGCTCCATTTGTAGTTGTCTAGTCTCCCCTCACCCCACTCTCCTCACCCCCACCCACCTGGCCCCTTACATTTTCATCTTCCCACTCAGAGTAACTCTTACCCATTTAATCTCATATAGATGATTTTTAAAAAGGAGTTAGCACTCACATTCTTTTTTGTGTGTGGCTAGTTTATTAGAAATATTTGTATCTTTTTAATCAATGAAGAGTATAATAAAATAAACTTAAGTGGAGCCTATTTAAACATTTAAAATAGTTCATTGAAGGATACCTCATCATGCAGTATGTTAATCCTAACCATCAAAATAATGCTTTTACCCATTCCCAAACCCAAGAAAGGACTAATAGAGGCATGATAAAAATATTAACTAAAGTTTGGTTTCATTTGGACACTTACAGATCATTTTCTGGGCATATTAGCAAGCACGAGTTTGAAAATTCAGTACTTAGGTTAGGAGTGATGGTAAGGTAAATAGGGAAGAAGAGATACACTTCAGAGTTCATATCTGAAAATAAAGTAAAATATCTAACAAATGTCACAATTGAACCTGTAATGACTTCTATTTATTCACAATATGATTATAGTTCTGAGGAACATTTTTCTCCAAACATTTAATTAAATGTTTGATGTATTAACAAATTTACAAAGAGAATTAATTCTGTATTCTGATAAGCTTAAGGATTTGTAATTATTCCCTCATCCTTTTAATGCCTGATTTTGCAATGGCTTCAGAAAATAAGGTTACAATTTGAACAGAACTTATGACATGGCAAAAGTTTACAGCACCTCTGTTTTGTAATCATTTTCTAATAGAAAAGAATGTAAGAATATTTGTGCAAAACTACATTCATTGTTCTTGCTACTTATTAGCAGTCAAACCTCAGAACACACAAGAACTACATAAAAATAATTGTATTTTAGATTTTAAATAGGAATTATGTTATTAGTAAACATTACATGAAAGAGTAGTACCGCGAGGAGCAGAAGCAACGAATGATTCAGCAGTTATTTCAGCTAAGGGAAACTGACAATGGGATGTGTCAGAAGTTTGTTTCTGCACCAGCGATTCATCTTAGGACACTAGAAACAACCGTAGGACTCACATCTCACTTCAGCATCCTTACTCTTGAATTTGCAGATTATAAATGGAATGCGTATGAAAGTCTTTCCCCCACACTCAGGGAGTATTCTTGCGTCACTGAAAATCCTGACAAGAGTTGAATCAAAGTCTCTCTGGACTTATCTCCCCCAATCCATTTACCTGGAATTCGATGCTCATTCTCAGTAAATCAATTAAACACAGTTTTCTGCATTTAAAAGTGTTCTTTAAACATATCATCGGGGGTGGGGGTGGGGGTTTACACTGAACATCAACCTAAGACTTTGCAGTTTGCTGGAAAATGGGGGGCAACAGCACCATCTCACTTGCACGCCTTCCTTGGAATCGACTGCGCGGTAGCCAGGTTGATGAGTTTAACGGGTCAGCGACTCCAACTTTGGTCTCTACAAGCATGCTCCACCATCTGATTCGGTCAATGCTAATGCAGTGAATCCATTCATCATGTGAATACATTTGACCCAAACAAGGTCCGACCACCCACATCTTTCCCTCCACCGAGCTCTCCTCCTTTTGTTTGCAATCGTTGTCCACTTTCATGGTCGTGTAGGAAAGGTACCGATACAAGCTAATTGTATCAGCTTTCTGGACTCCATACACTGCTCTCACATTTTAAGAGGGCACACCCAAACCAATACAAACACCCGCAAAAGCACAACGTGAAGATGTTACAATAGGATAAGTTCCAACACTGTACCTTCTGCCATATTTTTTGTGGTGGTCCATGTATGTCTCATTTAGAAAAATCAATGCCATCTCTATCTGTGGTTTAATTCCTTCTTAGAACCTTTGGTGGAGCTGTTGGCTGAGCCTTGGCTTGCTGATCACACACGTGGTGCTACAAAGCCACCGGGTGCTACGTGGGAGAAAGGGGGTCTATCTCCTCCCATACGATTTCCACTCTTGAAAACCCTGTATAGTGTGGGAGTAGACTGGAGGGCAGCAGGGTTCGTTTGGTTTGGTTTAATCCCGGAAGGTTTGTAATTCACCTGCAATGTGTTTTTCAAAAGTGAGAATTTTGTACTGATTAGCCACGACCTTGAACTTCGCAGAGAAACCATCACAGTCAGAGACAAGATCATACACAAGAAGGGCTCTTTTTCTGTGGCACCCAGTTTTCACCCCCTTCGGTTCTTGTCTTTGTTGTTTCTGGATACTGACGGCGGCTTGATGAACATCAAAGACAACATAAACGTTGTCAGCTAGAACAAACCTTTTAAAATCAGGCTTTTAGACCTTTTCCTTTTTGAGCATTCTCTCTGCTCAGTCACACTACCCAGGGAAATGAATTACCATATCATTTCTGCCATTAATGCGGTCATGCTGGAATTAATTATTTCACTGGGAAAATATGAAAATCACATTCTGCAGAAAACACCTGCATGCAAGTATTATTCCCTCATTTCCTCTCTGCCACTGACAAATGATGTCAGTATCTTGTGACAGAAGATTGTCCACCTTCCCTTTGCCTCCATCACCCCACCACTGTAACCCAATTCCCATGGACCCCCTGGCGTGACCACATTCACCATAGGACAAGCGGCCAGGTTGGTACCAGGGATGCTCTGACTCCCGCACTGCAGTGAGCGCCTGAAGGGGATGTGGTCAAAGAGTGAGCACACAGAACTGACTGCTCTGCACCCGCTACTCATGGCTCATGTTCTTTATTTTATGCGCCCCTCCATCGTGGCGCTAAAAGGTAGTCGCAGAATGATTTCAGTTCAAGGTTTACATGTTTTTCAGGGTGATCTCCCTGGGGATGTATTCGGTCTGCATGCTGAGTAAATCATCTGACAAGGTGGCCCATATGAAGAAGAATGCTGCTTCAGAATCTCAACACCTGAGATATGTAGGGGACCCCACTTGCTTGTGGACAACGAAGAGGACTTGAAGCACTTGCTGAGGAAGAGCAAACACGACGGCCCCAGCCTGGATTACACCTCAGCATTAAGAAAGCTGAACATCCGCACAACTGGATCAGTAAAAGATTGAAGTTATCAAGAATTTTATTTTACTTAGATTTGTAATCAATGCTCATGGAAGCAGGAGTCAAGGAGGTAAAGGATGTTTTTCTTTCTTTTTTTTCAAGCACATTTGCACATTTATTGCCCTCATCATTCTCAAAACATCTGCTTTCTACTTGAGCCCTTGGCATCAGCTCCTCATTTGTTCCCTTCCCTCTCCACCTCCTCCCTCATGAATCCTTGATAACTTAGAAATTATTATTATTTTGTCATATCTTACACTGTCTGATGTCCCCCTTCACTCACTTTTATGTTGTCTGTTCCCCATGGAGGGGGTTATATGTAGAGCCTTGTAATTGGTTCCCCCTTCCTACCCCACCCTCCCTCCACCTTCCTGGTATCGCCACTTTCAGCACTGGTCCTTAAGGGATCATCTGTCCTGGATACCCTGTGTTTCCAGTTCCTATCTGTACCAGTGTACATCCTCT
>NW_022103968.1:48331339-48348165 GCF_000313985.2 Echinops telfairi | reverse complement strand
CAGCCTTCATTTGGGTTTCAGTAATTCCTCTCGGTTACATTGCCCTTGATCAAGCCCTACCAGGCCTCTTACACTCTCCTCGCCACTGATTTTGGATCATTTTTTGTTCCCTTGTCGCTGGATTTGTTAACACCACTTCAAAGGATGTTTTTCATTGGGCAGAATTTCCACTAAATATTTAAGTGTTAGAAAGCAAAGATGTCATGTTGAGTATCACAGAGCCCCTGATCCACATGATGGCATTATCAGTCGTATCATATGCACGCCAAAGCTTGGTAGTGAATAAAGAAAACCAAAGAAGTGTCGATATCTTTGAAATCTGGTGTTGGTGAAGAATATATCGTGGACTGACTGCAATAAGCAGTGTGTCTTGGACATACAGCCGTAATCCTCCTTAGAAGCTAGGATGGTGAGATTTAATCTTAGGTACTTTGGGCAAGTTATCAGGAGGGACTAGGCCCTGGAAAGGACATCATCCTTGGTATAGGATCAGTGAAAAAGAGAAAAACCCTTAAAAAGAGGAATGGACATACTCCTGTGACTATGAAACTGGGTTTAAAATTGGCACTGATTGAGGATGGCACAGGACCAGGCAGGGTTTCTTTCTGTTGTGCACAGGATCTCTGTGAGTCAGACCTGACTTGATGGTCCCTAACAACAAAAACAACGTTGTCGAGAGAAATTAAATGATGGCAGTGAGGATGCAGATTCATGATACTTAATATTGGACAATTTAGAACCCATCACCAACCTGATATTGCGTTATTTGCTCTAGTTTTCAAATCTTATTTGAAGTTTAGTAATAGTTTGGTGGAGTTACTTTTACTTTGTGCTAAATTTTGTAGAGTGTTGCAGTTTCAAGTGGGAATGGAACCCTGGTTCACCATCTAATGCAGAGATATTTAGTAGAGTAGCAATTTGTCATGGTAAAGTCCTTTTGTATTGTCTTTCTTTTTAAAAAATACTTTTATTGCGGGCTCTTACATCTCTCATCACAATCCATACATTCATCCAGCATGTCAAGCACATTTGGACATATGCCACCATCATAATTTTCAAAGCATTCTCTTTCCACTGGAGCCCCTGATATTTGCTACCCATTTCTTCCCCCTCCCTTCCCCGCCCACCCTCGCTCATGAACTCTTGATAAGTTATAGATTATTATTTCCATATCTTACATCATCCTCCATCACCCCTCACCCACTTTTCCATTATTCGTCCCCCTGGGAGGGCGTTCTAGATTGATCTTTGTGATTGATGCCCCCTTTCTCCCCCCACCATCCCCTAATCCTCCTGGTATCTCTACTCTCCTTGTTGGTCCTGAGGGGTTTATCTATCTTGGATTCCCTGTGTTTCAGGTTCTTATCTGTAACAGTGTGCTTGTTCTGGTCTAATCCAATTTGTAAGGTAGAATTGAGGTCATGATAGTGGGGTGAAGGAAGCACTGCACCCTGACTGGTTCATCTCTTCCATGTGAGCCCTCTGTGAGGGAATGCCCAATTGTCTACACATGGGCATTGAGTCTCCACTCCATACCCACCCCCTACTCCCCATTCAGCTTGGGTATGGTTTTGTTCTGGGTCTTATATGCCTGATACCTGATCCCATCGACATCCTCATGATCACACAGGCTGGTGTGCTTCTTCCATGTGGGCTTTGTTGCTTCTGTCCTAGATGCCTGCTTGTTTATCTTTAAGTCTTTAAGACCCCAGATGCTAGATCTTTTGATAGCCGGGTACCATCAGCTTTCTACCCTACATTTGATTATGCACCTTTTTGTCTTCAGGAATCGTGTTGCGAAGGTGAGCATCACAGAATGCCGGATTGTTAGAACAAAGTGCTCTTGTGTTAAGGGAGTACTTGAGTCAAGGCCCAATGTCCATCTGCAACCTTAATTCTTAACATATAGATATGAATACATCCCCTTTTGTTATATATGTATTTACATATGTACATGCCTGTGTTTAGGCCTCTATAATGTCCTTAGCCTCCTGGTTCTTTCCTCTATTTCCCTTTACCTTCCTCTTGTCCCACCATCATGTTCAGCCTTCATTTGGGTTTAGTAATTCCTTGCTGCTACATTGCCCTTGATTGAGCCCCACTAGGCATCCTTCCGACCTTCCTTCCATTGATTTTAGTTCACTCATTGTTGGGTTGGTTACCACCCCACTGCCTTGGGTTGGTTACCACCCCACCCCCTTCCTTTCTCCCACCTCCCCTTCTCCCGTATCTCCCCCATAACCATTGGTCCCATTCTTTTCATCTCCAAATTATTTATCCTGTCTATCTTATCTAGATAGACATGCAGATACATTAATAAGTGCAAAACCAGGCAAAGTCAAATAAAACAACAAGAGAGTCAAAACCAACAAAACAATAACAACAACCGAAAACAAAAACAAAGTAAGTAACAAAAAGAAAGCCACTGCCAAAAATGGAAAAACCTATAAATAGTTCAAGATCTGTTTGTTGGCTTTTGTGCATGTTTTCCAGTCGAGTCTGATGGGATGCCACACTCTGTCTACAGAGTCTATTTTTGGTCTTCCCCATGAATTTCATTACTCTGCTCTCCCTGCTGCTATGCTGCATGCCCTTAGTTCCTCGTCCCAGCATGATGGGGCCAGACCGTGCACTATTCCTGCACTGTGTCTCCAGTGCTGTCCCCCACAGCACCATGGTTCAGTGAGGGACGCCTTGTCCCATGGTGGGGCCGGCCCTACGGTCCTCCCCATGCATTGTCTGCTCTGAGCAGGAACATCGTCCTCCATATTTCCTATTTTCTATGTGACTGTGTACATCTCAAAATGATTGGGTAGAATGGAGTTTCTGAGCTCTGAGCAGCTTTACATTTCTTTATATGGATAAGGTTCTTTTCCGTCTTCCCCATCTGCTAACTCCCTCATGCTCATGATAAGCTTATTTGTTGGTATGAGGACATCAAGTTCCATGAAGCACGTGTGTTTTTTGCTTTTTCAGCACCACCTGACTACCATTTACATAGTATGCTCATTTCCCTGGTTACATAAGTTTGAGTCCAGAACCAGGAGATTGATTCTGGGATTTTTAAGAACAATTAAGATGAAACCTATAGTTGGGTGAACCCTGCAATGTGTGAAATATTAAAGCAGCACACGAGGCCCTGTTGTTGTTAACAGTGGAAAGCTCTGTGGATGCTGCATGTGTTCTTATCACAGCAAAAATGCAATCTAACTGGCAGGAGCTCTGACTTGCTGATTTTGAGCCCAGACTTTGAGCTCTTAGATTTGGCTGACAAAACCCTCATAAGACTAATTTTCTCAGTATTGAGAAACCTTGGTTGGCAATGATATAACAGTAGAATTTCTACTTTTCTCTCTCCATTCTTAGTTCACTATAGAGGAAAAAAAAGAGTCAAGGTGAAAAGCAATTCTTTCCCACAGAAGGACTTTCCTAATAAAAAGGTCTTCTAAAAATAATAAATCAGAATAATAATTTACAGGTCTGTGAACTCAAAACTTACAAATTTAGATCAACACTCTTCAGCCATTTGTACATTCCCAATTTCAAATTGTATCAGACTGAGTAGGAATGTGACTTTCAATATTTAATTTATTGAGAAAAATCAATAAATTGAGTGACTATTCTTTTAGTTAATAAATTAATCTAATTTGCATGATGTACTTATATGCTTCTTATGACTATAAGCAATGACTTGTTATTTGGGAGTTGAAGTTGATGAGGCAGATATTTTCTAATATGTTCTTACGATTAAAATCACATTATAACATTAATGTAACTTGTTTATTTCATTACTTCTTGGCATAAACGTAGAGATAATTTTGTTCACTATCTTTAAAAAAACAAAGATGCTGATACATGTATGAGTTCCGAATGAATCATTTACTCTAATTGTTTTATAGGTGTTTGGAAAGGCTTCCCTCTCTACAAGGAATAGAAGATGTCTTCTCCAGGCCAAGCAAGGTAGGAGGAGTAAGGATTCACTGAACATCAAAACTGGCCTTTTGTGAGCACACTATTTTTCTGTGTAAGGGCTCCCTTTCAGTAAATTGTATTAGGATTGTCAAGCGCAAACATTTCCTGGAAGCACATTAATAAAGCATGCCATTCACAACTGCAGTTGAATTTCAAGTGAGTTCTGCAGGACTCCAGAAGGGAGATATTTTGCCAAACTGTTTCTCCTCTCTCCTCTATTCCAACACTGCCTTCCTCACTCTCTACTCTTAGCCTTTAACTGTCATAATCATTCAGGATGAGTAATTTACATGTTTCCCTGCACCCACTGCCCGCCCAGGAATCCAGGGTCTCCATGAGTTGGAACTGACTTCACGGCAATTCATTGGTTGTTTTCTTAATTAAAAACAACAATAACAACAAAACAAAAATAAGAACAATGTTAACTAAAATAAAAAATAAAGCAGTAACCTTAATCAGTGGTGATGCTCCTGGCCTAGTGGTTACAGAGTTGGGCTGCAAACCTCAAGGTCTGCAGTTTGAAACCACCAGCAGCTCCTCAGGAGAAAGACTGGGCTTTTTACTGCAGTAAAGAGTTACCATGTTGGATTCCCACTGGGGGAAACTATGAGTCAGCATGGACTGATTGCAGCAAGTTTGGAGTTTGAACCCTATCTCAGGGTCAGAGTTCGAGGCAAGTAAGAACACACATAAGACAGGTATAAATTGCTGATGATCTATATTCTATTGCACAAATGTTAGTTAACACAGCAGACAGCAATTTAATAAGCAACAAGGGAAAACACTGTGTGAGTCTGGGTAGGCTAGAGAAACAAATTCGTAGACACACATATGTGTATAAGAAAGAGCTTTATATACAAGAGCAGTTGAATATTGAGAAAATATCCCAGCCCAGTCTAGATCAAATCCATAAGTCCGATATTAGCCCATATGTCCAATACCAATCTATAGAGTCCTCTTCCGACTCACTAAACACATGCAATGAAGCCAAATGCAGGACGATCACAACCCAGTGGGTTGGAAGTCTTCTGGATGCAGTGGTGTTGTAAGTATCGCAGTGCTGGCAGGGGTCTTTACGTGGCTTCTCCAGCTTCAGAGGTCTGGTAGCATCGGGGTAGGTCCAAGTGGCTTTTCCAGCTCCCAGGGCATAGCGCCATGCATCTTGTCAGTAGAGCGTCTCCAAGGGAGTGAGGTGAGAGAGAGAGAAAATGTAGGAGTTCCCAGAATTCTCAGAAGCCCATGCCCACACAGAGGCCTCATTGGTTATATCTTGATTGACAGGCCAGACTCCACCCCTTCACTCATAATTCTTTCATCTTGATAGCAGATTATGTAACTGCCACACCTGCCCAGATCAATAGCATAGAGCTTTGAACATAAGTGAATGAGGGAGGTGTTTAGTTCATATGTTTCTTTAGATAAGCCCATGCCTCTGAGTCCGGTTTGTGGTGGTGACGTATTTAGTCTTTATGTTTCTTAGATCAGTTTGGTCCACGGTGGTGATGATTTTAGTCCAAATGTTTCCCGGATAAGTCAGCACCCATGGTGACGGTGTGCTATCTTAGTTTCACTTCTTGTGAGGTGATTCGGAGTGATGTCTTGAATGCTGAGCAACACTGAGTCCAGATTTTAAGTTTGCATGCTCTATACAAACCCCGATCATAACGTGAGTCATGTCTGCTTAAAACACAGATAGGAAATCATTGAAAAGATACCATAGATGTTTCTCACTGGTGTTTAAGGAGAGAGGAAAGGTGAAAAAATAAACCCAGCTGTGAATTATGTGTTAGGTAAGAATCTCCAGTCCACATTGCCTGTGTAACATCGAGGTTCACAAGTAAGATGGCTTTTGATTAGCAGTTAAGTATGATTTTTATCTAGTCCTAACACAGTCAGAGGCTGAAGCCAAAAGAGTTGAATAAGCACCCCCCTACTGAAGGTTAGGTCTCCCACAGAGCTTTAATTAGCATTTGAAACATCCTAACAGTTTGCAAAAGCGATGCTGAAGCAAAGCTGGGCTTTGTTGTTGCCCTTGTGGTCTCAGTGCCAGCCTACTGATGTGAGCAAACAAGAACTTTAAACAACTTGCAACTGAAATTTCACACACCTCTGCTTCCCACAATGTTAGACGTTTTCTGTGCTCACTGTATCTCTGCTGTCACAATGGTGTCCTAGTGGGCAGGGTGACAAGAAAAGCAAACTGTCCAGGGAGATGAAGTACATATCTCACTCCTTGCAGCAGGTAGGCGCAGCACCTGAGTTCAGCAAGCATGTCTGAGTTTTAGGTACATACAGGTTTGGGGTCACACACGACAGTGACACATCATGGGAACTATACGGACTGATTTCAGACTTCAGGGCTACTTTGATTGTCTTTTATTCCTGAAAGCTTGTAATCATCTGGCATAGCTGTTTGATATTTTCCCCCCAGGGTCCTTCTGGCTGTTCAAGGCTGGCTTAGCGTGTTAGTTGAGGGGTATTGGAATCTCTGACCCACGACACGTCCAAGCAGCCTGTCAAATCCACTGGCTCTGAAATCAGTTTTTTCCCCCGCCTAACAGTTTTTCCTGAGAACTCAGGTCAAAATTAGGGTCCTGACAGAGGTGGGGAGCTGACCGGATCCTCCATCTCCATCCATCAGATGAATGACCTGTTAGCAGTGTCACAGAGCCTTGCAGAGAGGAGGCTCCTTCAGGGTTCTGCTAAGAATCACCTGCAAGGGAATCTCTCTAGCCTTCTTTTTTTTCCCTTTCATGAATGAAATCAACAGATCATATTAAAATTTCCTAGACTCCTTTCAACTCAATCTACACATTTATTTAATGTGTCTTATTGAGTTGTTTGTTCTTTTAACCTTGATTCTGGATGCGTTTTTGATAGCTGCAATATGATGGTAGGATGGATACTTTGCAATTCAAAGTAGCTCTACAGTATATGAGGCACATAAAGAAATAATCCTAAGACTGTACTTTCAGGGAGAATTTCTTCAGTTCCTTATTAGAGAAATAGAGTAATGAAAACCCCGAGGAGAAGGTGCGGGGTTCTCGCCTGAGCACGCAGCCTGCTCTTGGTCTAATCTGCCTGCATCTGCCCTTTGCCATTGGTGCACATTCTCCTTTCCCTCTGCGGAGAAGGGGGAGAGGACGCAGTCTGGGTGACTATCGCTTTTTAAAGACATATTCCTACAAACCTGGTCAACTTTCTAAAAGGTTTTTATATCAAGCATAATAATTTCCTCAATATTTGTGGGGCGTGTCCTGATTTTTCCTGCATTGGTTCATTGTTCTCTTAAGCTAAGTGTTAAAGACGAATGGCATGGGGATCTTGCCCAGGTAGTGTGTGAGTTTTGGGGCTCATGTGGGGTTCCAGAATCCCTCAGGAAATGGACATATGCTCTCCTGCTGGAGTCAGTCCTGGCTCTCTCAACTGTTTGCACCTGAGACATTTTCTAAAGTCGGTATTTGTAATACTTTCTCGGCAGGAGACTACTGTAAATGCTTTGCATGTAGAGCTTCAAGTTACTGCAGATTGGATAGCTGTAAGAAACTTTTCAGCCAAAGATTATTGTGTTTATTTAAAGTTTGGTTTATTTTACTTACTGCAGCAAGGGAGGGGCATAGGAGAGGAACGGTTGAGCATTTTGCTAAGGAATTGAGAAATTAAAGAATTTGCACTTGGGCTGGGCAATTTCAAGGAGGAGTTAAAAGAATAGGGTGTAGTTTGGATTGTTGTCTTCATGAAATAGGAAACCATTTGGTAACTTTCACCCCAAAAGCACTCTCTAGATTGTAGATCCTTGTCTTTTTGGTGAGAGGAAAAGTCACACCCATGTGAGGGAATGAGAACAACTTGACCAAAGCAAATGGTCCCTTCAAGAAGCACTTCAGAGAACAAACTGTTTGTGCGGAAGCATGTGTATGTAGATAATGCATCCAGATGGAACTCCAGATATGTGTGTACACATATATTTGTAGAGGACTCTGTTACAGATACTTCTCAGGCATAACCAAACATCTTGTGAGATTGTTTTTCTAGGTTTGACGCTTTAGCTAGGGCTTTAGTCTCTTGGGGCAACTCATTGAAATGGCATACTTACGTTCACAAAGTTCATGTTCTGCATCCTGCTGAGCTCAGTCGTCTCTGCAGTCTTAAACATTTGTGAGTAGGAATTTAAGTTACAACATTTGGTCCCTCCTCATCAGGAGTAACAGACAAAGAAGGAAACCAAGATTTCAGATCAGAGACTAATCTACAGGACTAATAGCTTCCGAGTATCATGGCCTCATCTACCCAGAGGCCTGAAGGATTAGATGGTGTAGATTGTTTTCAACAGGGTCATAGTAGATGAACCCTGTTAGAATGGGAGAGAAAAAGCAGAGAAGTACAGTTCTTAAAAACCCAAGCTTATTCGACTCCCTGAGGCTAGAGGACTCCCTGAGACTATTGCCTTGAATTACTTTTTAAACCTTCATCTAGTATTATCCCCTGTGGGATACCTACATGATAGATTAGCATACAAAATAAAGGATATTACCTGTGATTGTGGTGCTTCATTGAAACAAGCAAACAAATGATATGAGACCAACAGGCCAACAATTTGCTTTCTGTAAAGCAAAGAAGAGAAAATAAAGGGGCAGGCAAACCTGTGTATTGGAAACATAAGTGGGAAGCAATGAAAGAGAATGGTGATGTCTTAAGGGACCCATGGTGGGATAGTGGTAACTAGTTGGGCTGCTAACGGCAAGATCAGCAGTTCAAAACCACCATCCAGTCCCGTAAAGAGTTACAGTCTCAAACTCAGGGGCAGTCCACCTTGCCCTACCGGGTCACTATGAGTTGCCATCAACTCAGTGACACTGAATTTGGTCTTTGTTTAATGTCACTGAACAGGTTTTATAGACACTGTCAAAATGGAATCCGATTTTTTTGTATAAACTTCCACCTAAAACACAATAAAATAGTAAACATTTTAAAAAATCAAGACGTAGAAGGATTAAAGTGAGGCTCATTGGTAAGAGAAACAATGGTCAGACAAGTAAACAAGAAGAAAGGGATGCTTACCAATTTTATGATCATGCTTACAGATTGTCCTCGTCTCTTGTTTTAGACAATATCACAGAGAGATTTTATCTGTCACCTTTTGCATACTTTCCCAGGGTAGGCAGGCTTCTTTTATTATTATATCTATCTTGTAAAGTTGTTTATGTTCATTTGGAAATATGAAAGCTTAGCTTTCAGGTGCTGGGGCTAATGTTCACAAATGAAAGTGAGCCTTCCCTTCTCATGAAAAGGCTTAGATATAAACAAACCAATTAGAAACTAGTCTCCAGTTCTAATGAATCCATCTTGGTGAAGATGAACCAAGAAGCAGTGGACTCACCCCCTGTCATTATCAATTGTATACCTAATAAATCACCTTGTCTTTTAGTTTCCACTCTACATACTGAGAGCTTATTTTTCTTTATGATTTCTTGCGTGTTAGGCTGACAAAATGAATGCTTCTACCACTGAAAGGGAAAGTATACTTTGGTGAGGATGTAGGGGTGTGGTAACATGCCCAATAATCCAAGGTCTCCACTATCTTTTTGGTTTTCCAGAAAGGGAGGGATGGGAGAATTTTGGAGCTCCATTATTTTACTGCATCACACTTGTTGGACACAGACTAAATCTTAGGAAGTATGACCTATCGAAAATCCCTCAGGGTGTCTGGTGAGCTTGTTTGTCTTCTCAGGATGTAGTCTCTACAGTTCAGACTTTCACGGATTTTTCTCCTAGCCTGTGTGTTGTTAGAACATTTAAGCTGCTACTCAGACACTCTACCAGTCATGTTTGTCATGCTGCGGTGGCTTGAATGTTGCTGTGATGCAGGAGGTTTTGTCACTGGCATTTCAAATATTAGCAGGGTCACTGGCAGGTTTATTCAGACTAGGATAAACTAGGAAGAAGGACCTAGCTATCTGTTTTCAAAATATTGGCAGTGAAAACCTTATGAGTAGCGGCAGGAGGTTGTCTGATACGGTGCCCTAAGATGGGCTCTTCAAGTTGGAAGACATTCAAACTACAATGGGGGAAAAGCTGCCTTCTCAAAGTAGAGTCCACCTTACTGATGTCAATGGAGTAAAGCTTGCAGAATCATCGCTTATATAACACAGTTAAAATGGATAAGAAGCAACTGCAAACATTCCTTAATAACAAGAACATTGACTATACAAAGTATAAACCTGGGAAAATTGGAAATACATCGCATGTGAATTGAGGGACTGTTTGAAGATTAGAAATGACATATTGGACACCAATGAACAAAGAATTATGTAATGACACCAAGGGCATCATATATGAAGAAAGCAAAAGTTCATTAAAAAGACGGGAAAACCTGTGAGATATAAATTAAAATTACAATGAGATAACACCTCATACCCAGAATGATTAAAACAAAACCCAAACCAGAAAATAACAAATGCTAGAAAGGACGCGGAGAAACCAGAAGTCATATCCACTGTCAGCGGACTTGTAAACACACACCACCATGCCCCATATGATCTAGCAATATGCTATTGGGCATATTCTCCAAAGAAATAAGAGACAGAACAGGGATGGATGTACTCTCTCCTTTGGTTTTTGCAGCACAGTTCACAATAGTAAGAACCTGGAAGCAGCCCAATAGCCCAGTATGTTAGTCTGTGTAGACTAGAGAAACAAATTCATAGACACTCATATGTGTTTAAGAAAGAGCTTTATATACAAGAGCAATGGAATATTGAGGAATCATCCCAGCCCAGTCCAGATCAAATCCATAAGTCTGATAATAGCCTATATGTCCAATACCAATCTATAAAGTCTTCTTCAGACTCATGAAACACATGCAATGATGCCGAATGCAGGAAGATCACAGGCCAGTGGGTGGGAAGTCTTGTGGACCCAGTGGCATTGTAAGCATCTCAGCACTGGCAGGGGTCTTCATGGGGCTCCTCCAGCTCAGAGCACTAGTGTAGTTCCATGTATCTTGTCAGAGCACTAGTGTAGTTCCATGTGTATTGTCAGCTGCAACGTCTCACGGAATGAGCGTGTGTCCCACCTCCCATGAGTTATTTATCTCTTTAGCAATTCCAAATGAGGTCATCAAGTGGGTATCTGCTTGACAGGCTAAACTCTATCCCTTCACTCTTAGTTTCCAAATTGACAACAGATTATATAATTACCATACCCAGTATAAGGCAGGATAAATAAATGGCAAGGGTGGGAGGTTGGGGGAAGGGGTAAAAAGGGGGCATATCTATATTTTAGAGGAGACATTTATACTTCTGTTGGTGGGGAAAATAGGGAGGAGCAATTTCCCACAGGGAAGGGATGCTTAACAATACTAATATAGAACCCAAGGGGAGAATAAGCCTGGTACTATATTCCTTGTTAGACATTTTTTTACCTACTTTCTATCCTGCCTTTGGTGACCATAGACTTTGAACTATGATGACCTTAGACCGTCCTTTCTGGGAACAGCATCCTTCATAGGCTACACCAGAAGGATTCGAGGTGGAAATCTTACTAAAGGAACTGGGCTTTACCTACTTGTAGCTCTTGGACTTCAGACTGTGAGAAGAAACAGATGACTGTTCCCCCAGCGCTATGGAATTGGTAGTTCCTGGACCTTGGTTAGGATCTTTTGCTTTGTGGGTACCCAGCTCATCATATATTTACTATTTTAATGCCTTTCTGTTTTACTATGACATATATTAATCTAGTAGGCAAGGATATGCCCTTGTGAATGAATGTCATTGGAAATTTTCCACTGTCACCCACCCTCTGGGTCACATGTAAACAGTGCTCAATTATTTAAAAATTTAATCTGCACAAATCATGGATTGTGATTTAGCTGGTCTATACTTGTATAAAGTCCCTTTCTTAACAGTGTATTAAATTCTATACCCTTGCATAAATAAATGACACTATCAATGAATTACCATATGCCCCAGGGAGATGATCGATAATGTTCTCTGTCATAAAACAATAATGAGGGCTCTAATGTAAACTAGGGATGGACACAAACCAGAGACAAATGAATGGATTTGGGACTCACTCTTAATTCTAGCTCTGGTGTAAGAACAATTAGCTCTTATGATAATGGCCCTGCTTAATGCTTGCCTCATGAAGAGATTGTTGAAGATATGGGTGGTAAAGCAAAGTGTGGTGAAGAAAGCAAAGAAAGCAAATGGTGCCCAGCTATCAAAAAAGAATAGCATCTGGGATCTTATAGGCTTGTATTCCAACAAGCAGCCATCTAAGTGAGATATTAAATAAGTCCACATGGAAGAAGCATACCAGCCTGTGCACTCCAAGGAGGATAAATAAAACCCACATCTGAAGAAGGGAATTGTATTAGAGTTTAAATTGTGAACGCTCAATTTTCAGAAGACTAGCATGACTTGGGAGCCCAGAATCTACGCAGGTTTCCTCCATGGATAAAGCCTTTGTTGAAACCCCTTGGACCATTGTTGACGGATGTGAATAACTTTGCTATCAGTCAGAGAGTATTGTATACTTAATTATGGAAAATATAATGAGGTCAAAATGTAGTACCTGATCATTTGAACTCCTCTTTGAAGCATTTTAAATTTATTCTAGTTTTTAATAATAATAAAAGACAGGAAAGAAAAAGTCAAAATGGATGTCAGAACTGACTCTGAAACTTGCCCTTGAATATACAGTAGCTAAAGCAAATAAAGTAAAAGAAGACAAAGTAAAACAATATGATAAAATGTGTATACAATAGTATAACACTTGCTCCTGAAGATAAAGTAAAGTCCTTTAATGAGATGTGCAAAAGCTGGAGTTAGAAAACCGAAAGGGAAGAACATGCCCAGCATTTCTCAAGATGAAAGAAGTGAACAAAAACTCAGGCCTCAAGCTGTCATATTGAAGGATCCTATCAGTAAAAATTTCAGTGATGTAGGAAGCACCCAAAAAATAAATAAATAAAAAGAACGAATGAAAGAGAAGACAGAAGGAATAAACAGAGCCATCGTACCAAAAAAGAATTATGATGGTAGTGAAGAAAAAAGGCTGTCCTAACAACCTCTGTAAAACACAAGCCTCCAGGGCTGGCAATGGAGATGTTTCAACAAACAGATGCAGTGCTGGAAACGTTCACTCAATTACTCCAAGACATTTTGAAGAGAGCTGCCTGACCAGTTGACTGGGAGAGGCCTCTTTATGTGCCTATTCCAAAGAGAGAGAATTAAACAGAACTTGGAAATTATCCAACAATATCATTAATACCCCATGCAAGTAAACTGTGCTGAAGATAATTAAAAAACCACTTAATAGCAGTATATCAACAGAGAGTTGACAGAAATTTAAGCAAGACCCAGAGGAGGATGTGGAATAAGGGATATCACTGCTGCACAGAATACCAGAAAGATGTTTACTTATGTTTTACTGACTATGCAAGGGTTTTTGACTGCATAAATAGTAACAAATTATGAATGACATTGCCAAGAATGGGAATTCCAAAACACTTAAGTGTGCTCATGAGGGACCTGTATACAGACCACAGGACAAGTGGATATACGCTGTGCTTTCAAATCAGGAAAGATGCGTACAGAGATTGTATCGTTTCAACATACTTATTTAATCTGTAGGCTGAGCAAATCCAAGAATCTGTGTTATATAAAGAACACAACATCAGGATAGGAGGAAGACTCATCAACAACCTGAGATATGCAGATAAAGCAACCTTGCTTGCATAATGTGTTAGTCTGGGTAGACTAGAGAAACAAATTCATAAACATGCATATGTATATAAGGGAAAGGTTTATATACAAGAGGAATTGAACATTGAGAAAACATCTCAACCCAGTCCAGTCCAAAACCATATGTCCAATTCTAATCCATAAAGTCCTCTTCAGACTCATGAAATACATGCAATGAAGCCAAATGCAGGATGATCACAAGCCAGTGGGTAGAAAATCTTTGGGTCCGGTGGCACTGTAAGCATCTCAGTGCTGGCATCTCTGTGGCATCTCTGGCTTCCGAGGTCTGGTTGTGTCCATGTGGCTTGTCTTCTGCAATGTCTCCCAGGAAGTAGCAGGGAGAGAGGTGTCTTCCGCCTCTAAGGAGGAAGTACCAGATTTCCCAGAATTCTCAGGAGAAGGCCATGCCCACACAGAAATCTCACTGGCTATCTCCAGATTGACAGTCTAGACTCCACCCCTACACTCTTCATCCTTAAATTGACACCAGATTAGGTGACCACACTTGCTGAAAATTAAGTGGTCTAAACACCTACTGGAGAAGATAAAAGACTACAGCCTTCTGTGTGGATTGATTACACTTCAACACAGTGAAAAACCAAAATCAACACAACTGAATCAATAAAGAACCTCGGGATAAATGGAAAAAAGACTGAGTTTGTCAAGGGTTTCATTTTACTTGGATCCACAGCAACATCCATAGAAATCAATAACTCAAATGAATTATTACTTTCCATAAATTTGCTGAAAAGGATCCTTTTAATGTCTTCAAAAGCAAAAATGTCAATTTGAAGAGTAAGGCGCACCTGACCCCAATCCTGGTATTTTCACTAGCTCCTATGATATGAAAGTTGGCCAGTGGATGAAGAAAGCTGCAGAAGAATTGGTATTTTTACATTGTGGAGTAGACAACGTTTATTCAAAGTACCGTAGACTGTCAGAAGAACAAACAAATCTATTTGGGAAGGAGCAACTGCAATTCTTCTCCAAAGGAAGATGGTGAAACTTTGTCTCATGCACTTTGGATATATTATCAGGAGAAACCAGCTACTGGACTAGGAAGGCATTCTTGGTAAAGTAGAGGGTCAGCAGAAAAGAGGAAGACCGTCAATGAGATTGACTGACACAGTGGCTACAACGGGCTCAGGCATAACAATTGTGAGGGCGGCACAGGACCACACAGTGTTTCATTGTGTTGTGTATAGAGACTCCCTGAGTCACCCATGATCCCTAACAGCAACAACAACAAGCACTAGGAACCCAGCTCAAATACGTGCCCATTAAAAATAAAAATAGCACACAGTGCCTCAAATAAAGAGACTAGTAGATATTACCTTGATATAGAGTTAACTTCGGATTAAATGAGGTCAGACTGATACAGCAGCCCCCTGTTGTGGGAAACAGAAAGATTTCTCCCAAGTCCTCTCCCCAAAATATATGTTAGACTTAGGACACTGCTTGCAGCTAATGGTAAATGATTGTCAAGTTTTCTCCCTGAAGTCAGTCAGCTGCCAGACTATTGTCTGGTCCAACCACAAGTAGGGCCCACTCCCTGCTATTAAGGAGAATGGGCTACTTCTCCCTAAAGGCTTGGGAGCATTAGTCTGGTCCCTGTAGGTGGGGCTTACACCCTACTGATAATGGTTTCTATGGAGATCCAGAGAACAGGTCAAACCTGCTCAGTGACATAGAAGTTAGGCTGCCATCCTGAATCTAGGAGCCGCCCATCTTGTCACATGTGTACCCCCAACCCCTCCTCTTCCTATTGCGTGTATGTCCCTAGATTGTCCCTCTCTCATTGCTGTATAACCTATAGTGTAACCCCTTCCAGTGACGTATGTCTTTACCTGTGATTAGGGGGCTTGCATGCTCCCCTCCCTCTCCCCCAGTTAGCAATAAAGATCCCTCTTGGTCTCTTGTTGGTTCCCCCTCTCCTCTTCCGTCCTCGCTCCCCTGTTCCCTTTCCCCTTGTCCTCCTTCCCCTCCCCCTTTCTTCTGCCTTCTGGTCTCCCATCTCCACGTGAACCACCAAGCGGGGCTGAGGTCAGCATGCTACCATGAAATCCATTATTTTAATCTCTCTTTTATCTCTCATGCTCTCTATGACTTTGTTAAAATCTTTATAGATCTCAACCATACAATTGCACCCATCGAACCCATGATTAGTGGTGGGGGGCTGGCATTTCCTCCCACACCCTGTCTTGGTGTGTCCTTAAAATACGAACACATTTCATATGAATAAGTTTCTAAGTGCCTACGTTTATGAGATGAACTAGCCTATTTTCTGTAGGAGTATATCCTGAAAACAAAACTCCTGTTTAATTTCCTAGTTTCCATTTCTCAGTGCATGGCTGGTCTGATATGCCGGGAAAAGTCATGATGGAGAAGACAGGAAATTGCCACTGCTCACTTTCCATCATTACCTTCAAATTACCCATTGTTAGTAGGAGTTCTCTCAGTTCCTATTTCATTTCTTTCCTGAGGCCCACTTCTTATTTTATGTGCACTTGTTCCTACTACAATGATCGAAGATACTTGGAGCGTGATTTCCCTTTGATGTGCAAATGAGTCTTTGTTTCAAAATCTCCTGTTGATCCATTATCATTATTAGTGGGCAAGAAATCTAAAAGGAAAGAATGGGGCAGGAGGTTATGTAGGAAGTAAACCTTTTCTCTCCTTTTCTTTTTGCATAGTCGTTCCAGAGACAGGCTGCTTATTTCAGGGGCAAAAAATATTTGGGGAGAAGTGAGAATAGAAGGCAAGGTGAGGCAGAAAGCCTGGTTAGAAGCACAAACTTGACATGAAGGAGGAGACAGTGGTCCTGATGGAAACAGAGCATTGAAGTAGTGATGGGGAGCTGAGATGAGGCTCCCTCTCCTGCTGCTTCTTGCTATCCGTATTCCAGCACACTTTTCTTAAAAAAAAAAATCATATCATCGTGAATGAGGGGAGTGCGTGATGGGGACCCAATGCCCATCTGTAGACAACTGGACATCCCTGGCAGAGGGGTAGTGGGGAGGAGATGAGTCACTCAGGGTTCAGTATAGCAATAATGAAACTCACAACCTTCCTCTAGTTCTTAAACGCTTCCTCCCCCCAACTACCAGG
>NW_022103968.1:48325162-48331050 GCF_000313985.2 Echinops telfairi | reverse complement strand
AATAATAATTTATAAATTATTAAGGGTTCATGAGGGAGGGGGAAGCAGGGGGCGGGGGAGGGGAAAAGGAAAATGAGGAGCTAATTCCAGGAACCCAAGTGGAAAGCGAAGTTTGAGAATGATGAGGGCAACAAATGTGTAAGTGTGCTTTACACAATTGATGTATGTATGGATGGTGATGAATTGTATGAGCCCCAATAAAATGATTTAAAAAAAAAGAATTCTCAGGCACGACCAGTCCACTAGTCTCTTAGAGCGTTTTTTCCTAAGCCATCCTCGGATATATGGAAACCTCACAAGAGAGTAGGAGGGTACAGGTGGGTGATCACCGACCTTGCCCCAGCAAACATCTCAGTAGAGAATCTGAAGGCTTGTGATGCGAAAGCCTTGCTAACCCACCCTAGCCCCGCTCTACTGAGTAGTATCACACCACCATTAAATTTAGCTTCTGAAAAGCAACACCTACTGTAGGCAATATTCCACATGTTGTCCTAGGTTTATTCAATCAAATACATGTGTTAGGGCTAGTCTGATAGTCCCAAATCATAAGATCTTATAGAAGCTTATTCAGATAGGCAGAGATCATTCAGATGGACCCAAACTAATCACACAGACTCTTTATAAGAAGTCAGCGATGTTTGAAGCTCGAGAGAGTCAACATGTTGCTGGCATTGAAATGGGAGGTGGTCACAAGAGAAAGAGGTTGGCAGTCTCTAGAGCAGTGGTCCTCAACCTTCCTAATGGCACAACCCTTTAATACAGTTCCTCATGTTGTAGTGACCCCCCAACCATAAAATTATTTTTGTTGCTACTTCATCACTCTAGAGTTGCTTCTGCTATGAATTGGGCAACCCCTGTGAAAGGGTTGCTTGACCCTCAAGGGGTCGCGACCCACAGGTTGAGGACTGCTGCTCTAGCAGTTGAATGTGGTCTTCAGGTGACAGCCAGTGAAGAAATGGGGACCTCAGGCCCACAACCCAGGAACCCTTCCCCCTAACCACCTGGACTCGTCCGCAGTCTTCAGAAAGGACCACAGTCTTGCTGACATTCTGACTCCAGCTTTGTGAGACTCTGACCACAGAATCCGCCCATGTCGTGCTGTGCTGGACCTCGAACCTACAGAGCTGTGGGATAATAAAATTGTGCTGCTTTAAGCTATCACATTGGTAGTAAGTTTTTATGCTGCAAGAGAAAGCTGATATAAGTTCTAATGTTTAGTGAGTTTCCTACAATTCTCAAGGGGAGTGCCAAAAGGCGGAACTGCAAAGAACATACTTTTCCTTAGAGTTTTCTGTTCTCCTTGTTATCAGTGATCTCAATTTAATATTTAGCACCCTCTTCTTGGAATTCTTTGTCATAAAAAATAACTCACAAAGCCCAATTTCTCTATAAAGTAGGTTGAATTATATGAAGGCGCTGCTAAATTTAGGTTGGGGCTAACTTTTAGCACAGCTGTTTTCTTTTACTTATACAGGGAAACTGTAGTAAAGTGTCAGGTTTTTTGATGTCATGGGTTTTAAAGAAGTTTTAATTCTTGTGATATTATAATATGCATAGGTCTTTACAGCAAATTAAAAAAAGGTTTATTGGCATATAATTCACAAATCATACAATTCAATAGATCAATCATATTAAGGAGAGTTGTATAATCATCACCACAATCAATTTTAACTGTGTGTACTACCTAGTCCTTGCTTCCTGTCGGGGTGGTGGTGGGGGGTGATTTAATGATATGTTTTATACTCAATGTGATTGTTATATGTTAGATCTCTATATTCTTCATCAATGCGCTCAAAGGCAGGCTTTCTCTATTTGTAAATAGAATGTGATAGAGAAGCAAAAATGCAAACAGCCTCAACAGAAACAAACAAATAAACACAAAACAAAACAAAACTCAAGATACAAGGAAAGATGTAAATATTTTGAAGAGGTCAAATTTATGAATTTATTTCCTTCCTCTTGAGTTATATAGAGATCAGTTATATAGAGAGGAAAAGACCCGTATAAGCTCCATGACACCCTGTTGTCATAGTGACAATTTATCAAACACAGCTATTTTGCTGATGAAGGAAGGGGTTGCTGGTTGGGAAGTAACGAGTCTCAATATACTAAGACAGGGTGTGATAGGTAGGTTTGTTGTGCCACCATGGCCAATGAACACATGTGAGATTGGTTGAAGGGCGGAGAGATAATGGCTCAGAGAGCCTCGCCTCTTTCTCTCTTGCTCTTTGATCATCGGACCAGTATGCAGCTGCCTTGCTTGTTCTATGCCTCCATTTGCAAGCTACAGTACCTGTGGGATGCCTAACCCGTGGACTGTGTTGCTGAAACTTGAGGTTCTTTCAAGACCTGCTCCGCCACGCTACTGGAAGGTACATCTCGAGCTGGGGACTGTTGGACCCTGTCATCTGGCTGACTGTTGGTGACCTGCCTTGCTGTTTGCTGCCTGTGCCCGGATAGCCTGAATTGCTCTACAGAGGACTACCCGGAGACCCTCAAGACTTGAAGGACTGCCAGTGTCTCACAACTGTCTCATGGGAGTGAGTTCCACTGAGCCATTTGTACTGCTTTACAAGTTAATTAATTGTTTGTTTCTCATGTTATATATCTATCTATCTGTATAAATATATATAAAATTATTAGTGTCCTGATTTTGTTTCTCTAGAGAACCCTGTCTAACACATATGGCTATGCAAGCTCCCCCCATACACCAAGCAAAATCACCTGAAAATAGAATCACTTTTTTCAGCGAAAAGTCTCTAACTCCCATCAAATGACTTTTGCCTGAATGGATTTGGTAAGAGAGGGATAGGGACAATACTGATAGGATTCACCTGGTATGCCACCCAGCTGAGTATAAAAGAAACCACCTGAGAAGCAGGAGGAGGGTTCTCATTACCAGCAAGAAACAGGAGTGGATCTCGGCTTCTGGACCTGAGCTCTCTGGGCAGTAAACTTCATGGATGCAGAAGGCAGATATAACATCAGAATCACGAGCTAGAACATAGAACACAGTGTTGGATTTCTCAATTCATGCAGCAAGTCAAGGCGAGTGTTTTTGTGTAGGAGGCTGGCTTCTGTAGTGGAGTGCCTCTGGGCACTTAATTGGGGAAGCCAGGTTTACTGATCCATGCAAATGGAGCCGAGTCAAGTTATGACATCCCCCCCAGATGGCAGCGATACTGAGGGAAGTACTGCAGATAAAGTCTGGGGAGAGAGAGAACTGGTCTGTCCTGTCCACGTGGGAACAAACTAAGAGGGCAAAGGAGAGAGTGAACACTTCACCCTGGAGCAGCAAGCCCTGAGGAGCACATTCTTGCCTGCAACAGCTCGCTCGAAGGCCGGACTGCAGCGCCAGCCCTAGTTGGGGACACGACATCTCCTCCCTAGATCACAGACATGTAGAGGGCAGCACTGAAGATATAGTCTGACCTTCCCACAGGGGCGCCAACCAAGAGGGGAGTGCAACAGAACAATGGGGACAAACCACGAAGTCCCTGAGGAACCCCCAAGAGTAGAATTCGGACTCGGAGGCAGTGCTTGGCACTTCAACTGGACTGGTCTGCCGATATTCACAAAGGTCAGCAGTTAAACTATTTATATGTTTGCTTTCTGCTTCTTCAACAAAATCATCTATTATTATTATTTTATGTCTACTTACATAAGCCGGACAGGTTAAGCAATCCTAACAGTGGGGGGAGGGGGGAAGCATGGGAGTGGAGGAGATGGGGAGAGGGGAGCTTGAGCCAATTATGATGTGCCAGGGACAGGGGAATAGCAAGGGATCTGAAATTGATGGTGAGAAGGTTGTACTGTCCCTGGGGGTGTTTGATCATAATCCAAGAGGAATTACTGAGAGGCAAACTAGGTGTAAGCATGATAGTAGGATGGGGGAAAGAAAAAAAAATACAGGAAGCAACTAGGGAGTAAAAATTATATGTCCATAGGTATAAATATAGATATGTATCTACATAAAGGTAAAAACATATAAAGATAGGTGTATTTATCTAGGGATGTATATATACATAAGTAAGTATAATGAAGCAGGTGGGCTTTGAACCTCTACTTAAATCCTACCTCAGTACAAGAATGGTTTGTTCTAATAATGTGGCAATGTAGGATACTCATCTTCCTGACAGGATCCTGACATTTTGTCTTCCCGCTGAAGATAAAATGTGTGCATAAGCAAATGTGAAGAAAGCTGATGGTGTCGGGCTATTAAAAGATACATCGTCTGGGGTCTTAAAGGCTTGAAGTCAAACAAATGGCCATCTAGCAAGGAAAAAATAAAGTCCACATAGAAGAAGCACAGGAGCCTGTATGATCATGATGGGTTGAATAGAAAGGGTATCAGAAGTTCGACAACAAGCAATTAAAGTGATAGGAAGGAACATTGGCAAGGTGGAGACCCAAAGCCCATCTGTAAACAGTTGGAAAGTCTCTCACAGAAGGGCCACATGGAAAGGACAATATATCCAGGGTGCAGTATAGCACTGATGAAGCACACAACCATTCTCCAGTTCTTTTAAATTTCCTCCTCCCATTCTTATGGCCCTAGTTTTGCCTCACTAATCTTGCTAGTTCCTGTGTATGTACATGGATACAACCAAGATCTTTAAATGCATAACGTTCAAGATAAGGTACGCCCTCAGTAAGGGGAGTATTGACTTCCTGAGTATATGGGATGAGAGGGGGGAAGCAGGGGGTAAGGGGGAACGGATAGCTATGATGACCATAGAACCCCACTCAAAGGGAATGGACATCAGAACTCAAGGAGAATGGATACATGGGATGGTGTAAGTTAAGGCAAAAAAAATTTATACATGTATGTATAATATACTGAGGGTTCAGTGGGGTGGTAGGATGGGGGAGGGAGGAGATACAGGGGAACTGATATCAAGGAGTTCAAGAAGAAAATGTATTGAAAATTATGAGGGCAGTAATTCTACAATTATCTTTGATCTAATGGAAATACGGATTGTGATAATATCTGTAAGAGCTCCTGATGAAATGTTTTTTAAAAAAATGGAGCTGAGTGCCTTTGGGCTGAGATTTATTGGAGTGGGGTGCCTCTGCGTGTTTAATTCAGGGACCTGGGTTTGCTGACCTGCAGAACTTGAGATGAAGGCTGTCAGGTTGAGGCTTCTAATGGAGTGGAATGCCTCTCTGTGTCTTGATTAGCAGACCTGCAAGAACTTGGTAACACCTCCGGGGACACTGTCCTGAACATTTCTCACTGGCATCACAACCTGTGAAATCCCTTAATAAACCCTTTAATCAGCAGTTTTATCTGTGGCATATGTGTAGTCATTGCAACAGCTATCAGATTCTAGAGAGGTAAACTAGAGACATTAATTAAAACAATTCAACTTTCACTTTAATTTTCCAAGGTTTTGCTCAAATCTCATTAGTTGTCCTTTTTTCTTTGTAGAGTTGAGTTTTTTTTATAATCTCCAGCAGAAATTATGGATTGCAGACTCATATAGAGTCAATTTAAAAATTAACCAGGTTGGACAATTAGATATTGATACATTTAAGTGCTCCCTGTAAGCTGACCTGTGACTATGTAAACTCATCATTTCCGAACTGGGCAGTACATTTCACTGATATTGACTGATAGCCACAGGGAGGGTTCATAAGACATACATTTTATAGTCATATATAAGGAGTTTATTTTATTTTAAGATTACTTTTTTTGGGGCTCTTATAATAATCCATACATTAATTATATCAATCATATTTGTACATATGTTGCCATCACTATTTTCTTTTTTTTTTGGTGAGTAACCTTCAATTTTTAAAAATTATTTTATTTACTTTTTAAATCGTTTTATTAGTGGCTCATACAACTCTTATCACAATCCATACATACATCAATTGTGTAAAGC
>NW_022103968.1:48293951-48324452 GCF_000313985.2 Echinops telfairi | reverse complement strand
CTATATCTTTTGATAGCCGGGCACCATCAGCTTTCTTTGCCACATTTGCTTATGCACCCATTTATCTTCAGCGAATGTATCATGGATGGCCATCACTATTTTCTAAAGATTTACTTTCCATTTGAGGCCTTGGTATCAGTTCATCTTTTTTCCCTCCCTCCCACTCCACACCCTCATGATCCCTTGATAAATTATTATTATTTTCATATCTTACACCATCAGCTGTCTCTCTTCCCCCATAGTTTCTGTTGTTCATCCCCGTGTGTGTGTGTGTGTGTGTGTGTGTGTGTGTGTGTGTGTTTATGTATTGACCATTGCAATTGCTTCCCCCTTCCTCTTCTCTTCCCACCTTCCCCCTACCCTCCTGGTATCACTACTCCCATCTCTGTTCCTGAAAGGTTTATCTGACCTGGATTCTGTGTGTCGTGAGCTCTTATCTGTACCAATGTACATGCTTTGGTCTCGCCTGAAGTGAAAGTCAGGACTGGGGTCATGATAGTGGTGGTGGGGTGGGGTGGTGGTGCTGAGGAAGTCTCAAGGAACCAGAGGAATATTGTGTGTTATATTGGTACTATACTGCGCCCCAGTTGACTCATCTTTTCCTTGTAACACTTCTGTGGGGGGATGTCTCATTGTCTACAGATTGCTTTTGGGTCTCTGCTTTAACCCCCCTCATTCTCAGCAATGTTTTTTGGTTTGTTTGTTTTGTTTTGGCTCTTCTGATGCCTGTTATCTGATCCCATCAACACCTCATGATTGCACAGGCTGGTGTGCTTCTTCCATGTGGGCTTGTTGCTGCTCTGCTAGATGGCCGCTTGTTTAAATTCAAGCCTTTAAGACCTCAGACACTATATCTTTTGATAGCTGGGAACCATCTGCTTTTTTCACCACATTTGCTTGCGCACCCATTTTGTCTTCAGTGGTCGTGCTGGGAGGGTGAGCATCACAGAATTCCAGGTTGTTAGAGCAAAGTGTTCTCGCATTGAGGGTTGGGGGCTTGAGCAGAGACCCAATATCTGCCCATTTCCTCAATGTATTACCATATAAATATATGTTCATAGGCCTATACTTCTATTTGTATGAATTAATATGTTTTCATATGTACACACCTATGTTTATACCTATATCCATAGCTTTGCTTCCTAGATCTTTCCTCTATTTCCTTTTACCTTCCTCCTGTCCCACCATCATGCTCACCCTTCTCTCTTAAGAAGTTTAATAGAATAGAATAGAAACATGTGAGAATTTATGAGTAATAAAAATAGTTGTTAAAAAATGAGTTACACCAGTAGAGAGGTCCGATGGGCTGGCCCCAATCCCAACCACATGGACACCCTGCTCCCCAGATGAATTTACTTCAGAGGCCAGCACTGAAGCTATAACTTAGGGATAGGGACATGTCTGATCAGAGCACATGGGAACAAATGAAGGGGAGGAAGAGAGAATGGAGTACATCCTGGTCCACCAAGCCTTGAGGATGACATCCCTGTTCAGGGAAGCCAATGCACAGAGAGGGACCATATGATCGGCCCCACTTCGAGACATGACATCCTTCACTGACCCACAGCCTTACAGGGGATAACACTGAAGACAGTGTGGGAATTGCGCCCAATCTGACCCCACCAAACCGAGACAAAACACTAAGGGCGTGCAACAGAACAGCAAGGGGAACAGAGCAAGGAAGTCCCCAGGGAATACCAAAAATATACTTTGGGTCCAGGGGGTGGCACCCCATCAGACTCAACTGGGAAAAACTCCTAAAAGTCAACAAACAGGCCTTGAACTGTTTACCAGCTTTTCTTTTTTTTTTTTGACATTGGCTTTGTGTTGTCATTGTTGTTGTTTTGTCTTCTTTTGTTGCTTGGTTTTGCTCTGTCTTGCTTTTCAGACCCAATGAGAGGCAGTTCACCGCTGCAGAGAAGGGTCTGGGGGAGGAGCTATCTTGCAGGAGATAGATGAACCTAAGAGTGAATGTACTGAGTCTGAAGAATGGTCTCATCTTTCCACTCTCATCACTTATTGCTAGAACCTTAGACCATGCACCATTTCTTTTTCTTTGCTCAGTAAGAATAGAGTTGACTGAGGGCAATGCTGTCTTGATTTTAGATTCTTCCTATAGTATTTTATAGGTCACCTTTGAATCAGAGAGTTGATCCTGTCATGGTGACCTCAAGTGACATAGGGTTTTCTTGGCTGTAATGGTCTGGCAACAGACCGTGAGATTTTTCTCCCATGAAGCTGCTGGGTGGATTTGAGTGCCCAACCTCTGGGTTAGCAGTTGAGCCCAACCTTTTATGCTACTCAGGGTCCTTGAATAATGGCTAGTGTTTTGCCCCAGCATGCTTCACTGAAACTGATGCTTACAGAGTTTCAAACACTGTCTAATTCTTTGTTGTTTCTGGGGACTGAGCTATTAATCAACAGGGGTGGGGAGGGATGTTGATTGTATTAGAGACAACAGTTCTATTCTTGTCTCAGAGTAGTAAATATAATGCATTTGGGCATTTTTGTGTGTAGACAGGTCAAGCTAAATTGATCAGAAGTATCCAAATGAAATATCCGAGGAAATTCACTTTTGCCATAGAGGAAGACATAAAGCTAAGGTTTAAAATGGAAGTACATATTCCTCTTTTGGAAAGGAGGAAATTGGGGACTGTGCTCTACAAAAGGGCTTCAGTTCAGTTTAAGGAGCCAGGCAATAACACAAACAGTGAATACTACTGCCCATGATTTCCTATTTTAGCTCCTTTCTTTAAATGACAGAGACAAATCCTATTGCTGGGGAATTGAGCTAACGATCTATTGACCTGGATGCAGCAAAATTGGTGCAACTAATTCCCAGCCACTTATCCTGTACTTTCATGCCCCGTTCCCCTCCCTCCCTCCTTCCCTGAAATAAAAACAAACCAAACTCTACAGACTGGAATTTCATGCTCAACTCTCATTTCTCTTTTCACTGTGGCAATGCAATATAAAATGCAAATAAATGAATAATGTAAATACACAGATAAGAGAGTACAACTTAAATTTAAAAATTATCCATCTCATGTTTTCTGGGCTTCTCTGCTTGTCAGGTGTTATACTAACAGATAATTTTCTTATCGTGTGGAAAAACTGATGTTTGCTTATGGATTATAAAGATAATACTGTACACTTATCAAGGGGGCCATAAAGCTCAATGTTTATCTCTTGGGTTTGCCAGTCAAACAAATCAACACTGAAAACGTAGGTCTGAAACTTGTCTTGTGTGACCTTGGGCAAGTAATTAACTTTAAGCTTCTATAAACCGAATATTTAAAAGAGCCAAGATAGAGAATAGTTATGGGGGCGGAGTGAGACAATACATTTAAAGTTCTTAGCTTAATGCCTGGCATACTTGACAGATATTATTATTATTAAGGAGCTCTGCTGGCAGAGTGGGTTTTATCTTGGGGTGGTAGTGGCAAGATCGGTAGTTCAAACCCATCAGCCACTCCGAGGGAGAAAAATGAAGTTTTCTGCTCCCATAAAGATTTACAGCCTCAGAAATCAAAAGAGGCAATTCTTCTATGTCCGGTAGGGTCACTACAAGTGAGATTAAACTTAATTGCCTTGAATTGTTTTGTTTTTTTTTGAATTATTGCTAGAGCACATTTTCACTTCTGGATCACACCCTGTTCACACAGATCTCCCTGAGAGATAAAGCAAAACACCACAGTAAATTCCATTTATCAATGGGGAAAGTGGTAAATGAACTAAGGAAAGATTGGTTTATGAATTATTTTAAGTGAGGTGTAGATTTCTAATGTTTAAGTGCTAACATTTGCTAGGGATTTGGTAGCAAATGTGAATAGAATTTCTGTTCTAAAAATAGATGAGAATAATTAATAACTGGTATGTCAAACCACCAATTATATAGTATTTTTTTTGTATTTACTGAGATGAATGCTCAGTATAGGAATTCAGTGAAGTAATAATAGAAAAAGCTCGTGCTCTGACCCAGAAGGTCCTATGAGAAGAGAAAGCAGGTTTCTGAGCAGGAAAGCACAGGCCCATGTGGCAGGTCAAGGTCAGTCTGAAATAATATTACCAACATGGCGTTGGAATTCACAAGCCAAGAAATGCCATTTCAATGGATTCTGACCCATGACATGTTTTGGTGCCTGGAAGATAAAGATATAAAATAGCGCTGGAGCATAGTTTCTCCATTGAGAATACTTGGGACTTTCATAGTAAAAAGGACCAAAAAACCCCTAATAAATAAAGTGCATTAGTTTTCACTGGAGATGAGTACACACACACACACACACACACACACACACTCTTCACAAACCATACGATGAGAAAATCTACTATGAACATGAATCAGCAGATAGAGTTAGCAAGGGATTATATTACTAACATATTTTGCATTATTATTACACTTATTTTTAATTTTATTTTTTTGAAAAGCTGGTACAAGGCAAAGTTGCCTAGAATTTTATAAAATAAAGTCAAATTTTGTGATACAAATAAATCGATATTTTAAAAGAAAGTGAAGAAAGAAGAGAAATAATAAAATATGTAGGACAAAACTAAAATTGTACATCAAATATATACAAAAATGTATGTTATGCCAGTGTAGATAAATGTGGCAAAGTTGAATTTACTGCTTAACATTTTAGCTTTTATTATGCAAAAATTAGATTTTGCCTTTTTTTCCCTAACTCACTTGCTTATACATTTATGTTTATAACATAAATATTTATTTTCCTAAATATCTGTCATAAAACATATTTCACTTTAAACAAAACATTTTCACATTATTGAATTCAAATTGCTACATATTTCAGGGTAACCTATTAATGTCATGATAATATTCATCTTTCCTGATATTATACAAATTTATTTCCCTAGCTCAATGTAAAATTTATAAGTATTTTAATGCTAACCACTTTTGTCTTACAGATTTCCATTACAATGCTTCCCTGTTTATCAGTATCATCGATCAATCTCAAAGCATGTGAAAGAGTTAACATTTTAGGAGCAATGAATAAATCAAATATATATCATCCAGCATGTGAAAGCAAAAGATTGTAGATATTTATGGGAATTTTAACACAATACAGAAAAAAATTAACATAGCAGGCTTAATTGCTCGTATTTGACAGTTGGAGGTTCTTTGCTTCTGGGGACATGGATTTCAGAAGCATTACCACCATTCTGTGATAAGAGTAGCTCATTATACATGTGCTGTTTGGGCAAGCAGTATGATTTATGTGGAACACCTGTTTTCCTTCTTGGAATCTGGCATCTTGGTATAGGCCATAGGCAGAGGGTGCCTGCATGAGCACTACCCTCACCCAAACCGAACCGAACCAAACCGAACCGAACCGAACCGAACCAAACCAAACCAAACCAAACCAAGCACCAACAAACATACTGTTATTGCGTCAATTATGACTAATGGTGGCTCTACAGAACAGGACCAATATTTAATAAAAATACTGGGTGCTGAAACTCCAGTGAGCTTTCCTAGTACACAACATTTCACACGTTTTGTTTTAACTAATTGCAGGGAAATTTAAGTGTATTCTACGTGACTCCATGGCAGAAGACCCTTGGAAGTTTGCCTGTGTTTTATTTGGACTTTATTCCGATGCCTTTTTCTGAATTTGCTTATAACTTTTTGCTGTAATATATCATAGCTGTGAATATTAGAGGGCTTGAAAAGTTATGGGGGAAAGTAGAATTAAAAGATAATGGAAAATTTTTACAGAACTTTTGAAGTCCTCTTGTTTTAGGAAACTCCTATAAAACATACAGAGACATTGAATTATCTTTGTAACTCTTAGGTTTTATCCACTGAAATCAATAGTCATATATGTATATATATATGAATGAAGGTTAATTTGAGAATGATGAGGGCAATGAATGTACAAATGTGCTTTACACAATTGATGTATATAAGGATTGTGATAAGAGTTGTATGGGCCCCTAATAAAATGATTTTTAAAAAAGAATGAAAGTTAAAACATAAATACTTTAATTCCCTCTTTGCACCAGTTACTAGTTTTGCAGGAGGGGCTCCCCTAAGTTTCCAAAGGAAAGAGCCACACCTTCAAATCTCATAAGTAATAAAGTGAATAGTATGCAAAAGAGTCAATGTTACCAGTCTGGGGTAGATGCTGTGTCACTGTCTTGTAAGAAACATCTGCATCTTGGTTCTGGGGCACTGTTCAGTGACCTCCTTCAGTGAAGGAATGCTACTCATATGCCTCTTGGCCCCAGAAACTCATGGCACTCAAATTCAGGAGAAGCAAGTGTGATCTTATCAAGCTGAGAGAATGATATCCTGTTGTCTCGATCTGCTGCTTATAAATGTCTCTTTTAGTATATGTACCCAATTTTGTTGAGCTCTTTTTGGGCATTTTCTGTGACACCATATGGGTTATCTATTGTACCTAGGTCATTACTTCTCTGTTCTTTTCAGGCTCACCATCTAGAAACGTCTAATTCTTCATTTATGCTTACAGCACCCCTCATAGGTGGTCTCCAATTTATGACTCTGTTCCTTGATTAGTTGGAGTTGGTTTTCATATAAGTTGAAAACATCTCTCTCTCTATTTGCTTTTCATTATTGTTGCCTTTTATTATCAGTGTCTTTATAAACTGATCTTTATTTGTCAGCATCAGTGTTGAAACAATGAAATCAGAGTTATAATAACAGTTATAATAACTATCAGGTGCATGTGTAGTTCAATTATGGTATGCTGTTAGAGTGGAATATTGCAGAAATTACTATCCATTATAACAACCTACATCAACATTGAAATAGCCTGTTATATGGAAATGTTTTGATGAGTAAGCCATAGCAGCTGTGAGTGAACATCAGAGAATGATGGCATCATGTAACATTGTATGTAGTCGTTTACTAACAATAAGATGCAAAGCACCAACAATAACAGCCATATGTGGAGTTTAACATAACTGAAATACAACCCAAGCGGTTCTCCTGGAATATTCTTGAGCCTATAGGTGGAGGGCTATTTTATTAAAAATCATTCTATTTATTTATTTTAAAATTTTAATAAATCATTTATTGGATGCTCTTACAGCTCTTATAACAATCCATATATCAATTGTATCAAGCACATTTGTACATATGTTGCCATCATCACTTCCAAAACATTTTCTTTCTACTTGAGCCCTTGGCATCGGCTCCTTTTTCCCCCCTCCCCCCCTCCCACTCTCATGAACACTTGATAATTTGTAAATTATTTTTTTTTTATATTTTACATCATCTGCTGTCTCCCCTCACCCACATTTCTGTTGTTCATCCCCCTCCGGTTTTGGGGGATTTGTACATGAATCATTGTGATTGGTTCTCCCTTTTTTCCCCTTCTCTCCCCACCATCCCCATACCCTCAAGGTATCAGTACTCTCATTATTGGTCCTGAAGGGTTTATCTGTCCTGGATTCTGTGTGTCGAGAGCTCTTATCTGTACCAGTGTATATGCTCTGGTCTAGCCAGGTTTGTAAGATAGAACTGGGGTCATGATAGTGGCGGGGAGGGGTGGGGAGGAAGCAGTAAAGAACTAGAGGAATATTGTGTTTCCTCACTGATATACTGCATCCTGGCTGACTCATTCCTTCCTTGTGCCCCTTCTGTGAGAGGATGTCCAATTGTCTACAGATGGGCTTTGGGTTTCTATTCTAATCCCCCTCATTGACATCCAAACGGTTCTTTGTTTTGGGTCTTCTGTTGCCTGATACCTGATCCCATTGACACCTCCAGATAATATGTTTTGGTGTGCTTCTTCCAGGGGGGCTTTGCTGCTTCCCTGCTAGATGGCCACTTGTTTAACTCCAAGCCTTTAGGATCTCAGATGCTGTATCTTGTAATAGCTGGGCACCATCAACTCTCTTCACCACATTAGCTTATGCACCCATTGTCTTCAGTGATCGGTGTTGGAAAGGTGAGCATTCAGTGTAAGAAAGGTGAATATCAAAGAATGCCAGGTTATTAGAACAAAGTGTTCTTGGGTTGAGGGAGTGTGTTAGGGTTCTCTAGAGAAGCAAAACCAGGTCATTTATGATATGGATAGAGATATACAATATGAAGAAATAAATAGCTAATTAGTCTACAGAGCAGTACAGAGGGCTCAGTTCAACTCACTTCCATGAGACAGTTAATATACTGGCAGTCCTTCAACTCACAAGGGCTGCTGGGTGCAAGTCAAGGAAGCAGACATCTGAGGCTTCTGTAAAGCAATACAGGTAGTCCAACCACAGGCAGCAAACAGCAGGGCAGGTCACCAATAGTCAGCCAAATGACAGGTTCCAACAGTCCCCAGCTCAAATGATGTATACACCAGCAGTGTGGTGAATCGTCTCGAAGGAACCTCAAACTATAGTGACATGGTCCATTGGTTGGGTGTCCCACAGGCAGTGAAGCTTGCAAGTTGAGGTAGAGAACTAGCTAAGGAAGCCTCACACTGGTCTGATCATCAGAGAGCAAGAGACGGAAAGGTGAGGTTCGCCAAGCCGTTTATCTCTTTGCCCTTCAATTAAACTGTGATCTTATTAAACCCACATGTGTTTATTGGTCAGGTTGGCAAAATAAACCTACCGATCACAGGGAGTATTTGAGTAGAGGCCCAATTTCCATCTGCTACCTTAATACTTAACCTATAAATATATTCACATAGACCTATATCCCTATCGTTATATATTAATATATTTACACATGTACATGCCTATGTTTCACCTCCATAAATGTGTTTTGCATCCTACTTCTTTCCTCCTGTCCTACTATCATGTTTGACTTCATTCGTCTCTCTGTGCTTTCTCTAGGCTACATTGCACTTGATCGAACCCCACCAGTTGGAGGGGTTCTAACTCCACCTCTAGCCCAGTTGGAGAATTTTGATACAAATATATTGTTATTGGAATTTAATGAGCCTTTCAATATACTCTATCATGTAACAAAATGCTTTTTGCTATTGAGTTAATTTAATTTTTCACTTAAAATCTGAATATTTAGGCTTAATTTGGTGGTCTGAGTTGCACTTGGCTATTAAGGAATAACCTCAGAGTTGATTCAGTTACTCCATGATGTATGGTTTGATAGAAATGACTGTTTTCTATTTCAGTAATGCAAATTTTATTCAAATGAGTTTATAATCATATCTTGAAACAAATTATGAATCTGATTATTTTAGTGTATTAAATGACTATTTTGGTATATTAAATGACAACAATTTATGAATATTTATTTTAAATTTATGTTAACTTGATTCTATCCAAGTTCATACTCCAATTATGCTTATTTATTCATTTCCTTAACAAAAATTCATGGACACCTATATTAACCGGTACTATGCTTGGCACTGATGACTCATGATGAACAAAACAGACATAAAACCTGCCATCATAGACTTTTCCAGTCTAGTAGAAAAGAAAGGTATGAGATGAATTTTTGAATGTTATAGATTCCTAGATTCATTCATTAGGACAGAAATGGTAGTTATTCTAGGTAATGGGCTAATTGGTGACACCCACCCCCAACACACACCCCTACCCCCAACACACACACACACACACACACACACACACACACACACAGGTATGTCCATATCTGAATCCTTGGAATTGGTGAGTATTAACATAAAGGCTGTAACTAAGACTCTTAAACTCCTTCCATAGAAAATTGAGACCACTCAACAATAATAACAGCTACCAATCATTGCTCTTAATCCTGGAGGTGCTAAAGGAAATGGAAGAAATGATGAAGTCGAAGCGTTGAGCAGAAAATTTCAATGGGAAACTCAAGAAGATAAACGATTTTAATGAAATTGGAAAAAACCTGCAGTTAGAAAAACACTCAGCACAAACTGAAAGAACTGAAGAAAAACATTCAAGCCTCACGTTGCTTTCTTGAAAGATTCTATGGGCAAAATATTGAGTGATACAGGAACTATCAAACGAACCTGGAAAGGAAACAGGCTCACTGCACCCAAAAGAACTAGCCAAAAAAAAAAGAACTAGCCAACATTCAACCATTTCAAGAGGCAGCGGATGATCAAGGACCAATGGGACTGAAGGAGGAAGTCCAAGTTGCACTGAAGGCATGAACCCGCGCCCCTCCCCCCCAAAGGTCCAGGAATTGGCTGCAGCAATGGACTGACGCATAACAAGTGTGAGGATGGTTGGATGGTTCTGGACTGGGCAGTGGCTTGTTCTGTTGCACAGAGGGCTGCGATGTGTGGGAACAGACTCGGTGTACCAAACTCCACCACCACCAGTGACTGCCTAGTGACAGCTTCAAGAGGGCCTCTGCGGAGAACACCACATGCGTTTTATTGATGCACACATCAACCTAGGGAGAGGTGTCATCACTCTTCATTAGTTAGATAGGCTTATTGACAGCGCATTTCTATAGTGAGCCTCTTGTTAATTGGCATTGAATCAATTCCTAGCTAGTCTAAGAACCCATATGTGGTGCATGGGGAAGACTCAGGATTTGCATTCAAGTCTGCTCCCCAAACTTGTGTTTTAAGTCACTGTGTTTTTATAAATATTATCAGGAACTTAGCCCATTTGCACTACTATGAGATTTGACAATATGATGCTTTAAAGTGCCAACTTGTCTCTAAATCGTTTTTTATCTAATCTTACTGGGGCCTGGCCAGGAACCACTGTTTAGACACTACAAATTTAGGAAATGATAGGATCATCTCTGTCAATCTCATCAGGCCTCAGTTTGCCTCGATTAAGTGCCACCATGGAGAGCAACGCTTCATTTTTTCATGGTTCGAATTGTGTGACCCAGGAGCTCAACACTGTCTTACAGCATGATGACTTCCACTGATAAAGAGTCTCAGTAAATGAAGATAGTGTGATTTCTACCTCAGCATAGTTGTCTTCTCTCTCCCTGTGATACATCTAGTATGTGTGTTTTCCCCTTAAATTGCAAAACAGTCTATTTTTAAAATTGATACTAGTAGCGGTAGCGAGCCATGCTTCAAAACCTGAAACCGTCATGGGCAAATATATCACTTCACATGGCAAAATAATTTTACAAATAAATTTGCCACCTAATCCCCCTACATGGCGGCATCGATTTGACAGCAGTGAGTTGACTGAGCTATCCCTCAAACTGAAACACCAACCCCCCTGCCAGGAGGTTCAGTCCAACACACAGTAGGCTTTCTGAAGCTGTACAATTTATGGGAGCAAATAGGCACATCTTTCTCCCAAGGAGTGGCTGGTTGGTTTGAACCACTGACCTTGCAGTCCGATACTTACCCAACAGCACTACCAGGGCTCTAATTCTGTAAGCCCTTACCAGTAGGAACATTCCTCCCAGTGAAGTGAGAAAGAGGTGAAGTAGGGGCAAGTCAGAGGGGTTTCAAGCAAGAGAAGGATTTGATGCTCTTTCAAAGTGTGATATCCAGGGGTCCAGGGGCAAGCACTGGTGAAGTGCCTCTAGGAATTTTTATAGCCAGCAAGGAAACGAAGACCTTAGTTTCCCAATGAGAAAGAACTCAATTTGGCCAACAACCTGAGTGAATTAGAAGTGGATGCTTCCCTTGAGCCTCCAGTAAAAAATGCAGTTCTCAGACGCCTTGAGATTTAGCTAGTGAGATGTGCTGGACCGCTAACCTATGGAACTCTGAAATTATAATGGACTGTGTTTTAGCCATTACATTGGAGGTCATTTATTGTGAAAACAATAGAAAAGAATAGGCTAGTCCAATCCTTATTCTAGACACATTAGGTCTAGGCCATATTTGATTTCGAGGAAAACTGACAGTTGTTAAAGCTATTGTTTCTGAATTGTAATACTTATTATTCCTTGCATGCTCATTTACTATTTAAAAAAAAACAAGATTAAGAAATTCAAAATCAATTTTTATAGTTGGAATAAATTGAAATTCTTTATTAAATTTATTTTTATGTGATTTCTCGTAGAGGAAAATAGCTCAATGCTTCTAATTACTTCTCTGAGTAACAAGGTAGTCCCAAAGTGCAATTATCCCGTTCCCTCCATGCCAGCAAGTGGAGTGGCGGAGGCCTCTTGCGTGTCAGGCTGGCTCACGTATATAGAAGGTCTGGGCTCCTTCTAAGGGGCTCCAGAGACACACTCTTTTTTTTATTAAGTACAGAGCTTGTTTACTCTTTGTGAAGCCTATACTTTTTTGTCATCTGCATACAAACAATAAGTGAAGGAAATTAATTATGCCTCTTGCACAACAATTTCTTCCAGTTGCCATTATTATGAATGTTGAATTTAATGCTGCTCTGAATTCTAAATAAAGTGGATTTTACCCTAGTAGACTAGCAGCCGCATCCTTATTTAGCACTGAGTGGACAGCAAGGCGAAGAATTGCCTTATTTTTCTTGCAGTGTCTCAGCAAGAGGCACTTGCTATTCAACGCCGGGCACAAAAACTCTTACCTTTTGATATAACAGCAAGAACACGAAATACAGGAACTGAAGTAGATTCCCCCCTCCCATTCCATTGTGGCAGATGGAGATAATTGTAATGATTTTCATGTGGACAGAGTTTTCTTTTGACTGACACGGAAAGCTTTAAATTAAAAAAAAATTGCAGGCTATTTTCTCCAACTGATTTTGAGCATAGTCTCTTTTTGTCCCACTACTACTACTTCCTTGTTGCTGTTCAGATGTTAGGTAAAAGTAGAAGTAGAGAATTTCTCAAAGACAAGATGTGTTAGCTGGGGGAAAAAGCTAAGTTATGAATATAGCAGAGTTAAACAGATTAATGTGTTACGAGATTTTTCATAGCTTATAGATGTTAGTAACATATATAAACATGCAAATATATTGAGAACTTGCTCTGTACCAGGCATTAATCTGGGCACCTTGCATGTGTTCATTATATTAATCCCTACACCAACTCTGTTCTACAGGTACCATGATCCTCATTATCATTTTCACACTTAGAAACTGAAGCCAGAGAGGTAAGTCATTTGTCCCAGGTTACACAGTTGATGGGTTTGAGAGCAGAATTCAGTATATAGTATATTGCACACTTAACTGACCCAACATTCATCCATACCTTTTTGACCTGTAGCATGTCATAGGATTAGGGTGCCCTGAAACACAGGTTGGGGAATGTTGGAGTAGAGATAACAGAGTGGAGGAGAGTTGCAACAGCACCGTAGAATGGTTTATATATTTTTCACTATAGGAGATTGATGTTCCCGAAGCCCCAGACTCCAGGGATACCTTCTTCATCTGGAATATCAGAGATACTATGTCGATGGCTAAGAGACAGCATTTTCAAACTGGTGAGCTTCCCTCCCATGTTTTTTTTCCCCTGCCTAGTAAGAAAATTGAGTTTTGAAGAAACAGAACTAATTCTGATACACACCAGACAACCACAGCCCACGTTTTAGAGCCATGCTAGTTCTCTTAGATTCTAGCCTTGATCTCAACTAGCCAGGCCTCAAACATGGTCCTGAGCAGATTGTAATGAACTTTAAGGGGCCCTCTAAGTTCTCCTTCTATATGAAGGGGCTTCATTGATTTTTGGAAAATTCCAGTATCTTTTAATTCCATTTTCTACAAATCTTTTGCCGTCCCTTTACACTAGAAGGCGATTGTTTTTAATGGCTGTGAACAGGAAAATTAAATAGCCATAAACATATTAAAGTATGCTTATCCTTACCCATTATCAGGGAAATAAAACCAAGGATATGAGTTACCACCCTTTCTATTTACCGGTTGGCACTTAAAGAGGGTCGATAAAATACACAGTTGAAAATATCCTTTCATATCCCATTGATGGGAGGGTAAATTATTCCAACATTTTTGAAGGGCTCTTTGGAAGTATAAAATAAAATTGATATGGAATGGGAAAATGAATGGACCCAATATTTCTGTTGTTTCTAGCCCTAGGATGACCCTCCATTCTCTTTCTGCCAAGCTATCTCTCACACAGTCTTGACGGTGCAGTTTGGTAACTGTTGTAATGGATTGAATCTTGTCTCTCAAACTGATATGTTCAAGTCTTAATCTGAACATAATCCTTTTTGGGAAAATAGGGTTTTTCTTTTGTTAGCAGTTAGGCATTGGGCTGCTAATTGCAGAGTCAGAAGTTCAAGCTCACTAGCCCCTCTGTGGGAGAAAGAGGAAGCTGTCTGCTGTTGGAAAGATTCACCGTCTTGGAGATTTTATATAGGGTCTAAGAGTCAAATCAACTCCATGGGACTGGTGTTAGGTTTCCAGCCCTAATCACTTCTGTGTGATGTGTTTCTTACAAAGGGAAATACAGTAGCAGAAAAGTATACATGGGATGTGTGTGTGTGTGTGTGTGTTTGGCATATTATATTCCATCTGACAATGGAGGAAGATGATCTACAAGCTTAGAGACACCAACAATTTCTGGCATCTATTATATGTTGAAAAAGGAAAAAAACCAAACAACCCCCCCCCCCAAAAAAAAAACCTCTCTCCAAGAGCTGACCCCCTGATTTTGGATGTCTAATCCACAGAACTGTGAGATAATAAATATCTGTACTTTACAGTGATCCACTTGAAATAGTTTTCTTAATGCAGCACTTCATAACTAAGCAACTGTTTTATTGTATTAGTATATTAATTATTATTGTTTTGCTATCTTTCTTCTAAGAGTATTATGCACTCCTATTAGTTACGAAGTAGTTGGCTGTACTGCTCCCAGCAGGAGCACTTGCTATCACCCCCTCGGCAGCAGCCTTGCCCAGTGGATCTGAATGGAAGGGATCTGCACCAGGCCCAGCAGGAGGCTGAAGAGCTGTCATGTGGTCGCATCATTTTTATTCCTCCTCTCAGCTAGGAGAGTAAAACAGGGCCATTCTTTCAGTCTGAGTTTTAAGACACAGAACATATAGAGGAAAATTGAAGCAAATTCTCATGTGAGTGAGAAATAGTATTTCGGAAGCCATTGAGATTTTTGGTTGTCATTTATTAAGTTCAGTGTTGTAATTCAACATAAACAGACACAAACTCAGTATTTGCTCCCCCCACCCCAACAAAGCCTCTGATGGCCGCCTTACTTAACCTGTGGAGTCTTTTTGTTTTCCAATATCTGAAAAACATTGAAAGTATATAATATATGACTGTTGAAGTATATATTTTCTCTGGATTTTTCATTATATTAAATATAAATATAATAGCTATTGGTATTGTTGGCATACAGTGTACATTCTTTGAAGCCTCATCCCATACGTTAAGCAATTCTTTTTCCCGGTACTAGAAACGATACGAACTGAATTAATAAATACCCTTCAATTGCTGATAAACCCCAACTCCTAGCTGTCAGGTCAATTCTGACTCCTAGTGAGCCTCTAGGACAGAGCAGAACTGCCTCACAGGTTTCCAAAGCAGTTGTCTTCATGGGAGCTGACTGCCACATTTTTCTCCCACAGAGAACCTGGCAGGTTGGAACCACTGATCTTACAGTTAACCGCTGAGCACTTAGCAACCGTATCACCAAGTCTCCTAACTCAGCCAACATACCTACAAATATTTATTAAGGGTATGCAATATACAAGCCAGTGTTTGTCCATTCCCATAGAAGGAGGTAGTTTGCTTTAGAAAGACTTTGCTTGATCCATTTTTAGAAACCCTTCTAATCATTGGCTTGCTCTAGATGACTCATGGTTTCACCCATGAAAAGCCAAAAAAGCTTAAAAAAATACTCCCTACAAAGTGGGCCCTCCCATAGGATTTGGAGGAGGATGTGCCCTCTTAAGCCTACATTAACAGGAAACTTGTTTATTATACAGTAGTTTAAAAATGGAAATTATTGGATGCATTTAGATGACCCTCAGAGAGAAAGTATGGAAATGTTTGTGTAAGGCGAAAGCCGAGACAAAAAGGCCGAAAAACAATGATCAGTGTAATTTTTTCCCCCTGAAAACAGCTCTTGTTTGCCCTTGGGCATCTGTAGCTGATGACATCTCTCAGATGCAAGTTTATTTATAGCTTTTCTTGTAATTTCTTAGTAAGGAATACATTCGGATATGCATTGAAATATGTGCACCGTTTTACAGAGTATGCATGTGCTCTGCTGCTGCTGTGCAGTAATGTGCTCATCTTGAAAGGAAGGCAACTTCCTGAGATCTGTAAAATGACTTCTAGTGACTTCAAATAGGAAGCCCTTCTGGCATATGGGGGCAATTAAGAGGGACATGACTCTCAGCCCTTTGAAATCATATTGGATGGCATAATCTAGAACAGTAGTTGCCTAGGATAAATATTCTAAGTACTTTTGAAGAACAATACAATTGTACATTTCCCATTTTTGCTGAATAGCTATAATAAGCATATTGCATCTGTATTATTTTATGTACTGTAATCTCATAATATTTTGATCCTTAGAGTAAAATGTCATTGGATCACTGCACAGTTAACCTTGTGAGATTTTTGGAAAGCTAACAGGCCAGTATAATATGAATTGATATGAGGCATTAGCCAAGGTTAAATAGTTATTACTATTAGGTGGTACATGGCCCATTTTAATGTCTGACAAAGAGAAGTGCTGTTTTTCTAGAGGGGAGGGTGGTGGAAGAGTGTGTGTGTGTGTGTGTGTGTGTGTGAGTGTGAGAGCGAGAGCGAGAGCGAGAGCGAGAGAGAGAGAGAGAGAGAGAGAGAGAGAGTCTTTCTGATTTTACAGTGAATTATATACAGCTATCATCTATTCATGCTGTAGTTTCCTCATCTTTTGCAAATCAATACAATTCTATCTGAGAAGTTTTTTACTCCTCAGAAGAAAGTTTCAAGTGAAATTCAGAGTATCTTACATTTCTAGAGTTGAAAAGAACTCTAAGATTTCTGGTCCAAATATTTCATTTCTTGGTGGAAAATATGAGTCCCCCAATTGTTAAGCTTTTGTTTGCCCCTTCCCCTTCCTGTTTGCTGGCACTCTGTGCTGCCTCCAGGGGTGGCCCCATATGGGCGGCCCAATCCCAAGAGCTGCTGGCACCCTGCCTTGCTTCCAAGTGGACCTTGGATCCACTTGACTCTGCACCCACCAGCCTGTCACCTTCCTGCATCCCACTTCCCCTTTCTGTGTTATTGGCCTGCAGGTATGTGAGTTTGAAGAGACTCTGCCTATCATTACCATGGACTTAAGTTAAACTGGTTTGTGATGCCTTCTTGATATAAGATTCTTTCTTGATATAAAGCTCTTTCTTATACATATATGTGTTGTTGGTTTTGTTTCTCTAGACAACCAAGCCCAACACAGGGGCTTTTTAGGGAAGATAACAGGGTACCACCATCCAGGATCAGAAAACACAAAGGGTAGAGTACCTTTGTTTGAAGCATTCTTCTCAGGCATCCTGAAAGCACAGGTCCTTCCCTCTGGTCCTTGGCCTCGGAGCCACACAGCCCCTTGGCTGCTGTCCTGCTCACACAAGTGTTTCAAAGCTCCTTTAGCACCGATAAATGCCCAAAGGGCACTCCATTCTGCAAACCAGCCTTCTGACAGCACTCACTCAGCTTTACTCTTTCTGTAGGTCCCAAAGTCGAGGATTCTTTCTCATGCTCCTGTAGTTTTAACTCTTCCTAGCAAGGATCTCCATGTGCTTCACTCTCTAGTTCTTCATTCTTGGTGATCATGAACTTCTCTGATCCTGATTCTGAAATGACTCACTTGGACCCAGTGGGATGGCAAACCGAACACTTCCCAAGTTAGAGGCCTCTACGTTTAATTGCATGCTGATTATTTGGTGGCCGTTGCAAAAACTATGGATGGAAGAACCATAGCAAGTAATTTCACTGCACTGCAGAAGGTAAACACATTCACAAAGACAATAAGCCCACGTGGGAATAGACACAGGATAGAGAGAGGATCTACAGAGCTGAGCCAGGACACTTTATCCTGGACATTGGGCTACTAACCCCCAAGGTTAACAGCTCATACCCACCTGCTGTCCCATGGGAGAAAGAGGAGACTGTCTGCTCGTGTAAAGATGGATGGTCTTAAAAGCCCTGTACAGGGTCACTGAGTTGGAATTGGCTTAATGGCACGTGGCTTGGTTTTTGGTTGGAGAGTTCCATTGTTGTGGGTGCTATGGCTTAGTTCTTTGCAATGCTTTGCATAGTTGACTTGTATGAATCTATATAATGGATGGTGATTGGAAAAAACAAAAATAGGTGAGCAGAATAGATATGCTCCATGAAAGGTGAGATAGCGCTAAAATAATTTACTGAGAAATGAACCATGGACCCAAAACAATGAGTAAACATGATAAACCTAAGAAATAAGTCAAATCATCCTAAAGAATTGGCTCAAGTTCAGAATTAGTGATATTTAGCTTGGCAGCAGTGAAAATTGTCCAGATGTGCATGTTTCGGTTGTTCACAAACTCCGTGAAATTTGACAGTAAAGTCTGACAAAAAGTGGTGTAATGCAATCTTAGACTATTTTTAATTTTGGATCACACACGTGAAGTTAATTTTTCTGATATTAAAAAATTAGTTATTTACCAAGTATTGCTCTTCATTATATCAAAATGTAGTCTATATTTTTTTCAGGCAAATGGAAATTGTGTTTTAATGAAGGCATTTTATATATGGATTTGCTGTTTTCTTAGCCAGGCTGTATTCTTATTAATACCAGAATATATTAGAACAATAGTAGGGTATTTACCAGAGGTGAGACTATTGTCAAATTATTATAAAAGTGTGTTTAAATACTTTCTTAGGTTAACTCCTTAGAGAATCAGTGAAATTTTACATGATTTCCCCACTGAATATAAATGTGATAACCAAATTTTACGTATAGTGTCAGGGGGCTTACAAATGCAGACTGATAGCAGATATAGTCACTTAGCAGAGTAATCAGAAAGATGAGTGATGTGGAAATCATATCAAATGGTAATCAGGTGATAGGACTGGGGTGCTTAACTAATTAGGAAAAAAGAAAGGCTGCAGGAGGATTTCAGGTGATCATTACTAGAGTTCCCCAATTTCCAATTAGCTGGATTCCTCTCAGGGCAGAAATTGCGTGCCCATGACATCAAACATAATTCCCATTTGGAAAAATTAAATATAGGTTTCTCTTTATCTTTTTCAGGAGTATAGAAATACAACACATCATTTCTGAGCCACAGGGCTCTGACCAAGAGATTCTTAAACATTTTGTATGTTTAATATGTTTGAAGATATGTGGTCTATATTCTGTAAGGAAACCTATAGAATTTTATGTCTTATTTAAGACTAAGTAATAATCATTGCATTTCATGAAAAGGAAATATTGTTTATTATAGATACCCCAATGCCCACCAAAGAGATTTCTCATAACAGTAATGAAGACGGTTCTAACTCTTTGGCCTAGCCACAAAACGAGCTGGGAGCTTCCTGGGAAACAGTCAAACAGGGATTATGTAGAAGGGATTTGAGTGCTTGGTAGGTTTTCTAAATTCCAATCACATTCTGCATCTGTAGTTATTTCCCCCTTAGTTTCCCTACCCCCTTAAATTTTCTTAGGAACTTTTTATCATAAGCAAATCATGAATGGACATTAACATTGCTAAAGATATTTACGATATTTTTTCATTTAATGCATCCACATATGTTTATAAGGAATTCTGGAACAAATTATAAGACACCATTACTTTGTAACACACTTTTTGCCTCCTTTTAAAGTCCAAATTCCGAAGGCAAAAACACATGCTTGGTAGATGTGAGATTGATTTGTAATTCAATTATTTATGAAAATGCCAGAGAATAATGACTAGTCTTTGTTAAAGGGAGAAATTCAGTCCAAATCAAGGGTGACACACCATCTATTTCACCTTTTTATGTCCAGACCACTAGGCCATGTTTCTTAATATTGGAAGAAGCGATTCCTTGAAAACCACTGATTTAGTAGCACCTGCTCTGTTGCGCGCTTGCAGTACAGAGGAGTTATCACATCTCTCTTGCATGACTCTCTTGGGACCTGTTTGATTTGAATTCTAAAGTGAATGTGAAGTGGTATTCCCAAGAAAATGAATCTAGCTCTCCTAGATGTCAGCTGTTTTTATTTCTATAACAATCAAAATGAGAGTCATTGCTTCATGAAACAGGTTGTGGTCGACAGCTAACGACTAGAGTCACAAACACCTCACCTGGTGCCACGGTGAATTACTTTGGCTAAGAAAGTGAAGTAATGGGCTCACAAGTATACCCAACCCAACCCAATGAGTCAATTCTTCAATTTGAATTCTTTAGGAGCCTTGGTGGCACAGGTGTTATGCTTGATGCTGCTAATCACAAGGTCAAAACTACCAGATGCTGTGGTAGCAAGATGACGCTTCCTATTCCTGTCTCAGAAACCCAAAGGGTGGTTATGTGTTGGAAATAGATTCAATGGCAATGATTTTAGTTTTCTGGAGTGTTTATGAGGATCATAGTTGCCATGTGTTGTACTGTTAACCTCGAGGTCAGCAGTTTGAAACCAACAGCTGCTCTGGCAGGAGCAGGTCAGGACTTCGAATCCCATAAAGAGTTACAGTCTTGAAAACCTACAGGGACAATTGTACTGCATCCGATAGGTTACGCTGAATCAGTGTTGAATTAATGGCAGTGAATGTGGGGTGTTTATATTTGGAAATGATCACAGAGACTCAAGTTTAGTGAGGCTATGTTACTTATTTGTCAAAAGCACATGTCTTTATAGAAAGTGACAAATTTTAACAGTGAGTATGTTGGGTATTGTGGATTAAAGATAAGTAGGGAATGAATAGTCACATCAAAATAGTCTGATATTGAATACATAGGGAGACACCAACTGTCTCTCTAGACAGTTAATATTCTCTTCGTACATGTGTCATATTAGAAATATCACTTAAATTTTCTCAGGCTCAATATTCTCACCTGTAAAATTGGAATGACAATTTTACCTGCTGATGGTGGTGCACATACAACAAATAACCAGGTGCCTGGTATGCAGTTAATACTCAGAAGTCAAAACTCACTGCTGTTGAGTGATTCCTTCTCCTAGTGATGCTGTAGAATGGAGCAGAACTCTGTTTATGAAAACCTGTTTAAGGGTTTATGAGCCTCCTTATGGGAGTAACTCAATATTCGTTCTTTTGATAAATATCCACGTCTGGCTGGGTAAGGCAGTGTGGCCAGCTGGATGGAAGCAGTGTGGCAGAAACAATAGTACCAGATTGTGAACCAGCAGGTTCGTGCTCTAACAGCACAACTTTGTGTGGTTGTCAGCACATCCCTTACCTACTCTGGATCTAGATTAAGTTTTGATTTATTTTGCCTTTTTTTTTGCAACTGTAAACTCTTTGATTTTATATAACTCAGCACCCTGACTATAAAATAACTTGGTAAATTTAAATACTGAAAACTACACACTGTGACTCAGAGTATGTGTCAATTACAGTAGTTTAGATGAATAACCTGCTTTAAGACACAGAGCAGGTATCAATTAAGCAGTTTAAAGGAATGCTTTAGAAAACCTTTGAGTCACAGGGGCATTTATAAAACGTGGATTCTGACCCAAGAGTAGGTGGAGCCTGAGAGTCTGCGTTTCCATCAAGCTCCAGATCACCTGTGAAAGGTGAAGCCCACAGGTCTGTCTCCCTTTGGTTTTTCTAGTAGACCAGGAAGATTTCAGCTGTGTGGAGTTGACTATTAATACTCTTCCATTAGCACCCATTTGTCAATTTGAAGGAAAATAAAGGAAAATAAAATGCAAAAGCTCAACATGGCAGACGTACAATAGCAACTCATCACACTAAGTCAGAAATGAAAGCCGCAGCTTCGTAAGAACAACTTGAGAAACCACGACCCTTTTAGGAACTGAAGTCAGAGTTTTCTGGGCAGGTGCCACAGCCCAGACCTACTTTTTCCTCCCCTCCAGAACTCAAGGATAAAAATATCTTTGTAACAAAGGAGTGAAATTATCTGGAATACCAAGGAACACTAAGATTGCAGGACTGGAGCAATTGAGCTGTCTGACGCATTTCTCACGAAAAGTATTTCTCAGTGCCATCGTTAACCCCAGCAAAGTTTTACAACCAGACATTGTCATAAAATTCACATTTTGCTTAAGAACTGTGGATAATTTTGCCCTAGAAAGGATTCCCCTCCGCCTCTCCCGACAAAATCCATTTTCTTTAAACTGTCAGTGTGAGTGTCATGGAGAAGAAAAGGTTTTAAGGATAAACTGAAATTAAACCACTAATAACTCTCTGTCTCAAATTTTCAAGTGTTGATCTGATGTGAAATGGGCAGAAAGAGGGGGACTTCTTACAAAACACCAAATCACAAAGAGAAAAGAATCCTCATTTATTTCTGGGCAAGAATTTCCCTTTGGTTTCAGGTTTTTTCAATATTGAATATGAAGGGCATAGAGAATGCAGGCTGATGACTAGAAGCACCTGCCAATTGTCTTTCTCGTCCCATCGGTCAGACTTTGAAGTCAAGAGAGAGAAAGGGCATGACAGAAACAGCTGGCTTGGAGAAAGATGCAAGGTTAGGTGGGATCATACTTGCAGGCAGATAGATGCTGGGAAATGGAACTAAGTTAAGCATCTAGAATGTTGGCAAGAAAATATAAATGGGACTAAGGAAGAGGTTTTGTTCTCTTTGATTCCAAATATCAGTAGCAATGGAGTTTGTGTGTGGACATATCTGAAGAGACAGAGCAGAAATAAATTATGGGTATATCTCTGTCTATTTATTTATGTTTATAGGATAGAAGTGTTCCTGAAAGATGAATAAAATGTTGGGGTTTTTGTGCATATAAATTTTTATTTAAAGAACCCCCTCATCAATCTTCAAATAAAAGCATTATTATTGTTAAGCATTATTTTGTGACCCAGGTAGACACTTATCTATGGGAAAAATGTTTTCGTATTTACTATCCTTACTGGTGGGCAGGAGTCCCTGTGCAGTGCGAATGGTGAAGTACTCAACTTCCAAATAAAAGTTGGCAGTTTGAACCTATTCAGAGGCACTTTGGAAGATGTGTTTTCTTCCTTACAGCCTGGGAAGTTGGGCATAATGAGTTGGAATTGATTCAACACTATCTAATAGCAACAATAGGAATGGAGTCCTGCATGAGATATTTTCTATTTTAGAACTTGATTAGTTGTTGACTTTTGGATTGTGATCTGAGCCCATCAGTATGAGAGGTCAATGTCAAACTCTTGATATCTTATAAAAGTGTTTAGCTTTCATGTTAAACCTTCCTCGATGATAAAATGTAGATATATTTGTCTCTGAGAGTATTTTCCCCACACTCATTGTTAGTGTTTAAACAGTGAACCTTGATTGTGCTGTGGTTAATGCTCATCTGCTAAAGGAAAGATTTCAGCTTCTCGATGGGAGAAGGATGTGGCTACCCGTTTCTGGAGAGATTTACAACCTCAGAAACCCCATGGAGCAGTTCTACTTCTCCCATAGGATCTAGGGGACTTAGAATTGACTCAACATTTGTGGGTAATGGGGAGTGATTAGATGCCTATAATGAAAATACCAGTTTTTCTCTATTTTCTTTCCTGCCTCACTAGACTTTTCTAATCTTTGTAACCAACACTTTGAATCTTCCATCACGCAAGGTTGTTCTGGCTCAAACTTTGCCTTGGAAAGAGGTATTAGAGATCACAGTCCACCACCATTTCTAAAGCTTTTATAAGTTGGTGAAGAAAATATCACTTTTGAAGTAGGCTCTTAAGTATGGTTAATGGTAGTCAAACTCTTTCACTTGGTTCTTTAAGAATTGAGAACATCCAAGAAGGTTTCAAAAATTCCATTTTGTGATAATGCCATCTCACACAGATGCTGTAGCACAGAGTAGCCCTGCCCCTGTAAGTTTCTGAGGCTATAACTCTTTTTAAAGGAGTACAAAGCCTTGGCTTTGTGTTGTGGAGTGGCTGGTGGTTTTGAACTGCTGACCTTGCAGTTAGCAGCCCAACGCATAACCCATTATACCACCAGGTCTCACTATGAATCAAAGTCAACTTGATGACAGGAAGTTTGCCTTTTCAGTACATTCTCCCGTAAACAGTTTGAAGCCCTTCTCATGTACGCGTGTATCTTGCTTTAGCACTTCTATGAATGACCGAGTAAACGTTTTCTGCCCAGGTCATGCTCAAGAAAATATTTCTCTCTTTCTTTCTTTAATTTGGAGTATCTTTATTTTATTTTTAAACGGTTTTATTGACACTTTATTCATATGTCACACAATTCAGTAATTCAGTCATACCAAGAAAAATTGTACAATAATTGCCACAATCAATTTTAGAACATTCAAAAATATGCTTGACACAAGGGATGTATGTATGGATTGTGATAAGAGCTGTATGAACCCCCAATAAAATGTTGTTTTAAAATTTAAAACATTTTCTTCTTCCTCGTACTCAGTGTTATTTGTGTAATTGTTTTTTTAATTGTGGCAAAAATATATACACCAAAACATTTTCCAATTCAACAACGTCTATATCTATAATTCAGTGCATTGGTTGTATTCTTCGAATCATACAACCATTATTGATAGCCTTTTTCCATATTATTTTACCAAGTTATTAACATAACTCATTGCCCCTAAGTCAAAACTCTTCCTCCTTCCTCTGTGGTACTCCTTGGTCCAGTTTTCTTTATCTTTTTTCAAGTAATTTTCTTGCTACAATATTCCCATATCATACACTTCCATAGTTAAATAGCTTTCAAAAAGAGTTATGTATCTGTCATTACAATTGGTTCTAATACTCCTTCAGAAAAGACTTCTCTAGGGAACCTAGTTTTAGGTGGAGAGGCAGGATAGAGAACAAGCAGACAATGGTGAGACATTGTCTCATGTATCTTGGACATGTTTTCAGGAAAGACCTGTCCCTGAAAAAGGACATGCTTGGTAAAGCAGAGGAACGGGGAAAAGAGGATGATCTTTGGACAAGATGGATGGGCCCAGTGGCCTCCACAGTCAGTTTAAATGGAAAAACAGTTGCGAGGATGGCCCTGGCCTGTGGTGTTTCCTTCTGTCGTTCATGGAGTTGCTGTGAGTTCGAACCGCTGCCTTGGCACCAACAACCACAGCAACAAGAGAGGGACACCGCATAAGACTCCCACGGCTGCTATTTTCCATATATGTGTATTTTAATATGTACTGGATAATAGTACCTATCTTTTGTTAAAAAAATTCAGAAATCTGTTAAGAAAATAAAAATGATCACTTACTAATACATGGATGCATTGCTTTCTCAATATATATTAAGCATGATGTAAAACAAGTTAGAGTTTAATTTTTTAAAACATTATGTTGTGAACATGTCTCTGCTATTACAAATCCTTCATAAATGTTATCTTAATGGTTAAATTGGATCTGCTTACATCTTCATTTAACTCGGTACATTAAAACACTCACACATCTCCAGCAAGACCTCACATCAATTTTCCTTATCTTCAAGCATGAACAGAAATATTGCAGAAGGATAAAAGATCTGTTTAAGTTCCAAGTGGACCCAGAGCAGAACTCAAAGCAGAACCAGGGCCTCTTATTCTATGACTGATGCCCAATTTCAATGCCCTTGCCTCGGCGGCTTGCATCGTGTCCCAGAGCTCCAAGGAGGATTTCTGGAGACACTAGCCTTTGGAGGCTATTGATCTGACAGGTGATTTAGTCTGCAGCAGAGGGAGCCTGGTGAGAAAATTACTGGCAAATGGGTAGTGTCCCTGGAGTGCTGCTGTCTCTGCCCTGAGCCCTCTGAGACTTTGTGAAGGGCACAGGCCCAGAGGGCAGGCACCAGTCTCTCTTGGTGAGAAATGAAGAGAGAAAAATGGTCTGGATGCAATTACCTCTCTTAATTGATGTGAAATGGACAAAATACTTTTCACAGGCTTTTCACGGGGTGGTCAACAACCGAACACCATCCATTCAGTTTATAAACGAAATGGAAGAAGATGGACATCCCCATTTCTTAGGTAATCGGCACAGATTGCTTACAAGAGGATTAAAGAATCTACCAGGTAATGTAAGGGACAGGAGACTCACCACTGACCAGTATTGAGAGTGACTGATTCAGGCCTTAATGACATAATTTTCTTTCCCTCCAGCATTATTATCCTTCATCTCTGTCCAAACCAATCATGAGCAGCAAAATGTGATTTTTCTGAAGAACAAAAAAGAGCACAGATTAAAGGGATTGGTTTATTTTTATTATTGTATTCATTCATTTTTGTCTCCCTTTTGGAAAGAAATAGATCGCTTCTTATAAAAGCTATAAGACCCTTTTCTTCCATATTTCCCAATTTATTTTTCATTAGAGGTTTTGAATAAAGCTCTTGAACTAGACTGTTGAATCAGTTCTCCATTGATTAGGTTGATAAGAGAATTTTTTTTTAAAACAAAGTCTGTTCTCTGATAGAATAAATTACTGGCATGAAAGATAATAAAATTTATTTTTATAACTATCAGTTTTCATGTAAAAGACCATTGCACCAGTAAGTGTGGAAATGGTTTACATTGAGTTATCCTGTACAAAACACAGAGAATTGTGCTGGTGCGGGTGGGTGCGTGCGTGCGTGTGTGTGTGTGTGTGTGTGTGTGTGTGTGTGTGTGTGTGTTTGTGTAAGTTTTTTCGGTTATCCCAGACCCAAGAGTGAAAACTTGGCTGCAATGTGGACGAGGCACTCTGGGAAGTTACCTAGAGAAAAGGGTGCTTCCAAATGCTGCAAGGGCGCCTACATCATTCTTTCCCTCAATTCAGATACATCGTACCTTCCAGGCCACATCGACAGTTCAAGCTCTGCTACACACCCCATCTTTGGTAACTTGACTCATATCTACCTTACCTCTGTGTCAATAGGAGGCTGGCTTAAGAGCCTGAGAGCCTCTTTTCTGTGCCCTGTCATCTTTCTCTTCTCTTTCCTGATCACCTTCTCTAACATCATACTCATCTATTATCATCAATATGTAATTTTCAAAGTATACTTCTTATGATATTAAAAGCATACTTCCCATAAGAAGGTCAGCACGTCAGCCATTTTTAATGCATTAATAAGGGATATAGTGATATAGTGGCAATGTGCTATAGTGGCCTCCAAGAGAGTAAGAGAGATGCTGAGGTTTCTTAATATTCATCAGCAATGAAAATGAATGCTAATATCAGACTTCAAAATTAAAAATAAAACTGGCTATCATCTTAAAAAATAATTTTATAGGGGGCTCATACAGCTCTTATCACAATCCATCCATCCATCCATTGTGTCAATCATATTTGTACATTTGTGGCCTTCATCATTCTCAAAACGTTTGCTTTCTATTTGAGCCCTTGTTATCAGCTCCTCATTCCCCCACCCTCCCTCCCCCTCCCCCTTCCCTCATGAACCCTTGATAATTTATAAATTATTATTATTTTGTCATATCTTACACTGTCTGATGCTGACTAACATCTTACAGAGGAATAAAAGCATAATTTGGGAGATTTTCTTGTCTCGTACACAAAAAATAGAATAATCAAACTTTAACAGGTTCCAGTGTAATAAATGCTTGGATGTTAATCTAGGGTACAAACACTGGTTTTTCTAGAATGATGCTTGTTTAAACATGACAGCAGAACACCATATTATTGTCTTTGTTTTCACTCAAATTTGGATAATATAACAGTTTTTGAAATATTTCATGACATCATGATATCTAATCTTTACATATGCGAGGGCTTCAAAAAATTACTGAAAAATTTCCATTATTTTTTTAAGTTATTTTAACTTGAATTTTTTCAAGCTACCTCATATGAAATCACTTAATTCTCACTACTCAAAAGTAGTCCTTGTTGATGGGAATACCTTGCTTATCAGACAGAGAGTATTGGCAAGGTAATTATATTAGATTAAATGAAATATCTGACTTGAATAGTTAAAACTTTATAATTTGTTCTTTTGACACATTTTGAGTTTGACCTGGCTTTTAATATTTTCTGTTTTCTTTCAAAGTGGAGTTTATCTCTTTGCATTTTGTATTGTTGGTAGTATTCTGGACTCTCTGTTATGTATTTTTAAGTACTGGAAGGAAACCAGTATAGGAAACCCAGGATGGAGGAAACTGTAGAGACAAGAACTTGATTAAGGGTTGCTGGGGGTACAGCAAAGAAGGTGGAGTATAATGGGGAGCTGGTAACAAGGAGGGCAAGAAGAAAATATTTTGAAACTGATTGTGATAGCAACTGTACAAACTTCTTAAGATGACTGAACTATTGAATTATATGATGTCTGGACTATATCCTCATAAAACAGCTTTTAAAAAGTAGCTCTTGTTATCTGAATTTTTATAGATGATGACAATGGAGGCAGGAGGAGGTCAAGTAACTTGCTTCAGGCCACACAGAGTGTGTGCTCAGAGAAAACCCCAAATCTACTGCTCGTTTGCCGTCTTCCTCATCTGTTGTTATTTCATGGCCTAACTGCCTGTAAAAGAAGACAAGCGCAAGTGTATTCATCAGTAACTTCTCCTGAAATGTGACATTCCTTCTGAACTAATCGTGGGGAGAAGGATATCACAGTGCCTGGTGCTTAGAGCGTATTTTCCTTAGATCAAAGAAGGTCCAAGAACACCCCAAAGGAACCTTGATTGGATTGCTTTGCCTTCGGCTCACTGCTGTTAGAACAGTGTCACAAATAACTCTGAAGGCTGGAAATTCATTTAATTCCTGCTGGTTGTTCAAACCACATTTAAGAAACACACAGTAGTAATGAGCATGCGTGTGTGTGTGTGTGTGTGTGTGTGTGTGTGTTACTTTCTTTGAGTAGCAATGCATCCTGGTTTGCTAGGTTAATGCACATTTTAGTATGTGCTTTAGTTTGGAAAATGTGTGCTATTTGTAGGATGTGGTTTTTGTCAGTTGTTGTTGTTAGTTGTCATGAGTTGACTCCGACCCTTATGACCCCATGCACAACAGAACCAAGCACTGCAGCTACTGGGTCAACTCATCTAGTCTTTTGGCCATCCCTCCACTTTACCAAAAAACGATGTCCTTCTCCAGGAACTGGTCTTTCCTGGCAATATGAGGGGTACCCACCCCAAACTGGAATTGTGCTGGCAGAGCGGAGATTTCATAGCATGCATTTTTCCTGCTGGGGGAGTATCCAGCAACTTGCTCTGAGTTAGTGCACCCAGTGGCATCACCTGGGAAGGTTCTCTTTGGTCACAGTGAATTTCCACTATGAAAAACACATCCTACAAATAACACACATTTCATAAAAGGGCCAATTAAAGAGAATAATGTGTGATTGTGAAATTTTGTTTCCTGCTTGGGAAAAATGCTGCATACTGTTGGGACATTGAACACAACTTACAAGGACAGCATTATGGGAAAAACTCAAGTATATGAGTGGTTTTCTCATTTCAAAATAGGTGAAATGTTGATTGATGAAAAACTTCATTATGGATGTCCCATCAACTTCCTGAATGGACAGAAAATGTTGACGTGTAGTGTATTTGGAGTTCGTTTCACCAGGTCAGTCTGTTAATCAATCTTTCTATTTAGAGGCTTTGGAAAGATTGCATAACAGTGTGCAACAACAAAGGCCTGAGTTTAAACAACAACAACAACAAAGGCCTGATTTGTGGCAGATGGAGGACTGGCTTTGCTCCCATGAGAATGCACTTGCTCACACAGCCCTCTCAGTGTGCCTGTTTTTGGAAAAAAATAGCATGCCTTTCTTGCCTTATGCACCTTACTCACCTGACCTTGCTCTGTGTGACTTCTTTTTGTTTTTGTAAACGAAGATGGACATGAAAGGACAGAGATTTGACAATGAAGCAGAGGTAAAGAAAAAAAAAAAAGAGTGAGGTGCTGTCACTCATCCAAACAGATGAGTTTGAAAAATGTTTCCAAGGATGGAATCGCAGATTTGACAAATGTATTCAGTGTACTGGAGAGTACTTTGAAGATGATAAGGTTGTTTTGGAAAAAAAAAAAGTAAATTTGATAAACAAAATCCATTTTTGAGGGGGTAACCTCTTGTATGTCCAAAGTGAGAAAGTCTTGCATTCTTTGCCTCTAAGGATCACTCTGGCCTGAACTTCTTCCAATACAGATCTGTTGTCCTTTTAGCGGTCCATGGTATTTTCAAAATTTTTCTTCAGAACCACAATTCAAATGCATCAATTCTTTTATGATCTTCCTTATTTAATGTCCAAATTTCACATGCATATGATGTAATGGAAAATATCATGGCTTGGATCATATGGACCTTCGTCCTCAAAGAAACATCCTTGCTCTTTCATACTCTAAAGAGATCTTATATTGCCAATTTACCTAATTCAACAGGTCTTTTGTTCTCTTGACTGCTGTTTCCATGAGTACTGATTGTGGATTCAAGTAAGAAATAATCTTTGACAACTTCGATCTTTTCTGCAAAACTTCAAAAGTGAAGTGTTTTTTTAAATCGTTTTATTAGGGACTCATACAACTCTTATCACAATCCATAACACATCAATTGTGTAAAGCACATTTGTACATTCATTGCCCTCATCATTCTCAAAACATTTGCTCTCCACTTAAGCCCCTGGCATCAGCTCCT
>NW_022103968.1:48283449-48292797 GCF_000313985.2 Echinops telfairi | reverse complement strand
GACTTTCCTCCTGTCCCACTATCATGCTCAGTCCCCACCATGGTTTCAGCAATTACCCTTGATCATGCCCTACCTGGCTTCCCACACCCTCCTCACCACCAATTTGGATTACTTATTGTGCCCTTGTCCCTGGGTTTGTTAATACCACTTCCTTTCCCCCCACCTCCCCCTCTCCCATGTTCCCCCAGAACTGTCGGTCCCGTTGTTTTCTCCTCCAGATTGTTCATCTAGCCTATCTCATTTAGACAGACCTGTGGAGATAATAACACGCACAAAAACAAGACATCAAAACCAAGCAACAATATACAACAAAACAACTACAACAACAAACCAATGACAACAAAACAAAACAAAACACAATAAGAAAGGAAAGCTTGTAGTTAGTTCAAGGATTGTTTGTTGGCTGTTAGGGGTGTTTTCCAGTCCAGTCTGTTGGGGCACCATGCCCTGGCCCCAGAGTCTACCTTCAGCATTCCCTGAGGACCTCGCTGCTCCATTCCCTTGCTGTTCTGTTGCACCTCCTTAGTGTTTTGCCTCGGTGTGGTCAAAGTGAAGTGTTGGCCAAATGGAGCCCTCTCTCTACAAATAACAAAATGCTTACCAAGAGGTCTCATTTTCCTTTTTCACTTGTAAAACTTTCTGCCTTCCTATTGGTGATGCTCATAGGCAGATAAAAACCTCAATCAAAAAGAAAGAAACTTCTGCTTTTAAAATCAGATCTATCCTGCATTTAAGATCCAAGGGAGAATTTGCATGCCTCACTTTTTATGTTCTCTAAATAGGTATTGGTTATATGCTATGTTTACAGTTTTATTTAAAACTTGTTAAATGAATGATATCTCTGTGAGGTAGGTAGTTTATTGTGCCAACCTGGCTGATAAACACATGTGAGATTAATTGAAGGGCAGAGAGATAAATGGCTCAGCGGGCCTGGCCTTTTTTTTTCTCTTGTTCTTTGATCATTGACCAGTGTGCAGCTACTTTACTTGTTCTTTGCCCCAATTTGCATGCTACACTAGCTGTGGGACACCTCACCCGTGGAGTGTGTCACTGTAATTTGAGGTTCCTTCAAGACCTGATACACCACACCATTGGAATTTACATCTCTTCAGCTGGGGACTGTGGGACCCTGTCGTCTGACTGACTGTTGGTGACCTGCCTTGCTGGTTGCTGCCTGTGCCTGGATAGCTTGAATTCTCTCTACAGAGGACTACCCGGCCGCCCTCAAGACTTGAAGGACTGCCAGTGTCTCACAACTGTCTCACAGGAGTGAGTTGCACTGAGCCATGTGTATACTACTTTATAATTTAATTAACTGTTCACTTCTTATGTTATATATCTATCTGTACAAATATGTATACAATTATTAGCATTTTGGTTTTGTTTCTCTAGAAAACCCTTTCTAACACATTTGGTACCAGGAGTGCTTCTAGAGAAATAAAATAATAAATATGGGCTTCTTAAATTGGCTCTCCAGCCTGATTAGTCTTAACAGCACTAATAATGCTACTTCTATGCCCCAAAGCATGGATAAGTCTGCTACTCTTACTAATCCATGGTGTGAAATAGCAAAGCTAATATCTACATTATCACCACTGATAGATGAGGTGCTGGTTTAAAGAGAGGCTCTGAGTGATTGTATCTTTGGTATTTTCGAGGAGTTTTGTCGGGATGACCGGTATAGGGAAGCTGATTGGCTGGTCCTTCTTACAATGGAAAGTGTGATTGAGGAGAGGGATGATCTCAGGGCCTCAGAAGGCACCTCAGGTGCAGACTAACAGATTTGATAGCTTCTGTCTGTGCTACAAAGGAGTGCCTTCTCTCCTCTAGTAATAGAGCAAAACTCATTTTAAGAACTATTTATGGAGTTCATAGCCTTTTGTTGAAAATTATATTGGCTGAAAATAATGCCATATTATTTTTCTTGTCCTATCCATTTTTATTTTTTTGAGGAGGAAAGATAAGAAAGAGGTTGACATAAACAATTACAGGAAATCAACTAGTATTTATTAACAAAATTAGCACTGAAAAATCTTTGAAAACAGGTATCTTTACTGGAAGTAGTGATGTTTGTTTGTTCTCACATATTTACTATGAGAACATTAGAAAATTTGAATCAAATTAACTAAAATAGTGAATTTTCTACTGTTCTTTTTGACTTGGGGACCAGAATGACACACATAAATATGAAGTATTTTCAAATAAATTCACAAGCAACTCTAACAAAGAAAAAATAAAGAAAAGAACAGTATGCAAGTTTTGTATTTTGTATAGGTTCAACTTGAAGGCTTGTGTGTCCTTACACGGGAATATGATTCAGTGTAACTCAAATGGTTGCCATTCCTTCTCTCTGTACTTTAGTTATCCTCCCTCGATTCAGTCAGATGCTTGTTAAACAAACAAAGGAAATCCTCATAGATAGCACTTTATACACAGGAAATTGTTTTCCCCATTAAGAAGAAATTTAAACTATATAGGCTGAAATAGCCCAATGTCTCTTCCCCTCATATGTTAGCATTAAATTAACCAGAAATTCAGCTAACATTTGATAAGTTGATATTGCTTATTTCATCAATTAAGTTCTCCTGGACTTGCATTTCACCTTAATTCATGTGACTCAAAATCTCAGAAATAGCCAGCCATCACTTCTTGATGAGGTTCTTCAGTCACCTGCCTAGCAGGTGTACTTCAGGCATCTGTGGAAACAGAAATTGGAAAGGAAACTGTAGGGCACTTGATGAAAGGTAAGAAAGTAAGGGTAAGGATCTTATTCTGTCGATGGTGGGGAGTCTTTGAAGGGTTCTTAGCAGGAAAGTAACTTTCTCTGAACTGTGGATGATTAATTTGACATTGGTGTCTGCAGTTCATTGGATGGGAAAGAAACAGGAGCTGAGCACTTTTTGTTAACAGTCCAAATGAAAGGCAGTGAACATTGGAATAACGATGTCGGCAGTGGAGAGGAAAGGAGGGACCATCGCAGAAGCATTGCTGAGGCAGGTCCAATAGGGCTGGCTGGTTAATTACATATGAAAAATATGAAGAGGCAGGAGTCAATTATGACTTGGCTAGGGAAATAAAAATGATGTTCTAACTGTGAATTAAAAATGAAGCGCATGGAGACGAATAAAGATGATATTTAAACCACAGTCCTTGCTCTCGCTTCCGGTCTCTGGCGCTTTGGGAGCAGCAGGCATCGGTGCAGACATGGCCAAGTCCAAGAACCACCCCACGCACAACCAGTCCCGGAAATGACACAGAAATGGCATCAAGAAACCCTGATCACAACGATACGAATCTCTGAGTGGGGTGGACCTCAAGTTCCTGAGGAACATGGGCTTCACCAAGAAACACAACAAGAAGGGCCTGCAGAAAATGCAGGCCAACAATGCCAAGGCCACAGCTGCTCGAGCCGAGGTCATCAAGGATCTTGTGCAGACCATGGAGGTCAAGGCTAAGATCCCAATGGGCGTCAACCGCAAGCTTAGCCGACTAGCCTACACTGCCCACCCCAACCTTGGCAAGTGGGCTCGGGCACGTATTGCCAAGGGCCTGAGGCTCTGCGGTCCAAGACCAAGGCACAAAGCAAGGCTGAGGCTTCATCCAAGGTGTCGACTCCAGCAAGACTCCCAAAGGCGCCTGGCCCCAGCTCCAGTTCCCAAAGGTGAGCAGGCCCCAGCTCAAGCTCCCAATGGTACCCAGGCTCCCACAAAGTAGAGCGCACCATCTGATGGACTGGTGGGAGCCCTGGGCTGCGGTCTGCATGGCGCTGGTGTGCTCCTGTGCTGTTTGTTCAAATAAACCCAGGGGGCGCTGTACAAAACAAAGAAAAAAGCAGCACTGAAAGCACAGTGCGTAAAACACATTTCTTAAATGAAATATTTAAGAAAAAATATATTGTTACTTTATATAAATATGCACCTCCAGGTCCAAAAAGTATATCCTAAGATGATTATAACAATTGAATTTTCAATATATATCAGATATGGAATACATATCATGTACAGTTCAAAACCAGCAGCCACTCTGCGAGGCAAAGGGCTATAACTGTAAAGAGTTACAGCCTCGGGAACTCCCAGAGTGGTTCCATCCTGTCCTAAAGGGTCACTATACGTCATAATTGGCTCAATGGCAGTGAGCCAAGTTTTAATTTTTAGAGTATGCTTTCAAGGAAGAGATCGTTTTCTTAATTTTTCAAGTTAAGAAATAAAGTAACGAAGGTTACAAAGTTTTCTGAGATTTCATCCAGCTTATTAGTGATGGAGCCCCAAATTGCTCAAACCCAGGTCTATTAGATGTAAAGTTCTTTTCTTTTTCTTTATGTAACGCACCTTCTCCTGCTCTTGAAAGAACATTACAGTTAAATAAAATGGTAATCACTGATAAACTATGATAAATTATTTATGCATTGAGAAAGTGGTGGAATAGTTTAAATACAGAAGACTACAGAAATATCATATACTATGTACCTATGTACCCACCCAATATGTCTATAATTTTATGTTATGACCTTGTATATGCTTAGCAATTTCATTGTCCGAATTTTAATGATGAAGAAACTGAAACTGTAGAGGTTTACTAACTTTTTCAAAGGTCTACAGACAATTGAAAAGCTGGGACTAGCTTGATTCTGAAGGACCCCCCTTTATACTGTACCACACTGTTTAAAAATGTATTGAAAGCCTGAAAAGAGACAACTGTTACCATTTTTGAAGATAGAGAAAAGCTTTAGAGTCCTGAAACTTGGCAAGCTTGATGTTGAGCTAGATGCTTAAACAGATTATTAAATACTTTGTGAACACGAGAGCTTCTTGTTAGAAAAAGAAATGAGAAATCATAAAAAATCAACATTGACTTATTGAACATGGGTAATGTGAAAGCTGGTTTCATAAAAAAAGTAGCTTCTGGTGCTAGAGAAATTGCATTAAATTTGTAGTTGGTAAAGTAAATGTAATGAATAAAGCCGTGTACCTGTAAAAATGTTGTGTGATAGAAATATGTACAGCAACAAGAAGAGCAGCTTCTGAGGATGTCTATGTACAAACAAGTAGCTCTGATTTAGCTTCTTGGTTTGGAGTTTTAGGGTTTTCATAAAGTGTTTGGTTAGCTGGCCTAATGCCCTATTTAGTGCCTTTGTTCTGCCTTCTAGTGTATTTTGTAATGCCTGGGGTCCCGAAAAGCTTTGCGTTAGACCTGGTTGACCAGAGAAACAAATCCAGGTACATTCAGATATGTATTTAAGAGAGAGTTTAATATCAAAGGGCAATTGCACATTGAGAAAACATCCCAGCCCAGTCCAGATCAAGGGCAAAGGTCTGATATTAGGCCATATGTCCGATACTAGTCCATAAATTCCACTTCAGACTCACTCAGCACATGCAATGATGCTGAACGCTCTAAGATCACAGACCAGTGGGTGAAAAGTCTTGTGAACCCAATGCCGGTGGAAGCATCTCCAGGTCTGTGTCTACAGGAAGACAAGGCAGAGAGAGAGAGGCAGAGAGAGAGAAAGTTTCCAGAATCCTCATGAGAACACCAGGCTCACAAAGAAGTATCATCAAATAGGCTAGACTCCATTCCTTCACTCTTAATATCCACAAGTTGACACAAGATTATGTAATTACCATAACTTGCAGGGGGGTGGGGGGATTCAAGTAGAGCGAGTAGCCTTTGCCACCTCTATTCACTGGACAAAGTCCGTGAGTTGGCTATTCATTTTGTTATCTCACCCCTTAGCTCTCCCCCCCCCCCCACTTTGGTGCATGGCCTTTATCTCCTCTATCATTTAATCCTTTTTCTGTAATGCTTCCCTTATGTCCTGTATGACTCTAAGCAGCAGTCTGAAGATTTCTTCCTGTGGGAGGTCAATGTCTGCCTTTAATATGACTGCCGTTAGATCCAGGTGGTCCTCTGGCATTGGATTTTGTCTCTCTTTTCTTGTTGAAGCTCTGGGAGCAGCTTGCTGTTTTTTGGTTTATTTATTGGAACTAGGTGACATTTTCCCGGGTGTCTCAGACCCCTGGGCTCTCTCGTTGGGATGTTGGTGTTGGTGTTTCTGTAAGCTTCCTATAGCCAACTACCTTGAGGGTGGTGTTTCACCTCTGTGTTGAGGTTTCCCTCTCGCCTTGGCATGTGCTTTGTGCTCGAGCCACCCTCAGGTCTCCTTAAGAGCTCTTTGCAGTCGTGTATGCTGATGGAAAGTGTTTGCCCAAGCGCAGGGGAGAGTATTTCAGGGATGAGTTTGGGATTGGGTGATCTGTTCCTGGCTAGGGGCACTTCCCACAGGTAGGTGGGTGGGAGGGAGGGCCTGCTACTTCTGTTAGTGTGCAGATCCACTGCTCAGAGCATGGCAGGGGGGGAGGGGATTGAGTAGGGAGAAGGGAGAATGAAGTAGGCAAGTCCCAAAGGCTTGGGTCCCTATGCCTCAGCTGCAGAAGCTTCTGCCAGACTTGTGTCCAAAGCCTGGCAGGCCTGGAGCATCGCAGCAGGATGGGAACCTCTATGTATGTGTGTGTGTGTGTGTGTGTGTGTGTGGTGGGGGGACTGGCTGGCAGGTCTGTGGGGAATGCTGAGATGGGGTAGGAACCTTTGGGTTGAAAACTCTGGGCTTTGGAGGGGGGTGTCTGGTGGGCAGGTCAGTGAGGAACACCCAGATTGGCAGGCACTTCTGTGTAGGGGTTGGGTACTGGCTGGTGGGTCTGCGCCAAGGGCCATCAGGGCAGAAGCCTCTTCTGTATGCCTCACTGACCTGTGGTGCTGGGGCACAGGCCTCTTGGCGGGGGGGGGGGGGGAAGGCTGGATGGCAGGTCTGCGAGGAGTGCTCAGATGGGGCATGAACCTCTGGGGGTAGGGTTAGCTGGTGGGTCTGTGAGGAGCATCCAGACTTGATGGGCACCTCTGGGGGGGTTGGTAGCAGCTGGCGGGTCTGCGCCGAGTGCCAAGACAGGCCGGAAGCCTCTGCTCTACACTTGACTGGCCTGTGGCACTGGTCAAGGCAGAGCGGGCACCCTGAGTGCTTTGAAAGAGTGAGCTGGTGGGCCTGAGACCACGGGTGTCTGCAGGGAGTGCTGGTGATGGGGTGGATTTCAGCTTCTGGTTCAGAGAAGTGCTCTGAGTTGTCTTGAGAATCGAGAGACAGACTTGACACCCCTACTTGGCCCCCAAGTCTCCCCACTGACTGACCTCCATGGGGCTCCAGGTGTGAGCTACCTATCTGGTCACCAACTTGGCCAAGCCTCCTTATTTTGTTTGTGTTTTGTCTTCGTTGTTTTTGTTTTGTCCATCTGTATAAGATAGATGTGAGAATAAAGAATGAAGAGAAAGCAATGGGACCAATTCTAGGGGTCATTTGGGGCAGGAGGAGGTGGGGGAAAGGGAGTGGTGAGCAAACAATGTCATTAAGAGGAGAACGACTTGGGATCTAAAATGGACAGTGAGGGGAGTAGAGTTCCTGGTAGTGTTGGATCAACCATAATCTAGCCAAGAATTACTGAGAGACAGACTAGGGGTGAGTGTGATCATGGGGCAGGAGGAAGAAAAGGAAACAGAGGAAAGAATCAGGAAGCAAAACTATCTAAAGAGGTATAAACATAGATGTGTACATATGTAAATATATTAGTACATCAAAATAGGGGTACATATATTTATATGGCAATACATTGAGGTACTGCATGGATTTTGAGCCTCTGCTGAGGTATTCTCTCAACACAAGAGCACTTTGTTCTAATGATGTGGCACTGGGTGATGCCCAATGCCCTGACACAATCACTGAAGACAACCTGGGTATATAAGCAAAGGTGGTAATGAAAGCAGATGGTGCCTGACTATTAAAAGATAAAGAATCTGGGGTCTTACAAGCTTGAAGCCAAACAAGCAGTCATCTATCTGGGAATCAACAAAGGCCATATGGAAGAAGCACACCAACCTGTGTGATTATGAGGAGTTGATGGGAACAGGGATCATAAGTTCAAAAATATACAATTTCATCGAGGTGAAGGAGAGGGATAAAAATAGAGATACAGTGCCCATCTGGGGATAATTGGACATTCTTGTGCAGAGGGGCTTCACAGAAGATATATATCCAGGAGGCAGTTTAGCACCAATGAAACATACTAATCTCCTCTAGTTCTTTTATCCTTCCTCCCACCACTATTATTATTCAGTCCTATCATAAATCCTGCAAGAGTGGTGTATATACATTGGTTCAGATGAGAGCTTTCAGTATACAGACTTCAGGATAGACAGATCCCCTTAGAAAGAGTAACAGAAGTAACAATTCCAAGAGGTTAGGGGAAGGGCGAACAGATTGCAGTGATGGCAGAATAACCCCCCTTGAGGGGAACAAACACCAGGATAGTAGGTGAAGGGATAGTATGGGTGGTGTAAGATATGTATAAATAATCCTAACAATACATAATATATAAAGGATTTTCAGGGTGGTGGTGTGGAGGAAGGAGGGAATAAAAAGGAGCTTATATCAAAGGGCTTCAGAAGAAAGATAATATTTTGAAATTGTTTATGCTAACAATTGGACTTATCTGCTTGATATAATGGATGTATGGATTGTTGCAATATATGTAAGAGCCCCCAATAAAATGATTTATTAATTAAAAAAAACTACAAAATAAAACCAAAAAATATATCTCCTGAAATCTTTAAGCCCAAATAATGGTTTAGCTTTGCTAGTAATGCATGTTTGCCTTGAGCAGTGTGCTTTTAAATGAACAATCTATAAGTGGTCAAATTAACCACAACAAATTGAAAGCTGAGACAAGAAACTTAGGGGGTCGTGATTTTATGTTAATGAGGGAGGAATAGTTTGAAAGGGAAAGTGAGAATGGCTGTACAATTTGAAGATTGTAAAATAAATAATGCTGAATTGCACATGTAGAAATTGTTGAATTGGTATATGATTGTATATATTCTCAAAAAATAATTAACATAAAAATCAGTTAAATGAAATGTACATAAAATCATGGCGATATGTCATTATTTTTCTGTATTTAAGGATAAGAAAAAAGGAAAAGAAACAACTGCTGTAGATATCATTTTGTTTAAGATGATATAATTATGGACAAGATAATAACATATAGATTTTGGTTTGTGAAAAATTTTTTAAATTTTATTTATTTATTTTATTTTTACATTTGGTTTCTTTTTAAAAAAATCATTTTATTAGGGCCTCATACATCTCTTATCACAATCCATACACACATCAATTGTGTAAAGCGCATTTGTACATACATTGCCCTCATCATTCTCAAAACATTTTCTCTTCACTTAAACCTCCGGCATTAGGTCCTCATTTTTCCCCTCCCTCCCCGTTGCCCCCTCCCTCATGAGCCCTTGATA